>NW_027184085.1:61520181-62720181 GCF_041296385.1 Aphelocoma coerulescens
CCTCAGTTTTGTCTCCCTACACTGTCGTTGATACCTCTTCTTGAGGTAAAATTAAACTTCCAAATTTTCAAGTAGAAATATCACAAGCCCTTTAAGAAAATACTTTGGGGGCAGGAGTCTCAGGGCTAGTATAATAAGCTGTTTCACATCCTCCACATTGAAACCGCCTCTCTGAAACTTTTTATACCTCAGTTGAAGGTCTGTTAAGCAGAAAGCTATGAAAAAACCTCTTTTTTGGCTGTGCAAGCAAGCACCGGATGGAGATTGGACAGTCACAACAAAAAGAATTGCTGCTAAGTGAAACATATAATTTCAGAAGCTTAAATCAGAAAAAAGGGAAGAAAGCAGGCCCAGAAGCACTGATTAGTCTTGCAAGTACGAGCTAATCTGCACCCCTTGCGAAATAGATATTGTCTTAGCAGGCACACTTTCACTGCAAAAGTACATAATATGTAACCAGTCTCAAAAAACCCCTCAAGACTATCTTTAATCAGGTGCATCTGAGCATGATTTAAAGGAATGAGTTATCAACAAAGTGGGTGGTTGCATGTGGGAAGTGAATGAAATTATTCGGTAGTGAGGAGTTAAGGAATACTGGTGGGTGTTGCTATTTTTGTTTAAGGCACACTGAGTTGCTGTCAGCATTAATACAGCCTTCAGCTAATCGGTTGCTTAGACTTTAACCATTACAGGGCATTAGAAAAGGTATCTTCTCAGATAGTTCAACTAAGTTGCCTAGAAAATGAACTACAATCTGGCTTTTCTGATCAACTCCTTCACTGTACAAAGTTGTTTTATAATATAAATATTCTTTATGAATCTTCTCCCTGGAGAAAGAAATGGGTCCCTATCAGCAATAAAATAAGTTTTAGTATACACAAAATCTTGTATTTCTGCTGTATTTTACTGCCAAAAGTATAGGGAAGTGTAAACTCCAGCTTCATTTTGTGATGTAAAACACAATTGCCCACTTTTTCTTTTGTAGTTTGACTGTGTCAAAATAACCTGGCTTTTTCAGTTAACTCTTAACTGTTCAGCTCAGGAGTGAAAGATGCAAATGAGGCTTCCTCTGCAGATCTGCCTTCCTTATAATCTGGTACTTTTAAAAAAAATTTCCATTTTGTAGTTATATAGATGAAGTAAAATCAGCAACCATTTCAAAACCACTGTCCATTATTTCAGTTCAGCCAGTTTCAGTGTGATTCAAGATTCCTAAACATACTTAAGTTTCACAACAGCAGAACATACTTTGAAGTCAGTGTTTAAGGAGCATCACCACTCATAGCAAGAGATCAGCAGGGGTAGCTGAGAGGTCCATGACATTTTTCAGTCAGAAAATAGATTGGATATTTTACATTTCTGCACTATTTTCCTGATGTGACACACCAGACCTGGCATCACTGGAACATGGTTAATTATTGTTTAAAACACTCTAGGTTTTGCTAGCACGTGGCTCTGGAACAGCCCAGACACATCCAGCTTCATTAGTTTCCCAGTTAGGGCTGTGCTGTGCAGACGCCTCTGGAGCAACCCTGTGTTTCCTAGAAACCAGGAGCTGCCATGCATCTCTTGTTCTCAGACCACCACCTAACTGATCACAGCCAGTTGGGATTCTCCCTGGGTACTGGCAATCCCTTTCTGCACAGCGAAGACAGCCTTTCCTCTCAGTAGTCATTACTGCAATATCGGATACCAATTATGTTACAGTTTCAAAATCTGTCTGGCTTTTATAATGGAATCCATCTCCATGGAGCCTGCACTAAAGAACAACACACATACATACATGACCTCTAATCTTGCAGGATTGGGATGTCTGTAGTTGCTGCAAGTACAGCTATAAACTCATTGTCTAGCAGCTACACTTTTCAGGAGGTAATGTTTTACCTAAATCTCTTGGAAAAAAAATGCATTTTAAAAGCAAAAAATAGAGTGAAGCATTTTCTGTAACATAACTTTTGAGAATAAAATTAGAAATCAGTGCTGATACTGTGGGAGTTACAGAACTTGTCCTGGGTATGTATGGGAGTTTCTTTTCCTTTCCCTCAGCCCAGAAGGTGTTTCTGCCTGTATCTGCCTTGAAAGCTGTAGGGTTGGGGCACATCAAAACTTGTGTGGCTCTGGAGTCACAGTGTAGAAGTTCTTCCTCAAATGACACTGCCAGAGCAGAAAGAGTACTTTTGGCTGGTACTTACCTGGTTGTCCAGACATCCATTTCCCTCTCACTTGACTGGGCAACAGGATAAAACTGCTCTTCCCCTAGACACTGAAGCACTCACTGAGAATCTGTGGTGAGTGCCTCAGCTGTTTTTCTGCAACTCTGTGTGGAGGACTGAGAAAGAGGAGCCTATTTGATTTGCATAAATTAACTGCCTTTTACAAAGGTTTAGTTGTGGGGTTTTTTCTCCCTGTTGTATCTACTAGAAAAAAACCAAACCCAAATTACAGTGTTTTAACACTGGAAGTGTGTGAATGAGTGTGACTTACCAGGGACCAAGATTCTCGAAGCAGACAATCCACTTTGCCTGCTCTGTCTTTCTGTCATGGTGTACTATTTAAAGCATCATACTTGCATATCAAAAGAGCCTGTGAGTCACGACAGAACTTCTGAATCACAAAAAGCCTTGCTTGTGCCATGGATGAGAAAATAGTTTCACTGTGAATGCTAGCAGGCAGCAGATAATTGAATACCTGTGTCCATGTGAGTAGATGACCAAAGCAGAACTTTTACACTCCCAAGAAGAAGCCTGCTACTTGATAGTTGTGAGGGTCATGGGGTGGACCTGTAAATATTGATAATACCTGGTTTAAATACAGAAGGCATGTCCTGCATTCTCCAATTCATGAAGGGACATGAGAAAGCCACTTAAGAGACTGATGACATATTCTGCTCCTGCATACAATTTAGGTTGGGAAAACTGGAGCCTGGAAAAGAGTGGGTAAAAAAAATGACAGCTTCCTGGAAGTGAAGGGAGGCTGGAGATTGGAGAGCTGAGTGCCAGGGGATGCCCAGCATCCTTAGCCAGCAACACACAAGAGAGGTAACTGCCAGAGGCGACAGAACAGGAGCCTGCATGGCATTCTGCCTGACAACACTGGGTCAGCAGTGACCTCCCTGCTGCAGACTGAGGTTGACAGATTGGGAGCCTAATTCTGGGGCAAGTCAGGTTGTAAGTGCATGGCTCAATCCCCAGATCCTTGATGAGCTGTCATTCAATATGCCTCATCTGGGAAACCTTGACAAGTTTCTTCATATTTTTTAATTTAATGATTTTTAAAGAATTTCAGAGCCAAGTCTTACCAATGTGTGCCAGCTGATGCACACAGATGTTTTGGAGTAGAGATACCATGGCTCTTTTCCACAAACATTGAAAGAAATGTTGAAAGAGAAAAAGCACAGAAAGTATCTACCTCAATTATTTTGAATGCTTTTTTCTCTTAAATAAGATTTTTCTGCTATAGTGGAGTGATAAAATTCTAAAAAGATATACAGAAAGTTTTAAAAAGCTTCACACTGAATATTCAGCCAATCTATTTTGTCAGAAGTAACACAAGATTGGGTACCATAGAGAGCCTACTCTTGACCACCCCACTAACTCATATGAGAATGCAGACAGACCTCTAGCTGTACTATCCATATGAAAGTATATTATGGTGTATTTCCATTAGGATTGTGAAGATACTGATGCTTGGCTCTACATTCTTCTTACCAGCCACTTGAAAAAAAGTACAAATTTTCATTGGTACACTTTGAAAAAGACACAGATAGGAAGAGTAGCAAATAATAGAATGAACTTCTCTGGTCTGGGCATCTTGACTGCTCTGTCTCAAGCAAATTGCACATATACAGGCAACAACAAGTATAAAGTGTATACTCATGAGTGACTAATGTAGGTTGCATTTATTCTGCAGCTAACTGAGCCATAGGATTGACCATGACCTGTAATCAAGGCAATCTGACTTGTCAGTGTAACAGTACAAGCAAAATGGCAAATATGCTAGTTTCAACTGTATAAATAGGGACATTACATAACCCCTGCATTCAGCTTTACTGTGATTGTTTCTAGCATATGAGATTCAGTTCTCAATGTCCATGACAGACACTGAAATCAGACAAAACCAGAAAAAGACATAAGGAACATTTAAGCTGGGAAAATAGGCTGTATCTTGAAGGACAAAAAACACAACCCATTTATCTGGTCAAGCAGGGAGTGAAGGGATCTGCTTGACCTCAGTGAAAGCACAATTTTCATAAAGAGTTTTCCTACTCAATATAAAAATACATTTTGTTTGAGAATTCAGTGTGAACAAATTCAAATTATAAATAAAGTGACTTTCTTCTTTTTTTTTTTTTTTTTTTTTTTTGCCAGGAAAGGTAGTTATCAATGAAAATAGTTTGGCACAACTTATTGAAAACCATAATGAATTCTCTACTACTGGCAAATTATTAATCCAGATCTTCCAAGAGATGTTTGAGTAAATATACACAACCTCAGGCATTGCCAATGGTGCATATAACGTAGATCATCAGACTATAGGATCACAGCTGTCTCTTGTTTATATAAAATTTAGCTGCATATATGAATGAAGGGAACAGCCATGGAACACATTACAGTTTAACAGCCTTGAGTTTAGTGTCTCAGTTTAAAACTTGAAAAAAAAAGGACATCTCTTCATATCACTAATGTGAAAAATTGAAAAGCACATTTAAAAATATTGGAAAATTTACTGGGAGTTTTAAGCATGTCTGGAGAAAATTTTGTGTAAACCGCAGCAATCCTTGAATACTGCAAGGCAACAAAGCATGTCTGAGAACAAAACTGAATGTGAGTATTCATACATTCACTTGGGTTGAGGCAGCTGCATGAGGTTCAACAAGGGCAAGTGCTGGGTCCTGCCCCTGGGTCACGACAGTCCCCACAGTCCCCACAAGAGTGCTACAGGCTGGGTGAGAGCGGCTGGAAAATTGACAGCAGGAAAGGACCTAGGGGTGCTGGTTGACAGTGGCTGGACATGAGACAGTGTATGCCCAGGTGGCCAGAAAGGCAGTGGCATCCTCAATCAGTGTGGCCAGCAGGACCAGGGCAGTGACTGAACCGCTGTGCTCAGCATTGGTGAGGCTACACCTTGAGTCCCGTCTTCAGTTCTGACCTCTCACAACAAGAAAGACATTGAGGTGTTGGATCAAGTCCAGAGAAGGGAAATGGAGCTGGGGAAGGGCCTGGAGCACAAGTTTCATGAGGGGTGGCTGAGGCAGCTGGGGGGGTGTAGTCTAGAGACGCTCAAGGAAGACCTTTATTGTTCTCTACAACTCCCTGAAAGGAGGGTGTAGCAACGTGGGGCTGGGTTCTTCTCCCAGGCAACCAGTGACAGCACAAGAGGACAGAGCATCCAGCTGCACCATGGCAGGTTCAGGCTGGACATCAAGAAGAATTTCTTCATGAAAAGGGTTGTTAAGCAACTGAGCAGACTGCCCAGAGAGATGGTGGAGTCACCATCCCTGGAGGTGTTCAAGAAACGACTGGATGTGGCACTTAGTGCTGTGGTCTTGTTGACAAGGTGGTGATCAGTCAAAGGCTGGACTCAATGATCTTAGAGGTATTTTCCAACCTGAAAGATTCTCTGTGTGTGATATGCAGGAGAAAGGCTCCAGCATATTAGTTACAATCTAGTCAATAAATTGAGGTGAAGAAGTAAAGAATGCCAAGCATGATGAAACAATATTCTTGGACAATACTTGGCTAAAAAGGACAAGTGATCCAATATTTAACTCTCATTCATGGCCTGTGCAACATGTCTTTGTGTCTTGGTGTTCTGCTTTGCAGTAGTATGTTGTCAATGTATGTGTTCATAATGCTCCAGTCAGTAAAGTTTGTCCAAAGCTTTTGCAGATGCATTTCCAGCAGAACAATTTTGCCTCCACATTGCCGCTGTGAGAAGCACTGTGATGGTTTTGTGAATTCTGTGAAGATTCTCTACCAGAGGTGTCAACAACAGCATTGGGTATGTGACTAGGTATGCATTCCTCATGTCAACTTGAGATGCAAGAGAAAAAGCACACTATAAAATACACCGTTATTACCTTTGGAAAAAAAAAAAAAGAAAAGATGGGTTCTTCAGAAGAAGGCAGATACTTAGAATCACAGAATTGTTTGGTGTTTTTTGGCATTTAAACTCATCTAGACCAAGTCCTCTACCGCGGGTAGGGACACCTTCCACTAATCAAGAGTCCCAGGTTACTCAAAACCCCATCCAACCTGGCCTTGAATACCTCCAGAGATGGAGCATCCACAGCTTCTCTGGGAATCTGTTCCACTGTCTCACCACAATTACGGTACAGAATTTCTTTCTTATGGCCTATTTCAATTAACTGTCAGTTTAAAATTGCTACCCCTTGTGCTATAACTAAAGGCCCTGGTAAAAGTCTTTCTTATAAGAAATAATTATATGAGATAGATGTAAGAAAAATATACATTGAAAAGCCATAATAAAATCCCAACTGGAGTCTTTTCTTCTCCAGGCTAAACACTCTCAACTCTCTGTCTGTCTTCACAGGAGAGGTGCTTCAGCCCCCTCATCTTGACTGTCCTGCTTTTACAAGTCCTTGTCTTTTCTGTGCTGGGAACCCAAGAGCTGGACACAGCAGGTGAAGTCTTGCAAGAGCAGAGCAGAGGGACAGAATCCTCTCCCTCACCCTGCTGGCCGCACTGCTTTTTATGCAGCCCAGTATACAACTGGCTTTTGGGGCTGAAACGGCATGCAGCAGATTCATATCTAACTGTTCAGCTACCAATATGCCCAAGTCCTGCAGGGCTGCTCTCAATTCACAGCCTCTGCTGATGCCTGCTCAAATCCAGGTGCAACTGGGTATTGTTGAATTTCATGAGGTTCACCTTGTCTCAGTCCTCAAGCCTGTCAAGGTCCCTCCGAATGGCAATGCACCCCATCAGCTGCACCACTCATCTCAGTGCCATCTGCAAGCATGCTGAGAATGCCCTCAATCCACTGTTTATGTCATTAATAAAGACACAACCTTACCAGTGCCAATACAGATCCCTGAGGGACACCACTGGTTACAGATCTCCTTTGGATACTGAGGCATTAATAACAAATCCTTGGATGCAGTCATCCAGACAGTTTCTTATCCACCTAGAAGTCCATCACTGAAGCATATCTCTCTAATTTATCAACAAGAATATTGTGTGGGACAGTGCCTTCAATGGCTTAAGGCTCCCACCTTACTTACTAGCAGGATTTGAAGTGTTGTTCTGCTGGGGGGTAGGAAGGGCCTGCAGAGGGATCTGGACAGGCTGAGACCAATGGCATGAGGTCCAACAAGGCCAAGGTCCCACACTTTGGTCACAACAACCCCATGCAGCCCTACAGGCTGGAGACAGAGTGGCTGGACATTGGCCCAGGGAAAAGCACCTGGCAGTGCTGGTTGACAGCTGCTGAACATGAACCAGAGTGTGCCCAGGTGGCCAAGAAGGCCAGTGGCATCCTGGCTTGTATCAATATGGTGAATGGAACTAGGGAAGTGATTTCCTCTGGTATTTGACACTGATGAGGCTGCACCTCAAACCCTATGTTCAGTTCTGAGCCACTCAATACAGGAAGGACTTTGAGGTGCTGGAACAGGTCCAGAGGAGGGCAACGGAGTGGGTGAAGGTTATGGAGCACAAGGAGCAACTTAGGGAGCTGGGGGTGATTAGTCGGGATGAAAGCAGGCTCAGGGGAGACCTTATCACTCTGTACAACTGCCTGAAAGTAAGGCGAATCCAGCTGGGGATCGGCCTCTTCTCCCAGGCAACCAGCGACAGGACCAGAGGACACAGTCTTAAGCTGCACCAGGGGAGGTTTAGATTGAACATTAGGAAGCATTTCTGCACAGAAAGGGTGATTGGGCATTGGAGTGAACTGTCCAGGGAGGTGGTAGAGTCACCATTCCTGGAAGTGTTCAAGGAAAGACTGGATGTGGCACTCAGTGCCATGGTCTGTTTGTCATGATGCTGTTCGGTCACAGGTTGGACTCTGATCTCAGAGATCTTTTCAGTGTAACTGATTCAGTGATTCTGTGATAGAAAGTTTGATTTGATGCTATCTGTTTTGGTTTTAGAGTTGCATACCCAAGTTGTGTTTACCAGCAACTGAGTTGATGCTAGCTGATGGCCATCCATATGCACCATGTGTCCATACCTGTGTCCGTACCTAAAGTGACCATACCTAGGACCACATACCTTATGTGTCCATGTGCCTACACCTAATACATGATTCCTACATGAATATGTTTACAGATGATATGTGAAACCAGATTTCTGTATAAATATCCCACATTGCCTAATCTTTACTAAGAGAAAACTGTGCAAGTGTAAAAAGAAAATTACTGAAGGACCTTGCAAACAGATAGCAGAAGGAGAAATTGTTTTTGTGGCTTCCTGCATGCAGTCCTCAAGAGTTCCCCTCAACCAGAGGAAAACCATGGCAAGCACACAACTGGTGCTCACAAGCAGACACTGCTTTAGTCAAAATGTAGACACAAGACAAACCAAAAAACCAAACACCACCCAGGAAATTTGATTGTGCAGCTCCATCTGCTCAAATTGCCAACATAAACACATTTATTGAGTGCCAATATGGCACATACTTGTAGTACTTTCAGCTTATATCACTGAGTGCTTAAGAGTCAGCAAGGCAGATGAAACAGTAGTTTTATGAGAAAGACTTACCCTATCAAAAATCTTCTGAAAAGATAACCAAAATGTAGACAAAAACAAGGATTAAGGAAATGAATACAGAGAAGATTAAGGCCTGTCCACATCTGTCATTTTGCAGCTATAGGCAATTATGTTTTTTTCACGTCTGTGTGGTCTCTACAGATAGTACTGACCAGTAGCCATAATGCTTCTAGCCAGGGTTACAGCATCCCATGAAACCCTGTTAGGAAAGGGTGAAGCTGGAAACTGATAGTGAAAGAATGAACATTATGATCAGCCTTTAAGGGATGAAAACTCCACCTTTTTCCACTTGTCACACCTGTGTTTGCCTTTTGGGGAAGTGAGGGGGTTTTTATCAACTTTTCAGATTGAACTTGGATGAATAATACTGACATGTACATCTACAAAATGTTGCTTCTTTTCTCTCATCTTTCCTCCTTCCCTCCCTTCCCTCTCCTTCTTTAAGAGGAACTGTTGGGAATTCGGAAACATTGTGTATCTCAAATAAGAGACTACTATTTTTAGATGGTTTCAAAACCCTGTTTTGGATGTAAAGCAGGAAGTTTCTGTCAACAAGTCATAGAAATAAATTCCTTTTCTATTCGAGATCCTGTAATCCAAAAACCTGTGAATAAGTAAGTCAGTTAATTCAGTGTAAATATGTTACTAATACCAATGGAGTTCAATAACTGTTTGATTTTTTTTTTTTTTTTAAATTCTCACAGTTTATATATTCATGTTTTAGTATCTTCTGGAATAAAGTGATGAACTAATAATACTCTGATATTATTTTTATATTTCTAATGGACTTCCTTCAACCTGATCACAAAACTTCTCATGATGATTTTGCTGCTTTACTGAACACTGGCACACTCGAAGAGATCCTTCAGACACCTTAGAAATGCAGCTGCTGGTCAATACATTGCAATTATTAGGAGTAGGTTTGGATGCATGGACTATTAATTACAGCTGTGAATTTGGTTATTCATCATGGTACAGAGTTCACAAATTGCTCTAGAAGAAAATTAATTCCAGCATCAGTGGAATTTGCTCCTTGGTAAAGCACGAAAAGTGTTCATGTGTGGACAGCAATAAAGCAGAAATAAATGGTAACATCTCACTTTAATTCCTTATGACAATTTATTTGTGACTACACTTCTAAAGTGTTTTTTCTTCTGTTAGCAGTGTAAAGTTAGATAAATCATTACTGATAGTATGTTGAAGATTATTATTTGGTTTTATTAGTGTTTTTAGCATGAAAATAAGACCAGCAACACAGTCTTTTTTGAACAGTTACCTACAGTGGTTTATAATATTGCCATGACCAGAGATCAGCTGATCCCATTCTACTATGGGTGTTGGCTCCACCATACAATGTAATTCCCCGGATAAAGTTTATCAGTGAAAGTTCTCAGGCAGTAACAGCAAGTCATGTCCAATTTTTTTTCCCATAAACCTCTGTCAACAGCAGCAGGCACCCAAATTCTATTCTATTCTCTTTTAACATGATCAGAGGTAAAGTTCACCAAGCACAGTGATTCATCCTTTGTGTCTTGTGGAAAATAGAAACAGATTTTCCAACAAAATCTTTTGACATATTTCACCCATTCATGCTTGTACTTCTAGTGAAAGATGAGTTTTACTGATATTTGTGTAGTATTTCCTGGCTTTTCTTAAGATCTTCTCTGGGTTAGTTAATACAATTCCTGTTACGAACAAGCCTTGGCAGTAAAACAGAAAAACGTCACGTTAGAACTAATATCAGCCAATCTGTGCTTCAGTTAATTATGTATCTGCGAGCAAGCAGAATGTACCATCTCTAAATTCTAGTGATGGGATATTTTATGACAGTACTATGCCAGTGCTGGCCTCTTTAGGAGATAGGAAGTATCAGAAGGTAACTCCAGCATCCCCTGGCAGTGTCTGAGCCTTGGTTTTCCAAGCCTTTGTAGACTTGGGTATCAAAGGCTGAAAGCTCTAGCTGAGACCAGCAGAGTGAATACCCATGGTGGTAAAAGACATGGAGGTTGTGTTTATGGTCATTGCTTCATATTCTTTTTGAGTGTGGTAATTTTCACTTGTAGATGGAGTTGGAAAAATTAAGTTATGTAACATTTTCTGATTATATACATTTTTGTGGGAAAATGAGGTGTCTGAAGCAGCCTGTGCTCCCAACATAGCTCCCAACTTAATTTCTCACTTGAGAGTAAGCATGCTTCACTCTTTTTTTTTTTTTTGTCTGAATAATACCAATAATTGATTAACTGCATTATTCAGCTCTTTCTTATACAGAAAAAAAAGCAATTAATGGCAGATAAATCAGCTGTATTTTTTCTCTCCACTTACCTAGTTGCTATGTTACAAATTATGGACAAGGTCCATTTTGATCATAAATGCTATAATAACATTCATTGCCAGATCAGGGTAATAATTTTCATATCCTGCCACTCAGGTTGCACAGGCACTGACCTCAACAGGCTCATGACAGAGGAGTTTCTTGTTGGTGGCAAGTACCCCACCAAATACTTTTTGAAAGCAGTGGGCAGATACAGGCTTCTTTTTCTTATATTTTTCAGATGTTGCAGGATTAGCTGAGGCGCTCTAAGACTTTGAAACAAGTAATTGAATTGTTCCTTGGTATAGGGTGACAACTGAAGAAAAGATAAGGAAGTGAAAGTGTTAAGGAGAATAAAGGCACTCTAATTCTGTTAAAATCTGTCCTTGTGCTCCTAGAGATTCATTGACTGATTATTCTTCTAGTCCTGAATATGGTTGGCTTCAGGACTCACCTAAAGACTCATTTCTATAATTGTCTAGAAGATATAGATAGTCTGATAAGCTACTGAATAATGAGACAGACTTTTTTTTTAAACAGTATTAGATCAAAGTACACACTATTAATTATTAAATGTATTACACATATATGATAATATTAAGTGCTACTAAAAAACCACCCATTGCATAATTTATAAGAAGCTAAGTATCTCTCTCCAGACCCTCAACTATTTTGAGGAAGGAGGAAAAAAACCAAAAGGAGCTACTCTTTAAGTTAATTACTATGTAACAGTCACAGCAGAGCATTACATTTCTATCCCAGATGGTAAAGCGCCAGCTATATCAGCTTATCCCAGCAAAACAAAGCATACTTCAGTCTTACAACATTTTGGAACAATGACTCAGTTTCTCACAGCTGGCCAAGGTCTCACCTTGACTCATGCAAATATCTAGGGCACTCATGTGTAACTGTTGCAAACTAAAAACCAAAAAAATTCTAGCAGGAGGGAAGGGTGCTAACCATTCTTCCACCACCAGTTTTCCACCACTCCCATGTTTTCCCACATGACAGCTGGAAAAAGCAGAAGAGATCTCTTTTTGACAGTTCTTTTGACTATGAAATTATACAACTTCAGAGCGTTTGGAACACACTAAAGCCAAAAAAACCGAAAACAAACCCCAAAACAACAACAACCCCACCCCCCCAACCAAAAAACCCCAAACAAACAAACAAACAAACAAACAAAACCAACAAAAAGCAACAACAAAAAAAAACACAGGCAGTGTTTGTTATTGACGCTTCTTCCTAAAAGGGAGAAAGAAGACTCTTGGAAGAGACTGTCCATAATTTTGTTTTTTTTTCTCTTGCATAAATACTATCTGGATTACATCTCACTCAAATCACTGCACTTCTTTTTGTAAGGAAGCTGGACTCAATACTTGAGATTTTTAATGGAAAACCAGGGTTGAAGCAGTCAGAGATTCTCAGGAACAGCCCCCTTCCCCACCAAACACAACCAAACTCTGCTGAATATTATTTTGAAAGGCAGTGTAACTGAGTCTGGTAGCAGCAGCTGCCTTGGTTTACCTCCCCAGTGTGCTGCCCTAGGACAGCTGTGTGCTTCACTTAATGCAAATCAGGCTAATACAGCTTTTGGCAGCAAATCCCGAGCTCTTGTGCTGCCTGCTGCCACCAGGGCAAAGGCAAGTTGTGTGGAGCAGCAGAGCTGTTTTCACTTCTCTCTTCAGGAGGAGGAAGTGAATTTACCGCTGCAGGGCTTGGTCCCTTCACCCTATTTCTCATCTCCACTCACCTTATTATTCAGCCTTTCTCCCACTCTTTATCCTTCCTGCTGCAAAAGACAATTTTCCTTGCCTGGAGTAATAGCATGGAATACAGCTCGTTTCAGCTGCTGCCTTGACAAACACAACAACATCACCCTGAGAAACAACTTTGGAAGAGCAGTTTTGAACGTACTAATTGAGAAGGCTTTTAGTGCTATTTTTTAAAATTTATTACTCTGGTCTTCAAAGAAACAGAAAGTGTTATTGTGTTTTAAACAGACTGAACTGCATGAAAGATTTTTATGCCAGTCTCTTCTTAAAAGTAGATTAATCTGCAAGGCTTGTGATTTGTTTTGTGTGCTAGATTCTCGTGTCAAAGATGCTAGAAATACAATAAGAAACTGCTATGTGTCTTAAAACCCCAATTTTATTTCATAGTGAGTTTTCTTAAACTCCAAGACCTCCTACAAGAACTGCCAACATAAGTAAGTAAAAGTCACTTTCACAAGTGTGTATTTTTTTGGACACTCTTTAGTGCCTGTTTAAGCTGATCTCAAAATCCATGTAAGAACATCCCATTGATATCAAGAAATCCAATATTTTTTAACTTTATTCTCAGCAACCTAATGCACTCTTTTGAAAAGAAGGCAAGATGAAGGTTAATGACTTGCCCATGGCAGGCTAAAATTAAATTTATTCTGCGCTTTCCTGCTGTGTTTCTCTCTCCTCCCACCATTAGTCTGGAGAGTTTGTAGGATAGATAATCTGCCATGCATTTGTATAGTGTCAGCACAATGGGGGGTGCAAAGGTCTTTTAATGATAAACCATGTAATGACAAACTTCGCAATGCAGCCTTGAGAACGATAGTGTCAGTGCCCTCGGTGTCAAGTTCATTCATCACTTGACAAGTTGATGAATAAAGGTGCCTTCAAACACAAATTCAGAGGACATTTGTGGTGTTACCCTTGATGCACATAATTCTGCCTCTGTGAAGTCTTATCCCAATACTCTCAATAGTGATCCTCTTAGCATGTGTTTATTATGTACTTTGACCTAGGTTGTTGGAGCAGAATATCGTTCTGGGGACACATTTCTCTGAGTTAACAAAATTAATTTTTCTCTGCCTTTCATTTTCCTGGGGTTGTTTTCTCTTTTTCTGTAGACCATCTCCATTGAATGCGGCTGCCTACTTCTGGTAGGCATCTTTTCCACCTGGTAGGCATCTTTTCCACCTCAGCTGGCATCTTTCTCTACTGCTACACCCTTCTAATATCCAGCACAGAGGCCGAGGACTGATTAGACAGTCTGAGATTTGAAGATCTTAAAGGTCTTTTCCCACCTACAAACCCAACCTCCTGTAAATTAAACTTCTGCAAGTGATTACATCCCGCAGGTTGGTTGCAAAAAGTGAGTTGCCAGACACTCTTAAAACACTACCAGACTACCTCGTCGAATCCCTCACTGCTTCCCAGGGAGTAACCGGGACCTCAAAACCCACCGGGCATCGTTCCGGGCGTTCGCGCCTCTTGCACGGAGGAGGACACACGCCTGGGATGGGGGGCTCAGGGGCGGGGAGGCCGAGGGTTTGCGGAGCACCCCTCGCACCTCCCGGGCACCCCCGGCCGCCTCCCGCCCGGCGGCGTCGGGGGAAGGCGAAGCGTGCGGCCCGGCCTCCCGCCCTCCTTGCGCCGAAACCACTCCCTGAAGAGAAAGTCACCAGGGGGTGGGGAAATGGTGACAGCTCCAGGAAGCCGGCGGCGGCACCGGGAGACACCGAGGGGACGCAGCCCGCGGGGTGGCAGCTCCCAGCCCGCGCCCGCCAAGCCCGCCGCCGCCATGGGCTCCCCGCAGCGCCCGCCGCTCGCCCACGTCTTCAAGGGGACCTTCGTGCACTCCAGCGCCTCCGCCCCCATGGAGATCCTCCACGGACACCTTCTGGGGGTGGACGATAACGGGACGGTGAGTGGGGGGCGCGGGCGGGGTGTCGCGGCCGCCGGCGCGGTCCGGGCGGGGGGAGAAGCGGGGCAATCCCTCCCGGTCCGCTCGGCGGGGGCGGTGGTCCCCGGGAGCCCCGCTCTTCCGCAGGGTCCATCGGGGCGGTGAAAACGACCCTTTTCGGCCCCGAGTCCGCGTCCGGGGGTGGTGAGGCGCAGGGCCGGCTCCGGCGGTCTTTGGGGAGAAAGCGGAAAATTTTCGCACTTCTGTCTGTCGGGGCAGGCGCCGCGGAGAAGGGTTTTCGCACTTGCGGGAGCTGGAGGTAACCGGGATGGAGCGTTTCGTCGGCACGAGTCTGCAGTTGGCGTAAATCTGCTTTTGAGGTGTGCTGAGTGTTCCCAGAACAGCAGCGTGCCTAAACCTGGCATTCTTTCAGATTTTCTGTTTTCTTTCAGTTTCACAAGCTGTTTTGTTTTTCTTAGGGTATCTAAGCAGGGATTGTGAATAATTGCTGTGTACCCACTGCACGGCCGTCTAAATGAGGCTTTTTTGTCTTTTTGTCACAAAAAAAAAAAAAAAAAAAAAAAAAAAAAAAAAAAAAGAAGCCCCACGACATATACCCATAAAGAATTAGAAAAATTGTGATGTTGGGCATGTCAGTAGTATGAGCCAAGCTTAAAAGAAGCATTGCACTTGCTGAAAATGCAGGATAGAGTCTAGCAGGGAAGCAGTGTCATTCCCTTTACATCACACTTGAAACTCAGTTTCACAGTGCAGGTTGTGTAGGCAGACTGGTGATTTCTTATAGACTCCATAACATATATGGGCACCCTATACAAAATTTTTAAAAGTAATTTTCTTTCTTGTGGCTAAGTAACAGGCTTCAGTGTGCCAGGCTTCAGTAACATTTGAAATCTGTGCAAAGCTCATTTTGAGCCCTAACTGTTTATTTTCTTTATTCACACCAGTCCGTGAGGGCCTGTTTCAAGACAGCCCTTTTATAGCTGTTGAGGAGTCTGGTGCAAGGTATATCAAGTCTGTGAGGAGCTGTATTTTGATGTACAGGAGGGGAGTAAAAATTTGCAGAGGTATGTATGTATTGGCTGGTATTCACTAAAATAATAGATTTGAATGAAAAAAGGTTTGGGTGGTGTAACTCAGATGCAGAAGACAGAATTTCATACCCCATCAACTCTTTAATGGCAATTTCTGGAAAAGTGTCTCTTCACAGCACTCATAGGAAATCAGATTTTTTAGTGATTTTCTTGAAAAAGAAGTACCTTAGTAAGCTACACCTAGGGATCTGTGCTCTCACTTATTCTCTCTCCTTCTCCTAGGGAACAAGGATTCACAGTACACTGTTTTCCTTGCATAAATTAGCAGAAGATTTTGGTTTGTTTTTTTTTTTTTAAATTTCCATTAAAACACTATCTTCTTAAAATAAAATTCCCACCCGAATACAGAAACAAGCCCTTTTAATTTATTCTCTTTTTATTACAAATTCTTGGCATTTTAATATTCTGGGGGTTGATACAGTGAGTATCCCATATGCTCTTTTCCTTCCCTATTACTCCTAATGTAGCCCCATGCAGAACAACCTCTGGAATCACAGAAGAGTTGGCTTTTTGAGAAGGACATAGTGGTTAGAAAATGTCTTACCTTTATTATTCAAATTTACACCAAAACTTCTTCTCTTTTCCTCCCAAAGATGTAAATTTAACTGAGCAGGTGCTTTTGCCTCACGTCGCTGACTCCATCATGGAAGATTCTTGCATGGTCTCTGATACTGTGAACAGGTCAACTTGTATGAACGTCTGGGTCTTGTTGTGTGAGTCCCTGCATATTCTCCAAGGGATGTAAAATGTCATCTTTCTCTGCTTTTACCCAGATGTAAAGGGAGTTTTATGAAGAAAAACATTGCTTTTGGGTATAAAAACCCAAATTATCATCAATTTAGCAAAGTAAAGGACCATGTTTAACCAAGTGGTTTGCAGAGCAGTGTAGTGTCTCTCTTGAGGAACAGCAAATAGAAGGAACATCATTCCTTAGGGTAAAGAAAACAGACATGAGTGCTGTTCAGTAACATAATTGTTATTGAAATGTTGGTGTAATTATCCTATGTGAGTAGAATATTTAGTAAATAGAAAAAATATTAAGATAAAAGCTCCTGTGAAAGTCATGAAAAGCGCAAGAGTTGAGGAATAAGGATTTTAAATCTAAGGTTTGATTTAAGTGAGTTTGGACAGCAAGTGGACATGTGTCAGCTGTAAAAGGAGGAAGGTACCAAGGTACCAACAGCCACCTGGAGTTCATTGCTTAGCCTTTCTCAGCAGGCTGGGCAGTTCCTTTAGCAGCTGGGTCTAGTAAGTGTTGTTGTCTCTCATTTAGCCTCACATTCTAGTTTTGGGAACCAGTCAAACAATAGGCATCATGTCTATAATTGCAGAAGTAATTTAATGACTGTGGGAATAGAGAGGGAAGAGATCATGTGGGAGGGGGAAGAGGGATCACCCCTTCTCATGCTCACCTATGAATGTCATAGCCAGAAATAAAGTAAGACTGGCACTGTTGGGTCCAAACAAACCATGTTTCTTCAGCCAGTATCATTCATTTTCCATTCTCTTGTTAGCAAAATATTTGCATTGTGGTGCTTGGAGGCACTCGGGGTTTGCTGCACTGGGGTTGATGCACAATTTAGTTGCCCAGCTACGCTTTGATGGAAGAGCTTTGGGTATCACTTGGTATAAAAAAGACCTGAGTTAGTCACAAGCATAGGGAGGTCTTTACCCCTGATCTTTAGATGCTTCAGCCCCATTACAAGGGTAACACATGAGAACTTACAGAAGTGTTTGGTGTTAGCAGCCACTGATTCTGAGTTTTTTGATATACCTTTCCCAAAGTGCCAATTATTCTCCTTGACTTTCTTCTTTAAAGCTGAAGTTCTTAGTATTATGCAGTTCCCTTGACTCTGTAGTGACACTGCTGTAAAATTTTTTCATGCTTCTAGAGTGTTGAGGTGCAGAACTAATTTAAAGAACAGTGCACCTGGTTGGTTACCTTGAATGCACAAGCAAATGCTGGAGCAAATATCCAAGCATAGAATCCCAAAGAGCTTAGAGCATTCAGTATTAGAAATGTGTCTAAAGCAAATGCATCCTAAAGCAATAGGGAACTACTCTTGGCTGACTAAAGAGTTCCATTGGTAAGTTTGTTTGAAAAGAGTGTAGATGTCTTGCTGATTTACCCATAGTGTCATTTGACCATAATGGACCAGGTGTCAGGTTTAGAATTGATTTCATGTATCCAGCTTCCTTGAAACATATTTTCTTCATTTTTCCATGATTCAAGTATTTTATTTTTCTGCGCCCTAAGAGTACATAACAGCCACTGCTTTTCCATGGCAACGCCTGTTTCCAGAATTTGTCGTCTGGTGTTTCATGTTTTTCTCTCTCTCTTTTTTTTTTCCTCCCTCTTTACCCATCTCCCCCCCAGCAGCTCTAACATTGCTCATTGTGCATCCATTTTGACTTCAGTATCTGAATGACATTTTCTTTATTGCACATCAGATATTTCAGTAGGTCTGTGTTCCAAGCCTTCTGCAGTTATAGAGTTAATTAAGTTGGCTGTATTCCTCTTTGGAAGGAAGATGACACTGCTTTTTGCGAACTATTAATGGAATACTATAATGTTACAATTTTTGCTAGTGCGGTATTTATTTATATGGCATTATTTTAATTTTTTTTTCTGACTAAAAATGTAAAACATCTGCTCTTTAGACAATGTAAATCATACCAGCCATAATTAATTTAAAAGACTAGGCAGCTGATAACTTCTTGTCTACAGTTTAACAGCCTTTACAGTTTTGCAGCTTTGCTTATTTTTGTCTATAGAAAGAACACAAAATGGTAAATTTCTATGCAAAAGAAAGACACACATAAAAAAATGGCATGCAAGTAACTGCTAAACAATGCTTTTTTGGTCCTCTTGCTCTTCCTCCTAAGTTTCTCCCTATTGACTTTTTACAAGTCTAAGTCTTGCCTTTTTTAAATGTGCTATTTTTTTTTTTTCTTTTCAACTGTTGCCCTAGAAACTGCTGTCATGAGGGTGATACAGGCCCTCAGCGTGGACATCTTCCCAGGAGAAGTATACTGGTAGCAGAAATAGTATTCCCTTGAACTTAGGGGAATGAGCTCTTACACCAAGGGAGTTGGAAGACCATGAATTGGTTTCTGGCAGAAACTGTGGTTAGGCAAGAATTTCTGCAAACTCAGATGGGCAGTCGTTGGCCAGGGGAGACTTCTGAGTCCTCTAAATTGTCAAGTCATGAGGAAACCTGGATCCCACCTGGACCCTGTAGCAGGAATTGCAGTTCCTAGGCTCCACAATCTCTGTTTCCTGGGGAGTTGTCATGCCTATTATTGACAGACGAGAGAATCAAAGAGTTGAGAATTCAGCTGCTAAGAGTCATTTTGTAGATTAAAACACCATGGAATTTAAAAATAAGTAGGAAGTATGCTAAAATTCTGACTTGGCAACAGCAACTCATCATCAGTAGAGTCGATGTTCTCTAGGAGTCAAATGGGGTTGAGTTTGGCTCCAGATTGCAGGTTTTTTTTTTTTTTTTTAAACAAAGATCTCAGCATCTTTTTTAACTTGTTCTGTAGAATGAAAATATTATCCACATTTTCCCCCTCAATTTCTTTTCTTATCCTAGGCACTGAAAAAATTAATAAAGCCCAACACAAGCAGAAAATTAGAAAATACTTCGCTCGATGCCGGTCAGTTGTAGGCAAAGCAAGTAATATGACCCCTCTGGTTGTGAATACTGTAACTGCATTCCTGTAAGGCTGTTGTGCACCTCCTCAGCAAGTGACTGTACTGCTAGCATGATGTTACATTACAGGACACCAAGGTCTGTGCCTGTGTTCTGCCTGTGTATTACCTGAGAAGAAATTAATTGTTTCATTACAAGTTACAAGGTGGGTACGGTTATTCACTGGATTATGAGAAGGTATTTCAAAATCATGCTTGACAGTCAGGAAGAACAAGTGTCTCAATGCAAACCTAACACCTTTGTAGTAAGCATGTAAAATTTGTTTTAAGATATAACTTGTTTTGCCTTCACATAAACCTGATGAGGGATGCACGTTTAAAGAACCTAACTGTGTTTTCTTTTTTTTTTAGATTGTGTTTGTGGAACAAGCTGATCAGCTAGAGGAACTGGCTAAGACATGGGGGTTCAAAACATCTGACATAAGACAACTGAGTAAACAGTATGTGTTCTGTTGAGATTAATTTCAGCAAACGCAGTTTATTCTTTGAGTGAGGGCAAGTGACGCAGGGAGCACATTAAATCCACATAATACCCATAAATATGATGGGCAAAACTCTGCTTTGGTGCAGTGACATCTCTTTACCCAAAGGTGCTTGTGCTCTGGAAGAGACTCGGAGGCTGGACAGTCCATGTTATTTTTGCATTCCTTGGTTTGGGATGGCAGACATGGCTGAATTGTGCTGGCTGATGTATACTGCACAGAACAAAATGCCATATTTACTTTTCAGGCATAATCTCTTCTGTGCTCACAGAAGTAAGTGCCATTCTTTCTTGAGATTACATTTTATATCCCTTTTGTTAGCACTGGGCTGTGCCTAACATGAAACTCTAAATGCAGTAAATGTAGGTAACACTGACACTGCAAATATGAAACTCATTGGCTTGGACTTTGACATATTCCATGATAAAATTTAATACAATTAGAAGATTTAAAACTTCTAAACACAGAACTTCTGATTTCTCACTATACTGCAGCTAGAGGATTTCCTTTTTCTTCAGCCAGTGGAATGCCCCAACTTTATGGTGAAGTTAAATAGTTTTGGACTGTATCTACTATGCTTTGCTATGTAGTATGCTATGTATCTACTATGCTACTATGTAGTAGCACTGTGAACAACTTGTGGCTTAGAATTGAGAGCTACAGCATCCTTCTAGTAATCAATTGTTAAAAAACTTGTATGTTTTGCTGAAAGGCTAATCATATAGTATACATCAGTCATCAGATATTTTCTTCACCTGAAATAGCCTGAGGAAAGTGGAAGGTGCTGAGAATATGGATCAGGTTGAGGAAGACTTTTCAGCATTTATAGCCTGCAAGAAAACAGAAAGAAGGGGAATTAAAAAGAGATAAAATTCAGCTCATTCAGTAGTCAGGAAGAAGGAAAGAGGAGTGAGAGAAATGTTACGCAGTAGGGAATTTCAGCACAAAACAAAATAGTCATAGCAACTTCCTAGTAATGTTGATATATTCACCCCTGTTATTGCATGAACATTACATGACAACATATAGTTTTACAGTTCCATTGTAAACATGCCTTTTCTGTCAAGATATTGAGCAGAGCTTTTTTCACCAGTGCCTGTGTCTGCATTTTTAGGCACAGTGTCTGTTCTTCCATCAAACCTTGAAATTAATTGATTTTATATATCTATATAGACATACAAATAATGTAGAGGAAAACTAGCATATAGAAAGGCACATTTTGTAAGTATTATGGTCTGGAAGCTAAAAGCATTTAATATATATCCATACTAGAAATCTAGCAAGGCTGTGTACAAATGTCTTTTTCAGGTGGATTCGACAGTGGAATAATTTTAGTTACTGTGAAGTCAGTTTGCCTTTGTTGGCATTTAGGGTGGGTCAATACTAGAGGTAATTGGATTCATGCTCTTGTACTGTTATTCTCACAGGTAGATATGTGTATTTTGCCATGTAAGTGTACTACTCAATTGCTTCATACCAAAAAATGGGTGTGGGTAGAGGTACAGCAGGAATTATAGGCTGGAAGAGACAGGTTAATCTGTACTTGCTATTTACTCTGGTGGATTTTACTCAAATATACTGTTTAGAACAAAGCTACTTACCAAGGAGAATTTTGAGGCATTTTGGATTACTATAATTTTATTTTCTTTCCTTAGTGAATTCTTCATGCCAGGATTGGTTGATACACATATTCATGCCCCTCAGTATTCATTTACTGGTACAAGAGTAGACCTGCCTCTTTTGCAGTGGTTGACTTCCTACACATTCCCAACAGAAGCCAAATACCAGGACAGTGGTTTTGCAGAAGAAGTGTACACCAGAGTTGTTGTAAGTCCTGCAAACAACATTTACCTGCTTGACGACATTAATTTTTTTGTAATATAGGTATGTTTTCAGAAGGTCAGCAGAAAGAATAGCGCATGTTTTACTGTCATGGAAACCAGATAAAACCAAGATAGCCACTCTTCTAATTGCTAGCCAAGATTGTTTGTTACTAGTTCCAGTCTCATTCTGTTGTTGCTGGCAATAGAGTTCATTTAATCACAAGGTTAACAGTGAACTGTTTATCACATTTTCTGAATGACCAACATTTAAGGCTACTCTCAGAATTAGTACAGCCAGCAGGTGCAGACAACCTCAATGCAGAAATAACCAAGCATAGTAAAAAAAAATAAAAAATTCAGGGGATGTTTCCTTTGCTGCACAAAAATCATCTATTAGGAACTCATCTTTTGCCAAAACCACATGAAAGAGAAGATGCTTCTCATAGACTACAAATCTGGGGTGTTTTGGAGCAGTAAAGGAAGACACTGCTGCTGCTGAGGTCCTTGTAGTAGGAATGTCTTTCACTGCAGGGCCTTTAGATGGAGTCTCTCAGTGGTATTGTGGGACAGAACTGTGAGCTAGACTGGTTCTGAGTGATGTGAAGCCTTTTTGTCCACTGGATGGACAATAAGCAGCTAGGTCATATTGCAGAGTACTAGTTCTGTCCTATAACTGAAATTTATCCTTTAATATGTGGACTGAAGTATCTTCAACAGATTAAATTATTTGGCCAACATAATTTGCCTTGCATTTGTCTATTAGTGTGACAGCATCTGTTGTCAACATAATATAACAAATCTGAAATAGTTATATTGTTCCTTGCCACACAAATTTAAAAAGAAATTACTTTCTGCCATCTGCCATGATAAAAACACGTGGGAGCAGCTTGGTCATAAGCTCTAGTGATAAACACACGTGCCTTCAGCTGCTTAAAACATCGAGGTGACCTCACCTTCGAGCTCTGTGCCCCCACATGCTGTTACAGTGCAGACTGAGTGACCCCGGCACAGCTAGAGAGCTCACCGTGCAAGGTGTGTCACAACATCATCTGGAAAAGAGCTGCCAGCGAGAGGTGGAAGTCAGTGGTGGGAGCCTGGACACAACAGTAAGGCTCTCCCCATGTGAATCAGATAGAACATGGTCAGGAAATCACCTTCAACCCACAGAAGATGCAGCATACCAGTCACTCTGCAGTGTTTGATGGGGCCAATAATAACCTTCAGCTGTTAGAAACAGGACTAAACCTGCACAGAACAGATGATTTTTCATAAGCTTCATTGTACCTTTGAAGTTGTAATGAAAAAAAAAGTGGATTTTTTCAAATCAAAATCCTGTTTCCACCAAACACTTTCTATACTCAGAAAGAAAACCAATTTAGGTGAAATTTACCTGCTTTTAGCTGGAACCTCCTCTTTCATCAGATTGTTTTTAGATTTCATTTAATAATGTTAGGATTTCAGAAGTAGAGAATTCTGAATTTTAAAAGCTAAGAAAGACAAAGGTAACTTGTCTCAGTAATGACATTGTTATTTTTGAGACTCATTTTTGGAATTCTTAAAGATTTTCATTTGAATATTGTAAGGAAAAGACAGAGCTTGGCTTCATGTTTGTCAAATAATTAGCTCTAGCTTTTCTCAAACATTGTGTTGGATGTCCCACCTTCTATCTCACTGAAAAAACTTCAAGAAAATTCTCAAATTACTTGGCAACCAGAATCCAAAAATATGGTTTAAACCTATATGTTGGATAAGTAGTCAATACAGTTTGCATCAGTCCCAAGGACAAGAGAAGCTACAAATTTCATCATGAATGAATGTAACTAAAATAGCTGGTCATTTACTATTATGTTCCCCAGAAGTGTAATATGAAGGAGTGTCAGCCACCAGTTCTTTTCAAATGATATATTAGATAAATAATTAGCTCATAGTCTGAGTGGTTGTGCTCAGTTTACTTTTACAGTAAGTTTGTTACTTTGTAATTGGGGACAAC
Source organism: Aphelocoma coerulescens (assembly GCF_041296385.1). Lineage (NCBI taxonomy): Eukaryota > Metazoa > Chordata > Aves > Passeriformes > Corvidae > Aphelocoma > Aphelocoma coerulescens. Next base: position 61,544,016 of record NW_027184085.1, read on the forward strand.
AAAGATTTTAGATACATGAAAACCTGACTTGTTTTTCCAGCTAGATCAGGTAGCTAAAAGAAAATGACCATGTTCCCCAAAAGCCTTGCTTTGCTAATGCTAGATAAACAGTGCTTCACTGTGAAAATTGGAGAGCCTTTCATAACTAGGAAATAACAAAAATGACTAGTTGTTTGTATTTCTAAATATAAATTGGAGTATTTCCAGTTTGGGGGAAGGAATATAGACTGGTTTACATGGGTTTAGCCATTGCAAGAATTCTGTGAGGAATTCTTTGTATTTATTAACACTCAGACTTAAAAAAAGCTATTATGAAATTAAAAATCTATATTTTTACCTTCCCACTTCACTGCACAATTTCACAATAACTAAATGTTCTTGCAGTTTGAAATGAGACTGCCTGTTCTGCATTTTGGCAGCTTTATTGAGGTTTTTTTCCAGACAGTTGAAACTGATTTCTTTTTTTAGAGACGAACTCTAAAGAATGGCACGACTACAGCTTGCTACTTTGCAACAATTCACACAGATAGTTCTCTTCTTCTCGCTGAAATTACTGGTGAGTCTAACAGTGAATTCTGAAGGATATTGTGTGCATCGTATTAATTGAAGGAAGCAATGTTTAGGAGTTTGAGAATAGCTAGGGATCTGTCTTTCTTCTAATTTGTTTTTTATTCACTGTACCTGTCACACTGTGTCCCCAAACCCCATCTGTTATCCACATTCACTTAAGCACCTCTGTCCTACTGTTGCTTCTCCTTGTCTCTTCACTCCCAAACCTGCTGCTGGCTGAGCTTGAATTAGGTCTGCTGGAGCTATTCTCCAGCTGCAGCTCTCTGCTCTTTCTAACCTTTTCTTATTTGAAGTTTAAAAGAACTGAATGCCAAGAGGCCCAGCAGTGAATTAATTTCCTGATACTCTGAGGTTTCAGCTGATAATCAATGTCAAAAATCTCAGCCTCTGAAATTGGAGAAGTGGAACCTGCATCAGAATCTTACCCTTCCCTTCTGTTCACAGTTGCAAATGTCTGCTGTTTGAAAATGCTGTAGTTCTTGCAGGACTTCTCAAGGCTCAGACAACTCCCAAAGCAGAGAAATTTAATAAAAACCTCAGATTTCATCAAAAATTACCTTGTCTTTCCGATTTAGTAGAAAATTTTGAAGCCATTACATTCAACAACTCAAATAGTAAAAGTGGACAAAAGATCTGATTTAGAAACACATTTGACAGCCTAGAATTGAATATTATATGCATTTCTTACATGAGTTCTGATTTATTCATCTGTCATGGGTAAATCTCAAGAAAGAGGCTAGAATAGATCTGGAAATTTCTCCCTCTAACTGCATGTGGGAGGCATGTTGGCAATCTTGCTCCTTTCCTTTAAGAAGACATGGTTTGCTGAAATCTTTGTGCCTTTTCTCATCTCCAGGTAGACATCTACTACAGCTACTGGACTTCAATGCTTGTGTTTCTCATCCTCTATTTCAGAGCCATCTTCATATACTACCATTATGAATTCTAGTTGTGGTTAAATTACAGTACTCTAGTTCTCATTTATAAAGTTGGGTAATAATGTGGAAGACAGCTCCTATTTAAGTGTGTTTGTTTCCTTATTTCCTCTTTTCTTTTTATCCTTAAAAGTCACATGAATGAGCCCAACTTAGAGCTAAGAAAAGAGCATAAACTCTGGTCATCTTAAATGAAGCTGGGTGGGGTGGAATTTGTTTTTTATTTCAGTACAAGTTTTGATAATGGTTTCTGGGAACCAGTGATTCTGAGATTTTTATTCTAATGCATCTCAACAGATAAATTTGGTCAACGAGCATTTGTTGGAAAAGTCTGCATGGATATGAATGACAGTGTGCCACAATACAGAGAGATTACTGCTGACTGTGTCCAAGAGACAGAAAGGTAAAATGATAAAATTTATGGCATAACCTTTTAAAATAAGATTTTTCATATGTCTGAAAAGTGAATGTGAATCTCTCTAAGAGATTACAGGTGTGAATTTATTAGCAACAGGTTTTTTTCTTCCAGCAAGTCCTGCCAAATGGGCCTGAAAGCAGCAGAACTTCCAATTCTTATAGTTTTAAAAACTTCAGAATGATCTAAATAGCTTTCTTTTAAATACCTATCTTGTGCCTCCAACTCATTCCTTTTTGATTGTGTAATAAGAACTATTTCTCAGCTTTGGGTGAGAGGTTTCCACAAGTACTCCGTAGCTGACTAGGGAAGAGAGCCGTGTGCTTCTTGGAATGGATCTGGAGTACTTACCTGAATCAAAGCAATACAATTGCAGAAGGATGAAAAAGCTATTTCATTAAGAGGACAACATTTTAGTTGTGTTTTTGCAATTTGTTTTTTTAAGAATCGAAGAAGTGTGATCTGTCACACTGACAGAAAATGAACTACAATAATTTCAGTTACTTACAGTTAACCTCCAGAAATACTTATATTGTATGCATGAAAATAAGATACAATTCCAAATGCTTTATATATTAAATTTAAATTTGTCAAGAATTTGAATCTACCATTCTTTGTCAAAGAGGATTTAAAAAAAATGTTAGGGAATTGAAATCTAGATTACCATATATGGTACTATTAGTTACAGCCACCTGCAAAGATGAGAACCTATGTGCAAGTCTGTTCTTCTGCTACAGAAGGCAGTGATTTGAAGCAGAGCTTCTTTCCTCATAGAGAAGTCCATAAGCCAACAAACTATAGGGTATATTTGCGAAACATACTTCATCACAATTCATCAGTTTTGAAACAGCTCACACTGTTCAAAGAATGTGAAAAAGAATGAAAACAGCTGCATTGAAGTTTTAGCTTGTCACCTGACTATTATACTTCTGTTGGAGTTTCTGTTCAAATGAGTATTTTATTATATCAGGTTAATCAGTAAGAGGAGAGAGACAGGCAGATGATACCTAATTAACTTTGCATTTTGGCTCTCAAAGTTAGACAATGGTGGGCTCAAACTCCTTTGGTCATTGCAGAAGTTGAGGTCAGGTCTCTCACTTCCATTTGGTGATCTAGCACAAGTGCTCTGTACCCAGCCTCTAGCATTATTTTCTTTTCTCTCTGAAGATATTTGATAAAATTGATACAACACATATTGTGATCAAAATTACATGGTTTTCTTACTATAAACTATGAAATAAAAATTCACAGAGATCCTGCCCAGAAAACATCTCAAACTGTCTTTTGGAAGTCACTTACATACACCGAAAAAACAGGCTTTCAAAGAATTTCCTTCTTCCAAAGTCAGAGGAAGTTTAGTTTGCTATCTGCATTATCCATAGTGACTGCTTGGAGTTTTTTGTAGAGGTCTGAGATAGCTTCTTTTATTTAACAGAGCAAGTAAATCTTTATTTTCCAAACGGTAGATCATCTGTATGTTAACATTAATAGAAGCATTTCCAGAAAATCAAGGGTTCTTTAAGTGAACGAGGCCATATGCATCTCTTGTAAGATATGTGCTGCATCTTTTAAAAAATTGGATTTGAAAAGATTTTAACACTGCAATTTAAATTCATGGACAGGCAAATTTAAGTTTGGTTTGTTTTTTCTTTCTCTAATATTGCAGCTGTAGGTTATAATTATGTTTTCAGTTCATTTAATGTAGCATGTGTTTGGTTTTCAGGGGAACTCAGAATAATTACTGCTTGTCTAATGCTAAGCATTGCAAATGAAAAAACAATAGTCTACATGTTCAGGGTCAAATTCAAAAGTGGCATAATTTGGTGTCACTATCCTGGCTTCATTGTGTTCCCTCTTTATTTCATCTGAAAATCCGGCTCAACTTTCCATAAAAAATTGATCTATGTCTGAAATGTTTAACAGGGTATCCAAGTACATATTTTTTATATTTTCCATAATTTATGACATTGAGGACAGATTTATAGCAACTTTATTTCTACCCTTTTTCAGGTTTGTCAAAGAACTACTGGAAAAGAAAGTAAGTAGTGTTCTTTTTTGAATTCACTTCTGTATTCAGAAGACGCTGTGTGAATACATTAAATAGTTAATCCTCCTATCCAAAGCTGTTGTCTTGGTGACAAATAAATAAATATACATCTTTCTGTGTAATAGACAGATATCATCACTCTGATAAATATTCTGCTAGTTTCATTTAGAAATGGACTTGCAACAGTGTCAAGTCGGTTTTCTGTGCTCAGAGCAGAGCAATGTCACACGTGTTTGTTTCTCTATTGAGTTTGAAGAAAGGAAAATTTTCTGTTAAAGAAAGCTGGAATTCAGTTTATCACTCTGTGGTACATAAGTAGACAGACTAATTAAAAGAATTCTCACCAGCAGAATTCATTGTTTTTTCAGTACAGTTACTGATCCACTATAAAATTAGTGTTTTGGATCAGCACGTCTTAAAGTGTGCTTCTAAAGAAATTCATGCTTGCGCTCCTGTGGTAAAGATAGAGGTTTACACTCCAATATTACAAGCAGTAGTACTTTTCTTACGAGCCTTTAGTTTTCAGTGGCTTCTTTTGACATCCTATCTCAAAATATTCAAGAGCAGATGCCTTGAGTTTAATGCCTAGGCCATAGGTATTACTAGAGTAAGTTGGCTGATTTGCAAGGACTCGAGCTCCTTTTTTCTGGGAGATAATACAAGGAACTGCAGTCCAAGTTATCACTTACTGGCTTGTGCAAAACTCTTGCCTCTGACTCATGACAGAATTGTAATCCTGTTGACTTATTTTTTATGAAAATTTTAATCTAGAGATGCAAGGTGTAAACCTCTACAGTTCTTGGTGTCTTCTCCACTGTTTCCTACTGTGTAGCATATCTGATTATACCACTATTCTTCCTACCTAGGGAGTATAGGAGTTTGTTGCTATTATAAATAGAGAATGTTGAACAAGAAAAGGGCTTTGGTTTTGCAGAAGCTTGCAGTTTTGCAAGCTTCTTCAGTAGTCACAGAAGTGGGACTCAAAAATATCTGGTCATTCAACCAACTTATTTCTCATCATGCATATGGGACTGTCAGCAAATGTGAAAAAGTATCCAGTGCTGCTGAAGGCTGGTAAAATCACAGTGACTTGATGAGAGTTCTAATGAAAACAAATTATTTAATAAAGTTCATTAAAATTGCTGTAAGAAATCCCCACTTTAATTCTCTGTTTCTGCAAAGAAATGTCTAAGGAAAGCAAGGAAATGACTATACAACTTAATTTGAGTTGGCAAGGATGCAGTAAGCAATAAGCAATGAAGACAAAATGTAATTGCCATGTAAATGCTAGTCTTACTTACGGTTACTGAAAGATACAGGTGGAATACAAACCCTGTCTTTTTATTATTTTCAGTATCCCAGAGTACAGCCTATAATAACACCCCGCTTTGGCCCCTCCTGCACAGAGGACTTGCTGAATGCCCTTGGCAATTTAGCAGAGACTCACGATCTCCATGTGCAGGTAAGCTCTGAGAGCTCTGTATGCAATTTAAATGGTGTGGACAGAACCGACAGCATGCTGACCATCTGACAACACCTTCAGGAGGAGCTACCTATCTGCTGCCGTGATCTCAGCATCCACTCTGTTGTGGGCTGCTTCTCTCTTTTACCTCACAATCACATCATGTGTTATTTTAGCTATTATTTTAACATTTTCCAAAAAGTAAGTGGGCCATTGTGTCACCACACTATTGGGATGGACATGTGTACCATCTCTTATCCCTTTTAAAGGAACAAATGGAGCTACTTCTTTGGGTCCCATGGAAACTTCTTTGGGTCTGATGAAAAAAGAAATCCAAGGAGTACATCTAACTATAGGCTTTACAAACACTAGTTTCTATGAATGTATGTTTAGCACCAGTAGATTGCTCAGAAGGTTGTAATGTCAGGTTCAGTGCTGTTTAAAGGACTAGCTGCTATGCATTTTCTTATTGCAGAGTCACATAAGCGAGAACGAAGAAGAAGTCAAACTTGTGGAGAACATGTTTCCTGCCTACCAGAATTACACCGAATTGTATGATAAAAACAAGCTGCTAACCAGCAAGGTAGCCACATAAAAATTTCCCCACCATAACTTACATTAATCCATGTAGAGAATATGATGGTTTACTGTATTTACCTGAAAAATCTGTTTTGTTCTTTGAAGGTCAGTGACATCTGGGGGAAAGTAAATTTGTTTTATGTTCTCTGTTAAAGTGTTGGATCTTTAAACAAGCCCACACTGTTCCTAAGTATTTTAGGGGAGATGAAAAATAAACATATTTTACGCTCCCTGATCTGTTTTCCAAAGGCTCCAAAAAGAATTAGGGCAATGGGATTAGAAGACTAGGTAACTGGTATTGTAGGAACTGGTAATTCTTGGACAGTACTCAGTTATCCTTATATTCCAAGGATATTATCCTGTTTTTGCACACTGGTTTGCCTGAAGATTTCTTCTGTGGTGTTATGGTAGCACCAACTTCATTTTTTTCCTTTGGAGAAGCAACCCTCTGTGTTGAGTTCTGAGCATCAACCTCACTTGCAGACAAGTGCACTTTACTGCTCTGACTATCCAAAAGCACTCTCATCTCATTTTACCAGCTGATTCTACCAAGCTTTGAGAGGCACACTAGCCTGAAGAGTTGAAATTCATTAATGGTTTATGCTGGTGAGATAAATGTAATATAGCTGCCCACAGTAATTACAGGTTGGAGTGCCAAGGCACATGTTATTAGACAGTGGGGTGCCCATGCAGAAGTGAATATGAACAACCCAACTAAAGTCAGAATACTTAAATATCAGTCAAGTTAATTAAAAAATTTAGGAGAGAATTTTCTGAGGCACAAGGGGCAGCTGGCAACTCCCTGGGAATTAGCTATTGAACTCCCATTTCTGTGTTTGAAATTGAACCCCAACACATCACTTGTTTTCTGTCCTTTTTGCTTGAAAAATCAATATGGACTACAGAAGTATGTACACAGCATTAACCTTTGTTTTCTTGCACAGTCCTTTGCATACTGATTTGGATTGTGGGTGTTAGTGTTCTAAAGAGCATATTCATGCTGCAAAAGCATAGGTCTTAATTCTGCAGACTTTTACGCACACAAGTGAAAATGGTCACGAAAAATCATGATTACTGGTGCCTTCTGGAGTCAGGCTCCTGGTTGTTCGGGAAAGCATTCTATTAAACACAGGTGTAACAGAACCTCAGATATTGTCTCCCCATCCACCCAAACTGAGACAGCAAGTCAATTTTTTTAAGTGTTTCTAAAGCAGGGTTTTTTTGGAGATGTTGCTGAAATATTTCTTTCTTTTTAAAAAAACAATACAGATTTGCAGGAAGGTAGATGCTTCAGCAGCTACCATATAACTGAAGATGTGGCTATTCTCCTTGTCTTTTCAGCTACATTGAACTTGATAAGTAGAGATGGGAGGGGTATAGTGCTATTAGGAGATGCTCAGTGGAAACTGTCTCCGTGCCATTCTCAATTTTATGTCCAGATTGCAAGATCTAACTGAGCCCTTGCTCTTCTCTTTCAGTGGGCATTTGGCATATGAGGTAATGCCAATTAGATTTGTGCGGAAGTAATTGTTTTATGTACTATTAAATTATCCTATCCTGTACCTCTATATTTTGCTTGTGAACTTATTTTTGAAGTCAGCTATGTAGGCTAAGAAATAAAACTAATTTATCAGTTGCATAAAAAATTAGATTATTTTACTTAAAGAATATTTAGTATCTCTCTCTCTCCCTGGTGCAAAGCTTTAGAGAGCCAATAGGAAGCATGCTAAGAGTACATACACCTTCCATTGTATCTGATGTATTCCTAGCCCCAGTACTTAGTCTCTGTGTCAGCTAAATATAAATTGTAAGGTTGCTACAGCACTAGGACAATTGAGGGATTCTTGCTTTTGTTCGTTGAAGGTCTTTGGTCACAGCAGTCACTGCAAGAGCAAGCACCCTGTATTCTTATATTGAAAAAATGAAAAAAAAGCTGAAGGAATGACATGTCAGGCACACTGAAGTTAATCAGTTTTTCCCATGTGGATTTTAAGAGTTTCATTCAAGAAGTGCATTACTTTCACTTGATGGTAACATGTGTCCTTTTTGGCTATTTAAAGCAGTGCAGCAAAACTCACAGCCACAGAAGTAAATGCAGTATTGAGTAAACTGGTGATTCTCTTTTTCTTTAGACAGTCATGGCTCATGCCTGTCATCTTTCTGAAGAAGAGCTGAAACTTTTTAGTCTTCGTGGAGCTGCAATTTCACATTGCCCCAATTCTAACTTTTCGTAAGTTAAAAAAAAAAAATAAAGTAAGAATGGTGTATAATTAAATAAAGCTGTTGATCATGTAGTACCCTGAGTTGATGCTACCATTGCAAAGCTATTTATATGATACCTCATTACACCATCAATGACATACTGGATTGAATGTGACCATTCATCATCCACTTCTGCATAGCATGCTCTGGACTCATTTGCGGTCTTTCAGTTCAGTTATTGGCTCTATATCTATATCTATATCTATATCTATATCTATATCTATATCTATATCTAATCTATCTATATCCATATCCATATCAATATTTCTTTTCTAAAAGTTTGTTTCTTTTGACTGTTTTGTCAGTAGTAGATTCAAGGCATCTCCCTTCCCCCCCTGAAGTGTGTTAATGTTTTGGGGGAATGGGCTATATAATCTTTCTATTGAGCAGACATGAGATACTGCATGGTATCCAGCCAGAATAAATAATAAACCAGATCTTGCAGACATTAAGGGAGAATCTTTGTCATAAAATGGCTCTGCAGCCTTGCTCTTCCTGAACTTTTTCTGCATGCATCACACACAATGTGTTTCTTTTTCCAATCCAGGTTGCGCAGCGGTGTTTTAAATGTGCGAAAGGTTCTTGAACACAATGTGAAGCTTGGTCTTGGCACAGGTTAGTAGTTTGCTGTAGAAGTGGTTTCTTCTGGAAACCACTGGGAGATACAAAAACATCCACCTGTTCATATTTAAAAATCAGCAAGTCTCCAACTTTTGGTCCTCCTTTGTTTTCCCCACTAGAGTATGGAAGTCTAGAGTATTGAAATCTAGGGTTGGTCCAAAACTGTTTAAAAAGAATACAAAAAATTAGTGAAGAGTTTTGTTGCTATTGTGAGCTTAAACAGGGCTTGAATAACAACTTTGCAGTTCTCTGTTTTTTTGTTGTGTTCTGTTCACTTGAGTGTGTGTGAGAGCATGTTTATTGGGAATTATGCCTTCAGAGACAGTGCTTAGCAGCAGAACTTGTTCAGTTTACCACATATGTCTCTTCAGACCTTTGAATTAAAGCTTATAGAAATTTAACATGGAGAATTATACCCAAAGCTTGTTTCTAAAAGTCTGATCCCTTCTAGATGTTGCTGGTGGATATTCAGCTTCTATGCTTGATGCTATAAGGAAAACAATGATGGCATCTAATAGCCTTCAGATCAATAAAGTGAATGAAACAGGACTAACCCTTGAAGAAGCTTTTCAGCTTGCCACTCTGGGAGGAAGCCAAGGTAAGAAGAAAATTTTTTAGAGTGGACACAGAGAGCTACAACCCTTTTTTATTATATTTCTCCCTGTCTTCATGGGAGATTTCATGGATTTTCTGGTGCCAGAGTGAAGTCTAACTGGTGGGCAGAGATAATCTTTCAGTCTCTCATACCCATACTAGGCTTTTTAGAGAAGAGTACTCTATTACTCTTGAGAGTTTAATAATAAAATCTTAATGGCTTTTCAGGTTGTACATTTGCTTTGCAAAGATCCTGAGACTTCTTAGTGATAAGGTTGTAAGTGGTTGTCTATTTATTGTACCAGCTGGAAATTTGTTTTCTCAGCAACCATCACCTAGAAGAAAAACTGCAATTACTGTAAAATCATGCATTCTATTTGTCATCAGTTTCTAATTTTGCTTGTGATTTTTGAGCTGTTAGCGAGGCAGTTTGTCACAAATCAAAACATCATGCAAATCACTCCTCCCTCAGGGAAAACCAGAAAATTTAAACAGGCTATCCACCATGGTTGTTCAAAACGCAGTTGCATCTGCAGAATACAGTCATATAGTATGTGGGTTATCCAGTTTTGGATAACCAGTTTTCTTATGATCAGTGTGCACATACAAATATATGCAATTAAAAATGTTTTAGTGGAGCCGGTATGATTTAGCAGAGAGGAAATCCACACATAAGGGAAAACCTATTACTGTTTCAGTTAGCAGAAATGAGCTTACTACCTGCTAAAGCATGAGTCCCAAATCTTTTCAGTGCAGCCTCTCCGTAGCTGCCAAAAAGCTCCATTGGGAATTATTAATGGAAGTTTGAAAGATGTAGTGAAAATGTGACCGAACAGGTCTTGTCGGGACTGTATTTGAATTCCTGAAGAGTGCAATGGGGGAAGTAGAGAAGAGAGAAGATGAGCAGGGAACAAAAAGTGTTCTTTTTCCTGCAATATATACTGTTCCACAAAGTGTGAGAACAAACTAGCTGAGACACAGAAAGGAAGACTTATAAAAATCCCGAACTCCTATGTGGTTTCCCTTCCCAGCTACTCTTGTGCTTTTTCTATATTAGGCTTCTTTAGTAAAGTGTTAGTTCTGTATATTTATTTTAAGCTGGTTTATCCTTACTGAATTACTTTTAAAGGTAGAATATATATTACTTCTACAAGCTTTCAGTAGCTTGGAGACTGAAAGTGAAAATTTTAGTAGCAGAATTTTAAATGAGTGGTTCTTTTGTTGAAATAATTTGCTTTGTTAAGACTCCTAAACACTTGTCACCCTCTTGTGTTTAATCTAAAAATTGCATTCAGCTCAAAAACCTGAAGGAATATGAGATCATTTTAGTTGAAAGTAGCAGGTAATCAAATATTTCATAATTTGTAGAAGTTTGAATGTCTTTAAGATACTGTGATATTCCTGCCACTCACAAACTTCAATGAAGACTGAGGTTCCTTTGTCAGAGCAATCTGAAAATAAATGTACAACTTATTTGTAGATATTATGCTCTTTGATAACTTAATTTCAGAGTATTGGAAAAACCCATTTAATTCAAAGATACTTTCTACAACTTAAAACCATCCTAATTTATTTCTAAAGAGACACAAAGGCCTCTTTTTAGGTATTCTAAGCACTTGCAAGCACTCAGTTCCTGAAGATGAGTATATAAGTTTTTAGGACCTGTGGACCTGAGACCTGTGGTTGTAATGAAACTTTGAAAAAACAAAGCTAAATAATAGACCACAAGCCAAGCCTTACAGGTAGATATGAGACCTTCAGATCTGGCTGTGATTATTTTTCCATGCCATACTATTCTTTCTTCCTGCTAATTACAATTAGTTATCCTCACTGGACACTTCTTTTATTATCATTTTACTATATATTACTATTTTAATAGGCCTATACAACCTTTCAAAGTTGCTTAAACTGTTTAAAAAATGCAATCTAATACTGCCTTAGCAAGGTGAGTGTTATTATATACTTTACAGTTTCTCTGACTTATTTCATTACCCTGTTTGTAGTTTGAATATTTTTGCGATATAACCAATTGTTTCTTAAGTTTCTTAAGAACTCAGGTGATAACATACTCAGTATTCAATTTTGTTTTGGGTTTTTCCTCATAATCATCTAAATTCTTGTTTGTTTTCTGAATATTTCAAGTAAGTTGCCAGGTATGTCTACGTGGTGGAAAGAGGTTGGTGCTGAAGACGTGTTTGTGAACTTGTTTTCTTCCTCAGCTCTAGGACTAGATGATGTGATTGGAAACTTTGAGGTGGGCAAAGAATTTGATGCACTGCTAATCAACACAAAGGCTTCAGATAGCCCCTTTGACTTGTTCTCTGCTGATGATTTTGAGGTAATCAGAACAGGATTGATCATCAAAAAGTTAATGGAAATGCTGTGGGGCAGGTCTGCAATACAGACAGAAAAAAACCTCTTGAGAGTTATTCTGGTGACAGGAATTGGTGTACTACACCCCTGCTGTCTGTGCTTCAGCCTAGAGGTTCCATGCTTGCTTTTCTTCAGAATCTTGCTGACCCCAGTGACAGTTCCATAACACCATGAGCAAAAATGCATGTAATGTTTTTAATGCATGTTTTATCAGCCCAAGAAGACAATTAGAGTTATCTGTTTGCAGTGACAAATGGCAGACAAGAAAAAGCAATTTAGTTTTAGTCAAGAGTTCAGGCTGAACAATGGCAACCTGTTGCCAGAGGAAGGTTATGTTGCCTTTTCTATATTGCTGTTAAAAAATGAAGCAAGCACTCAAGATAGCCAATTTGAGTTAAAAGCACAGTTTTTATGTTAGCATTAAAGCAGTGTTGGCTTTATGGTACGGAAACACCTTCTCATACAAAAATCTTCTCTGACTAAAAAGATAATTAAGAGCAGCCAGTCTGATGTAGCCAGACTGCCTGGAAACCATTCCAGTTCTGTAAAAACTATTATTTTTCAGTTTAAATCTAAACCTTTTAAGGTCAGTTACTGGTCCTTAGGACTTTAAAAATGTTTAAATTTTATTTTCAAAACGTAGATGATGTATGTTAAGTTTTGATTTCACTGTTACTAGAAATATTTAGGAGAACTGATTTATCTGTTCTTTCAAGCTTCAAATAATTATGATCTCGGACAACAGTACTGCTTTCTGAATTGTTTTCTCCCATTTTTCTATAGGACACTCTCCAGAAGTTCCTGTATCTAGGTATGTTTTGATTTTCAACTCAGGTAGAATTCTCATTTCCTACATCAAACATTATCTCAATTAATGCTGGGTTTAACATAAACGTATTTATATATAAGTAAGTATACATTTGTTTTCAGTAATAAAATATATTTATTCAACTCTTATATAAACATTAACATGTGCCTGATAACTAGTATTATTATTTTACATTAATAAATAAAAATTTACTTATATTTATCTGTAAATATGCCCAGGCAGTGTCCGGACTGGGGCTGCACTGCCTCTGTGTTGTGATGTTGAGGTGCCTGGTGCCAGCTCTGGCCACAGCTGTGTCATGCTCTACCTAGACCTTTGCCTTTTTGGGGTCAGACCAGCTTTCTTGCTCAGATACTGTGCAACAAATCATTTTCTGTACAGATACATAATATTTTTGGGGTTTGGATCTACTGAATATATGGAAAATCCATTCTAGTATTCCAGAAGCTGAATGCTATGTTTATTTTTTTAAAAAAGCATGGGTTGCAAAAACATTTATTGATCTTTTTGGTAGCCCTGGCTATTTCTCTCCAAATGGACTTTCTTAGTTCTAGGAAAAGGTCATTGCAAATGATGTGTTCCAAAACGGATTTTGTGGACTGCATAATTTTCATTAATTAAATCAGTGCATGTATTTATGTGCAAATCTCTGTTTTGACCATGTTATTTCAGGTGATGATCGGAATATTTCTGAAGTGTATGTGGCTGGAAAGCAAGTGGTTCCTTTTTCAAGCTCTGTATAAATCCATTTCCCTTTTGCAAAATACTCTGCTGATCATTCTGCATCTGATTTGGAAAAGATTGTTTAAACACAGTGCCTGATCATCAGGAATGACACCTCTCTTTTGGATAATGTTATAAAATTTGAAAACATTGAAAATTTTGTTAGACCTCTTGAGAATTACTGTACCAAAATTTTCATCGTTCTAGAAGGAATGGCTATTTAAATATCTCTGTAAAAATAGCATTTGTGCATTAATGGGGATTTGAGAAATACCTTATTTAAAGAGGACACCTGCTGTTCTGTTAAATAATAGTATAGGAAGCACTATGTGGAACAATGAGATGCTCATTGTCTATAGGAATTTTAAAAACCCCCACTGCTTGTAAATTGATGGTCCAGGTAATGGATATCATAGAAGAATGCAATTTCCATAGTATTATTGTCAAGTATGGAAAAATTAGTGTCATTTTGGAGAATGTAGAGCAGTTTTCAGTTTTTCCCAGGAGCTTTTTTAAAAAAAAAATATTTAATTTAAAACATTATTTTTAAAGAGGAATTAAGTAAGATGTGTGTGTTTATAAATAAATAAGGATCCTTATCAAAGAGTTCAGAATTGTCATTTGTAGTCAGGCAGTCCATTGAATTACCTTGATCTGAGTAACGGCTGAATGAAACTTTTGTTTATTAGAAGCAGGCACTAAGATATCTCTGCAGGCTATACAATGGCAAACAAATAAAGAGGGTTTTCTGGACTAGAGGGAGTGCTTCATCTAGTTCAGCATCCTGCAGAATCTTCCCAAACTCATTTGCTCCTGACTGTTCAGACAGGATGATGATGTCCCTTCTCCTTTCTGCAAGGGAAGTGAGTGCATTTAAAAAATTTCCATGAGAAATGGTCTCTTTCTGGCCAGTACCACCTTTGACTTGAGGTGAAAATCATCACTGAAAAAAGCAGCTCAGCTTTCATGTGCTCTTTGTGTCTTTCAATGTGGCAGCCATAATTCCAGCCCTGTACAATTCCAGGATTCCAGGTAAAAAATATGCCTTTTTTGTTTTGGAAATCTGTGTGACTTCCTTTCCTAAAAAGGCATATTTCCCTGCTTTTTATCAGAGCCCTTTTTTTTTTTTGTGATATTTGTTTGAGGAGGGGATTACTTCTTATTTCTTTATTATGTTTTTGCAACACAAAGGATGTAAGCTTTAATTTCAGGGTCATTAGAGACCAGTATTGTATTTAGATACTGTAAACATGTGTTGAATATGGTTTTAAGGCCTGCTGCAAGCTTCTTTGATTTCACTAAGCCTTGTTTCGCACTTTTATCTCACTGCCTGGGGATATAGGACTTACCTCTGTTCACAAAACAAGGGAAGTCACTGCACCAAAGTTTCACTTTATGTCTACTTCTGACAGAGTGCTTGGCCTAACGTCACTCATAATGTTCTGATTTTAAAAGCATTTTCAGAGCTTATTGTATTGTTATGATTACACCTACATGAGACAGCATAGCATCAAGGGGAAGAGTAACAGCTAATTTGGGCACTTAAAGCAGTACAGTCTGTTCAGTGTGGTTTTTTTGCCAAAGCTGAGGGGCCATACCAAACAGCAGGGAATAACCAGGAGATGTCTTGCAGACATCACCTGGATGCAGCCGCTCACTGAGAGTTCACTCAGGTATCTTCCAGGTTGCTGCACTGTGCCACTGCTTGCCGAGGTACAGCCTTCCTACCCATTAGGTTCAAAGACTTCTAAGGCTTTAGGAGTCAAGATCTAAGGATTAAGATTTACACATTCCATCAGGGTGTTTTCTCAACCATTATGTTTTTCATGTGTCCCGATCACCTACACAGTAGCACACTTGTTCAGCAAGTAACAATCTTCAGCTCTTTCACTTGGTTTCCTGATTCAGGGAGCATTTTTTCTCATGAATTTTGACATGAATTTAATTGACCAAATTTCACATTTCAAAACCAAAGATCTGTGAGACACATGTTTTAATCCTCCCAGTTACTGTTTGAAACTATTTTTAGGAAATTACATGGTTTTCAGCTTTGGCTTTCCTGTGGTGGAGAAAGATCACACAGCCTTGTGTACAATGTATGCTAGTGCCCTACTTCTTTGCCTCCAGAGCTATGAATTAAGTCAATGCTTTTATTTTAGTGGTAGTCTTAACTGTCTCTGACTTAATTGTTTTCCCATTATTTTTGGGTGTTTTTAAGAAAGGGATTCAGATTCTTCTTAAAATACTTTTGAGGATGGACAGGTTGCTTATTTAAAAACCAGGAACACACTAAAACTTTAACAAGTTCAGGACTACACTGCTGGCCCAGTTACAAAGGGACTCTCTAGGATAACTGCTGCCAGTGAGCTTTGTATCTGAATTTTTACTGTGTCACGAGCAGTTTGACTCTTGTTAAATTCAGGGACAAGGTAGGAACTCACCTTTTGACCAGGAGGAGGGAGGACCAAGATGGATAGGATTACCTTAAATGCCGAGGTGCTTAGGCATAAAGGAAAGAAGTCTGAATTTGATGTTTGAAGAGGCCAGTAGAGGAATTCATACAATAAATAAACTGTGAGGGTCTTTTGACAGCAACATCTTAATTAGAATTGAATGGACAAAAAAATGCACTGCCAGAAAAGTTAAGTGGAGTCATCTGAGGCAGTCCCAAAATCTTGTTCAGTGGAAGATTGCTTATGCACAGAAGTTTTAAGGTTTTAGGTCATACAGAGAACGTAGTAGTCAGATTTCTCTGACGTAATTTTGGGAAAGTCACTAAGGATCCCACTGTGAAGTTTTAGTCCTTGGGACCCTCTGCCTGTGTGTAGATTGCCAAGATACTTGTTACAGTGGAGGAGGATCAGTGACAAGTTATTGCTGAGACTCACACATCTACACCACATGCAGCTCAGGACGACATATATCCCGTTTCCTTGGATAGATGCCCATACTGCATGTGCACTTTGAAGCAGGCCAAGTAATGGGTTCAGATTCTCAGTGTCTCTTTTAGAGATGAGTATATTTGGAAGGCAGCTGAGTTTTCAGTGTAGTTTCCTCCAAAAGGACTTCATTCTTGTATGCCAAAACCACCCTGCAAACTGAATCAAAGTTCAATTAGGGAGAATGATTGGGAATTCAGAACAACACTATTGTCTCAAACCAAAATGCCAATGGAGGCTAGAACTTGAACTATTCTCCCTCTAAGTTCATCATAGAACTTAGTAGCTGAATACAAATTGAAGCAACCTTCTTCCACCTTCCTCCCTTTTCCCTAACCACCTCACCACAAAAAAAAAAAATACAAGAAAACAAACAAACATAACGAAAACAGAAAGAAAGAAACAAAAACAAGTTAAAATGAGACAACTGAACATTAAGGGGATATGAGTATGTGGAAGAAAATAAAGGGATAATTTTCAGTCAGTATAAATTGACACATATGACAGTATAAAATGACTGATTTAAGATAAAACCTCTGGAAAAATGCACATGCAACAGATTCCAGATGTCTCTCCCCACGAGTTCTCTTACCAGATGGTGGATGAGATCTTTCTTTCCTAATATGTCTTTATGTTCAATGGTAGCATACCATTCAGACAAAGGAAGAAAAAGGCTATTTGTGTAGAGCTTGCTTGTTGGGACAATATGCTTACTGTGCTGTATGGTCAGATGAGCACTTATTTATTATAAATAGAATGTATTTGAATTACTGTTATATGTTGATCTCATTGTGTCACTTTAGGTTTTGAAATACTAGTAAGAACTGCCAATGCATTATGCAGCATTATTTGAATTATTCATGTGTGGCAAGTGGAGTTCTGCACTTTAAAATGTTGCCTTGGCCTAATGTTTATATTTATGCTGTATTTTTTGTGCAGTCCTAAGATTTTGTAGGGGAAAAAAAAGTGTATTTTTTCACTGTACTGAAATTTTCAGTAAGTCAACTTTCTTTTAAAAAAGGGAACTTTAAAATTACCCTGTCTAAAAGTCTGTGCCTGATTATACACTCATGAATGAAAAAATTATAATGGTTTTATGAACTTGGAGAGTAACATTTAATGTAAAAAAAAGTGCAGATAAATAGAATTTTTTAGAATATAATTAAGATAGTGTGGTGCAAGTTAGCAAAAGGTATTGTTAAATATCTAAAGTTTTATTGAGCAAAAGAGAACATAGTTATTATTGATTATTCATTTTAAAAAGATACATAAGTTTTGAAAAACAAAAAGCCCAAGTTCTTTCAAAGAATATCCCAGTTTTAAAAGGAAAAGATACTAATGTCATTACTCAGCCTAGCTGTTTAAAAATATTATTTTAAGAATTTCCAATAACAATCCATGAGAGATGGTCAGGTGGACATCTTTTAAAGTTCTGGATTTTTATGAATAAATGGTGCTGCTTTATTTGCAGCCCGGTATGTGTTAGGAGTCAACTCACCTGTAAAATTATAGTGTAGAGTCACAGAATAAGCTGAGTTGGAAGGGACCCTCAAAGATCATCATGTCCAGCTCCTGGCCCTACATAGCACTGTCCTCAAGGACAGGGAAGTATGAAGACATTTGCAGAAGTGTGGTAGTGGAACACAAAATACTGCAAAGTAGAAAGGAGATAGGTCAGAGGAACTCATAAAAAGAAGGTGATATGTCAGAGGAATTTTAGATGGGAAATGCTCAGAAAAGAAGATACATTCTCAGGTGACATTCTGTTAAGTCATGGATGTCATTCCTTCTAAAAGTCACTGAGGTCCAAAACCTGACCAGGTTTCCAAAGCAGTTCCGTACGTGCTTAACAATACAAGCCCAAATACCTGCTAATGGCATAATTATGAAGCTCTTCACAACTTTAAGACCTCTGCTTCAAGATTTAAATCAAAAATTACCTGCAATGGCTCCAGAAGAAACATAATGTAAGGGGCACATTATGTTTTATGTACACCTGTCTTGTAAAACATTTAGCACCGGCCAGGACAGAGGCTGAATTAGTCTGGTCCCAGTGAAGAATATCTGTTCCTGCATGCCCCAGACATCATTCCCTGTCATGTGCCTGGTGATGCAGTGATAACTGAGTCCAGAACAGGACACAGAATCTGGTGTGACTGAAGTGACTGAATACAAATTGTTTTAGGTATCAGATTGTGTAGAAATGAAGCTCATTGCTGAGACCACAGCACATTTTAAATTACACAATCATATGTATCTAACATTGAACTTCTAGATACTAGGACTTTGGCTTAAAGCTGTGGGGTTTTTAAGCCCTTGCACTGTAAGTGCAAAAACTCATGCTTCTCTTAACCAGCAAATGACATCTGCAAGGTATGAAAATGAGTAACAATGTCGACAAAAACAATTCTTGGGAAGCCAAAAGGATATCAGTAACATTAACAACAATCTGTTGTTTAAAGTTAATAGAACTATTAGTTTATGTGGAAAGGCTGAGCAATGTTTTTGGGAGGCAGTTTCCTGGAAACTTCAGTGGAAATTCTTTCTTAGAAAATGACCAGAATCAGTCTGCTCCAACCAAGAAGGTCCCTTGTGGCTTCTGCAGAGGCAGTCACTTCTATAGCAGTGAATGCAATAGCCATGCCTAGACCCTCACTTCTTTACCCTGCCATGACTCAGAAGTGTGTGTTAGCTTTAGTTCTGGCATTGGTTTGTGGTTTCTCATAGATTTAGTCTTAGTTTGAAAATAACTATGCTAAAGTAGTGGAGCTGGGAGAGGGATAAGGACAAAGGGCAATCTTACACCAGCCTGCCTAATGATTCAACCCAAAATATTTGTCCCACCTTGTAGATGTTATTATGTTTGCACAGCTCTTAGACGCAATGATTTGGCTTAATGACTTGAGTGAACTCGTAACAATTAACGTCAGTCAAGGCTAGGACATAAACTGTGAGCAGCTGATAAACACATAAAAATGTTTTACTGTGATCTGCATTTAAGTCACCACCACCTTGGCTTTCCTTAGCCAAGGGCTCCTAGGCACATTTAGGTACAAAAAACTCCCTGGAGATAAGCCTGCAGGAGAAGGGGCCAGTGTTAGTGACAGCTGAAGGCTGTAAATAGCATCCTGTCTGGCCTTGTTTTTTGGAGCTGGGTTGTGTACTCCTCTAACAACTTCTACTGATGAAGCTTTTAGAAAGCATTAGTACGTGCTCCTTATCTGAGGATGTGTGCATCCCTTGCTTCAAGACAGATTTTCTTTTCCCAAAGGAGAGTTCACATCTTGCTGGAGTAAGTTTTTCTGATGCTGATTTGTCTGCTTGTCACCTGTTGTGCATAAGCTCTGGTTTATGTGAAAATGCCTAACTGGAGTTAATGTTGTTGAATTTATCCTTCCTTTTGTACTTGTGCAGTTTCAAGGAAGAACAATGTGTTAGGAGAAATGGTATGTGCGATTTCCACTTTTCTGCTTGGTTTTGGTCATGCTAAATAGGAAGTCGTACTGTTGAACAAAATAAAGAGGCCTTGTGTTTACACCAACCCTTGTCTCTTTCTGTGTCTGACTTTTGAGAAGAGAGAAAGCTGACAAGCTGACAAATAAACAGCGAAGGCCGAAATACACAGCAACATACCCTGTTTGCTGGGGAGCCTGGGCAACGCCCCATCACAGGAGTTTGCAAACTGTGCTTAGTATGTATGTTATTTTAGGGGCTCTTTATTCAGATTCAAAACTCTTACAGCTTTTGATGTATCTTTATTATCAGACTTGTGGGCTTCATAAATAAAAGCCAGCGTTTCGGTAACCAATTTATTTTTTTTTTGTGTTGGATTATACTGTCCTGAAACGCTTGCTTCTTGTGCTTAACAACAGTCACATCTCCTTTGATGTGTGTTTCTTCACTTTCTTACAAAGCTTAGGCATAAAAATGTCCCCAGTCTAAGCAGCTCTGAAACGAACGAGAAGTGGGTTTTCTTAAAACAAAAACTGCCATAAAAGGACCAGTAATTACACACTGAGGAATTGTATACTGAAATGTTGAGAATTATGTGCAAGCTGTTACCAACTTACCCAAAATTTTGTGCACAAGAAATAAAACTGTTCTGTATTTTCATCAACCAGCTTACCAACAAGTCATCGAGCTACAGAGAAAAGAAAGAAAACTTCTTTGTAGACTACTGTTCTGAACAGGAGGGTCCATTTAGGCTTTCAGCCTGGGAATTTGGCTACTTAAAACTTTACTTTTGAAAAACAACAGGAAGAAATGCTTTTGCAGTATTTCACTGGAAAACTGTGTTGAGACTTACCTGTTTAGGGCGGTATGAGCCCCAGATGTGAGCACAGTTCTTATGGTGTAGAGGGTTTCCAAGTAAATTTGAAAATCTGAGAGCCTTTGGTATACTCTCAGTAAATCTCAGGCTACAATTACCCGTTTCACTCAAAAAAAAGTCACCGAGTAATCCTGAACACTTTATCAACATAATTTTCATTAGTCTTCTCCCATGAATATAAAGAAGGAAACAAAGATTCTTCTTGGTTTGAGATCAGATAATGGATTGCATAATCTCAGTTTAATTTGCAGTTCATGACTTAAGAGCATAGTTAAAATGCAGGTTGCTTGCCCTATGCTTGTATTCTCTAATCAGCTGTCTTCCTTTCAAAGCATTAGCATTCTTGCATTAATTCTAATTAAATACTAGAATTAATATTTTAAAGTTTAAGAGTTACTTTAAAATTATGGCCATACATGCCATGAAATCAAGCTGAAATAATGAGTAATGTCTCTTCATAATTGGTCTTAGCTGTAACATCACAAAATACAGAAGTATTTTTCTTCTTAGAAATTGAATATATTAAACAGTAGATACATTTTCATCTCCGCCCCTGCTTAAACCAATCTCACCTTCCAGCACACTGGTGAAGGTTCATAGCTGTCAGAAACCCGTATTCTCTGATAATTCATAAAGAATATTGATTCCAGCTAGCTGTGGGCAATATTAATACATGTATTCTCTCGTTGCTCTAAAAATTACTCCCTGGCCTTTTATTTTTGAGAAGGAATCCCCTTTGTTGCATTTTGGTGGCTTGTGAAATAGCAAATGTGCCAATAGAGATCAGCACTGCCTTACAGGACAAAGCAGCCAGTGCTGAGCAATCCTCCCTATCCCAGCTGAGGCGCTGCATCTGGGCATTTCCAGGATCGTTAGACAAAAATTCACTTGCTTCAAGGGTACAGGAAGAAGAGTTTGAGCTGTGTGCAGCAGATGCTCTTACAGAAAGAGAGATTCACAGACTTTAGAAGTGACCGCTGCTGCCCACTGCCCAGGCTAGCTCCAGCGGTGTGTGGCAGGAGTGGGGAGCAGCCGGAGGCATGGAGCTTTAAGGCTGCCCCTCTGAAGCCTCTGCTCTACCCTGGGCAGCGAAGGCTCCAGGCACTGTAACAGCCAGCCACCCTCGAGGAAGGAAAAGACAAAAAGTAGCACGGAGGTTTGCCACGGGAAGAAATTCAAGCTCATTGAAGGGAGTCCACAGCAAACAAGCAACAGCTGCAGTGCTGCTACACCTTATAAAGGAGCGTTGGACTGGAGGCGTAACCCAGTTAGGGACCAATAAGCAGGTTAGGAGGGAGGGATGCTGAAGGGATGGACTCACATCTGGCCCAATGGTTTGGTGGGTGGAGGGAGAGGGGTCACATGCCCCAATGGGGCGTCGAGGTTTAGAGGATTTCCAAGAGGGGAGGTATCCGAGGGGGCAGGATCTCGGGGGACTGACAGGGGCCATATAAGGGTAATTAGGGAGGGCTCTGGTGACAGACACAGAACGATGCAGAACTCCAGGAGGGGTTTGGGTGATTGATAGGGAAGGTGCCAGAACAAAGGGAGGGGATAACCATTTTGGGAGCACCGGGGGAGCGGCTTGGGTCTGGGACAGACCAACTGGGAATAGAAGTGGGGAAGGTAGGGACGAACCATTAGAGTACAAAGAACATACAAAATACAGTAAAAACATCGCATCACCACATAAACCTATAAAGAGTTGAACAGTTGCAATCCTCTGCTCTGACCTTTCCAAGTCAGAGGGGGTGGCTGAGGCATCCCGTGAGGCCATGTCTCATGTCTTCATCATGTACCCACGCTTGGGGCCGAATGCCTCAGTGGAACACACACTGAGTGAGTCTGAGTGACCAGGATTAGACTTGTTTCAGATACAGTGCATAAGAGCAACATAACACTGCACACATTCTAAACGCTCAGTTTATTAAACCCCCTTACTATGGGTCTGGTTCCCTTAAGTGCAGTGCTGTGATGAACCCCGTGCTAACAGTTTGGGAGGTTGCTTGGACACCCTGTTGCTCAGCCAGCCTACAGAAGCAGCCCAAACTCTTCACTGGAGGCCTGTTGGAGAGCAGGAAGATCCCATCCTCAGGGCATCCTCATCTTAATCTCTCAAGAGTAAAATCAAATTCAAATTGCTGCACTTGCACTTCTTCTGATACAAAAGCCATTTCAGTGCAGTTTATGTGCACAGACAGCTCTCAGCTGTACCCCTGCCTGGCTTGGGAGCTGCTGTTGTCCTCTAGCTGCTGCCACTTCTGGCTGTAGGTGCTGATGTGGAACTGGGACAAGGTGAGGCAGCATGAGGTGGGGTCATGAGCTACCTTGATAAACTCCTGCACTTCAGTTTTTCCTCTCTTTAAAATGAGCCGGGCTTGGCAGCATTATCCCTGCTTTGTAAAACCCTGTGAGGAGTTAAAGGGGAAAGAAACAAAATGAAAATAAGAGAGAAAAAGGAAAGAAAGAAAGAACAAAAGAAATCATGAAAAGAACAGCAGGAGGGGGATCAAAACATGTGTCCAGCTTTTTCCCACTCTGTTTCCTAGGCTATATCTTACTGAGGCACTTCATAGCCAAGAAGAGGTCTTCTGCCTCTTCTCCTGGAGCATGTCTCCTCAAGGCTGGCTGGCACGACATCTACAGTGGTCCTAATGCCTGGTAAACCCATGCCATAAAAACCTTCCATTTAAAAAGTCCTCCAGCCTTCTAGTAGTACTGAAAGCTGCACTGGAGAAAAGGACACAACCTGCCCAAAGAAAAACCTTGTTGTTTAGGCCACGAAAATTGCATTTATGAAGCCACTGTAACAATAACAAAAAACAGCAACACAGACCCTCCAGGATCTGTGGAATTACCTGATGGTTATTGTCCAAAGTGCAAATGTTGCACAGGCTGCAATGCTGAGGGCTACAGCCTGTGGAAGCATGAAATGAGGGTGGGCCATGGTCTCACCTCACACTGCTTCATCTTGCCCCAGTCACACACAAGTGTGTGACTGCACCATCATATGTGGCTGCACCATCATATGTGGCTGCAGGATTTGTGCCAGGCTTCACAACAGCTCCTTCCAGGACATGAAGCTGTGGACTCGGGCGTGCTTGTGCTTGCAGCTAACCCTCTCCATTATATTCTAGGTCTTTCCTGCAAAATGCAATTTAATTTAAAGTGCCTGGAATTGGCTTGGTAACATTTTTCCAAAAAGAGATTTTCTGCTGAGTGGGAAGGAAGTAGATGTAATTTTAAGGTGATGAAGGAGAGGTACACAGTGGTCACAAATGAATGGTTTAGGTCACTTGAGGAATCACTGTCAAAGGTATTAAAAAAGCAAGTTTAATATAAATTTCCAGAAGCATGGCTTAACAAAGTTCAGTGGCCAGGTTCACTGCATTAGGTACTACATGGATGAAACATACAAGAAAAATCAGGTTAGAATTGATTTTAAATGATTTACAAGGAGACAGGAGACATAAAAAAGGTTAGGATGCAAAAGGGGAGACCCTCCTTCTGAGTCATGAGGTTTTAGCTCATTTGCTAAACTACCAGCAGATATCTGTCATGTTGGAATCCCCCATGAGTACAAGGGTGGCCCGTGTGAGATTTCTGCCAGCCTCCTGTAGAATGAATCATCTGCCTATCCATCCTGGCTGGGCAGTCTGTAACAGACTCCTACCGGGACACCCGCTCTGCTGACCTTCCCCTGGTCTTTACCCACTCAACCTGTCACCATCATTATGGGTCTCAATGTAATCTAAACAATTCCTCACAAACAGTGCTACCCCACTGCCCCTCCTGCTTCACCTATCTCTTCTAAAGTTTTTATAGCCACCCGAGAAAGAAAGTAAAATTTCGTCCATTGCAAAAAAAACCAAAAAACAACTTCTCCTGGGAAATGTTATCTGTAAATCCTGCTGAAAGTATTAAACTGTTGTGGGACGAATTAGGCATCAGGCTGGCTTGAGCAACTCTTTCTCCTACAAAATACCCATTCTGTGAATTCACTGAAGTCTTCAGCCATCACACTGATGACCCTGGCCCTTCTGTCTTAAGACCAAAAATCCCCATAACTTTCTGATGTGTTAAAAACAATTGATTTGGGGGGAAAAAAATACAGCAAAGGGAGTGGGCACAAGAACGCCAGAGTTGTTAACAGTATAATATTCTTCACATGGACAGCAGGTACATCTCCATGGCACACCACCCTCTCCTCACTGTGTGTCCTCTGCTGGGATAACTGCACTCTTCCTTTTGTACGAGTGTGAAAGGGACTGAGCTGGGTCAGACCAAAGGTCTATCTAGCAAAACTGTCCTGTTTCTGGTAAGGTTGATAAATAATAAGGATGTGCAGGAGGAAAGCAGGACACAGCACAAGCCTTCCCTTGCAGATGCCCCTGCTTTCAGCCAGCAAGTCTTATAAGGTCAACACTGCAGTAGAGAAGTTTGTTTTAGCTCTTTAGTTTGTCCAGTCCCTTTCTGATACACCCATATTTTTGCTCTTTGGAAATCCAGTGACTGTGAATCCCACCTGTTCATTTTGTGTTGGGTGGCACAGTCCTTTCTTCTGTATGTTTTACTGGCTGCCTAAACACATCCCTGCTTCCCAGACTGCAAGCTCTAGTGAATAGTGTAGTGTCAGCTTTTTGATTAGCATCACTGTCCTTAAAAATGATTTAAAGGAAGAGTAAGAATGTTTTGTGCTTCTTATATTTTTGGTTCAACTTATCAAACAGGTGTGTTCATGTATTTATTTTGTAATTTGGTTTGACAGAGAAAGATTAGGGCTGGGCAGTAAATTACATGTGAAGTAGACTGGACTGGTTTCACAGAAAGCAAGGAGGAACTGCCAGTACTGCCTGTGCCCCAAATAAAGCAGACCGTTTCATAGAAGCAGCAGAACATTTTGCACTTTTGGAAGGGCCAAACAGGTTGTCATTTGCCTGAAGCCATTAAAATATCTTATTTCTTTATGCCAAGGCTGACAGACATGCTGAGCTGGGAATTGCTAAAAGATGGTGTCAGATTCAGGGTTCACTGGACTTTAAAAGAAATAATGTGCTGCTAACACCCTTTCCTTGATCCAAGACTGACTTACAGCATCAAGTTTCCACCTTTTCCTCCTTCCTGTATAAATGTACTGTGTGGTATGAGAGCCATTATGAAGAGGATAGCAGAAACTCTATGACAGGGAATAGAAGGAGAGGAGAGAAGCAAGAGAAGGGTATTTCTTTCCTCCCCACTGGCCCTTGTGTATATAAACCCTAATTCTTAAATAGATCCTTTCTGACAGAAAAGGAGTACAACAAGAGTATGGAATGTTGCACTCCTAGTGAGGACATGAGAGCAACAGGCAGTGCAGCTGGCAGTGGTGTCACCCTTCCCATACCCAATCATCTCCTTTTGGAGATGTTTTGTGAGTTCCTGCTAACGTGCATTCTGTAAGCACTATCAGAACTTTACATTCTGGCACAAGTTTAAAAATTTGCGTCAAACTACAGACATACTTGAGCTCTGGCCTCGATGAATTTAAAGCTTGACTGCAAGTGGATGCACAAAGTGCAAAATATCCCTTTGGATCATCATTCATACTCACTTCTGTTATTCACGTGAGCACTCAGAACAATTTTTTCATAATTGTCCTGATAAACATTCAGATCTGTGGTGACAAATGTGGAATGCATAGATGAACTACACAACATTATGGTATTATGATATCCTTACGATAGCAAGGATGAACATTTGTAACTTGTTTTCTAAACCCAAGATTACCATGCAACCTCAATATCCTCACAGATGCAAAGACCATGTAAATATCAGCTGCCCTTCTCTTGGAATAAGGTCACAAAACCAAGGTATTAGACATTACCAAGAATTACCTCATAATAACCACAACAGCTTTTTGAAAACACTTAGCATCATTTTACTCTAGAGGGCAAGAAAAACAGCATGGCCCCCCTGCTTTTTATGTCTTTGGCAGAGCCCAGGAGAGACCAGCTGGACACTATTGCTCCTCTGCCAAGGCAGGAGATACAATGATGAGCACCTCCCTTGGCCGTGAGGATTCACCTGCCAGCTCTGCCCCTCTCTGGAGCAAAGGAAGACAATGCTGACTGCTTGCAGAGGTCTAAGCAACTTGCTCTGATAGACAGTGAAAGATTGCACTGTATTGCTCCCCTCTGTAATGTTTGTGCTGCTTTGGGAGAGTTAAACCTTCCTGCAGGCATAATTTAACAACCACTTCCAGTCTCAACAGCATGTGAAGATTTTTATAAAGAGGATTCTTGCCTGTTCAGTAAACTCTACACCCTGGTTACTAAAAATATCTATGTAATTGTTTTGGGTCGTTCTGTTACTTAGGCAGGTTTCTGAAGTGTTAATTGTGATATTAGTGCTAAATGCACTGAGCTGTCTTTTGCATTTACTGAAATTGTGACTCTTTGAGCTGACTAAATCTTTACATATTTAACTTCAGAACAAGACTGAGCTACTGTATTTCCAAGTGGTATTTGATAAGCAGATTATTCCACTGCCTACAAAAACCCATACTAATAATTAGGCAAAATTAAGTATGAGAATGATTTGCGTGGCATCTCTCACTGACATAAGTAGCTCCCACACTCTTCTCTACATTTCACTATGCAGAAGGTGAGAACCTTGAAGCAACCATGGCCTCAACATTTTATACTGGACTTTGAGACTCCTGTTTTAACATTTTATCATATTGTCATAAAAACAGAACAAATACTCTTATCTCTTATTACTGCCATTTGCATGACAATTCACCTAAACATGACATAAAACTCCTTGTTGCAAATCTTTATAAAATCAGAAAACAGGAAAAAAAGTACTCCCCCTTTTCTCACAGGTCAGATCACATGTGGGCAAAATTCACATGGAGGCATTATAAAGAGCAATCATACTGCAGACATTACATCTTCTTTTTTGTTAAAGGAAAAGCATTGCTTTGAAAATTGAAAATTGAAAAATGAAGCACAAACTCCTTCACTGGACGATCCGATCCACATGGCCGCTAACAGGGCTTTATGCAAGCTTTTGTGGCATATTTGTGCCTTGCCTCTGAGCACAGGTAAAAGTGAAGTTAGCATGTCTTGTTGAAATTTGGTATTCCCTGGCACTTGCAGTGAGTGTGGGGGTGTGAGACTGCTCATGCTGGAGCAATGGTGATGGAGGAGGTGTTGTCCTCCCCTCTTGAAGGCTCAGCTCTGCCTGGTGACTTTGAAAATCTTCTCCATCTGATAGACCCTTGTTGCAGCATCCTGGGGACCGGCAGAGGCAATATGTTGGGCATAAATACTCGTCCCCTCCATGGTGCCCTTGGCAGGGCCTGGCAGCTGACTGCATGCATATACTGCTGAAACTCCACATCCGTCATCACAGTGGTGGTGTGGCACAGACAGCCCCAGGGCACCATGCCCTGCCCTTTTGTCTTACTCAAAGTCTTTCTAAGCTCTGGTGCTTAGCAGTATATGGTCAAAGTGATCTGATTGTGCCAGAGCTTGGCACTATCAGCACACATAAAACAAATGTACCTGCCATAAATATTTACTTGTTCCTGGAACTTTGTTCTTTGGTGAGCCAGTGTGACTTACAACTTCTTTAACTGAAAAAATGGGGTTGTTTTACCCTTAGTTTTTAGCCTTGGAAAGGGGGGCCTTAAGACACCAGTTAGTTTCTTTTATTCTAGTATTTTTTTAAAAGCAGTTTCCTTATACTGAAATTCCTTTTAGATACCCAGGGAGGAGGAGGAAAGAAAAAGGCTGTTATTTAGATGCTGAGTCACCGAAGGGAGAGGTTTGCAGTGTGAGGATGCATTGCTGGGATGGTGTGGGCTGGAGTTGGCACTGCAGCAGGTGTGGCTGGGACCCCCACAGCCCTGCCAGCCAGCCCGGGACTGCTGCAGTGACACAGGTGGCCCAAACCGGGCTCTTGAGAGGCATGGCAGGGGGGATTCCTGCTCACATGGGGATGGCAGTGTCAGGGCCCAACCTGCAGCAGGGACCTGCTGGGCTGTCCTGGACTCCCTTTCTCTACAGCTGATTTTTGTGAATCACTTTCAGACATGCCGGAGGGAACCTGAGGCACAGTGAAGGCTGTGGTTAGCCACTGGTTATATTAAGCTGAATCAAACTCCTGAGCTGGTTGCGTTTCTACATTTGTGGGCAGAGGATGGCTCCTTCCTTGAAGTAGGAAAGAAAAAAAGCTATACAGTGTGCTCATGGCTGTAACCCTGCATTCACAGAAGGTTTTGAAACACAAAAGCATCTATCTGATCTCTGAACATAAGGCTTTGCTTCTCTACACACGGCTTTCAGATGACTGAGGTGGGAGAGTGAGGGGCCGGGATTTTCAATGAAGCTCCTGCCTAGAACAGAGCTGAGCAGCAAGCAGGTGTGTTTGAACAACAAACTTTTTAAAAACACAATGACCAGGTTTGGGAAAAGAGAGCTTTCAAACAGTACTCTTTGTCTGTACTCCACCTAACAAAGTTGTGTTTAGTTAAAAAAAGACAAACATAAGTTAACAACTTAACCGATGTTAGTAAAACATTCCCTAAAAGAAGCATATTTAGCAGAAAAAGAAGTGGAAGTTACCCTGACTGCTTAGGACTTGCAGTCCATAGTGGCATTCTTGCTTTCAGCTTTTTAAAAAATTGTTCTCAATTTGTAGCCCAAACCAGCATACTACTTATACTGCAGGGTGTGCATATTATTAACTTACTTTCTTCAGCACTAATAAGGTCTGCAAAGATACGTTCTTGGCATAACCTTTTACCACAGTTAAAAACACACACACACACACACACACACACACACACACACACACACACACACACACACACACACACACAAAGCAGCTTTTCAAATTCTGTGAACTGCTTTAAGAAAATCAGACATGTTTGTTTCAGACTGTTAAAGTGCTATCGTGAGTGGGGATGAAATAAAAGAGAAAAGGCCAGCCAAAGCTTGTGCAGGAATTAAATTGCAGTGAAGGTGTTCCTGAGGTCTGGCAGAAGTGTATGGGTATTCTTGCCTATTGGTGCTTTTCTTGTTTGGCGTTGGTGTGTCACTGTTGTTTCCTGAGCTGAAGTGCCAGCAATCAAAGAATTTTAATAGCCTAATGAGGACCAAGTGTGGTGGTGGATGGATTTTGGCCTCCAGAGAAGCATACTGGAGTTCACAGACCTTTTGGGGTAATATTTGCTGTAAGGTAAATATAGAAATGGCAACTCTAGGCTTCATCTGGTTTTGCCCACCAACATCATATGGTGGAGCTGCGTCTTGAGTAGTGCCTGTTCAGGCCCCAGCCAAGGGGCTGCTGCTCCTCCCCTGGCCCTCTCTTATACCACTCTGGAGCTTGGGGGAAGTGGGAATGCCACAGTGACCCTTGAAGAAGCAAGGAGAGCTGGGTCTAGAACCTGGCACTGCTGCTTTTCATGGCCAAGGGCAGTTTAGAACTCAGATGTTGCACTCCTCTTGCTGAAAGATGGGTTTAGTCAGCACTTAGGGCATCCCTAGATGTTGTACATCTGCTTCTGGTAGCATAACTCACCCACCCTCTTTGAGATCTGCAACATTGCTCTTTAAAATGTGGCTTTTAAACTTGGATCACTTGACCAAAAGCAAATCAGGAAGCAATTGCACAAGTTAGGGTAAAACTAGTGCTCTAGGACAGTCAAGCGACTGGTGGCAGCAGTCTGGTAATACGGCACGACTGGAGCCAGAACTGCAGGACCGTGTCCTCACTGACCCCTTCCGTGCTTTGTCTTCTCCTCTGTGCACTGGGGACAGCAACCCTTACCCACCAGCACGAAGGGCTCTGGGAAACGAAGAGGCAGAGTCAGTAAAATTCCTGGTGTTACTATTCACTGATATAACCTTTGGTCTCCAGCAGCTATTTGCAGACTGAGTGTTACATGCCTCTATTTACTGAAGGCTGGCCAACACTGAGAAATGACTCTGTGCTGAACTGTGATTCAGCCTCAGCAGGTGACAAACACAACCACCCCTGCTTAGGTGAAATGATGAGTAAATTAACTTGAATCTCAAGGCCACTCCCTAACATAGTACAGTTTTCAAACTCTAGCTTAGAAAATGTTTCTAAGGAGCCAGTGAACTACTACTGTTGGACCTTTATTTATTGGCAGGTCCAGATATGTAATTACTAACTTGTATCAGCAACAGTATCACCTTAAATGTAAAGCTATTTCTGCAACCTGCAGGTGACTGGCTCACACTCAGCCAGCAAATGTTGAAGTCACAATGGCAAATGCTAATCTTTGCATCACTGCTATGCTTGAAGCTGCCAGCCAAACTGTTTCAGCACTGAGACTGAAACCGTAATTCCTCAGCAGCGTGTACAAATCCGTGTGTCGTGGTTTCACCTCTCCTGCCTGCCTGTGCATCATCCTCACACTAGACCCAGCACTCAGTGAACTTCCCGCAAGCTGCTGTGGTGACTGAATTGACAACAAAACATCCAAGACTTTGGTCATACAAGGTCAGTCAGGAATTCTAGCTGAAATACACAAATCTGTATGGGTATTATCCATCATATGAGTCCAGCAATCAAAGGAACCATCTCAGTCTCACTCTGAAGACTGAAACCAGACTGAGAGGAATCAAGATTTTTCCAGGGTCATCAATCTACTTTCCCCTCATAAATTCCATTCTACTTAAAATACAACTAAGGAAAATCTATTTTAGCCTACTCCTGTTTAAACCTAATCTGACCTGGTCTCCCAGAAGCATTATCAAAGTCAAATAGCCCTGTACACAAACTGTTTCACAGGCTCCCTTGGGAACTCAGGGTACATTCATCATGTACCCAACTTCTCACTGATCCACTAAATAAAACTTCAATCAAATCTAAAAATGTTTTTCACTCAAGGAAAACCCTCATCAGAAAATGACACAGGTTGGGTGGATTTTAAACAATATACATGTGCACTGTGGTAAAGAGTCGATGAACTAGAATGAGCAATAGTGAATTAAATTGATTTTCTTTTCCTCACATCTGTGCTACAATCTCAGTGATACTACCAAGTGAAGATTACAGTGGGACTTCATTCTCTTCTGCTATATTGGAAAATCATTAACCGGGCAAAAATATTAGAGACAGGGATTGTAGGTCTCCAAAGGTGAAAGATGTGAGCTGTAGGTAGCATTTCTTCACCTACATGCTTGCCATGCAAGAGCTCAGCACATGCTTTCTGCTTCTAATACCTCTCACAAGATTATGCCAACAATGTCAACAAACATCACCACCAAATGCTTTCAGACAACAAAATATATTAACTACCTGTCAAAACTGCTATCAATGAAATCTGAAAACAACCCAATAAAGATAAGTCCAAATACACATCTCTAAATAGGCCCAGCTAGCATTTAATGACACCTTTCAGACACTGGATAAAGGGACTGAGAGATATGATTGCAGTGGAAACATGAAGCTGACAGAAGAGTTCTGCAGTGAGCAGGGCCCCATACTGGATAATGGCTTATCTTTTTTTTTTTTTTTTGATTTAATTATTGCAGCATCTAGGAGCTATAGGAAGAAGCTAGAAACACATGGACCAGGAAAAGCCTAAAAGTGACTTCCCATCAATAGTGCTCACTGCCCTATTAAAATAAACTCAAGTGCCTGGTAAAATCCCCAAACAAAGCATTTTTAAAGTATTGATTTTTCCCTACTCAAACCAAACCATGGTGAGGATAGCTGGATATGGAGGAGGGTAACAGCCACATTGTACAGCAGCTTAGTAGGCAGCTAAGATGTCTTGAGTCCAGTTAGGCAAGTACATTTGGCTACTATGCAGTCTCTAACTCTTCCCTTGGATTTCAACACTTTTCGTGAAACATGCCAGCCTTGGTAGTTCATTTAGCAAACAAGCCTCTGGTCTATCAATAGAGAAGATCTCACTACACTGATAAGTGGCACACACAGTCCCCTCTACACTTTATAAAAAAACCCACACACGCATAACCATTAAAAAAGCAAACAAAACAAAGAACTTGATCCACAGTGACAATAAGATAATTGAGAAATGTTGTCACCTGTGCATGCATCAAATATAGCATCACAGAGCAATGGTAGTAATGTGGCATTTACAGGCATCCCAATGGGAACTTGGAAGGAGGAGGAGGGTTCTGGAAGTGCCGTCTCTTGACAGAGGTCATGAGTAACCTGTAAAATGCTGACAAAGAGGGAGGCACTTCACCCTGCAACCCTCTCAGATGCCTAAAGTTAGTTAAGTGAGACCTAACCTGCCTTGGACCAGGACTCATCACAAAATGATTAGAGAATCACCGAATATTCTGTGTTGGAAGGGACCCACAAGGATTATCAAAGTCCAACTCCTAGTCTACTCTGCATTACTTGTACTTGGGTACAAGAGTAGATATAATTATCCCATTTATTTTTTGTTTTCTCTCCATAGTGAATAAACCCAGATTGTGATAAGCAGGCTTATTGCTGCTTGGAAATAAAGGCTGGTTGTAGATACAGGAAGAAAAGAACTAGCACCACAAGGGAGTTTAATAAAAGCACAGATACCTTACTTAGGCAGTTTGAGCCAAAGTAACACTCACCTGAGAAACCCAACTTCCAACACTTACAACAGAAACACACTGTGAAACAGAGCTTACAACAGAAACACACTGTGAAATGAAATTGGCATTGAAAAAATAATTTGCCATCTGCATCTTACCATCTAGTATAAAAGGCAAGTACAAGACAGCTTCTTCAGGAAGCTATGACACTAGCAATTTCAATTATCAACTTCTTTTTAAATAGTAGATTTTACCTATGCAAATAAAACAGTCAAGCCAGTGTCTTTGGTTGCCATTGTAGGTGTTGATTCTTGCATTTATTTCAGTACTCCCATCTTTACCTCTACTTTTGTTTAATTTATATCAAATCACAGACTGCTGATATTCTGCTAATTTGTATCCTACAGAACTCAGTTCTTCATATCATGAATGATCCAGTCTTCAGTTCTGTGTTACTAGGCTGATGTGCCCTTTCAAGCAGAAATGGTCTCTGTACTTCCTTTGGTGAAAAAAACCCCAAACTCAACCCTGTTTCTTTGGTCATCACTAAATTACTTCTAAAATAGGCAGCTTATAGGCTGAAGCACTTTCTGCTAAGTGTTTACAGTAGATTAAGCAATAACTCAGGTCTGCAAAATGGCATTTAAAACTCTCTCTGTGGTGGTAACTCTCACTACACTCACAGACAGAACTTTGTTCCTGCACTGTATTTTGACAGTCACTCGCTATTCTTCCAGCTGAAGTTTTCTAACTATTCACATGTGTCCTATGTCAATTCCAATACCATCCAGGAACTTTCAGGTGTACTGCCAAAGCCCTTTGTGTCTCCTAAATCAGAAAGTAGTCGATCAAATATCCTGGGTGTTAATTACAGAAAAAGATCAAGAGAGTCAGTAATACATAACTTATGAGAAAATGCTAGCTCAGAAACTAATGAACAAGCAGAAGAATCACACATCTATACAGAGAGCAAAGTTCCATTTGTGACTGAATCATAGCTACTTAACACAACTGGATACCTGAAACAAACCAATTCCTTATTTGCTGTGTATTTCTTCCTTCAAGCAATGCATTAGATGATACTGTAGAGCAGCTTAGGAACACAGGAAAAATGACATGCATTTTGACTCATTAGACACCAGACCCAAGTCAAATCCTCAAGTACCCTTTTAGTGACTAGGAGCCGTGACAAATACAAGCACCTAGGACATTACACTTGTGAATAATCATCTTCCAAGGGAGAATAACCAATGATCAGTAGCATGCTTTCAAAGAACTAAGTATCATGAAGATAGTCATCAGGACTTCTTGACCCCATGGCATCCTTACGCATCACAACCAACAACCAACCAAAGCATCTGGCAGTTCATCAGCACTGGAACCACCACAGGAAGGCCATCCTTACTTCAAATTTCAGGTTTAAAAGTAATAGCTATCAGTAAGTTTGCCCATGATCCTGTGGAACATAGTAGTGCACAGCCATAACACTTGAGGCTAGGCAAGTATTTCACAGATTGAAGATTATCAAACAGTTTTTCATGACCTAGGTGTTTTCATTTACTCGTGTTTATATGACCCTTTTTGTTTCCTAATCAAAAAAGCCTGCATCATTTAGAAATGTTTAAAACAGAGTGAGACTCTTTCCAGAACATTGTGCTTATGTATGAGTTAAAAAGATCTCAGTCTAACAGGCAAATGTTAAATGAGGATAAGTGTTATGTGAAGCAATTATGTCTTTTTCTTGGAAGATGTACCAGTGCAAGTCTAAATAGTGTCCCCAGACATAACTTTGCCAATACCTGCTCTTTTCAAACAACCTTCCCCTCCTTTGTTTAGTGAATCGTAACAGAATTAGAGCTCAGGAGTGATTATACACACTACATACACTATTAAAAGAACAAAGCTCTGGCCAGCTTGCAGACTTAACTTTGAGGACAGGCTCACACCCCACTTAAGTGTAATTTACATAATACAGTTTGCAATTTCAGAGGAAAAAGAGGGACTTTTCATTTTGTACTTTCCTGTACAGATGTGCCAAGACCAAGTATTTCAACAAGTGTTCACAAGTACAAACTTTGCACAGAAAAAGTCAGTCTGAGACCACCATAATCATTAACTAACAGTATCAGTACTACCACCAGTCTTAAGCCACTCTAGCCAAGACAGTATCAAAACCAGACAGTCAGTTCCTCAAACATCCAGCTACAGGGCATTCTCAGGTTCCAAAAAAAAAAAAAAAAGAAAAGAAAAAAA
Organism: Aphelocoma coerulescens; assembly: GCF_041296385.1. Taxonomy (NCBI): domain Eukaryota; kingdom Metazoa; phylum Chordata; class Aves; order Passeriformes; family Corvidae; genus Aphelocoma; species Aphelocoma coerulescens. The sequence goes on from NW_027184085.1 coordinate 61,579,514, forward strand.
AAGAAAAACTTATGGAGCCACTGACATCACTTTAATACAAAGGGTAGAAATACTGTAATTTTGGTGCTTTAAAGCAGTTCTGTGATAAAATCCTAAAATTCATCCAGGAAAATGAAGTCCCGGAGCACGCCTGTGTTCCCTGTTCCCTTATTGGAGGTATACACACAGTGGCTGGAGTATTAACTTATCACGATGACTATCAGCTGACTGGTGGGATACACATCCATTTCTGATATAAGCAATTTTTATGGATTATCTAGTATTAAAGATGTCTTCCTCCATGGCAACATGTGCTGTGTACTGTGTCCTTTTCCTTCCCACTGGAAAGCATAAACCAGACATATTTAACACCTGTATTTGGTTGCTGACACTGACAGTAACTGCCCAGGTCTGCTGCTTAAGATGTGAACAGAATGGTTTAGTCAGTGTACTGGCTCAATCATGACAGATCCACTGGAAATAAGTTTGAAGTTTATTGCTAATATTTTCCTTTGTTCCCTTTAAAGCACATTGTTGTTTGCTGACATTTTCGTCAAGTCATCAGGTAGTTACCTGTATTGCAGTTACTCATGCAAGTTGTCTCAAGAGAAGTTGGTATATCCAAAGAAGGACATAAGCAAGCTCAAGTATAAGACAACATCTGTAAGAATTTGTATTAAACTTTGCACTTGAGCATCTGCAAGGTCACATTCTCATTACATCAAGAACTAAAGCCAATGAACTACCATAAAAGGAAGTATTTCCTTCTGTACATTATTTTTATTATTTACATAATACAATATAGCATAGATGCGGGGTAGCTTATGTGCAATACATAAATATGAACTATCTGTACATGTTTGCATATCTAATAACTCAGAAGTACAAAGTTAGAAGCGAAACCTGATGCTTTTAATAGTGAAGTAAAAACCAAGACTGAACACTGGCAACAAAACTCATGTCAGGAGTAGTGCCTTGTGTACATATGTAACTATTTACAGATGAGAACAGGCATTACCACAACACTAGTCTAAACCGTATTTGTTTATATAAAAAACACAAGTTTCATACATCACAAAAACCCCTTCCATTATAACACAGAAGTGATATATATTACCAGACAAGCATCAGTGAAGAATACTGCCTTTTCTAGAGTTGTTATTGTACAATGCCGTAAATAACGCAGCCCATGCAATACACCCAAGAACACTACAGTCCTATACCCAAGTACAATTAAAAATGATAAAGCAGCCCTCCAAGAGTTGTTCCAGCTACCATTTAAGTCTACAGCAGCCATGTTAGGTATGGTTTTCCATGCAGAACGGTGCAACTGTTACATTTAAAACTAGAAAAATTAATTCCTAATATTCTTCTGAACTTGGAACACACAGAACGTAAGTAGTACATGAATAATAAACTGCTCTAATACTTCAGCAACTTATTTAGACCTGTGTTGCTTGATAGAGATGCTGTGGTATGTCTAGAAACATTTGTAACTGTTTTTTGAAAACCAATCTTACAATATTGTGCTACACAACATTTTTAGCTATGCAAGGAAAAGCAGACAACTCTGTTGCAGGCCAGTTCATAAGCTCCTAACAGGACATTTCCTTTGGGAACTTTTTTTCAAGATTCTAAAGCTCATATAATCTTTTCCAAAACAATTTCCTTCTCAAGGTATCTGATTTTTTTCCCATTTTTCTCAGTGCAGTTGTTAAGTGACTTAAATATGGCATTGAAACTCATCTTACTAGGATGGTAGACCCCTCTACACAGCTCACATTCTGCTGGAAAACTAAAATGAAGTGTGGCAACTAAAAGTAGAATGAGATTTTAAATGATAGTAGTAGACTGCCAGCTGTTTTGATGTATCCTTCTCCAAAACAGGCATATAACATTAGCCGAACATTAAATACCTCATGCACATCTCAAAAGGCAGAGCTGCTGCACACATGCAGATTGCATACATCTGTTTGGCACATGTGAACTAGAGTCTGTCCTCTGTGCATGTGTATTTCTGTGCAGGTTTCTGATCATCCATCTATTCTGGGGAGGGCATATATATTTTCAAGGGCTGTATCTATCCAATTCTGCCTGTAACAAACACCTGAACATTTGAAATATCATTTAGACAGACAGGACTAGAAGTAAAACTCTGGAAAACAAAGGAAAATGACCATGCACCTGCTCTTTTCATGTTTTTTAGGATGTATTGAAAAAAAAGCCCCACAAAAAGTCAGTCTTTTCATAAGCACATTAATTTATATTCTCTGAATTTTTTCAGCCACCACAACTGGATTCTCTTTTCTGATTTTTGCTGCAGCTTCTGCTTTGTAATCATATGGGCAGTTATGCTTGTCAGAGTAACGGTGAAGTCCACAAAACAGGTTTCCACATCGGCAGTCAAATCCTGTACACAGAAAAAGAAGTAACATTACTAGGAAGATTAGTTTTTAATTAAGGTATTAATTAAGGGTGCAGTCACTACAAAGAGGATATGTTTGTCTACTATGACGTAAAAATAAATGGTTGTACTAAGTTGTTTGAATTCTGAAGAAGCTTGTAAGGTTAATAGAACACATATTTTATCAGGTTTTATCTAGCAAGAAGTAACTAATAATGCAAATTTGTTTAAAATTGTCAGTGTTCTCATACCTGTAAGGCCAACCTTCTTCCTGCACATGAAACATCTGTTCTTCTTTGGTTTCGGCAGTTCAGCACCTCTCTCTTCACTCTCTGAAGTACCAGGCTGAGAAACTGATGGGCTTGGTTGAGTAACAACTGTTAAAGCAAGCAAAGGAAATATGGGTGAAATTTATCTTTTTTGACTTTACTAACTATTCAGTAGCATGCACACATTAAGAATTAATTCATCCACTAAGACCCTGACAACTGTTGTTTAAAGTATTACATACACTAGCCTAAAAATGTGAATCATAAATAAGGATTTTTAGGTACTTTATTCAATCCTTCCAACTCTCCTTGAGACAATCAGATTTTTCCCCACACTTCTATGAGCTAGAAAATCCATGGCACTTATTCATTATACCTATACAGGCTTGAAATGCATGACAGAAATTCCACATACACATTTCATATTTAAATAATCTAAAACAGTAACAACACTGTCAGAGCTAAAGTTGCTGAACAGAAATATCTTTGTAGGAAATAAAACTAACAGGAACGTATTTTAGAAAAAAATGAAATTCAGTAGCGTGTTACTGTCGTAGTACTGGGTAGTTTTACCACTGCTGCAGTGAAGTCAGGTATCTAAAGCAGTTCACCAAGACAGCAGCTAGGAAGCTGCTAATTCTGTGACAGATCCAGAACACAGCTATAAAACACACAGTTCAAAAAAGCCCTCATTTAAATAACAAAGTGCAGATTTGCATTGCATATCTGTATTTTTTGTAGTTTATTCCGTTTTAGTGTTCAAGTAGGTACAGTCAAAATAAATACTTTCTCAATTGCCTCTTTAGACATCTTTAGAACATCTTTAGACACAGCTATTTTATTGAAAAAAAAAAAAGGTTTCCCCCCCTGAAATTTAGTTTTCTAAATTGATATCCTCTTCATATCCAAAACTGGAACTAAGAAAAGCTGAGAGATGCACTTGTACACAACTATAATACCTGTTCTTGGCACAAGTTTGCTGAACACTCCCAGAGTATGATAACATTTATCATAATGTCTATTCACTACAGAATGCATTTCAGAATAAATGGAGTATATAAGCCTCAAGGACTTATTTGCAATCAACTTCATACAAATACGGTTTGTTAGCTGTGATTCTTTTGAATCAGTACTTGTTTTTCAAAACTGTGTTTGCACTGTCACTCAAAGGTATTCTAAAAACACCCAGAAAACTTCACTGTTCACCTTACAACAAGAAAGGCCTCAGGTGAGACATCATAATCTAAACAAGATTTATAAGCAACAAACGCTCAGAAGTAACAAGGAACCTTCAGTGCTCATCACCAAAAAATTTCATGCAGTAAAACAAATGGTTGCTAGTATTTTCTTGTACTTCTACATTACAGCAACAGCCCCAATGAACAACCAAGGTCATTTACAACCTGGGTTTTTTGTTACATCACAGATTTTTTATATATTTTCTTTTGTGGAAACCATTTTTTTTGATAAAGATTTTCTAGATGAACAAATATGACACTCAGAACTTGTCTTTAAATCTTAAAATTAGTGTTCAGTACCAGTTTGTCTACTTAAGAGTCTGTGACTAAAAACTGGCTGAACAACCAGCAGTATCACAAACTGAGTGTACCTGTTGGATGTTATGCGCCTTGGCTAACAGCCTTTAACTATGGCCTTAAAAAAAATAAAAAGACAAAACAACTCCCCAAAAGCATGGTCACACGCCTTTTTAAAGATTTGTTATATTGCTAGTTGGTTTCAAAATGAAATGCTAATTGTAAGCCAAGACAGATAAATAAGAGGAACCAGAAACACACATAATGCAATTTGGTGTGTAGTTAGCTATGGGAAACTTCATCTACATCAGAACCAACTTAAAAACTGAGCCCTGGGAGCATGCATGCTGTTTCAGTCATATGCAAAAGCAAATGCAGAGGGGGGCAAATCAACAGTGACACAAAGTCACTCACAACTTACATTAAGAGAAAACGGAAATGAGAACCATTTATATCACTGCCTATCATGTATCAACAAGGAAGCAAAAATGAGAACAGCAACTCCCCAGGAATTACCAAGGCCAAGAGACAGCCTCGTAGAGCACCCTACTACAAAACAAAGCCTCTGAGAACAAATGCATCTAGGGCAAATGTTACCAATTACTACAGGTATACTTTCATCTTTGCATCAAGAAACTGCAACAATGGCAGCCCACAACCTGTACAGTGATGAAAATGATCCTAAGAAACTGCAGCAGCACATTTCCTGAAAGGGCTGCTGAACTGGATCCTTCCCCCCTAACTAAAACATCTTCCAAGGAGGAAAAGCAGTACACAACATGGAGTAATGGTCACTAGAAGGTACCAAGACAAGAGGGAACAAAGTTCCCTAAATCCAAACTAAAACGTTCCATTTATTAATCTCCATGAACAAAGGATTCTCCTATTATTTTATGCCAGCAGATTTAAGTCTGATTTGTTTTTATGATGCTAAATGTTCATAAATGTGCTTCTGAGTGATGGCTAGGACAGAAGAAAAAGCTGCCTATCCTGCCCCCTAAAGCGCAGAACAAAACTCCTTTTTCTTCAACCTGTAGAGGAAAAATACTGAAAATTGTAGCTGTTCTGACATGACATCAGGAGCCCATCTAAATCAAAATACTGTTCTTACAATTGCTTGTCACGAAAGGCTTCCTTTAACACAGAGGACAAATCCAACTGGGCAATTTGTACAATTCCAGTCCTCAAGATATCCAATTAAATTCATGTCAGAAATCACACAGTGTTAATCAAAGTGCTCTAAAGTGATTTCTGTATCACCACAAAACAGGTAGCTGAAAAAATGCTGACAGCTGGAAAATAGTGGTTACTGGTACCTGTAGACCTGGTTTCTCAGTAACAGTGTTCAGATGAAGCAAATTCATCACCACTGAAACACCTCACCACTGCAAAAGAGCTCCTACTGGCATGCATGCACATTCTCATCCTGATCTCCAAACTGGAGAAACATGGATTTTAAGGATGGACTATGTGGTGGATATGGGATTTACTGGATGGATGCAGCCAGAGAGGTGTGGTCAATGGCTCTATGTCCAGGTGCAGACTGGTGATGAGTGGTGTCCCTCAAGGCTCTGTCTTAGGACCCCTGCTCTTGAATATCTCCATCAGTTACACAGACAGTGGGATTAAGTGCACCTTCAGCACGAAGGAGGGGATGCCAGACAGGGAGAACTGGACAAACTTGAGAAATGGGCTCATGAGAACTCAAACAATTCAACAAGTCCAAGTGCACAGTGCTGCACCTGGGTTGGAGTAACCCCAGACATGAGGACACACAGTGTGGCTCACTGAGATCCCTCTACAGAGAAGGACTTGTGCATTCTTCTGGATGAAAAACTGGACATGAGCTAGGAGTGTGTGCTGGCAGCCCAGAAAGCCAACTGCATCCAAATAGGAGTCAACACATCAAGGGAGGGCATTCTGTCCATCTACTCTGCTCCTGCCAGACCCCACCTGGAGTGCTGAATCCAGCTCTGGGGTCTTCAGCAGAGGAAAGATGTGAATCTGTCAGGTAAACACCAGAGGAGGAACACAAAGATGCTCAGGGGGCTGAAGCACCTCTCCTACGAAGACAGGCTGAGATGGGGTTGCTCAGCATGGAGATGACAAGGCTCTGGGAACCTCATTGAAGCCTTCCAAGCTTAGAGAGCTTACAAAACAGGGATAGATTTATGCATGGGCAGATAGTGATAGGACCAGGGAAAACATTTCTGAATTACAAGAGAGAATTATATTAGATATTAGGCAGAAATTCCTTACTCCGTGAGTAGTGATGCACAGGAACACAAGGGTTGGAATGAGATGATGTATAAAGCCCTTTCCCCTCAAACGGTTCCATGGTTCTATGTAGCCCTCTCCATCACCTTGGTCATGTCCCTTCCCGTCTCTGGCTCAAGATCTGCAAAGATTTACTTCGCTTGAATTTTACCAGATCAGTTCTCCTACTACAATGCCAGAAACTTTAGGCACAACTGATTTTCAGAACTGGGTAGGCTTTTATTAACTAGTATTTTGGTCTTAAATGATTGCCTGTAGGCACTGTAAGATGCATTCCCATCATGTCCAAGGACAACTATTATCCTAGCAAATTAATGATAAACACTGACATAATTGAAGTACTGGAGGTGGGTGCCTGAAAAACTCCACAAAAATACAGGCATTTCATCATGAATTTGGGAAAATTTCCTTCAAATGTAGCCTAAAGATAAGATCCATGAGGAGCAGCAAGGCCGCTGATGGAAACAGTTAGCCACATGATGAAGTAAAATAGCTACTCAACCTACATGCAGAAAGGTTCTACAAACTGGAGAATAAAGTTCTTCTCAGACCCTAAATTATTAAATCACAGTGACTACATGGGACTGCCACTCAAAATTGAAAACCACTCTAAGAAAAGAATGTTTAAAGCTGTCAGTAGTTTTTCTTATACAAAACAGTACGGCTGCTTCAACAAAAGCACGTGTATTATCAGTATGACAGAGATTTCAGACTGGAAAGGAATGAATATGATGTTTTGGTTGAAAAAAACATGCTGAAAATAAATCAGTGCTATTTTCTAACATTCCCCATATCAAAAGTGACCAAAAAGGGATATAAAAGTAAAAGAATAACGTTTTTAGAAGCTTCTCTGACTAAAGAAAAATTCACCAAAATAAGATCTAAACACCTTAAACTTCAAGGATAACAGGCACAAATTCTTGAAAGCATAGGAAAAAAATTGATTTAAGGACTGTGACTTGATGAAGCTAACTGCCAACTCCCACCATTGAAGAAATGGAAAAAAACAAAACAAGAGAGATAGAAGGTAAACTCAGAAGTCATCCAAAAAACATTAGATGCATTTCTACAGTTCTGGAGCTGAAACAATAGTAGAAGTAGTAGTAGAAGTACTAGAAACAATACAGTCCTTATGCTGCAGCCAATGCCAGCTGGCTCCAGGACAGGTGTGTCACTGGCCAAGGCTGGGCCAATCAGAAATGATGGTCATGGGCCACTCTTTCATGGGTGCTCCCAGGCTGGAGCAGCCTGTCCTTGAAGGACTGCACCTCTGGAAGAGCAACTCATATTGCAGCAGTTTGAGGGGGACTGTTGCCTGTGGGATGGACTCACATTGCAGCAGTTCTCAGGGAGCTGCTGCTCGCGAAATACTCATGTTGGAGAAATTCATGGAGAACTGTCTTCAGTAGGAGGGACCCCATGATGCAGCAAGGGAACAACTTCTCCCTCTGAGCAGGAGGAGCCTGAAGTGACGAACTGACCACAACCCCCATTCCCTGGCTCTGGGGTAGGAGGTAGAGCTGGAAGGAGGGAGGAGTGGGGGGAAGGTGATTTTAAGGTCTGTTTTTACTTCTCATTATCCTGTTCTGAATTTGTTAGTGTAATAAATCAATTTCATATCTCTAATTAGAACCTGCTTTGCCCATGATGGTATTTGATGAGGGATCTCTCCCAGTCCTTCTCTCAACCCATTAACTCTTAGTTAAATTTTCTCTCCTCTGTCCAGCTGCAGAGGGGAGTGAGTGAGCAGCTTTAGTGGGTGCCTGGCATCTGGCTCAGGTCAACCCATGACAAGTGGTTACTATTAACTCAACTCTATCTCTTTTACACATCTTTTATTTCCACTTGAATATCTGATAAAATAATAATAAACCAAACAGAAAAGGGTCCACCATGCTTCACCCACTTGGTGGATATACTGCTCTGATAGCTTAACACATAGAAAAGAAAGAAGTTCACTAAGTTTTGCTTTTAATTCCTGCAACTTAGCAGGGCAAAAAAAGGAACTATGAATCATATTTCTAGAATACTTTGGGTATAGTCTGTCTTCAATCCTTAAAAAGTGTAAAAGCTTATCAAAATCCTATAAAATTTATTTTTTAAATAGCACCCATTTATGAATTTGAGGACATAAAGGTCCCCCTGTGGGGGACCCACGCTGGAGCAGCCTGCCCTTGAAGCACTGCACCCCATGAAGAGTGACCCGTGCAAGAGTTCATGGAGAACTGGTGCTCGTAAGATGGGCTCACACTGGAGAAGTTCATGGGGAACAATCTCCCATGGGAGGGACCCCACTCTAGAGCAGGGTAAAGACTCCTCTCCCCGAGCAGCAGCAGAAACGTGTCATGAACTGACCCTAACCCCCATTCCCCATCTCCCTGTGAGCTACTGGGGAAGAAGTAGAGCTGGGAAGGAGGGAGGCACGAGGGGAAGGTTTTTTTTAAGATCTGTTTTTACTTCTCATTATTCTGCTCTGATTTTGTTAATAATAAACTCCATATCTCTAATTCAAATCTGTTTTGCCTGTGATGGTATTTGGTGAGTGATCTCTCCCCATCCTTATCTCAACCCATGAACCCCTCATTTTATTTTCTCTCCCCTGTCCAGCTGCGGAGGGGAGTGAGAGAGATGCTTTGGTGGGTGCCTGGCATTCAGTCAGAATCAGCCCACTACAACAAGTTACAAGAAAACAACAATGTGAGTTACTGAGTTACATCCACCATGCCTTTCTTCAAATGTTAAGATACAATTAATTGTCTTAGCACCAGGTTTGTTCTGAAGGTGCATCTAGGTTGCAACCTCAACCTGCACAAAGAAGAAAAAAACCAAAACCCCCCAAAAATCAAGAAAAACAAGCTTGTCAAACTTAATTGTTTAATTTTTTTCTCAACTCCTCCACCTTCTAGTCAGTTGTTTCAATTCCAAAAGCAAACAAGTATAATTTTATGCTATAGACTACAAAAAAAAAAAAAAAAAATCGTTTACCACATGTAATCCTTCTTTTAAACTTTCTAACTTGTAAGGGAAACATACGAAATTTCTTTTGCTAATGAACATCTGGCAGAAGAGCATGTGACTTCATACTGTTGAAGATACAGTTCATGGTCTATTACCTGGTTATGAAATTGTCCCTAGCATCAGGCTATGCTTACACTTACACTGTGTTTCGCTAACTCCATGATTGCATTATCTTAGAGAATCACACCTCAAAGTATGTATTAACTTTTGTTACTATTAGGTGATACAAATTATTTACCATTGTTCCAGTTTGTCCTTTAGAGACCAACACATAATGGATGCTACTGGAAAAAAGGAAGATAAAAAAATCTGTCTAGTCCAGACCCACCAGGAATTTTTTTTATAAAAAGTCTAGGCCAGCTTCTCTTGCCTGCAAGACACAGAGTAATGTACCACTGAATATAGCCAACACTTGTTAATTAAAGATGTCCAACAAACTCTAAGAATAGTATATAAGGACTTATCTTATGCTGTCCAGGATCTGTGCGAAACAATAATACTTAAAAGGGAGCTTGGGCATTAGAGCAGCTGAGGCTGGCTGACAAATTTATAGGTATGGTCTCTCAGGAGGTAGCTTAGTTCTTCAAGTTTTTTCCAGAGGCATTTAAGTTTCCTGGTAGTTTTTCCAATCATCTCTACACATGCCTGTGACAGCTTTTACTGGTTTTAACCTCTGAGATAATTTACTACAATTCATAAGTGTCTTTAAGCTGCTTTGGATTTTTTCCCCCCATTCTAATCAATAGTGAGCTGTGTGACCTAACATACAGCTGACCTGAAAAACAGGCTACATATCAAAAGTAACTATTCTCTGCAGCTGGCAAAATGACAACAGTTGTAAGAAAAGTAAAATCACCTATTACTTCCTCACTACCACCATTTTATGTATTCCTGTTTCCTTCTTGACGCATTCCAGTGGGATTTCATAACATGGCACAATGGGTTAATGAATATTGCAGCAAAGTCTAAATTACTTTTCAGTCACATAATGAAAGCCTCTTCAGATGACATCAGTTAAAGAAATTTAGTAATTGCAAAAATTCCCTCTCAGTCCATACATGATGAAAAACACAATATATTGTATAACTGTACTTTAGTTCGTGTCACAAAACCTTGACTTAGCATGACTTATGAAAATGGTAAAACCCCCTGTGCAAATACTGAGCAATTAAGCATCAAGAGGCTGATCAGCCCATGTTGGCAAAGATATAACTAGATAAGAATCACTTTGATACAGTGCTGAGTAGCATCTGCTGCCATTTTCATCTCATTGACTTCAAAACTGAAAAATGGATTTTATCTTCAGCTTGAGTGAACAGACTTCCTACTATACATCAGCTTTCAGTTTTTAAAACTGTTTTAGAACTGGTAAATTAAATAAAAAAGTCTGGATTTGCTAAAGTACAAAACAAGTGTGTTACAATATGCATTTGAACAAACTGGTATGAATTCAATTGTTCACTGGTTAGGTTAAGCAAGCTGCCCCTCTCTCTCTGCCTCACTCCAAGAAATAGTTTACACGTGGACGTTTTACTACTCCAGCTGCAATTATCTAACAGCAAGAAAACAAACACTTAAACAGACGATTCATGCACAGCAATTAAAGCTGCAACTATCCTGTGTCCCTGAAACAATGCATTGGTTATATCTACTGATTACTCAATTAGTTCAAGAACCCTAAGCAACTTCTGTTAATGTTTTTAAACCACATATTGTCCCTTCCCCCACAGCCCCACTCCTCTGTTGAATGGAATTTATTAAGCACCCTTCTCCAAATACAAGCCATTTTGCTTGCCATGAGTTAGCTGGAATCCCAACAGTTTGACTTCAAAACCGAACACCTTACCCTAATGGAATTTTAGAGTACCTCACTTTTAAAAAACAATGTTTGGGATCTAAGAACACCCAGGTAAGTGTCATTTTTTTTTACTAACAATTAACATATATTTTAAAGCCGTTCTGGAACTAGTCCTTTTTCTTGATTCTGAGGAGACAAGACTCAAAAGCATCCTAAGCACATTTTTCAAGACCATCGCAACAGGAGATGGCTACTTAGAAAGTAAACAAACCCTCCAGCCATATTAAGTCACTGGTTGTGCCCAGTGTCACTCTGAGAACATACCTGGCTCAGTCTCTGTTTTCGGTGTTAAGTCGTCTTCTCTTGAAATGCTCATTTCTGTCATTTGCTGCGTTACAGGCAAAGCGGCAACAGGCACATTTCTGTTTAAGCACAGCGAAACACATAATTCACATCAGTTTTACATTCCTAATAAAAGCTTTAACTGTCCAGACCCATTAATGAACTATTGTTTCAGTTACTACTGATATGTTTTCCAGACCTATGCTTCTACTATCTTCAAAACACACTTCTTTATTTTAGTTTCCCTAGAAGAAAACAGGCGAGCCTGTAACAAATTATTTCTGTAGATAAATAAAACCCATTCTTTTTACTCCAGCTCTACAACACCAAATATTTGAATGATTTTTCAATTTACATGGATTCATAGAGTCCTGTCAGGTCACCGGTCCGTTTTCCTCTGCAGACACTCACTGCAACAGGGAGGGTTGCTGCAGGCCGTTCCTGCACACTCACAGCTCATTTAACCCTCACAGGTACAACCTTAATTTTACCTTGTTTTTTCAGATGTGCTGCCAGCAGCACCTTCACAGTTGTTTAAGCTAGTGTCTGGTCTCTGTGCAGATGAAGATTCTGAGGTAGGACTGTTTGAACCATTGGTTGTTCCTATGTAACAAGAATTTGACAAGTTATGAACAAATTGCAGAAAACACATTAATCAAATAGTCCTCTATACAGCTATGAACTGTCTGCATACAATCTTCACTACTACTGCTTATTACTTTTTACTTAAAGACACTTTTTACTTAACCAAAATACAGATTGCGTAAGAAAAAGCTAACAGAAGAGGCTAAGTGGGAAAGCAAGTTATGGTTGAATGCCAAGCAAACCAGAACACATTACACAGAAATGTATTTTTATCTTTACTGTGCTTTAAAGTAGTATTGAATATTCATTCTTTCAGTTCAGCTTTCAGAAGTCCTCCTAAAAAATGTTCTAGTATTCCTTGTAATCCTCTGTACATTTTATTTTAAAAGAAATAAAGAAACCCCCAACAACTCCCCACACCCTTACCCATTGGGCTGATTCTACCACTATTCTGCTGTCGCTGAAGATGTTCTTTGTAGCAAACAGAACACATCCCATTTGTCCTAGGATTTCCATAAAATCCACATCCTGTACTACACAGCATAGGCCCTGGGGTCTGGTTTGTCTCCTGAGTCATCTCGATGCTGTAAATAAAACCAAAAACTGCATTAGGAGTTGGCATGCCACCAAAATCAATTACAGGGTTAAAAGTATTAAGAATTAAAAGAATTATAAGAATGTCTGTTCACCCTGCCCTACCAAGTGATATCATTCTTAAAGAGGGTTATATGAATGTTAATATACTGTTCAAGACTGCAATTTATTGCTAAGTAATATCATTATGAACCTTTAAGACAAGAAAAAGTGTAATCATACTAATACTGAGAAATAATATACTTGAAATAATATACTGAGAAATAATACACTGGGCACTGAGCTGCATGTACAGGTTAATTTAATTTGACAGCCAAAAAAACCTCCTTATGTACCAGCCTCTAAGCACTAACAGGGATATGCAGAGTAAGTAAGACCAAGTTCATACCCACAAAGCAGTTCTGGCAAATAATATAGCTTATTTTTCCTAGACTCCAGCAGGGTCAAGAGTCTCCAGCAGAAGAGCCGTGCTTTTTTAGTGCCAACTTCATATAATTTTGAAGCTAATTCCACTAGCAGCAGTACTTACTCTCACAATAATCTTCCAAGGGAAATAACACTAACAACTCCAAACTGTTGAGTATGTTCTATTACATAGCTTACACGTTTACAAAAGAAAAAAACCCTTCTCTAATCAAGTTGTATAAAGACTTCTAAGCCTCCCAGAGGCAGTCAGTGCTAACTTTTGCAATGAACCGCATGTTGGATGTAAGGTTTTCACCTTCACTGCCTGTTAACCTCTGCAAAGCAAGGTTAGTAGAAAACTGCACAGCAGCCAAATCGTTGATTCCCAAGGGCAATAAAACTGGAACACAGTAATCATGCATTTGCTACAAATTGAGGACACGTAATAATATTGCACTAAAATTCAAATTTAGTAGAAGCTGTTCATATGGCATCTGAAAACATTTTAGTATAAACTCTGGATTGCTGTTTTCCTACTCAGAAACTGTCACAGTAAGAGATATTTGACAGCTGACACTTGCCAGAAGTCAAAAATGCCAAAAGTGAATTCATTACAGAATCTAGAAAAATACCTCTAATTAGGAGAGCCCACACTGTAAGTAGTAAACTTATGTTTCCCTAGCTCTACAACTGCAACTGACAGGTGCCTTTAGGTAAACTGAACTTCTGGGATCACAGTAAACCAAAACCAGGAGAAAGTAAACAAGCAAAATTCATCTTGCCTGCTGGTGGTCACAGGACCCAATTTTCCAGGTATAAATAGCTGTACTATTTAAAGCTTTATAACACCTTCCAGGTATAAATAGCGTCCTTTCTGGCTACAACACAGCTTCACACTTATTCTGAATCAATTTTACAGCCAAACACAACAGTCAAGGGAGCTAGAAAAAAAGCCTGACCCACCTAGAAAAAATCTAAAAAAAAATCTTCTTATCTGTATTGTAGACCAATGTCTATATAATACAAAAAAATACTACTTCTGCCCTTTTTATTACTAACCAACTAAGATCAACATGCTATCAAACACGCTGCCAACATCAAGTGAGCTGCTTAACTTTCAAGTTAGTGTGCTAAAACAAATTTCACCACTTACTAAATGTTGCTTTAGGAGCCAATTCTAACATCCTAAAACAAACTAGACACTCAGCAGCTCCTTTGGTCAGCACAGTCTTCCACTACTTGAAATGCATGCCCCTAACGGAACGATCAGGTCGTTCCTACCCATCGCTGAACAAGTCGTGCTTTTCCAGTGTCCGGGAGGCGGCCCGGGTTTCGCCCCCGTTCCCTTCTAAGGCTCCTCCCGACAGTGGGAACCCCTTACCGCAGCTCTGCGCCGGGCGCACGGGCGGCAGAGGAGCCCCGGGCTGCCCGCTCGGTGCCGCTGCCGCCGCGGTGGGTCGGTCACATGGGCTGACGAGCGCCGGCGCTTCCGCCTGTCAGGCGGCGGCGTGACGGGGCCGGGGAGCCCGGCCGCCCCCGCCGCCCGCTGAAGTCAGTCCCTATTTATATCTCCCGCAGGCCGCCGGCTCCGGCGGGAGGAGGCGCCGGCGAAATCCGACTGCCCTGCCCTTCCAGGCGGGAGCGGGGAGAGCGGGTGCCGACCTGCAGCCCAGAAAATGCGGCATCACCAGCCCGCCGCCCTCCGCGATCGGGGCCCTGGGGCAACCATCGCTCCACAAATGCGCCCCGCAACCCCGGGCGGGTGGGGTTACACACAACCGCTCCTCTTCGAGAGGAGGGAAAAAGATAATTGAAAAAGGTCTCCTTCCACCAGCACCCTCGCAGTCACCAGCTCATCTCGCGGGAAGGGGCGCGTAAAATCCCGTTAGCGACGCCGGCCGCGCACCTCAGTCACCGTTCTGCGCCGAAGCCATGGCCGTGCCTCCTCCGTCCCGCCGGGCGATGCCACACTGGCGGCGTAACGACAAAAACGAGGGCCCCGACGCGTGCGAAACCCAGCCCCAAAACCCGGGCTCTGCGTTAGCAACGGGCTCACTGACCTGAATACCCAATTGCCTCAACATCCTCCTCCTGAAAAAGGATCACGATCAGACGCGAGAAGCACAGGAACAAAACAAAAGGAGACCTGCGGGGGTCACTCGCCGCTCACGGCCGCACTCGGGCGAGGCAGAGCCCAGTGTCGGTACGGGGGACCCGAACCAGCACTGGGCGCTCCCCAGGCGGGTGCAGTCCGGCGGCTGACTCAGACAAAGGGGGGGCCCCTGCCAAGCGCCCGCAGTGCCGCGCGTCTTAACTGCGTCCCCCACCCCCTCCACCTCCTTCGACACCCGGACACAAAAGACTCGCGAGGCTGCCGGGCTGAGGAGCGGTGGCACCGGGCGGGGATGTCGGGCCGGGCCGCTGCTCGCAAGCGCCTGAGTCACGCTCGGCCCCGCCGCCGGCAGGCCCCACGCCGCCGCCAGCCACAGGAACCTCATTGTTTCGCCGCCTGCGTTGTCCCGCACCGGCCGCAGCGGGGACCGAACGGAACGAAGCCGCCGAAGAGGAGGTCCGGGCGCACGCCGCCACGGTGAAGGCCCCGCGGAGCCGAGCCCAGCCTGCCATCCCTCACCCACCTGTTCCCGGCGGGGGCCACAAACCCCGCGGCGGGTGCTGGAGAAGGCGCCGCGGATAGCTCCGGGCGGCTGCGGGGAGAGCGGAGGTTGCGGGGAGCGCCGGGCTGGCGGCCGCGCCGCCGCCGCTTCGCTCCTTTGTTCCCGCAGCGGCAGCGGCGGCCGTGTCGGCAGCGGCGCGAGGCGGGACCCGCCGTGCGTGGAAGGCGGGCGGCGGGAAAGCGCTGGCGGCGGGTGAGTGGGGAGGGGGAAGAAGAAGACGGCGGCGAGGAGGAGGAGGAATAGTAGAAGGAGGAAGAGGAGGAGGAGGAGGAGGAGGAGGAGGAGGAGGAGGGAGGAGCCCTGCCCGCCCGGCGGACGCGGCTCCTCCCCCTGCTCGCCCGCCGGTGCATGCGTGCTGCCGCCCTGCGCTCCGCCCGTTGCCGCTCTGGGGCGGGGCGGTCCGGGCCCCGCGCCGGCCGTTCCCCACCGAGCCCCGTCACGGAGCGCGGGAGCCCCGGGCGGGGAAGGAGCCGCGAGCGGGGCGGTGCGGACGGGCTCCGCGCTGGCGGAACGCCTGCTCACCGCTAGGTGTCAGGGGATCGAGTCTTAGAGAACCTAGGTTGCCTTGAAAATATAATTTTCTTGGGTATTTTCTTGGTTTTATTTGACCTAAATTTGCCTACAATATCTAGGCGTCTTGTGAGATGGAAAGTAAAAATGTAAGAGAATTGCCGCGAAACGGAAGAGAACTTCCAATTCAAACTGCCGGTTATAAATTTCATTGTCAGTTGTCTGATAACATAGTCCTTTCACTGCTCTGAAGGGCAGACCTTCACAAAAAAAGAAAGAATAAAAAAGCAACTATACATTCAACTATGCATTTTACTTAATCCAATGATAATGAGCTAATTCTGCTTGCCATTTGGGACAGAATCTTATCTTCTAAGTGGTCGCTACCTTCAGGAATACCGTGAGATTCACAAAACTGCATTGGAGACCTTTTTTAACTTGTGATGTTTGGAATATCCGGGACCCATAAAAGGAGGACACTCCCAGGGTAGCCTTACGATTTTACCACAAAAAGCAAAAGAGTGTGTACATCCTTAGAAAGCACAGCTTCAGAAGATGGTGGTGATTTTGGACCTCCTGTTGTTTGCTTAGCAGCATCACAAGCAAGGTGCCTTCTGAGGAAATGGATGACTGGTTAGAGAAAGACACACACTTTAAAAAGTCTTCTCAGGTGAACATACTCATTGTAGATCAGAAACATACAGCTTCCATTGTCTTACAGCTGTTGTTTCCAGTTGTATGTTGTGAATTCTTCAAGAATGTGGGTACCTGGAACTTGGCAGATGAGGGAAGAAGGAAATAAGTGGTTTGTGAATCTGAGCAGGGTTCCAGGCAGTCCTTTGAAAGGCTGTAAGCTCACCTCCTGATGAAGGGTACCTGCCCTCTGAAGAGGCTTGAAGTATAGCATTCCTGAAACATTTTGGTGGAGATACTTGTTTTTAGACATATATGGTGAGCAGTCCAACAGAGGGGATAAGTGACCATCTTTCCCACAGATTCTTCTCTAAAATGTGTTGGACTCCCTTATGGCACATAATTTTAAGCTTTTGCCTAAGGAGGGTAGTAAAAGGCTAGCAGTACTTTCTCCCTGCTACTTTCTTCTATAATGCCGACATTTGAGTATCTTGCCTTTGTTGTAGGGACTAAAAGAAATGCAGAAGATGACTAGACTACAGGGTCTTCATGCTCTTTTTCTGTGTACTATGCAAAATATTGTGAGCTCCTGTTCCTATGTACAAGATAATAGTTAATTATTATTATCATTATTCATATTATCATAATATTAGAATTATTATTACAATATTAGAATTATTATTACTATGGTGTAATTTAAGGCAGGCTGAGTTGTGAATCTCTGTGACTGTGGTGAGCAAGTGCCTCAGTGAAGCTGGCTGTGTTGATCCTAGCCAGTGCTTCTCAATTTCCTCTCCTTGTTGTGCCAATGACACATCAGTCTTTTGCAGACTCGTTTTAATCTTCAGAGTTTGCTGTGCTTCCAAAAGTTGTGTCAGTTCATGGACTATTCTGCATAGTATTCTCTTTGTGCAGATCCTCACATCCTGCTCTCATATTTCTCATTTTCAATCCTCAAGAGCTCTTTTTAATATTTGATACTTTAATACTTTTGTACCTTGTTTTCTGATGGTGCATTAGATAGTTGTGTACCAACAGATTACCCAGGGGCTGGCTCAGCTACTAGGTTAATTTCTCTAATGACTGCATTACTTTGAAACCAAAATCAATGCACAGAATATAATCCATCATTTGACAGTCTGTACTTGTGACTGAAAAACTATATGTGACCATAGGGATTACAGATTTCTCATTCCAGCTCTTTTCTGCAACATTGCAAGGAGGAAGCCCATATGTTTGGATGTTTCTGTCATCCAAAGCACTGCAATTGTTTCAGATACTTAGATGATCTAAGTCAGTATTGGGTGTAAAGAAGTCAAAATGATTTTATGACAAATGTGGAGCATTTTAAAGGATGGAGTTTTAAAGGCACAACTGAAACTTGCCTATCAGGACAAAAGTGTTCCTCAGTAACAGGAATAAGACAGAGCACTGCTAGCTTCAGAAGACTAGAGCTAATATGAGGCATTACTCAGAGTTACTGGTCTTTGAAAAATTGCTTCCTGTTTACATTTTCAACAGGCCTTAACTAAGGAGTAGGGATTATGCTGACTTTTCACTGAAAGATGCCTTTTGTGGGAAAACCGGTTGATAGCCCCTGATTCTAATAGTTATTTATATTATTGTATTGTTTTATAGTATTACTTACATTGTGCATTATGTGTTATTTTTAGATTTATTTGGATTTCATAGCTACATATGGATAAGTAACAGTCCATGGAGTTTGTGACTACAGGAAATAATAATCATTACTTCAAAGAAGACTATTAAATATAGTTTGATTTCAAAGGAAAATAAACACATTACAAGAAGTATGTTCAGATGCTTTAGGTGGACATACACTTAAAAAGAAGGGCAGATTTTCCTTTCTGATACACCCTTTCTCTTTTTTACATCCTTGCACTGAGGAGAGACTACTTCTGAGTACTGGACACTTAAAAGTAGTTTGTTTGAACTTTGGTTCAGTTCTCAGGGGTGTCCACAAATACATACATCTCTGCAAAACTGGATAAAAAGGAATCAGTACACAAATAATTTCTTTCTACAAATTTAGGGGGTTTTTATGTTAAAATGTTTTTCTGGGATGATAAGGACTGACTGAAAATTTGGTCTATTTTATGTAAAGCATATCACCTTCTGACAGCACAAGCTCCTTGGTGAAGCATCCAAGCACCCCTTTTAACGAAAATGCTGACATGGTTCTGAGGGCTTGCCCATTTTCTGGATGTTTTAAATGTTCAGTGGCCTGTGGAAGATGGAGTTACAGTATTTCAATGTGCTGTAGAGTATGTATGTTTGTGAAAGGGCATCATAGCAGCTATTGTAATTTAAGGTGACTTAAAGACACTTCTCTGTAACCACGGGTACTCCTTAGCAGAGTTTCATTAACTGATAACACCAAATTTGTACGTATCCCTAGATCTACAAGCACAGAAGAAATTTCAAGTGTCTCCATTGTATGCCCTAGTATTTCTGTTGTAACTCACATAGAGGTTAAAACAATGCCTCCCCTGAGAAGCCAGCTGTCTCATGCATAGCCAGACTGAGTCTGTCTTTAAAGAAGATGCTTTGGCAAAGTTCCTGTAAACCCCACCCTGAAGAGAAGCCTAATGTGTCCTTCAAGGTATCCAAGTTACAACACCTAGAGATCCATTTACCTAAAATTCTTAAAAGCTTTTGAGCACCTTGATTTAAGTGACTTTTAAGAGGTATGTAGCAACTCACGGAAACCAAGGTGTGTGTTAGTCTGATTTCCACAATGACTTGTTTCATGTAGTGGCCAGTTTGGGCTTTTGCATAAGAATTCTTCCTAGGCCAGCCCAGTATTCTTGCTGTGGCAGCCTTGGATGATGTTTACTTAACTTGTGAATGTAAAAACCTTCACAAAGAACTTTCTCTCATAAGCCATTTGCATCAGACTCTTTTCAGAGCAGTCCATGTTCTTGTTTTGGCAAGTCTTTAAGCTCTTTGCAACTTAGTGTATTTAAAAAGCCTTGTAAATGTAAACAAATACGGGCAATTTTCATTAAGATAGTAGTTTGATATTCATGTTTCATTTCCAGAATGAAGATATGTTTGGAAAAAACACTCAGCTACTGCTGAGAATGCAGTTTGAAACATAAAGAATATGCAAAATTAACAACTCAGAGAAATTTACTTAATGACACTCCAAAGTCACTGCAAGCCTTCACGTTACCTGCTTAATTTCTCAGTACTTGGAGATTTCTTTGTCTCTGCATTCCTGACCCATTTCCAGATATCTGATGGCATCAGTTTCTAGATTCTGCTTTTCCCTTTGATGGTCTTACTACTACTAAAAAAAAAAAAAAAAGATAATTAATTTATAGAAGAATAAAGGTAGTGTTTACCCATAATATAGGATAATGATGATACAGAAATGAGTGCAGATGGCAGCAGGGAGAACTGTCTATACAGACGCACTGTCTTGCCATTTTGGATAATGCTGCATGCTCCCTTGTATTTTGATCTGAATTAAAATGAAAAAAAATCCAGTGATTGCAATATTGATCTATAATATTGATACATAAAACATACAACGTTTTCCCTGTTGATGATCTCATTACATTTGCTGCTTCTTTTATATAGCCCCCACTGCTTAGAAGAGGATGCATTTCTCTCCTGGGATGAAGAGGGCCTGCTGTACTGGGACCAAAGTGGGAATTACAGTGAAAATTTCTAGAAATCAGGTCAATACCTAAGTATGGATTTATGTACTGACTTTAGTCGAACATATTTGTCTAATAGACTGGGACAAGAGCACATGTGGTGACAGTGAGACAATCAAAGATCCCTGCCATTTTTTTAATCCCTGGGACACTGCATCAGTGCTCACAGTACTCCTCCTTGTTAAATATTAGCCCAGCCTGCCATACTAGTTAACAGACTCAGTTAAACCTGTTTCTAGACATACAAGCCTGAGAAACGAATTTACTGATATGAATGTCTCTCCATGGGATCAGATTACTTTTTCTACTGTGCTGATATGTGGGATTGGCCAGTTTAGTTTGTTTTCCTCATAACCTGGAAGTTGAAAGCTGCAGAGGCAGAGAGAATCTCCACTGAGAGCTGGCACTCAGAGTGAAAGTACTGAGGGAGATTTCCAGGCCTATCATGAGCAACACCAGGGATACCTCCCCAGGCACTTCAGCTTTATTCACTGAGGCTCACCTGTGGTCTTGCAAACTCAGTCACCATGAAAATCCCTTTATTAGTCCTTTAATAAAATAAGCACTCAAAAAATAAAATACAGTAAAATAAAATAGTATTATAAAATATTTATTCACCTGGGAAAATATATAAATTACCAAAACTGTAAGGAAGCATTCATTCTTTGGACATTCCTTGTCTTCTCTTGCTTCTTTTTCCAGTGTGTCTAAGCATGCTATATATCCTATATTTCTTTTGATCCTGTTAGGTTTTCAGTACCTGGACTTAATTTACTTGTTTTAAACACTTTTTAATTTTCAGCATTATCCTTTCTGATGGGTTTCTGTTGTTGATAAACTTTCTATTATCCTCTGGTTTCGTCATCACATTTTTTTTTTCCTTATATCTCTCAGTTAATTACTGAGGCAGATTATAAGGCTAGGTAGCCATGGGGCAGCTTACTGAACGTGTTCATACTGGACTGAATTCTTGGAGCTTTGGATTCTCAGTTCATTGGAAGTTGAAGTCCTTTCTTGTCCATCCAATTCTGTTCCTCATGGTCACAGCAATGGTATGAACATTTATGGTGCTTTTTCAAAAGGTGTTTTTTTTATCATCAGAATCTAACCAGAAAGAAGCTGTGCAAGGTCCTTTTCTAAATGTTGAAGAAAGCCTTCTTTACAGTGTGTTCCAACTTATGCGCATATCAGAGAAACTAATTATTTCTTTTTTTCCTGGAAAGAGATACAGTGGCCAGATACCTTTCTTAAGTGGTCAGTTTTTAAGAAGTAATTGAATATCACCTCATTAGCCTGGTCTGCTCCCTTCTTTCCTAAGAGTCAAACTATTTGTTGAAGGAGGTGTATGTCTTGGTTTAAGACAAGTTAAGGAGGTGTGCAGTCTAAAATGGGTTACCTTCCATGTAATTTAACCAATCCCTTTCCACCAATAAGGAGAAGCAAATATGAGTGAAAAAAGAAAAGTTTGCAAAAAACCCCCAAAACAGCAACAGGCAAAAAATATGAGTATCAGTCACTAGTTACAAAGGTGCTGAAAGCTCACTGACCCTGGGGACAAAGTGACACTCCGGCTGGCAGAGCGACCCCCAGGATGGAGGCCCCACTGCCAACCGCTGTGGGGAGACAAAGGGAAATGCCGACAGCCCTGCCCTCCCCCTCCATCTCTGGTGGCAGCAGCTCCGTCTGCAAATGCAGCTGGCAGCTCTGGCAGCTGGTACTCGGTCAGGGGCTGGTACTTGGTCAAGGGTTGGTGTTTGCTTAGGGACTGGTACTCAATCAGGGACTGATACTTGGACAGAAAACCACAGCAGTTACTAGGTCTAACCAGAACCGTGTAGAAATACCTGTGGATGATAACAAATACCAGTTGTTCTCTTTTGGGGAAACTGATTTTATGGAAAACAGGTAATCAGGATGAATATTTCTTCCCAAGGAAGGTACCAACGATGCATAGGTGATAAAGCATAGAAAATAGCATTAACAGTTGCAGGGCATCAGGACAACTGAACCATGAAGAGATTATAGTTTGCATTTTTCCATTCTCTGTTTCTCTTTTCTGTATTTTGGGAAAAAATACCAGTGTTTTCTTAATAAAGGAAACAGTGTGTTTACCCTCTGGACTTGAGGTTGTCTATCCCAGAACATTTTAAAAGGAGTCTAAGTGTCATTACGATAAAATTCCAAAATAATATTGAGTAGTGAAACTAGTAATGAGAGGAAAATACAAAAATCTATGGAAATTCTGCCTACAGATTTTCTTGTTGCGTCTCTTGCTTGTAGTTTCAGTCTTTCACAGGAATTCACCTGGAAAACATTGATGACTTTTTGGTCATGATATCTCACCATGTCCTGCAAACAGACACTTAGAAAGTTTTGTGTCTGAGCATTGCATATTAGTCCCTTCCCTCTGCATAGCAAAACTGACCCAGGTGTTTGTGCAATTTTGTTGGTTTCTTCTACTATTAATTCAGGTTCTGGGACTCTGTCCTGTAGCAGAAAGACAGGAGAGAGAGGCCAGACCTTTTCTTGGGTGCAGGTGAGCCCTGATGCCAGCCAGGGCACAGGCTGGGGGGTGCCTGTGGGTGGTTAAGCTGTGAGTTAAGCAGTTCAGAGCAGCCTTTTGGTGACCGGAGATCTGATTTACACTGCCAGCAAGACAATATTATAGGACTAGCAGGGAAGGTCCTGAGCTGCTCTTGCTCTGTGTTTGCTCAACAGCACAATGGGAAAATCCTCATTGTGTTTGCTTACCCACAGCGTAACCAGCTTAGCTGGCTTTATTTCAGTTTAGTTGTTAGTGGTCTTTCAAAGGTATTAAGCTGTACTGACAGAGCTACACTGAGTGGAAAATAATCTTGTTTTAGATTTCTAGCCTGGGCCTAGATTTTATAAGTCTAGTGCATAGGCAGTAGCAATGGGGTAAGTTAGGAGAAGTCTCAAAGATTATACCAGTGGTATTTCTGTGGAGATCCTGAGAATGGCACAAGTGACTTAGACCTCTCTATTTGGGAGTGTACCAGAAGCTTTTCATTGATGTTTTATCTGGGGATTTTCTAAGATGTTTCTCCCATAAACTTTCCTGAAAACAGGATAATGGAAAGGCAGTGTTGAGATACAGCATGGCTCTGTTGTCTGCTTTCACATGGTGGCTGGGGCCTGCCTAGGATTCTTGCCCATTTGCATGTGGTGACCAGAGCATTGCCTTTCCATTTTCTTCTTCTCACGTCCTCCCACTGTGATGCAATCCTCCACTGTAGATGACTCTAGCTGTAGATGATGGAGGGTGATTCTGTCCCTGTACCCCTCCTGAGATAAAAAATCACAACAATCCTGCCATTTAACCCACACATCTCATTCATATTGGTAGGAAGGCTCTTTACTTTGGCTTTAGAGCAGCCCTGCAGCCATTAGAAAAGATACTGGAAAAATATTTAAAAAGCCCCACCAAAAAAAGGTGTCATACCTTATGACATTGAAACTCAGCTTGGCACATCCACTGCTTAATTGATTTATTTTACCATTCTCTCTATAAAAAGACAACCAACACACACTCAAGCCCACCTCTGATTTTTGTTTTTCTCCAATTTCCTTGATGCTGCTTTTAAATATCCAGGAATTATTGAGCGCTTCTTGCTTGACTTCTGGCTGAGCAGATGAATGTGAGTGCACTGATTTGCGCTTTCCAGCTTGCAACTGTTTTGTAGCAGTGCTAGTGTGTGCTCCAGGAAAAAAAGCAGACAAAGAATTGGCTTGTCTGCATGCTGCTGTCTTTTCTTGTGTCCAGATTTGGGCAGGAGGGTGGTGGAAGGCTTTCCATGCTTTTGGCTCTCATCTCCCCTTTGTGCAAGGACTCTTGTATTTCAACTGTAAAATTTGTCATACTTGTAAGTGCTTGTGCCAAGCCGATGGGTTAGTGACTTTGTGGAGGTTACAGTCATGAACCCTGGCTTTTAATAAAGGATTTGAATGGATTGCTGGCTGCTTACAGGCTCAAAACTGCAGAGAATAGGTATGCAGAGCCCATTTGTATGCCTTTGCATGGTATTTTACGTGGTGCCAGTGTCTGGACATTCTGCTTGCTCCTATTCCTCTCAAAATTTCCAATCAAAATTTCAAATTCTTTCTTATGGTGTAGGCAGCGGATTTTATATTTTTGGATTAATTTCTTCTACCCATGTTTTAACTGCTGTTTATACCTTGGAGGAAAAATGCAGCTCATTCCTGTCAGGTCTAAAATACCTTTTGGGAAGGTTTGTTGTGATCCCTTCTTTCTCTGCCCTTTGGCCACAGATGTCAAGCCTCATCCCTACTGCAATGTAGTACAAGTAATTATTTCTTCTTTTAACTGTGGCATGTAAAAATGCCTCTCTCTTTGCCTTTCTGTGGTCAGGGTTGTGTGAAATTACATCACTTTAACAGGGTATCAAAGTACATAGATGGGGCACAAAGGAAGCCCACCTGTTGTACAGTAGTGAAGGGCTGACAAAAGGTCCAAGGGGGGCTGTGGTCACACCCTATCAATTGAAAGAGTTACCTGGCAGCTCACAGGGGCAGGTGGTAGAAATAATCTTGTAGACCATCTTACTAGAAAACACAGCATTATAGAAATGTGCATTTAGCTGAGTCCCCAAAGGCTGAAATGATAAGAACAAAACAGCTGCAAAGATTTATATTAATCTTTGGTGTACTGTTTTATTGCAACATGTGGAATATGTAGAAGTTTTCTTAAGAAACAATGTTCTTTGATGTTTGATCTTTGTATACTTTCAAGATTAATCAACAGGAAGGGAGATTTAATCTGGGAAACAGATAGCAGCTAACAAGCAAACTCTAAATGATGCCCATGTATCAGAAAAATAAATCCTTGTTTAAGTTTAGGGTTGACATGCTTCAATGATTTCAGATCTAGGGGGAGGTTTAACAAGGCTTGGGAAGAAAGGATGTTCACTGATATTGGACACAAAGAATGCAGAATTTATGTGACATCTGGTAGAACTCCCAAGATAAGGGAAAAACTAATAAAGCCAACTCAGCAACTGTGCTGAAATTAGCTCTGACTGGGTAAAAGGTAATTCCTGCAGGGGAGTCTGTGACCACCAGCTCACAGACCACCAACCTGAGAGGCCCACTGACTCAAAAGAAGGAAAAGACTGAGCATGCAGACTAAGTAGCATGGGAAGTGAGAGAGTCATTAATCAGTAGAGAATAGGATGCTGATTAGTAAGAACTATGTAATAAGAGCTAACTTTTAGCAAATGAACACTAATTCCTTTGTTTGCTAAAATGTATATATAGTAAAAAGCTTTAATAGTTGGGGTGCTTAATTTGTGGAATTCCATAAGGCATCCAGGCTTGTGCAACCTTGAAATAAGCAATCAATGCCTCTCTAGAGTATATAAATATTGGCTTGTTGCAAACCAGAAAATGAATCTGATTTTTGCAGACAACAGTCTATTTGTAAATAGTCTGCCATTACTGAGTCACTGTACATGACTGCATCTCCTATGATGACTTTTTCCTTCCTTTTTTAAAAAAAAAGTTTATAGTAATGATTTTTAGTATATGGTACTGCTTACATTACTGAAATAAAAATTTTAGGTTAAGTCTTACAGCATGTTGTAACTTTAGGGATCACAAGACCATTAATCCACACATCATTGCATGTCTAATATAAGATGAATTCTTACTGGTTAGGGGAATGAACGGAAACTGTCTGTTAGTGTTCTTCACCCACTGAAGAATCTTAGCATCTGCTAATAGCAATTTTGATTTTTCTGAATATTGCCTGTGGACAATCTTCATGAGTGTCCCTTGGCTCAGGAGCTCCGGTGTTACACAGAATTTTTTTTTCATCTGCTTTTTCTAAGTTTACCTGAACACTTCCTAATTTTCACACTTTTTCTGTTCCAATGGATAGTGAAGCAAGAGATGGAGATATGCCCATGAGTGTGTGTTTAGATATGTGACACAAAGAATCACCCATCTTTAACTTAGCAGACTCCTTTTGCTGAGCCTTGTGCATTCACACCTTTGCAGAAAGGAGAAAATCATTTTGAGGAGCTACTGGTATTGTTGAGTAGTAGTGGCTTCATTCATCAGCAGAACTTTGCTAGATAAGGCAAGAGGTCACAGGAGAAGTTCTTGTACTGAAAATGCTGTGGTTCCCAAGTATCAACAACTAGCAGTTGTTAGGTTTTCAACGCAAGAACTGGGAGTTAAGATGCAGGTTTTCTGGTAAGAAGGTTTTGTGGTTATTTTATGAAATTCAAAAGTAAGACCTAAATGGTGTACCTTTCCATGGTCGCTGTAATTATAGCACCTTGCTCATCTTTAGGAACAGGGAGACTTCATTGAACTTTAACCTTTGCAGAGTCATGAATGAAAGTTTTTGCTTTCACCCCCCCCCCCCCCCCCACAAAAATCAATTAGAATGTTTAAAAAATCCATATTTTTTAAGGTTGTGTTTGAAGCCCAGGCGTTATAGAAAATTTTGCTTTCCATACAGCCAGAAACAAAGCTTTCCATACAGCCTTAAGTGGATACTTTGTAGTCCAGAAGTGCCTGAGAACATTGTGAAACCTAGTGTTTGAAAGTCAAAGTTGCCAGCGTGGCCTTAATTCAGGCCCCTTGAGGTTAGGCATTATGCTACCGGGTTTAATTACATTTTTGCATACATTTTTTGATACTTAGAATTTTGTCTACTGTTGTGCTAATGTTAATAAAACTTCCAATGTTTGATTTTTTTTTTAAATGGTCCACTACCCTACGAATCTGGCTGCTCTACATCCCTGGAATTCTCTTTAGGCCTCCACCTTAATTGATGGGCAGTTAAGCTCCCTCTGAGCTTATCAGAGACAGTGTTCCTTGGAAATTCTGCTGCCTAACCAACTGCTGTTGTCTAATGCCTTGGAATGTTACTTACGTGTACCATTTGCCTGGATGAAACAATATTATATTTACTGAACTTCTGAGGAAATTTCCAGCCCAGATTATGGCCAGGAGGAAGACTGACAGACAACTGAATCCAACCCTAAGCAGCAGTCCCGCATCTCTTTGAGCTCTGCTGGGCCACAGTGGCTGCCCCAACACTTCCCTCCCATTGCAACACCTCTTGGAACTCAGCTGTTTTGTGGTTTACAACATGCGGGTCACTGAAACCTGGCGTTAGGGTCTGGGCTGATTGTCCTCTTCTTGAAGTTCAGCCCTCACCTGCTGAGAGGTACAAAGGCATCTAATATGAGTATTTCACTGAACTTGAGGTGGGTTTTTAGCAAGTGTATATACCTCTATGCATATTTCTTTGTGCTTGTATGCATGCGCAAATTGATTTAAATCTGATTTTCCTTTGTATGTTTCATTTGTATAGTAAGTAATACAGTGAACCTTACCATTGAACTTTGTTAAGTTGTGCTTTTGGAAATTTATACTAAACCTTTTTTTTAAAAAAAAACCCAAAAAAAAGGCCTTTGATGGTGATTCTTTAAATGACATAAATCACTCATTCATGACAGATTTGGAGGAAGCTGGAAAAATGGGGAGGTAATTTCTTGGGATTTTTAAAAAGGACCTTTAAGAGCCACCCCTTAAACTTAATAGTTGTCTTCTTGAGATCTCCTGGCCACCTTTCATATGGTCTTTAACAGACATAAGAAATCCTAACACTCTTCTCATTATTTGAACTAAAGGAGTGATTGCTAGTGGTAGAAGCCCAATTGACTTAAGTTTCCTAAAACGCTAAAGGACAAAACCATAGACGTGTAATGCAGCTCGGGCTACTGGCCTCTCTTTCTGGATGACATACAGCACTCTCCTTTTCCTCTCCTTTTCCAGTCTGAGAGGCTGAGTATTAAACATGAAGATGCTCCAAGAAGGATCAAAACTCCAGGCCTATAATACTGTATTATTTTTAGTTTGTTCTGCCAATGAACACAGGCTTTGTTCTCTCAGCAGCTATTCAGCTTCTTTTAAGACAGATGAGAATTGCAATCAGCCTTTTCCTAGTTCCATCTCAGTGCTCTTTGTGGGATGCTGTTTTGGACTTCCCTTATGGGGAGCTAATCACTCACACTTTTCAGGAGCTGCTCAACTTCTCAGAGGACACAGACCATGTAGCAAATGACAAAGTATTTTTCTAATGAAAAGAATATGTTGGAAGAGAAAATAAATTAATACTTAAACAAGGCCTTTGAGATTGTTCTTAAAGAAAAGCAGACATTTGAAAAGAGGAACAATAAGAACATATTTTTAAAATCAAAATCTCATGGAAAAAGATCTTTGTGGTTGAGGGGATGGAATACAGACTCCAGTTTCACCAACTGTAATTAAAACCATAAACTTCTGTTGTGATCTGAATAAAAAAAATATCCTGGGATCCTTATGGAAGTCATTAGTCAATCTCCTGGTGCACCACTGAAAGAGAGAAGAAAGCTCCAGTGTCACAAGTTACTCCAAAATGGCAAACTCCTTTACCTACCATGAGTTCCACTAATTTTACTAATTAGTAGGGTAATTTTATCCCAAATGTGAGCTTGTTACCTGGTGCACAGCACCAACTCACACACCAAGGTGAGGTATTTCTATCTTTTATTCTAAATTTGTGCAAAGTAGGGAGCTTGGTGGTAACCCATGAAATGCTGGCTTATGGATCATCAAAACTGTACACTATTTATACATTTTAACAAACAGAGGCATCAGCATTCATTGGTTACAATTACATAACTTTTTCATTTTTTAATACTCAACCCCTTATTTATTAGTTATATCTCTTGTTTCCTATGCTTCTTAGTCTGCAGGTGCAGTTCTTCCCTTCAAGTCTGAGGTCTGTTTTGAATAGGTGAACACTGAGTCGGTAGATATGGTGGCTCACTGCTGGAATTCTTTCCCCCAGTTACTGCTCAGTTCTGCTGACTTCACCCCCGTGGCTCTCATCCAGACACCCCATTCACCTTGGAATTGCCATCAATTTCTCTCAAAACAAAAGATTAGACAAGCATACAACATTCACAATGCAATTGCTTAATCATAACTGTCTAGCTATAGCTACTGATTAACTAAAAGTTTGATTCAAATTTTGAGGTGCTTAAATCTTGCCGGGCTTGATATCAAGGCCTTAAAGATACATAAGTGGCAGCTTTGGGGAACATCAGTGCTTGGCTTGGTCTCTGCTTTTTTAGTTTTATCAGCATAGACTTACATTGGCTGGATGATGGCAACAGCCCTGGAGAGGGTTGATTAGTGAAGCAAACAGAGGAGCTTTGCCTGGCCCAGTGCCTGCAATGTGCTGCTGTAGTGATCTGCTCTGTGCATCACTCCAGCACTGTGCAGCGTCACTGTGCAGGCTTTGCCACACCTTCAGGGAGGTGAGGAGTGCTGGCTCTGCCCCCCCAAACTCTGCTTTAGCACAGTAGGATCCTGGGTCTGCATCAGCCCATCTGCCATCCCCATCCAATGTGTACGTGCCCATCCTGCTTCAGTGACTTGCAGCATGAAGGCCTCAAATATACAGACAGACAGTGCTAAACCATGAGTGCCTGCAGAGATTTCCCAGCATTTATAAAAGGATCCATATAATCAATAAGATCTAGGCCTTTGAACTTTGCAACTGTTTAGGTAAGATAAGAGATGTGCTATGAAAAGGGTGTTGTTCTTTTTGACCATTATAACTTTAAATCTCTCCTTTAGCCTTATCTTTTTTGAAAATACTTAGGTAGCCATTGTCTCAGAAAAGAGAGAGACCAAGAGCAAAAGATGTCCAGTGAAAGGGATTTTATTTTCGTGTCTTTCTGTCCAAGAAAGAGTTCATTGTTCCACCTCCACAGTTCATTGCTGCTTGTGAAGAAAGGAGCAAATTACTGAGTGCCAGCAGAGGAAAAGAATGGTTTTGAACCAGGATAAACAAGGCTTGTCATCATGACAAGAACAAGCCAGATAAGAAATCAGTTGTTTTGTGTCAGATAGATGATGTTATATTTTAATATTCCAGTAGTGGTCTACTGCTGTCTCTGATGCCTTTTGGAACTGCTTGTACTTTGATTTAATCTAGAATTAAAGCTTTAAAATAGATCAGTAAGCCCCTGGGGGAATAGCTACTTGTCAGCTGTGATTACATTTGATTAGTACAAGAGGGAAATTTGCCATTTTACCCCTTAATCTTAGCTCACCGAGCTCTATCGAGTCTCTTTGGAGTTCCATATTCCCTTTTGATTCTCTGAGTTCTGAGTTACACTATACTACCATGTTCCTGTTGTGAAGTTTTGTAGCAATCATTGTTGATACAGAAAAAGATATAAACCCAGCCAATATAAAAAAAAATCCTCCCTTCTGCTTTATGTAGAGAATAAATTTATTTTTCTTTCTCTGTGTACATAAAATAGCAGTAAAGAAATGTGGCTGAATAAATGAAGGTGAGCTGGTATTCTTTTTTCTAATAATTTTGATGACACTTTCTAGATGGGAATTTTGACCCATAGAACTCTGTTGATCTGATTACAGTGCTATAGTTATGTTGGAATAAATTCCATGAAAGCAGTCTTACTCCTGAAGAAGAGTGTCATGCCAGGATTCAGTATTGATATGACTCTACTGAGGTATTTTTACCAACATTATTTGACTGTAAATTTCTCCATGTAGATAAAACGCTTAGCACAAATGCCTGGGGCAGAGACCCACACTTAATATACACCAGGACTTGAAGTTATCTGGAATGAGGTGCTGGAGAATGGCTCAAGCACCCTCCCTTTTGTTCCACATATCTGTGAGTTCCTCTACTGAGCTTTAACCATTAAGTCTAACATCGTCAACTGGAAAGGCTCTTCCTCAGTGAAACAATATCAATGCTTCATGATATGCTGTCCAATGCAGTCCCGTTTTTTTTCCTCACAATGTATGGCATTCACTGAGCAAAATCAAACTGGGAGACATCTATAGCTAATACTGGTTTGGAGGAGAGGAGTTGGAATTTTCAGGCACAGCTGTAGACCAGAGATGTTAACAATCACATGAGAAATGTGTATTTGATATAAATTAGTTAAAAGTCTCTGAGCAGTGCTGCTGTGGTCTGGATAGTTACTATGACAGTACGTCAACTAGCATGATGGCTGATTTATGTGCAAAGTTGTGATTAATTGTAAGTGGGTTTGGGGGTGCATTTGAGCTCCTTTTTTTATTTCACAAGAACCACTTTGTGATAGAATTTGGCCTTCATTACCTCTTCATAAATACTTTCAGTTGGTTTCATGTTGTGTAACCAGGTCCTAGCAGCATGGGCAATGCAATAAGGAAAAATTAACTTTGTGGATGAGTGTTAATTGTACCTGGGACTTTTGTGCATGTTGAATTTACTTAGTAGTAACCCAAGCTGCACTGATACGGAGATCTTCATATAGGTAGTGTATTCCCCAAGTTTGACATGATTGCCAGCTGCTATATTGCTGGGGTCTTTTGTGTTTGGCCTTGCTATCAAAATGTCAGAATGATGAGGAGCAGAAAATTTACATTCAAAATGCTCCAGAGCCTTCCTGCTGCTGAGTGTTACACAACATCTGCAAACAAAAGTTTGATAACCCATGTGAGTACGATGAAATGGAGGAAAGAGGCTTGTCTTTGGAAGGGTTACACATGAAGGACACCCAGTAGGCCAAGCAGACAAAACCTAGGAATTGCTGAAGAAGGGAAATTGCTATATTCAGGGAACTGGAAAGGTGTTGCAGAAGCAGATCTTATGGTTAAATGAACTAACAGAGCATGCTTTCATGCTTCTCTTCTACTTCTTCCACTTTGGTGTCTGACTGCCTGTACATTAACCTGAAGTCACATCAGCAACAGGCTCTGAAAACCCTGTGCATGAGGAACAGCTGCCCATAAGAATCTGTGGCTCAGAAACTGCAATAACACTGCTTCAAAGACAAGAATAAATCAGGGCTGTATACAGACAGTCCTCATGGAGCTCGACACTGGGAAGCGTCCAGCAAATTTAGGGGATGGTGAGGTATTTCCTGCTACTCTGCAAAGGATCAGTACAAGGGCTGGTGCTGCTGGGCAGAGAATTTCTTTCTGACAGGCATGAATTACTCTGCCTCCTCCAAGAAGCATACCTTGAAGTGTCATAACTGTTCCACTAGTGATTTCTTTTGTAGTGAAAACAGTGACCCATGGAAGCTGAGTTGCTTTGATCCGTCTGGAGCCAAAGGTGGTGCGTTATTAACTCCTTCAGCCTCTGGATTTCCTAGGGGGGTTCCAAGAGGCAAGAAACCTTTAATCCAAAGATTAAAATTTTCAAACTGAGATCTTTCTGATCTTACAGAGCCTGTACTGTTTGCCCAGCCTGTAAGAAGTTGCAGTTTAAGAGAGAGATACTGTTTGTGCAAATTCTCTTTTTGCTCATTAAACCAAATGTTACTGCCCAGAGAGAGCTGGAAAACACCATTTTACAAAGCATGAGGACAACTTCCATGGAGAGTAGTGAGCCAATATGTTTCTCTCTTTCTGTGAGCCTATATGTTTCAATAAGGCATACTGAAGTGCAGCAAAAGCGTATTCTCAGGAGACCTTGGCTAGCAGTTCACACCCCATGAACTAGGATAGCTGACCCAATATGCTAGCCAAAGTCTCTTTTGCCAAATGGATGTCTTCACATCTGTGTGAGATGTCCCTGATACCATATCCCCAGCAACTCTCCTTCAGGAAGTGGCATCTTCTAGTGCCACTAGTGAGTCTCTAGTGTGACTGCCTGGAAAATTGGTGTCTTTCTCTTTCTGCAGTGCATCCCGTACTGCTTCAGACAATACTGGTGCCAATGCTCCAGAACTGGATTCTGAGGCTGATATTACACATCAAGGATCACTTTTTCCCAAAACTTGCTCTGTGATTCCTCTGCATCTGTTTTGGTGACTGTTAGTTCCTGGTAAAATCAAGTCTTCATCATCTATTGTAGATGATGAAAATACAGAAAACAGGAAAATATACAGTAATGTCCATAAAGCTAGTCAGTAGCCATCTTGAGGACTGCTGAGGGGAAAACAGTGGCAATAACTGTAATTCAAGAGAGGTGCTCACCTTTGTCGTAAGTGTCCTGCTTGTCAGGATATCAGCACTGCACTAATTAGCACCTGCAGGCACCTGTGGAACATCATGAACTTCCAGGTGCTCTGTGTGCTTGCAGGAGCTCTCCTATGTGTATGTCCCTGTTGCTGAAGCTCAAAGATCCTTGTCTTTTGCAGCCATGCATTGCTCTCTTCTCCCTGATGATATCTCCTTACTGCTCCCAGAACCACAGTGGGCTAAATGAAGCTATTCTGTGTTGTCCTTGCTGAAGCAGCTACCCAGGCTTCTCTTTCCTTGGTCTCATGCTTGTTCTCTTTCTTTTGCAGCTGCAGAGGAGACAGAGGGTCCTGTGACTTCCCATGCATCCCCAATCTTCTCACCAGCATGGCAGGACGAAAACCAGAAGGGGCCTTTGCTCAACAAGAACAAAAACATCTCTGTATTATCAACCCTGTGTTCAACACAAATCCAAACCAGCCCCATGCCAGCCGCTGTGAAGAAAATGAACTCTACCCCAGCCAAAACCAGTGCAGGCCCCTAAAGCCATGGTCACAGCTGCTGACTAGCACAATTCTTGGCTTGCAGCCAGCTTGCACTGACCAGTGGCGCATCAAGTGCATGCACACCATGTCTGTAGTGCATCTGCCTATCAGACAAATGTGGGCTGCCCTTCTGGTGGTTGTGGCTGTCCACTGACACTGGGTGTTGAAAAGAGTCATATCATGAGATGGCAGGAGAACATTCCAGGGTTTTTCTTGTGTGATCCTAAGGGGGGGGCATAGCATTTTTTAGAATTGCTCCATGGCCTACATCTTAGTACTAGGAAAATGCCACCAGGAATGGAGGTCAGCACTATCATAACAACGTGAAACCCATCAGAGGAAACCTTCCTTGCCTGAAAGCACCAACTCACTGTAAAATGAAAGCTGTTGGGAGTGCTGGCACTGAGTCCCTGCTCAGATGGTATGCTGACCATGAGGTACATAATCCTGATGTAACTCAAAAAAGCAGACAAGTTCTAATTTCTGTGTTGGGTTAGCTTAGGTTGGTGTCACTGAAATAAATGGAGTTGCACAAGTGAGATGATGTACATATTCATTGCAACTGCTCTAGACTGCTTTTTACAGAATTTGTTTTCGTATTTTATATGATCCCCAAACTAGAATAATTCTGACACTAGAATTCAGCTCCTCCTTAGAAAATAATATTATATAGGCATTCAGCAGTCTGAGTGTACCCCTGCCTTTTTGCACCAAAGCTCCACTTACAAGCTGGTGGTGAAATCCTTTAACATTACCAAAATACCTCAGAAAAAAAACTACCTAGAATTAGTTACCGGTCCTAGACTAATAATAAACTGGGTTGGCTTCCCAGTTCTGTTCCAAGTTATGGCCTAACTACAAAATGCCAAGATTTGCATACTGTCATGAAATGCCACAGACCAGAGTTAGAGCCATGTCAGGGTACAGAGGCTGAGCTGCCAGGCTGGCTGAGCACCACTGCTGTACTCAGAGATGCTGCTGGGTCAGCAGACTGCCAATTTCCTGAACACTAATTCAGAAAGTCTGTAAGCAATTGGCTGGAAAACACAGGATATTTATCTCACTGTTTCATTATTGCTGCACAAGTGTCACAATTCTTCTTCTTCATTGGTGGTGGTGGGCTGACCCTGGCTGGATGCCACGCACCCACCAAAGGAGCTCTCTCACTCCCCTGTGCAGGTGGACTGGGGAGAGATAATAACAAAGAATTCATGAGTTGAGATAAGGACTGGGAGAGATCAATCACCAAATACCATCACAAGCAAAACAGGCTAGATTTAGAGATATTAATTGAATTTATTACTAACGAAATCAGAGCAGGATAATTAGAAGTAAAACAGACCTTAAAAACACCTTCCCCTCATGCCTCCCTCCTTCCCAGCTCTACCTCCTCCCCTGGAAGTGCAGGGAGCCAGGGAATGGGGGTTATGGTCAGTTCATCGCATGTTGTTTCTCTCGCTGCTCAGGGTGAGGAGTCCTTCCCCTGCTCATCATGGGGTCTCTCTCATGGGAGACAGTTCTCCATGAACTTCTCTGATGTGAGTCCATCCCATGGGCAACAGTCCCCCTCAAACTGCTGCAACATGGGTCACTCTTCCATGAGGTGCAGTCCCTCAAGGACAGGCTGCTCCAGTGAGGGCATCTCTCTCCATGGGCCTCCTCTCAGGCATCTCCCTGCTCTGGTGTGGGGCTTGTCTGGTGCTTGGAGCATCTCTTCCCTCTCCTTCTCCACTGACCCTGGTGTCTGGAGGGCTGTTCCCATCACGTGTTCTCACCCCACTCTTATCTGGCAGTGATTACAACTGTGCAATGACTTTTTTTGTCTTTGTCTTCTTAAATATATTATCACTGAAGCACTACCATCATTTCTAATTGGCCCAGTCTTGACCAGTGGCATGTTGGCCTTTGGAGTGTCTTGGTATTGCCTCTGTTGGAAATGGAAGGAGCTTCTGGCAGCTTCTCACAGAAGCCACCCCTGTAGCCCCCTGCTACAAAAGCTTGGCCATGCAAGCCCAATACAAGTAGCTAAGCAAGGGAAATATTAATTTAAAGGCATGAAAATAAAACCAGACTGTCACTCTGGGCACTGTTAGAGACAATGGTGAGATTATAGTAACAATGAGGAGCAAACTCCTTTCTTTTCACAATTTTCTCATCTTCATGTCATTGTCTAGCTTTCTTTGTGATGAAACCCAAAATATAATAAAGGGCAGCTATATTTATTCAGTTTGACTATGTGAGATCAAATTACTTTTTGTCTTACAGTTAACTGCTGCTTACTTATTTGCTGTGCATTATGTAAGACCACGATTTCAATACTCTCCCCAGCTGCATGAAAGAAGACTATGTGTATGCACGTGTGTGTTCAAACTGTCTTTTCTCTGTATGTGGTGACTGGATTCCAAGTACATCATCCTCATTACCAAAATACAAATAAATAAAAATAATGCAATACGCAATAATCTGTTTTTCATGTACATGAGGTGTGCAGGCAGACCTGTTTGGTGCAGCTTAGCAGCCCAAACCTTAAAGATTTGCTGTGCAGTGTCTTGACACAAAGCTTTCTGTGAACTATATTGCAGGCTGATGCCTTGTTATTTATGGTGCAAAATAAAAAGACACCATGTATCTTTCTCATGTAACTCCCTGGGTAAGAGGAAGCATGTGTAGCCACTATGACCTTGCAGTAATGAGTATCTCAGTTAAAGGAATGGAGAGAAGTACAGCAATTAGAAACTTGCAATGTCTGGTTAATACTCAACCTTAGCCCCACATCTGAAAATGATTGTTCATTTATTAAAATCTGAACACATTTTGAAAGTTCAGGGCTCTTGACTGTCCTTCCTTGAACTGACAACATGAGAAAATAAAACCCTGAGCAATTTTCATCCTTCAAGGCTACTCTCTCTGTTTCCTTAGGAGCATACAACTTGCTTGGACTCTTACAAAAATGTAAGTATAAAAAATTAAAGGTGGACCCTAACCTACCATATAGACGCTGTTTAACTGCATGCTAATGGTTGAACATTTCTTGCAGCTGTCAGTGAGGTTCTTCTGTGACCCCTAGCAGTACTCACAGTCCCTTAGGGAACTGTATTTTTTAAAAAAGCAGTACTTAACACTTGGAAATGTGACACGTCTCTGTAGAGCCATAAAATTACAGGCAGTTTTGCACAAGTGTCTATTGAAAGGCAGCAGAGCATCCCTGCTTCTTCCATTCAGAATTGATTAAAAAAACTTCTGCCCATACCTCTTCCCTACTTTTAAACTAGAACACAATGTGCTTTTCTCTGTCTTGAATAAAATTTATTTTAATGAGGAGTGCACAAAAAGTTTGTATGTCTGATGACTTGGAAAATATTTATACTTACATTCAGAACATGTTGGAGTCCACTGAGGGGCGTACATTGTACATAGTTTAGTATACACAAAACGAACAAAATGTATTTGGCATATGTCTAGATGTCCTTTACTGTGGTTGAGCAAAGCAAACATAAAAGGTGCCAGAATACATTTCTGACAAGCGTTTTATTAGAAAATGTGCAGAAGAAGTGTGTTAATATCAAAGTTCAGAAGAAATCAAGCTTATTTTGCTGGCTGGCACTTCTCTTAAACAAAATGAGTAGGAAAATGTTTGAATCACATGAAGATTTCCTACTAATACTTAAGTGGAAGAGTTACAGTGTGTAATAAATACCTTTCTCTCTCTTAAGTATGTGTACAATGTATTTCATCTTATATATAATTCAATATAGCAGTTGCAAAATTGACAGTAATACAGTAATATTTTAAGATATTTTGAGCATTCCAACCCTTTCTCCCCAGGTCCTTGAGTTTCCTTTCTGAAGAATTTTGAAATTTTGGGTTGTTGGCCATTCAAAAGAATAAAAACATGAAAATTCTTCATAAAACTGCCACTGCTCAGTACTAGTGATGACTGCTTTATTGACAGAGCTCTGGTGGCAATAACAGATCAGATATAACACTTCAGAGAAAGTGGAAGAAACTGATTTGAGACAGCTAAAAACTAGAAAACATAGCTCAGTTGGTCAGAGCATGGTGCTAATAATGCCAGGGTTGTGGGTTTGATCCCTGCACAGGCCAGTCACTGAAGAGTTGGACCTGATGATCCTTGTGGGTCCCTTCCAACCCAGAATATTCTGTGATTCTGTAATATAGTGTTCTTGAGATTCATGATAAAAATACTGTCTTGCTTTCATATGTGCAGTGAATTTGTTGATAGAGGATAGCTTAAGACTGGACAAACAAAAATGGTTTTCCTATCTTCTGTTTTTCTGATTCTGTGAAGTGATACTGTCTGCTAACAGTGCTACTGTCTGTTAACCTATTAAAATAAGCTTTGAATGCTCACCATCAATTTTCAGTTCTACGTTCAGTAACAGCAAAATCTGGGGCATTACTCAGGCTCAGACTCCTGCCTGGCACTAGTGGGTGTACTGTGACCTGACATGGTCAGAAGATGATCAACCCTGATTCTGAGCCTCCCCCTGAGGCCACCAAATAGTTTAGAAGGTAACTATTGAGTAGTAAGATTTTCTTGCCTTCCTGTTTGTCAGGTAGGGCAACTTTTTTCATGAAGAAAGAGGATGGAGGCAGCTGAAGATTTCAGTTAAATCAAATCCTGAATCACCTCAGGGCAAATGTTAAACCACACAAGTGCTTCTGATTTCTATGGCAGTGTCACCTTTGTAGTTGGAGGAAAGAAGTTCAGGTAGGAAGGTAATCTAGCGTCTGGTTCTTTACACTGGGCTTCAGCATACTGAGCAACTGGCATGGTCTAAGTGGGATATCTTTTGCAGGGCATGCAATTTCAATTTGAAGAACAGGTATAAATTGTAACAGAAAATACATTATATGAAGCTACCTGCATACTTGTAACTAACACGTGCAATTACCCATGAATGAAACTGACATTTTAAGAATGCAGAAGACTTGTCCAGTCACAGAAATCTTTCAGTTTCCACTATAGGAAGGCTTAAACAGCAAGAGAAAACCTCAAATTTTGACATATTGTGGGTTTTTTAATACATTCTTCTTATCATTTCATATACAGACTTTGTAAGATGTAGCAACATTCAGGAAAGCCCGTTGATCTTCAGTAATGGCTGGGTCATGCCTGCACTAGCAGAAACCCTGCACTTTTTTATAATTCTACATTTCCTTTTTACCGCTGCTCACCAGCAGCCATGTTGTTCTATATAGGAGTGCTTTGAAAAAATTTGAGGATGCTAAAAAATGTCACCTTTGCAAATCTGTTCCTTTGCTGTGGTATTTGACAGGAATGATGCTGCAGAAGTGGAAAAAAAATGAAAGAGACTTAAAAATATATAGAATTTACAAAGGGCAGGCCAAGGAGATAATGCCATGAAATTAAGCAAAAGCTGCACTTTAAAAAAGGTTTTCTAGCTGGGGAAGTATTAGGCTTGTGCACTGGCAAAGAATTGGTGGAAGTCTGTATGCACCTGTCATAAAAGGACTTGAAAGTAGTGCTGAATATATGTCAGGGAACAAGACTGGCCTGGTAGCAGAAGGGTGGAAGAGATCATAGATCATTTCTGTCTTTAATTCTTGTGATTCACGTTCTATCAGTTAGCACATGGTATAGGGAGAGAAAATGTGGTGCAGCCAAATTGGTGCAGTTTTACAGATGAGATTGTTTTCAGCAGTTATTTCACACCTGCCAAGAACCACTTGAGTAAAGTCCTCAACCCATCAAGCAGGGCCTGACTGACACTAAGGGAAAAGAAGTCCACCTTTTTGGCAACTCACTGTTTTCCTTCCTGAGGGGTGGTGCTGCACTTTGTAGGCAAAATGGTTGTATACAATCCTGTAGTGTTGACTTCTTGCATTCAAAAATCAAAAGACCTCAAAAGTATATTACAGAACAACTGTAATATACTTCGGCTTCCTTGAATGTTTGTTCTAGCTTTAAAGTCTTTGTGTTTACACTATTATTAATTTTCTTCTTCAGGAACAGAAAAGAGAATCTCTTTCATAAAACCAGGGATCTCTGTAATAAGTGAATACTCAAGGAACTAAATATCCATCATTAAATCAGACATGATTCTGGGTGTACTGTTCACTTACCTGCATGAACAAAAGTTACTTATGGGTCAAACAAGTCCTCAAGCTTTCATATCATTTGGGAATGCAGAGTAAGGGTTGTAGTTTTGAACATTTCAGTCCGTATTATTGTAACCTGTGCTAATGGCAAGGAACAACATTATTCTGGATCCCCAGAGTCCATCGGGGATCAGAAAGAAAGAATTAAGTCACAGGATGGGATGAGGGTTGGTGGGAGTGTGCAGAGTTAGTCGGCACTTGTACATCTGCACCTTCACTTCAAAAAAGAGAAGCCACTGTCACCCCACACTAATCTGCATGACATCTCATGGGATCTCCTGATAGACTCCTGTCCACCCACAGCTTGTGGTGGGTGACTTAATGACTGAAATACTCCTGAGGGTCAGCTGAGGATGCAGTCCCACTGGAGGGGACACTGTGTGACATGGCTTGGGTCCTGTCTGCCTGGCTAAATTGAAGGTCAGGCCACTGTCAACAGCCTTCTTGGCCTACTGCCATGAGATGCTAGCCAGACAGGTAGTGCTGCACCTTTTGAGGCAAAAGACAGCAGAGATAAGTGTTTTGTGATAATTTATTGTCTCCTGTGCGATGTCATTCACTCATGTCCAGAAATTCCGGTCTGCTAATACACAGAAAATGTGAATGTTTGAGCAGTATTTACTTTCTCAGCTGATCCAAGGTTCCTGTGTTGCAAAATAACCTGGCAATGACAGGGTGTTTAAATGGACAAATAGCCGGCAAGAAAGTGAGCAAAGCAATCAGTGTCACTAAGGAGGTGACGATTCCTGTTCCACCCTTCCATTAAGGTGCCGCCTTTTCAGGTTTTGAAGCAAACTTTACTCTCAGCCTTCTGTAAGCCCCAATGATCCTATGTTATCTCTTCTGTTAATCTTGAGGAAAATACTTGTGTCAAAATATTCCAGTTTTCCAGGCTGAACTGATCTGGATATTAGGAATTTAAAATTAAGATCTTGTCATTAAATTGATATGGAGAAAGGTGAAAATAATTTCATGAGGCAACTTTACTACAAAAAGGACAAAACTTCTCATTAAATTAGTAGCTAAGATGTGTGTTATTTCCTTTTCTACAAGAAAGAGAGTTGTTTTCAAGAAAGAGAGTTGTTTTCCTCCCCCTTCTATCCTTCTTCTGTGGAAGGTTATCCTTCTGCATGTTACAGTCCTGGATATGTGTTAGCCATAAGCACAGTGAAAGGCTAAGTCTTTAAACACAGCTCTGCTTGACAAATATAGAAGGCAAATTAAGGCTGATAATTCATTAATAATTTATTTCTCCCTCAACAGGTATTTTTAACACAAACTGTGCAAACACTGGAGAATATAGATCAACCTAGAAAATGAGTTGTCCCCTTAAGATTAGTGGGATGATTTGCATGAATAAAGTACACTCATGATACTTACTACAGGCTGTCCTCTATGGCATGGGTTTTGCAGCTGTGCAGTCTGAAGTCCTGTTCTGAGCAGGTACTGGTTAGAATGAAGAAAAAGACAATATCATCCCTGTACTACTACAGCTGTATCCTTTCGGTTTGAAAACTGAGCAGAGATTTTCCGGATTTTTTAAAATTTTACTTTTCCTGACCTTGACTGGGCCTTTTGCTTCTGAAAAAGCAAAAGATTAGGCCAGAAAGCATTTTTTTCAGCATTCTTTCTACATTGAAAATAATTGTAAAATTTGAAACATAATCTGTCCAATCATTTCTTTCCACTTTTAAATCTGGAGTACTTCTTTTGGAATACAAACACAACAAAAATTTGGATTTTCAGAGGCCGTTTTCAACCAGCGTAAGTAGTCTGTGAGGTTCTAAATATTTTGGAAGTCTGTTCAAACCCAAATCTTTTCTACTGAAAGTCAAAGCAAGGTTGTAGTACTTTAAAGCAAACTTATTAACAGTCAGCAGAGCTCACTGCTTGGTAAGAACTGTTTGCCATCTTCCACTAGTTAGGCTAAAAATTTTGCTGTATAAATAGATGTAGTAAAAGGGATTGAACAAGACTGTAGGCTGATCATGTGTGCAGGTGGTCTGAGAGCTGGGAACCCGAAGGCAGTAGTCACCCGTTTCCTGGGATGCAGCTTTGGAGCTGGAACATACCTGCTTCTCACCATTACTTGCCACAGCCAAGTGTCAGGCATCAGCAGAAGGAAGGAAAATGCTTTTACTGAAATCTCATTCTGGCAACTCTCAGAATTCAGGAACTGTCTGCCTTGGGAATGGTATCTTTGATTCCTCAACCTCTTGGTTTGCAGGTAAAATTTGAGGGTCTCAAAACTTTTGAACTGCTAATTCATCTGTAGATGCCAACATTTTTAAGAATCTGACTCTTTTTCACTCCTATAATGCTGTCAGGAAGAGAAACATCAACTGACTTGAGCCCAGTGAAGATCCTTAGGGCTGCTGCCTTCATGTTGTGCAAAATTCCTCTAAACAGAATGGTCCAGTTGTTTTGAAACAATATTGTTGAAGTGTGGATGTTTTCCCTGCGACAGATTATATAAAACCATCCTATTAACCAGTTTCTGTGGTTCCACAGACTGTTAGTGGAAGTTAAGTGGAAAGAA
The DNA here is from genome assembly GCF_041296385.1 of Aphelocoma coerulescens. Classification (NCBI taxonomy): domain Eukaryota; kingdom Metazoa; phylum Chordata; class Aves; order Passeriformes; family Corvidae; genus Aphelocoma; species Aphelocoma coerulescens. Next base: position 61,622,490 of record NW_027184085.1, read on the forward strand.
TTTTTAAAATGGTGAGTGTAATCGTCTGTATCCAGTTGTAGTTCCTCACTGATAGTGGTGTCAGGAAAGGAATTGTGTCTGGCCTATCCAGGGTATGACTGGGGGGACCAGGCACATGTAAGGCTTAGGTTTAACTTAGTAACTGCAGAAGAGGATAACACAGCTGTACAGTGACCAAGTGTGAGTGCAGATGTATGACATCCCTTCACCTTTATGAGATAAACACCAGAAAGTACAACTGGAGGAGCAATTGTGGACTCAGCTGTAAAAGCCATTTATTCTGCAAACCTTGCAGAGAAAGCACTGAGGAGAAACTCAGAACTCTTCTTGGTGTGATGCTGGGCTAAAAATAGCTAAATTGTAGACATACTTTTTTTTAGTTTATGCTCTAGTTTCTTAGGATGGTGAAGCTACTGTAACACAAGGGAACAGAAAGTTATTAAAAAAACCCCAAAAATTTATTCACCAAGCAGCAGTATTTGGATCACCATTACCCTAAATACAAGATTCTCTACTTAGTCCATAAGGATACTGTGTCAGGGGAGGTTTAGGAGGGATATCAGGAAAAGGTTTTTCACCTGGTGGGTCTCTGGGCACTGGAACAGGCTCCCCAGGGAAGTGGTCACAGCACCAAGCCTGACAGAGCTCCGGAAGTGTTTGGACAATATTCTCAGGTACATGGTGTGACTCTTGGGATGTCCTGTACAGGACCAGGAGTTGGACTTTGATGATCCTGATGGGTGCCTTCCAGCACAGGATGTTCTATGATTCCATGACTTAATTGGCACACATACTCGACAGCAAGTACTTTCAGTCTGTCTGCAAGAAGAGATGAGTAATCAGTGTTGCAGATCTGGCACGTTCATAACAGCATGTGTTTCATCCAACACACACAACACACATGCACACAATGTTATGTTAACCTAGTTGATAATTAGTCAAAGCTTTTTTATGCCTTATCATATTCATCCTGAAGCAGCTCATTGAATTATCTTACACTATAAATATTAACCTATTATTTCTCTAATATCATCCCTTGAAATAACAATAACAAAGTTCTAGTCTTGTCATGAATGTTAATTTGCAACTGATGTTTTTGAAGAACCATTTTACTGTCTGAAATGTTTTTCTTATAGTTGGCTTTATTGCTTTTGCCGTACTGAAACTCCTACAAGTTGATATTTGGATATATCCAAGTGAGATTACATATAAATAGCAGTTCAAACAGAACAATGGCAGTTTGGCATTTCTTCTGGAAACATTAGGTATTTTGATTTGGAGATAATGACAATTAAACTTACATACTTAATATGAAAGAAATTTGGATCAGCTCTAAAAATGACCAAGGTATTAATTTTCTCCTCCCCTTCCAGAGAGGAATCAGGGAACATTTATTTCCTTCCAATGATGTACATAACTATGACAGTAATGGAAAGGAGGCACTACCATAGTGATAGGTGTGTTTTTGTGAAAAGATGGTTTTGCAGAGTGACCTTGCTGTAAACTGCACGCAAAGACTGTTCTCACTTCAGCTGGCAATTATTTACAACCTTCATCCTATTCCTGTTAAAAGTTTTGTCATGGTTTTGACTACATGAACAATCTTTTCACTCTAACAGTGAAACGGGGTGTTTTGAGATTTTCTGATCTCAGGAAGAAAAGATCTGCCTCAGGTTGCTGGAACCAAATTCATTCAGGTTTTAATTTTAGTTAGCTTCTGAGTTCAGTTGTGAAGTGGGGCAGACATCACCAAACTGATTATAAGTGACTTGAGATGCAGCAGGAGTAGGCCATGAGGTGGGCTCAGAGTATTACAGGAGTTTTAGTTTGACATGTTCATTACAGCTCAGCTTTAGTACTGGGATTTGAGCAGTTTATTAATGCAGTGAAATAGTTTTCTGTTTGTGCTCACTTCTAGTATTCTTCCCCTTAAAATTAATGATGAAAACATGTTAGAGTATAGATAATATCTGAAGAGCAATAAATCTCATTGATGAAATGTGTGAATATCCACTATCCAGAAGCAGGCTGGACAAAGAATCATAAAATAATAAGATCCTACTCGTTCAGAGATTGTTTAAAGCTTTCCTTCTAAATAGGGTGGTTTTTGTTTTGGCTTGGGGTTTTATTCTACTTTTATTCAGGGTTGTTTCAGTGGTGCCCAGCACTATTTTCTCTGTAGTTTTTGCCAAAATATGTATTTCCAGCAACAAAGTATCAAGTTCATAGAGTGACATGGGCAGAGAAGGAAAACAAGAGGGAGAAGAGGTGCCGAGGAAAATAAACGAGAAATTCCAAAGCAGTGTGTCCCATGTCCCTTTCCTTGATTAGTCCTGGGCTGTACCAAATATCTGCTGTGTAAACATGACCCAAGGTGGACGTGCAGGCTGTTTTTCAGGACCATTCCCACCTGTCACAGGGGAATGTATTTCCCAGGGGTTAAGGGTTTTTTTGTTTGATCATCCCTGTTCCAGTCCTTGGTGGAGCGGTGTGGGAGAGCATTGCGTTTTGTTGTTAACTAGGGAGTAACCTTCACCTCTTGCATCTGCCTCCAGCTCCAAGATATTTAACCAAGAGAAACATGTAGTGGGTCCACAGGGTTCAAATAAACAAGTTTCAGCTCATACACTTTGTGTTAGTCAGCTATCTAGAGGGATTTTATTTACAGCTAGTTCTGCCTACATTTTGACCTCACTAGCTTTCTGCCCCCCTTCCCCAAATTCTTGATTGGTTTCCAAGGTATGACTAATGCATTTCTCTAAATGCTTTGGGCTTCACACCCCAGCTCTTTTACTTCGATGATTTGTTTCGTCATAATCCTGTTTACTAATGTTTCAGTCAACAAGACTTGTTTGCTCCCTGAGGGGAACACAGGAGTAACAACGCCTAAAATTATTCCTAATCAAGTTCCAACTACTAAATGATGAGAAAAATGAGAGATTTATTATTGTTGACATAATCTTATGGGACATCAGATGGTTTGGTAATGGGCATCAAGATAAGCGGTCAGGTACTTAATGGAGAAGGAGATAAAAGAATGGTGATATAACAGTTTAAAATGGAAGACTGTACCCTTCTGCCAGTGAGTGTAAATCAATTGAGAGAACAGTTGCAGACATTTTCTTTTGTTTCATTTAGACTTGTCTAGGCTAGCATTTATCCAGAGATTTACCAGTGTTACAGCTTCAATAAAAGTTTTATAGTCTAGGAAAAATGAAATTACTTAATCAGTTCTAGCCCTGGTTTAAATACCATTGATTTCTGTCTGATAAACTGGTGGCAAGCAGTGCAGGAAAGCCACCTCAAGGAGACACAGTAGAGAAACTGCAAACACTGGAAAATGACCATCTGTGTGTCTCCATCCATGTCCAACAGAAAGGGGAGGTTGGGGTCTGGCAGGGATTAGTAGCTGGCAGGAGGTCTTTGGGGAAGTGCAAAGGAGCCCTGAACTCCCTTTAGTCCTTCCTGTGGGTATGGGGTGATAGGTATGACTATGAGGGTGATCTGAGCAGGAATTCAGGACTGGGGACTGGTGAGGTCACTGGGACTTTATGTTCTTCTACGTCTACTCACTTCTGCTTGGCTGAAGTGAGACTCTTTCTCCATCCAGCACTTGCGTGACTATTTATGTTTTTTTCTGCCTCGTGTCACCCCAAAAGACATTGAGATCCTGCTGAGTTGTTCACAGAGACACGATCATTACCAGGATTGCATGGAGGTCCACAATGTTATGATCAAGACATTGTGCTCACAATATGTGGAAAAGTTAATTAATTTCAACACAAGAGAATAAGGTGTTGAAGTCACCTATTCATCTGAAAAAGCAAGTGGACATAGTGGATTAATTTGTGTAATTTCTCTTCAATATCACAATATAGGGATATGTAATATTCCAGGGAGGATCCTACAGACATGGGAGAGAAAGTGACTTAGTCTGGAACCTCAGTGGGAAGATGAAATAAGACTCACGCTGTCTTGTGCAGCCAGGCTGATGATAACAATATGGGCAGTTATCTGGGAAGAGTCCTAAGCCTTTGCTGGAATTCCAGGCACATAAGTTGGTGTTGTATAAGAACTGTCCTCACAGAGTTTTCTAAATTCTAACCTGTTTTAAAGACTATGGTAATCCAGGTAATTAAGAAAAGGCACAATTTTTCTCTTGTTGAAATCCAAAAATCAAAAAGCAATTATACTGAGAGTGTTTAATATTCCACCTACTGCAGCTGCTGCTTTATCATTTCTCATTCCAAAATATGAGCAGGTGAATTCCTTTCATTTTTTACATTGCAATTGAGAAGAACTCATCAGCTAAACCTTTTAGCTCTTGCTTTGCGGATATCATAGAGCTGATAAGTAAACACTGATAAAATCAAGTGATGCTTCAGCTGCTTTCTCCAAACCATACTGAAAACCAGTGTTCACAAAACAGGAACTATAATGAAGTTTCAGCCACATCTAATCTAGTTTGAACCTTAGATGCTGATAGCAGTGTTATGTCACTTTTTGGGAAAAAAGGTATCTTGCTTGATGTTAATTAGGTGAATTCTGTATTTGAAAGTCATGCCCCAGATATTTTAAAGCCTGTCTGATGCTTTTGATACTCCTCTCATTTAGATTGATATGAAAGTATTTGTTTTTGTAGCATTTTCCTTGTCAGGGGAAAGAATTTTGCTGCATCTTCATGTGTTTTAATTGGCATTTAAAATCTAATCTTTATTTAATACTTATTCCATTAAATTACACGTTTAACAGCAAAGGAAGTACATATTCTGCTATGTAATGTCCTAAAATAACACTAATGCATGCTGCTTCAGGCCTGTATGGTACTTGATAAAGAAGAAATTGTTCAGGGAGTTCTTTCTATTCTATTCCCAAGCATTTATTTAGGAAAGCAAACAAACAAACAAACCCAATCAAACAAACAAAACCAACCCAAAACATGAACAAAAAACCAAAACAAATGCCAATCAAACAAAAAACCCCAAAAAACCAAACGTAAAACCAAACCCAAAATAAAATGAAACCAAACTCACAAAGAATCCCCAAAACAAACCTCTTTCCCCAAACCAAAACCTGAACAAAAGGAAAGTTAATCAGTCACAGTGACAAGGATAAGATTTACCCAAGCGGGATTCAGTGTGCTCATCAGTTAGAGTCCTTATCTGGCGCATTCTTCCTCCAATTATAACATATTTTTTTACAGAAAGATGAAGTTTGCCTCCTGCAAACAGTTCCAAAATTCCATCAACTTTGAGTATGGACAAGCTGGAGTCGAAAAGTGAGTAAATTTTGCTGAACACTTGAGCCAATATTCACCAGTATGTGTGTGAGGAGTGGGTGAACCTGGGTAGATAGGGACTTCCCTACTGGACTTCCACTCTATCCCTTCAGTGTTTTCCAGCTACAGTTAAACTGTGTGACAGCTCAGGAAAAAATAACGGCTATAAATGACATGATAAAAGCACTGGGGAAGCACTGTAGTCTGCTCCAGAGCTGCTGGCTGCTAGGAGTCCAGTGGCCCATTTCAGTCCAGCAGACACAAACTAGTGAACAGGCAGAAGGAGTAAAAGGACTTGTGTTCTTGTTAGGAGTAGATTTCTCGGAAGTCGCTCAGCTGGTGAGGAGCACTTGCTGGATTTCTTGTCAAGGCTGACAAGGTTTTAGAGTGGTGGTAGGGTGTTCTAGTACCTAAAGGGGGCCTGCTGGGAGAAAGCTGGAGAGGGACTTTTTACAAGGGCATGTAGTGATAGGACAAGGGTGATGGTTTTAAACTGAAAGAGAACAGGTTTAGATTAGATATTAGGAAGAAATTCTTTATTGTTGATTGGAACATGTTGCCCAGAGAAGATGTCGATGCCCCATCCCTGGAAGTGTTCAAGGCCAGGCTAGATGAGGCTTTGAGAAACCTGGACTAGTAGAAGGCATCCCTGCCCAGGGCAGGAGAGTTGGAATTAGATGTTCTTTAATGTTCTTTACAATTAAAGCCGTTCTGTGATTCTATTGACTCTGATTTACTCAGACACATGGAAAGGTTGCTCTTATTTTTGTTAAAGAGAATTCCTGTAGGAGAATAACACCACATGAGGGAATGAGGAGTTGGGGTGTTACTGACTGTTATTAGCCTGGGCTGTTCATAGCAAGGATGATCCAAGCCATTGAATATAGCAAAGCTTTTTTTTCAAAGTAAATCAAGGACTCACAACACCCTCCTAAACCAAAGCCAAAATCCTTCAGGTAAGTTACCTCTGACAGGCTGTTTCAGCTAAAGAAGCACAGTTAGTAGCTTATTCTCAGATCTTTTCTGGAAATGAATCTGTACAAAATTAAAAAGGAAATATTAGGGCATGTCCATATAGAATCTATTGATGTTTCTTAGAAATCCTTCTGTTTGGATATCCTACACTTAAAAGCGAAGTGTTAAAAGGTGGAGTTTTGATACCAAATGCAGTTGGTTATGATACTAAGATATTTACTTGACTGACTGAACTGCTACAAATGTAATTTGTCCTTTATGTATTTCTCCTGAATTTTAGTGGGTTGACTGGTAAGACTCAGGTGACCGTATGAGTGTACAAATTTCAGGAAATAACATGGCATGGCATTTCCTAAGCAATAAATTACAATCTTTTTCTTACAGCAGTCACAATGATCGGCAGTGACAATGACATGCTAGGTACTTTGCAAACACACAGAAGAGTCTGCAGTGCAATGGAATAACATCTAAGAGGAAGACAAAGTGAAAGAGAAGAGTAAGTAGACAGTAAAAGCTAATTGCTATTGAAACAAACAAGATTCTCCACAAGAGAAAACAAGATAAACAAAAATCCCTAAAGACGTCAGTAGTTTGTTTGGTGTTGGGGGTCAAAAGTGGAAATAATTATGGGCTGTGGGGAAATTAATGTGTTTTGGCTGGAAAAGAGCTATTAATGAAGGTATATAAATGGCTTTGTGTGAAACTGCCAGTCACAGAGAAACGGATGATTTTTCAGCAGAGTGTCATGGGACACAATGAATGTAGGGGGACACATTTACAAAACTGTGAAAATGGAAAAAATATGCAAACCCAAACAATCCTGTAATTTCAAGGAGAAACTGGGCAGAGAACAGCAAGACACATTGCACAGGTAAATAGCGAATAAAATACAGCACACAGAGCCTATGTGGTCATTTCTTTTGTGCCATGACACATTTTCATTTTGCTGTCCCATTCCACTAGTACAGTAGTAGTGAGAACACTAGTGCAAGTAATGCACCACTAACATTGCTGCCAAATTCTTCCCTGTTCTCAGAGGCAAATCACCTTCAGATATGGTACACAGACATGAGAAGGGAGGTATCTTGGGAGGACACGGAGAGGCCTTGCAATTAAAGAAGGGAGGAAGTTGTAAAGCCAAATAAACAACTCTGACCACATCACTGTTTCTATTCTAGATGAATCATCTGTATCTTCCTCACCTTTACAAGTGGTTCTGTGCAGACCTTGTCTATAAAGGAAAGATGTTCATGACAAACAGCGAGGGACAAGGATCTTAATTTGTTCTAAAGGCTGCTAAAATTACTCTCTGGATGTCTCCAGCCTACTTCTTCCTCCTTCCATTTTGCATCCTTTCTCACCGCTCTTTGAAATAAGTCGTAGTTATTTAGAATGAGGTGGAGTATGAACCACTTCAATGTTCAGCTGCTTTGATCCTATTCCTTGTGGCCTTTACAGCTGCAGGAACAAAGATTGTTCCTGTCCTATTAGTTGCGGAGCTTTATTCAGCATGTGTTGTCGTGACTTCCATGGTAAGGGGGTGCTCATCAGTGTGTGCAGCAGCAGCAGTAGCAGCAACAATAGCAGCACCATTTGGCGCAGTCTAATCTGTGTGAGAAAGTGTTTTGTGCAGCCTGAAGGGGCTATCTTATAAGAGCTGTCAGAGTAGTAATCCCTTTCTACATGAAAGGAAAAGAAAAAATGTCACAAAAGCAAATTGAAAAGAGAACAGAAGGTGAGGGTTGCACGTACCTCAACACCACACAGCAAAGTTCAAAGTTTCAAACAAATATGACAGCAAGGTTACATTTGTAACCAGGGAAACAATTTTTCAGCGGTGAAGGACAGGGTGGGTGTAGGAGAGGCTTTTGTTGTTCAGACATAACCAGAATAAAGGCAACAGTGTAGCAATCTGCCTTCCTCCTATAGCTCAAGAGAGTAGCTCAAGTTACAGAAAAGGGTGTCTGGGTAGAACTAAGAACCCTAGGAGGGCATCAGAGGTGTGAAAGTGGAGATCATGTCAAACAACCAGGGACAAGGGTCTTAATTTGTTCCAAAGGCTGCTAAAAGTACTTTCTGGATGTCTCCAGCCTACTTCTTCCTTCCATTTTGCATCCTTTCTTACCGCTCTTTGAAATAGGTGAGAAGTGCTGACTGAAAATACACTGGAAACCCTTTGGTGCCTCAGTGGGAGTGGGAGAGGAAGGGGGAGTAGGGCCTGCTGAGGAATCATTGCAGGGACTCCACTGCATCTTGCTATGGTGGGCTTACTTCTACTTATTTCAAAAGTGCTGCAGAAAGGGATTCCTGGGTTAACTGACTACATCTATGACTAGCTTCATGTTTTATTTTTTTCTTTTTTAATCATAGATTCTGCTAGAAGTATTAAGATATTACAAATATCTGCTGAAAGGAATGATTTTTTAAAAAAAGAAACAATAAAGTTGGAGGGAGAAGAGAGAGAATGAGGCGAGGAAAAAAAAGGCTAGTTCTAACTAATCGAATGTTATTAAGATTATTAAACTTATGTGAAAATATTTAGTGATCTTTTTGTGCACTCCATTATATTTCTAAGCTATGTATCCTAATGGCTGACTCTATTGCTTTGTGGACAAGAAAGGACTGACAAATCAGCTATTTATTTGCTGTGGTTATTAGGCTACACATCTTTTAAGTTGTGTAAAGGACAGTAGTGTATCACAATTGTTTTCAAGAGTAAATGATTCGACTGCAGTCTCCTCAAGGCAGGAATTTTATGACGTGTACAGTGCTTGCCCGAAGAAGACTTTGTAGAGCAGCATTTACTTGTGATGCTGTCAAAATGCTTGTAATAATCACCTCTTTTTAGCTTAGTGAACATTTTTACTTTTAAGGGTTTAAGTGTCCAAGGTACCTTAAAGATGTACCCTACCCTGGGAAGGATTTTTCTTTTCTGCAGTGGATTCAGTGTTCTGGGTTCACAGATTTATGGATTGTAACTATTTTATCTCCCACAAAATAATGAAAAGCAATAACTGATAACAATTTCTAGATAATGAAAAACAATAACTGCTAACCCTAACTCCTTGTATTTTTAAATTTTTGTGTTAGATGGCAATGCTCTAACCAACTTTGCTTAACAGTGAGTGACTCTCTGGAGATGCCTGCTGTATAATGTCCTCTTAATTTCAAGATGCTTGTTTAAGGACTTGCCTAGTCTATTAACATCTGAAAGAAGTTGGTTTATATTTTTGTGGTGCATCTTTCTTTCTACCGGTGCTTGCTCTTGGCACTTGGGGTAGGTGGTGTATTTTGACCACCAACTGCTCAGGTCCATCACCCCCAAAACCTCTGGATCATCTAAAAGGGGGTTTTCCCATTTCTGAACATTATTCTCTTAGGTTAAGAGATGATTGTTACCAGCTTTTTGCTGCCATCAGCCAAGGAAAGATTGTTCTAGTTGAAGGGATCTCAGGAGCTGTGAATCATCCACATGAGGAAAAATCAGGTAGATCAACTCAGACTACCTGGCTGGATAAACCAATTTTGAAATTAACAGGAGAGTGCTCCTGTAATCCATTTTCCAATGTTGTTTATAGCTGGCAGAGAATGGTAACAATCAACCATCAACCAGAACATCCATTTACCAGCTAAGCATCTCTGTAGTCCCCTGAATATTTAGTTTGGGTTTTTTGTTTTCCCTGAGTGATCTGCGAGTCAGGAATACCAAACAAGAGTCTTCTCTATATGAAATATCCCCATAAGATGTGAGTTTTCTGCAGTCTTTCTGATAGTTTATTCATATTTAATTGCATTTACCATATTCAGCCAAGCTGAGAATGAAATCTAAATTAAAATGCTCAAGTAGGCCACAATTCTTAGATAAATTAAGTACAGGCTAATAATCTCTTCCCTTGAAATCTTAGATGGATGATGAAAAGAGAAATATAGGAGCTAAAGTCCATATGAAATCAAACATATTTTCATTAAGCAACCACTTACTGAAAGACCATCACACTCAAGGCTGTGTTTTCTGAGTGTAAAAAACAGTAGAAGAAACAGGTTTTGTTTGCACACAACAGGGCCCTTTATATTACCATTGCTTTTCTTGTTAGTGCTAATAAACAGATGCATTACCCCACAGTCCTGATAATTAGTCTATCATCAGAAGGAGCTGGTGTTGCAAGTATGAGGGATGATAAGGAGGGATGAGGGATGATAAAGATGAGGGAGATAAAGATAACTCATCTGGAACAGGAAGGGCAATGTGGCTGGTGACTATCATCACTGCACTTCCACTCTACAGGGAGAAAAATAGGTAAAAGACACAAGGACATTTTTTACTGCTGCAGAAGATTTTACTGGATGCCTAACAATAGAAAAAAACATTTATGTGGTTACATTTTCTAGGTTACCAACTATAAGAAGCACCCATTTTCTCTGCAATTGCACCTGTGGTGTTAAGTTTAATTTCTGATCAATACAGAGAGACAGTAATTGAAGTCAAGCCCTCAAATTGTAGTGCCAGTTTGTGTAGCTGTTTTCCTCTTTAAGAAGCTACTCATTGATTTACTGATTTCCTACTGTGATCCTCACCCTTTTCCTCTTTAGCAGTTTGCTTTCCTGTGGAGTAAATAAATAATTGATCACCTGGAGTTTATTTCTCCCTCCCTGTCCTATGTGTAATATTTAGAAGAAACTTAAACATATCAACAATTTTACACTGCTTTTTCAACTTAATAAAAACGATCCACTTGAATTTTTTTTTTTTTCAGAGACTCATATTTTTGAAGTCCTTAAGGCTATTCAGTTTTGTCACTTGAGGAAACATGTACACATTTCCAGAAGATATGTAGAACATTTTTCAAGTTGTAGATTGGAACTGATTATAACTGCTGGGTTTTTTTTTGAAGTATGTAATCAGATTAAGTTTTATGTTTTGCCCTGCTTTTTTTTATACCACCTGTTACAGACTCCCAGCAAACAATAGAAATATAAAATGTAGTTCTTTAGCCAGTTGATCATGACTATATTTGCATAGCATGAACTTTTCCTAACTAGGCTTTGGAAAAGAAGGAAAAATAACATTTAATGAAAGGTACTTTTCATAAAGAAACTGTGAATTAACAAGCATTTCTTTTAGCAGCGGTGCTGTTGTTAAAGGCTGTTACCCCTTGCCTTTATTCTCACCCTATACTTGAATAACTTTAATTTAACCCTTCATTGTCACAGGTGAAATGGATTTCCAAGCCAAATTTGCCTTTACAATGGGGTTAGCTCAAGTTAGTTATATAAACTCTTAGCTATAAAGATAATCTAGTGGGCTAGATTAGAGAGCTCATCTGTGACAAAAACTGGAAAAAAGACAGAAAAAAATATTTCACAAGCAAATAATTTTCATGAGCTGTAACAGCTGAAGAGCTGAAATAAGGATGCCTTGAAGGCTAGGCCGTGGCTGAATACCGAAGCCTTCTATCACTCCTCAGCTGGGCAGGGCAGAGACATATATTTATGGAGGGAGGCAAGGAAAGGGAGAGGTCACTCAGCAGTTGTCATCATGGGCAAAACAGAGCCAGCTTGAGGAAAGTAATTGAATTTAGTCAAATTTGAATGAGAGTGGGATAGTGAGAAGTAAAGCCAAATCTTAAAAACACTTTCCCTGGCAACCTCCCTTCTTCCTGGGATTAACTTTATTCCCAATTCTCTACCTCCTACCTGCAGAGGCACAGGGGGATGGAGAATGGGGTTGTGGTCAGTTCATAACATGTTGTCTCTGCCACAGCTTCCTGTTTAGAGGGAGGATGCCTTCCCCTGTTCCATCATGGTGTCCCAAAGGGGACAGTCCTCCACAAACTTCTCAGAAATAAACCCCAGAATAAACTTCAGTTCTTCCAAACTGCTCCAGTGTGAGCTTCCCCTGTGGTGCAGTCCTTCAAGAACAGATTGCTTCAGCACGGATCCCTTGCAGGGTCACAAGTCCTGTCAGCAAACCTGCTCCAGTGTGGACTTCCCATGGGGTCACAGCTCCTTTTAGCATCCCCCTGTTCCAGTGTGGGACCCTCCACCTGTGGGGTAGGTGGATCTTTGCTCCATCACAGACCTCCAAGGGCCACGGGGGTGCAGCTGTCTCACCATGGGCTGCACCAGGGGCTGCAGGGGAATCTCTGCCCCAGCACCTGGAACACCTCCTGCCCCTCGTTCTGAACTGGCCTTGGTGTTCATAGGGCTGCTTCTCTCACATGTTCTCTCTTTTCTCTGTCTGCAATAGCTTCTGTGCAATAACTTCTTTAACCTTCTTTAATATGCTATCCTAGAGGCGCTTACACCATCACTTGGTGGTTCATACTTGGCCAGCATTGGGTCTGTCTTGGAGCCAGAACGAACTGGCTCTATCAGACACAGGGGAAGTTTACAGCATCTTCTCACAGAAGTTGCCCCTGCAGGCATTCACCCCATCCCCTCTTCCCAAAATAACCTTGCCACACAAACTCAGTACAGATGCAGTTCCTTCAAGCAGGTGAATTTCCTTGTGGCTGATTTTTGCCTCAATACTTTAGTAAGTGGGGTTAAGTGCACTGCCAACCCCTTTCATAGAGTGGTTGGGACTCCTTCTCTGATGAAGGATGATAAATGTCTAATATGTATCCGATACTGCCTGAAGGCTCAGCATGCTTCTGTTGATGTAGTAGTAGTCAGTGTTTGGACATATCATGGTCATACAATTTCATTGCCAGCTATTTGCTTGTCTGCCTAGTGAAGGTAGTAAACAATGCATACTTCACAAAATTTACTCAGATCATTCAGATATGAGCAGAAGTGATTGGGAACTTCTCCAAAGTTGCCCCACTGCCTCCATACTGTCTTTGGAGGAGATGTCCTTCACACGACCCCAAATCTGAACTCCTTTGTCCATTAGACTTAGTTCTGTGTCCATTAGAATAGGACAGAATAAATGCAAAGTCCTATCTGCATGGGAAGCCCCTATTCTTTCCAGTCTTGTTGGCTTGCTTCTTGTTTTATGTCCTCCTGAAGCTGAATTAGGACAATAAAAATTCTGTTACTCTGTGGTGCCACAAGCATAGGCAAATAGTGTGGTAGACTAACATGATGGAGATGAAGGATATTATACTGGTGGACTTGTAATTATGTGTATCAATATGCTCATTTTATTGTTTGTTTTGTGATCCCTGGATGGAAGTTATTAAAGATATACGGAGAAAGCATAACTATTCTTATTAAGTTAATGAAGAATATTAAAGGTAAATCTTAACATTCTGTAAGTGAAGAATAGAACCATATTAATTTTCATCATCTTTCTGAGCAGGCATCTCAGTAAGTGCTGGCCACCTCTTCTTTCAGGCTGCAGAGCAGATTATGGAATTTCTGTTAGCTAAGAAAAAGTACACTACTGAAAGTCAGTATGCAAAGTTATGAGACAGATTCCAGCCTGGGCTGTAGTGGTCTGTCTTCTGTCCCTGGCTTGACTGTATTTTGGGCAGGATTCAAAAAGTGGGGAACTGGTGAAGAAGTGGTGGGAACCACCAGTGTTTTTATGGACAAACATGAATGAACCAGCTTTTGAGAGGCTTTTTGTTGCTATTACTCAGCTGATATTTAATATTCAGAAGGTGCAATTTTATCTTGTAATAATTCACTTGCTCTTGTCATTTTCTTTCAGTGATCTGCTTGGACAGTATTTATCAAATATTTCTGTTTCTTCTTCAAATGGATTTTACTTCACCTCTCAGCAAATGAATGTGTTTGATGAAAAGAGGATCAACAAGAAATAGGAAGTCTGGTGTTTCCAAACACAGAAATGAGATAATCTTTTGTAAGATGAAAACTTGCAAACATTCAAAAATACAAGGGGTACTAGTAGTTTGAATCACAGTCTGTCTCCTCATTCAGAACTCTGTGAAATGATTGCTACTCTCACAACAATGTAGCAGCTCTAAAACCTGTAGTGTAGTTGAGAACCAATTCATGGTGTGAGTTGATACTGTTCTTGAGAGAAAATCTTTCTAAAGGTACTCTTCTCGGAAGCTATAGATACAAGAAGGTATTTCAGATGGCTCTTGACAACGGAATATAGAAAATGTGTTGTGCTTCCTAATTCACAAGAATACCTTTTGGTTTTGTTTGTTCTTCTCTGCTGACTTATAAAGAACAGATACGTGTTCCTGTATCCAGCATTGCCCTTTGCTAAATAATGGTTATGGTATTTTCTTTTTTCATTCTGAGCAAGTTTCATTTTTTAAATGCAGGTAAGTTAAATGTATAGTTTTGGGTCCTGTTTGATGTGACTGTTTTGTCAATGGTACTTTGCTATGGAAGAGGTGAGATGCTTTGATATTAAATAAACATACTGTCAGGGTGTGAAAGGCTTCCTCCCCTGTGTTGTGCTTTTGTGAGTTGGAATTATCATCCAGTACAGCTCAGGTGTGCTGTAGGGTCACCACTGAGCACCACTGCTCTTCCCTACTAGTGTCTTAGTGAGGTGCACCTTGTGTGGCTTTAAAAAACAGATAAAGCCTTATTGGTTGCTGTGATTTCAGTGAAATCCAATCTAGAGAAATTTGACAAATTGTTTTTATGAGCACTGGAGGATTCCTCGAGATAGAGCTATATCCATTTTTAAACCAGACTTACAATTTTGGAATAATTTCACCTGCATTAATTCAGACTTGGTAAAAACAAGAAAACAAAGATACACTTTGGTTTGTGATATCTGAGTCAGTTCATGGAGCAATTTTGCATATGAGTAGTATTTTAATGATATGACACAAAAAAGACAAATTTTTTTGAGATTTACTAATAAGAGGAATAATTTCCTCAGGAGGCTGGGTGAGCAAAAGGAAACCAGAACCATAACTCTATCTACCAGTGGAATTGTTTGCTTATTTGAAGCTGCAAACAAGTATGGCTTGATAATTTCTGTATTTTCTTGCTTTTGTTAAAAGGGAAGGAAGACAGTGTGAAGTGAAACTCTTAATATATTTTTTTTCCCGGGCCCGGGAATATCAATTACTGTTCTAGGTTCTAGGTCTTCCTACACAGCTGATGAGGGACTGAATGGTCTGAAGGATAAGATGGATTCTGAACACAGAGTACACAGGTATCTTTTACAGATCTGTGTGCTCCTTGTGCCTGTGCCTGGAGCACCACATGGATTTTGCTGTCCTTTTCAGTTTACATCCTTCCCATCTCAACAATATAATAAAGGTCTCAGCTTCACCCCCCTTGTAATTTTTCTTTTTCTTATTTAATCGAGTGTGTAGGTGGGGATGTCTTACAGATCACACTACAGCGTAAAATCTGAGTACTCAGTCTTCTGCCCAGGAAGTAAGGGCTTTATCTCAGTGAAATGAGACAAAGCATTTTAAGAACATTATTAGAAGGCTTGCTTCAGGCATATTTTTAACAGAAGTTTTCTGTGTCATAACATTTGGCACATTACATTCCTCATTTATCTTAACAGAGAGTGTGTCTAGATCAGATAGCTGAAAATCCGAATAAATCCAAAAGCATGTGGGTTCTTCAGGCTTTCTAAAAATCATTTACTAAATGGTACCAGGTCTGCAGATCAAAATTGCTAGTCTAAGAGTCACACTGAACAGGACACAAGAACCAAAATATACATCAGATGACCACAAAAGTATTACCCATATTCAGCATGAATATTTAAAAGGAGGGAAAATGGGCTTTAACCTCAGGTGTATTGAGAACAAGAGCTACTGCCTGAGCCCTGGTTGCCTGTGGTGTCCTGTCCTGCAGGACCAGGCTTAGTGGAATGAGTAACAAGTAACTTTATGCACAGAGTCTTCAGCTCCTGCAAAATGAATTAGTTTTGCTTGGTTCGGCTGGACTAACTTTTAACTAAACTAAATCACCCCAAGACTAATGACCTCATCAGAGCCCATCTCTTGTTCATACAATGTAGTAAAACATCTTACCTTTTCCCCTTCTTTCAGTTACTAACAAATAAGTTGCTTTGGAGACAGCTCTGCATTCATCATTCACCCCCTGATACAAACCAGGCACAGGAGTGGTGCCTCTGCCTTATGCTACCCAGTGCTCCCAGAGAGCAGCCAGAGTGACATGGTCTGGAGAGAGAGGGAAGGATGACAGCAGTTACCATACTTTTATCTAGGCTAACACTGAGCTCAGCTTTAGCAATTTAGAGCATGAGAAGATGTATTTTGCTAGCAAAGACATAATAGGTAGTTAAAGAGCATGTGGAAAGCAGATATTTTCAGTATTCCCCCCACCAGGTTTATTTAACATGCAGACTAATTGAGAGCATCTTCTGATATCAGCTCCAGGGAAGTATATTTTCTTTGTTTGAAAATATCTCGGTAGGAAACCTGATACTTCCTTGGCTACCTGATTGCTGTCTTTGCAAGTCCAGGCTAGAATATCATCTGGAACTGAGAACTAAAAAAGTGTTAAAGGGACTAGAAGACCTTATTGTGCTAAATTCATTCACTGCTCTTTTTTTCCCTCCAGGAACAAAAAAAAATTCTCAGGCTTTTCAGCCACAGTGTTATAAGCATCTGATTAATTTCTTGTGTAATACAGATCAGAGAGGGGAAGTAGCTGGTTGAAGAGGATGGTTTCTTACTGGTGGGGAAGGTCCTGCAAGGTGTGGCCTCGATGGCAGCTTCAGATGTGATGCTGCAGACACTCCTATTGTTTCTGAGTTGAAAAAGTCATTGGAAAGCAGCTCATGCTTCTCTTCCTGTTTTTGTTCGCTTCATCCAACTGCACTACAGTGAGAAACCCTGTAATAACATGAATGAGTCATTTCTTACGTTGCTTAATATTTGTTTTGAAATTCTGACACAGATTTGAGCACCTGACTTCTTCTATGATGACTTGGTTTTAAAATCAGTTGTGTAGTTGTTGAACACTTGATTTAAGGAGCTACAGCAAGTGCCAGCTCTGATCAAGCAGAGACATGCTTCTGTGTGTTTGAGAGTAGAGTTAGTCTCTGGAACGGCTCAAGGAATTTTTGTGCATGGTGCAGTTATTCACTCTCTGGAGTCTCTAAATATTTTTGTGGTCCCGAGGCACACTTGGGGACAGCATCTATGCATAAAAACAGGCAGGGAACTTGTTTTTGTACCCTGCCACTGAGTCTCAGCCAGGGAGACCATCCAAGGTGGAGAGAGTGGAACAGGAGGAAGAGAAAACTTTCGAGGCCCTATCAAGCAGGACTTTTTCCAGTGTGCATGCTCTGGCTCAGGGTGTTAGAAAGGAGCTTTGAAAAATCTTATTGCCTGCACACATGAACGTCACAGGGTGAAACAGATTGTTTTAGCCTTTTTTTTTTTGGCATGTTAAAATCCGAACTCCTCCTCGCCTCTTGTAGAAGAAAAGAACATTGCTCAGTAGTGTATGTAGGTGCTGGTCTTGTTTTTTATTCTCACTTTCTAACAGTCAGTGAAAGCATAAAAGCATCAAGAATGAATAAATAAACAGACAAACAAACCCAAAAATCTTAATTATTAATTCCAAGTGGCAATCTGTGAGTTTTATTTTGGGAATACCACTTGTCTCTACAGAGAGATTCCAGGGGTCCAAACTTCCCCTGTTCCACCCTTCAGTAGGTCTCTCTCACTGTAACTTGTGGTGAGTTATCCTACTGTGTCCCCACAGGGTCTCTCTGTTACTGCCTCAGGAGAACTGGCACTAGTTCCTTGATGGTAAACCTTCAGCTGGCCTGTGTATGGCATACTTGGCATGGTGAGTGAGGGCTTAGCAGAGGCTGGCCATGGCTGAGATATCTGATAAAGCCAGTGAGGCTTTTCCTCAGGGATCTATCAAATCATGAATGCAATGTACCAGGCAGGGACATCTCATTGCTGTCTCTTCCAAAATGAATGTTGGGAGGAACCAACAAGCAGAGACACTGGTTCATCAGGCTGATAGGGGTCAGGGTGTGAAAGGGCACCTAAATCACGCACGGATTGATGGAAGAATTAATGAAAAAGAATTCCCCCGAGGACTGGTTAGTGCACAGTGACTGTGTCAGGTTTGGGAGGTCTGTGATCTGAAAAAGGCGAGAGGCTGTGAGGAGGGCACTAGAGGGAAGAGTCAGAGATGCCTGTCTTCCACAGCTGGAAGTGCTTATGTGGCCATAGAACTTATGGCCACAGGCAGGAGGGACCTTCGGTCCAGTCCAGAAGAGCTGTTCTTATGTCTGTTTATGCAAAAGTAAGAAATTATTTTGAAATAATAAGCCATAAGAGTGGAGTGTTGCTTTGAATAATGTCCTAGGAATATTTTTGAAGATGATTTGTCATCTGACAAATGACAGGGGATCTTGATTTTCCTGATGCTTTTTTAAAATACTGTTCTCTGCTTACTCATCTAAAATGTTTCTAACATGTTCATGTGTAGTCAGGGATATTGACATTGCTGGGAACGGTGGGGATTGTCCATTATGGATGAGTGACTTCCCCCTTTGCCGTGGGGAAACATTTTAACTCAAAATTTTTGTATGGGCTCTTAATGTAAGTTATACATTATTTTTTAAGAATTCTGTGAGGTAGAAGGAAATTAAAAAGTGGAATGGTTTCCAGAGGCAGCCTCTGTCTTGCAAGAAGCCTTCCCTACACACGTTTTACTACTTGTGACTCACGTTGGAGTGTGATACTAATTGTTAGTGCCAATACTTTCAGGAGAGCCCACTAATTCAGTGTGGCTCCATGTTTGGGTCCTCCGATGAGAATGTCTTTGGAAACTTCCTCTAATTAAGTCCCACTAGATTCAGTGGGTGTTAAGAGCCGCACTACATAAACATGTGAGTCTCACTGGTTGTTCTGCATTTTAGTGAATATCTTCATTTATGCTCTCTGTTCTGTCCTGAAGACAAACAAAGGTGTCTAAAGGACTTTATTTGCCCTCACACATGCCTCCACTATGGAATCTTTCCATAGAATATCCCCATAGCCTCAGCTCACCAAAAATTGATTGAGGTGAGGTCTCTGTCAGGGCACGGACAGTCCACACAATGTTTTCTTGGCTCATGCGGCAATGAGTAACTTAGCTAGACTTGGCACCCTCTACAAGAGTGGCACAGCTCTCACATGACAGATCAGTGTGATTAAAAACAGGAAGGTCAGCTTCCAATTTTAAATCATGGGGTGCCATATAAACACTAAGATATGTGAGCTTGTCATACCTAGCAGTGATCACTGCAGCTAAATGATGTAACTGGCACACTGTCACAAGGTGGTAATTAATCTGAAGCACATTTTACCATGATTGTTCTCTTTATATTGACTCACAATAAACCAGCACAATATAAAGACAGCCATGATATAAAATGTCATGATAAAAAATAAATATTTTGTTGTGACAAAACAAAATTTAAGTGCTGGATTTTTTGCTGTCTAAATCATGAGAAACCAGAGACAGAGCACATAACTCTTGGTTATGGTTGTGTTCTGGGGCATCCTGCCAATTAGGAACACAGCATTTTCTTGAGCATACCCTCTGTGAAAACAACCAAGTGTTGATCACTGGCAATCTTGCAGTACCTCTGTGCCCTACACTGCTTTGATTGACCTACTGACAGTAATGATTTAATTACTCTGACAGGCACGGAATCCAGGTTGCAAATGGTCTCTGTATTTTTTAATAAAATTATTATTATTAAATTATTTTTTAATGATCAATGTAAAAGCAACTAGTAGAGAAACTATCATCAACAGCTGTACACACCAATAAGGCTCCTGCTCATGGAGGGCCATCCCTGTTCCCTACCCTACAGAAGGAATTAAAAAAAGATAAAGTAATTATGTTAACTCATTAATATAGATACTGAAATCTGAGCTGTATATGTACACACAGTATTTAACCATCATCATCAAAAAATATAATCTTGTATTTTTTTTTTCCTCTCTTCTGTATTATGTAATTATGTCAAGGAAATTTTGACTTTAAAAATTAACCCCAAAAAGTAACATATTAGTACAAAAATATGATAATAAAATCTATTCTGGTTTCATCTCATCAAAAGTCAATCTTTTTGGTTGAAAATATGTGATATATGAAATATTTTTTAAAACCAAATTTTAACAGAAGAAAAATGAGTGAAAACAACAGGAGTAAATCTCTCATAAGAGACTAAGCTGTAAATTAGTTGAGACAGAAATATATATTCGGTTTGTCATAAATTCTGAGTAGAATGTTAAGGATGCCTTCCTTCCTTCCTTCCTTTTCCTTAGCTTTTATGTGTGAGCTGATGTCACTTGGCATGAAATATCCCTTTGGTTAATTTGGATCCACTGCCTTAGTTGTATCCCCTCCAAGGATGTTGCTCACTCCAGCCCCTTGATGGGGGGAGAATGTTGGAGAGACAGCACTGAGGCTGTGACAGCCCTGCTCAGCAGCAGCCAAAACACTGGTGTGCTATCAACCACCTTCTAGCTACCAATGCAGAGCACAGCGCTGCAAGGGCTGCTATGGGAAAATGAACTCCAGCTCGCCCCAACCAAATGCAAATGATTTGCCCTTAGAGAAATCATCCTGACTGTCAATTATCACCTCCTTTCACATGCAGGAGAATCTGCTTCATGATCTTGCTGGGCACAGATATGTGACTGGAAGGTCTGTAGTTCTTGGGTCTTCCTTTTTAGAAATGGACTTAATATCCCTTTTCCAGTGAGTGGGATCTTCACCAGACGATGCTCTGACTAACCATTCAAATCTGTGGATATATGTCATTGGGTACCATGGACTTGTGCACCTTCAGCTTCCTTAGACGGTCTTGAATTTGATCTTCTACAGCTCCTCATTCTCCCAACCCCTGCCTCTGCCTTCTGCAACCCAGGTGATGTGGCTGGCGTACTTGCTGGTGAAGATCAAGGCAGAACTTTGTTGAGTTCCTCAGTCTTCTTCATACCCCAGGTAATCAGGTCTCCAATTTCCTTCTTGAAAGGGCCGACATTTGACCCTACTCTTCCTTTTAACACCAGCGTACCTTTAGAAATTTTTCTCATTGTTCTTGATGTCCATGTTGACGTTTAACTCTATCATGGCTGTAGATTTCCTAACCCATATTTTCCTTAGGTTATCTATCCCTGTTTCCACCCTCTGTAGGCTTCCTTTTTGTGTTTGAGTTTTTCCAGGAGCTTCTTGTTCATATACACTGGCCTCCTGGAATTTTTGCCTGACTTCCTTTTTGTCAGGATGCATTGCTCCTGAAGTCCAGGGCAGTGAGCTTGCTTCTCGCCCTCCTCACTGGTGCAAGGATCTTGAACGGCACCATTTCATGGTGACTTCAGCCCAGTCTGCCCTTGAGCTTCACCTTTCTCGTCAGGCCCTCCTTGTTGGTGAGAACAAGGCCCAGCATAGCACCTCTCCTTGCTGGCCTTTCTCTTGCTTGGAGAAGGCAGTTGTGACCAGTGTATGCTAGGAACCTCCTGGATTGCCTGTGCCCTGCTGTAGTGCCCCTACAACAGATGTCAGGGTGTTTGAAGTCCCCCACGAGGACCAGGGCTTCTGAACGCAAGGCTGCTCCTCTCTGTCTGTAGAGGGCCTCATCCACCTTCTGTTGCTGGTCAGGCAGTCTGTAGCAGACCTGCACTATAATGTCACCTGTCCCTGCCCTCCCTTTAATCCTGACCCATAAACTCTCAGATGGTCCCTCATCCATGCCCAGGCAGAGCTCTGTGCACTCCATTGGGTCACTGACATGAAGGGAGACACGCCCTCCTCACCTCCACTGCCTGTCCTTCCTAAACAGCCTGTGTACTTCCATTCCAAAACTTGAAACACAGGAGTCATCCCTCTCCATCTCTGTGATTCCAGTAAGATCATAGTCCTGCAGGCATGTGCATGTAATTCCTCTTGTTTATTCCCCATGTTGTGTGCATTTGCATAGAGGCATTTAGATATGACTCCCTATGAAGCTGACTTGCTAACTGCAGTGGCTGGAATTCTTTTGAACTGTCTTAGCTCTCCTGCTGACCTGTGATCCCTCTCTAGTCTGTGAGCATCTGTTGCTGGTCCTGGCACAAGACTGGTAGGAGTGGGATGGATTGAGGTTCCCCTCTTCTGGCAACTTTAGTTTAAAGCAACACCACTCCTCCCCACACCACTGCTTTGTTTCTGTCTTAAATTGATGACTTGTGTTTAGATGAAGGCAATGACAAATATTCTTTGTAATTAATGATGAAAATTTAAAGAGTATTTAAGCCTTCAGCAAGACCTTATTATTAACATGAAAAAATGAAAAGGACAAGACAGGATATGTTGTGCAAAGGAGCTTGGAAGAAACACTATACTTGACAAAAACCCTCATCCCCTCCCCAATCTTTTTACTGATTCACTACATGAAGCTCAAAATTCAAGAAATACTTGAATTTTATGAGTATTTTAATGTCAGTTTCTTCATTAAAGGTATCAGATCTCATTGGAAAGGTTTGGTGAAGCTTGGGGATGCTCCAGTGCTTCCTCTCGACATCCAGCTGGTTATGTGGCCAGATACTGCAGGCTGCATCTGAAGTGCTATGCTTCTGCCTATTTAACTATTTCAGTACAGCCCAACCAGTGCTGCTCCACAGGAGAAAAAAATAATGGTCAGCTGTAATTTTGAACTCATTGATGTTGGTAAAAGAACACTCCCTAAGGAGGCACATCAAAATGTTGAATCCTGTTGGAAGACAAGAAGGGTCTGTGCATTCACAGCACAGCTATCCTCTGCTTGTCATTTTTCTGAAACACTTTCCTCTGTTAAGTCCTTGCTGACTCTGGTTTGCATGAACACTTTGACTAACTGATTTCTGTAGCATGTCCTGCTGAAGTGAAGAAACTTTAGTGGTTCAGTGTAGAGGCCACAAGGTCCATGAGCACCTTGGGGACTGTGGAGACCTCCAGGAACACTCATGCTGACTGCTTGGGAGATGCCTCGTTCCTGCACCTGCATTTTTAACATCACTAAAAAATTCAGATTTTGCTTTGTGGGTGAAAAGCCGCGCACAGCATCCCGAAGGCAAGTGGAACAGCAGGTGCTATGTGTCCTTGTCAGCCCCAGGAAGAGTGTTACATATACTGGAGTGCCATCTACTGGCTCTTTTCCTCTGTAATAGGTTCGTAAAAGTAGCTGTACTTCTCTTAGAAGAACTTTTCTATTATCTCCTTCACGGTAGCTTTCACTCCCTGCTTTGCGTGTGTATGTTACTTTACCCAGGATTGTAGGGTAAGTTGCATCCCAAGGAGGATCCCTCACTTCTCCCACTGCATCCAGGACCCAGATCCCCAGAGACTTTCACCCAGCTCCTAGACCTACAAAGTATTTATGCTGGTATTCAGACAAGCACTATACATATCTCAGCATCCTAGTTCTTCCCTGGTAGTAGTTCTTCCCACTCCTTACCATTTCTGCTGCCTTTGAAGGTATCTTGGGAGACAAGCTCCAGTGCTTCCACTGAAACATTCAAGCACTGTACACATAAGTAATGGCAAAACAGTAAATCATAGAATCATAGAAACATTGAATATCTCAGATCAGAAGATGCCCATAAGCATCACTGGGTCCATCTCCCTGCTCCTCTCAGGACTAACCATAGAACTAAGAGAGTCATCCATAATCTCCTTGATTTCTGATAGATTTGGTGCTGTGACCACTTCCCAGGAAAGTATGTTTCAGTGACTGACAATGCTTTCAGTGAAGAATCTTTTCCCAAAGACGAATCTGAACTTCTCTTAAGCAGCTTCATTCCCTTTCTTCATGTCCTATCACTGGTTCCCAGAGAGAGGAAGTCAGCATCTCCCTCTCCACTGCTCCCCTTCAATGGGGTCACCCCCTGCCTTCTTTTCTCCAAGCTGAGTAAACCAAGTTACCTCAGTTGCTCCTCTTAAATGTTGCCCTTGATTCCTTTCACCCTTAGCTTGGTCACCCTCCTCTGAAAATGCTCCAGAGTTTGATGTTCTTATATTGAGGTGCCCAGAACTGCAAAAGATTTAAGGTGAGGCCACCCCAGTGCAGTGTAGAATGGGACAATCACATGCCTTGACCAGCCAGTGATTCTGTGCTTGATGTATGCCTGGGAATAGTTGGCCCTCTTGGCTGCCAGGGGACACTGCTGATTCATGTTCAACTTGCCACCAACCCAAATACCCAAGTCTCTTTCTGTGGGGCTGCTTCCCTGCCTCTTTTCCCCCAGAGTTTGTATGTATACCCAGCATTTTTCCATCTCAGATGCAGAATCCAGCACTTGCTCTTATTAAATTTCATGTGATTGGTGATTGCCCAGCTCTCTAGTCTATCCAGATCTCTCCCTAAGGAGATCTACCTCCAAAGGAGTTCACAGTTCCTCCTAGTTTAGTATGGTAGGTAAAATTATTGAGTAAATTTATGTTTGATTCCTGTGTCCAGATACAGGATTTACAAAAAAACATTAAAGAGCACTGGCCCTAAATGTCAGTTTGTTCTAACCCCACTTCATATAACCCTTTGAGCCCAACCCATTAGACAATTGCTCATCCAAAGTATAATTGACTTGTCCAGCTGTATGCTGGCCAATTTATCCATAAGGATACTGTGAGAGACACTATCAAAAGCTTTGCTAAAATTAAAAACCCCACACATTTCCTGGCTTCCCTTAGTCAACTACATGGGTGACCTTGTCAAAAAAGGAAATTAACATAGTTAAGCAGCATTTTCCCTCTGTTAACCTGTGCTGGCTGCGACCAATGACTTTGTTGCCTCTCAAGTGTTTTTCAGTAACTCCCAGATCAACCTTCTCCATAATTTCAGCAGGCTGAAGTGAGACTGGCAGACTGCAATAACCAGCCTTCCTTCTTTCCTTTCTTCAAAACTGGGGCATCATTTGCCAACTTCCAGTCCAATGGGACATCTACAGACTCCCAAGATGTTGAAAGTAATGGAGAGAGACCATGCAATGCCATCAGCCAGCTCTCTCTGTACCCTGGCATGAACCCCCGTGGATCAATTTATGTGCATCCAGGTGAGGGAGCAAGTTTTGAACAAGTTTGGAGTTGACAGAGAGTGTATCTTTCTCCCAGTCATGGTCTTCCAACACCAGACTCTGAGGGCACTAGGGCCCACCACCAGTGTTGAAGACAAGAGCTGAAAAAGGCTTTAATGTTTTTGCTTTGTCTATATTCCTATTTATGACCAGCCTTGTCAAGAAACAGACCAGTGTTGTGCCTGATTCTTCTTTAGCTTTTCAAATACTTGTAAAGCTTTTTTTGTTGTCCTTCACAGTGCTGAGCAGCCTGAATTCCAATTGAACTTTGACTGCATGCATTTTCGCCGTACATGAGGAAACAGCATTGCTGTAATCCTCTTGTGTTGCCTGCTCTTGTTTTCAACATCTGTACACCTTCATTTTTTGCCTAAGTTCTGGAAATAGATCCCTGCTCAGCCAAGCTGGTGTTCTTCCCTGCTAGCTTGACTTCTGACACTTTGAAATTGCATGCTCCTGCACTCATAAGAGATAACAGAAAAGCAACCAGCATTCATGGATCCAAGTAAATTCAAAGCCAGATCCTCAGAGTAGGATCCTTACTAAGTAGCTCCTTCTGCACCGTGAAATCTTCTCTCCCTGTACCCTCTTTATTTTCTTTCCCCTTCATCCTTACACAAAGGGTCTCCACCATGTCATCTCCAGCTGCAAGAGCCATACATTCCAGACCCACCTTTACATAAAATGCCACCCCTTCACCTTGCCTGCCCTGCCTATGCCTCCTTAGGGGGCTGTACCCCTCCAGCATGGCACCCCAGTCACAGGCATGGTTTGCTTTTGTCAGTGATGTTCTTTCTCTAGGACTGGGCCAAATCTTCTACCTTCTCCTGTATTTTCCTTGTATGTCTTTACAGTCTTGAACAGAAGCCTTCTGATAGTAAGGATGGGAGTAACAGTCAGATTTGAAGGGATGATACAGGTAAATAAATTTATATGACTGATTATTAGAGGAAAACTGGACTTTATTTAAAAAGAGGGGACAGGTGAATCGTAAGGTCAGTATATTTGAAAATACTTATTTACATGTGTCCACCTGTCCGTCTCTGTAGTTATGTCTGTCTTCTCTGTAGCAGATTGTTGGTACAAGTTGTTCCTGTAGTGGTGGGTTCACAAATTTTTTTTGTAGGTGTTTATGTCTTACAGCCATATTTAGGTTTTTGATTCATGTGCTGTTTGAATACATGGAGATGGAATTAAGTTTCTACTCTTTCTCCTGGATGGAATAAAGCATATAGATCTTCTTGCATATAGAATAAAGCATATAGATCTTCTCTAGTTCTTCTTTGCTGTGTCAAGTGGAACAATTTGTGCATATAAGCATTCATTTACTGTTGGAAACACCAGCCAAAAAATAAGGTTTGCATGTCATAGCAGAAGTAAACCATTTCCAGAGCCTTTATCTCCTGTAGCTAGCTGCTCTTTGGGTGCCGCTTTGAAGTTATTTCCATACAATGAAGCAAAAGAGTGCATTGTTTATATCACTGACAGGTTGACCAAGAATGGTATTTTATCTGGACCGTCCAAACAGTTGATTAATTTAGATGTAACAGGTCATGGAAAGAACGGACATTACTGACACGATGCAGGATTAATGCAGTTTAATTTCATGCTCTCTCTTTTGCTGCTTTTAAGCAAACCATCTGTTGAGTGGTCCGCTGCTTTCATAAGTAATGAGACTGTGATTTTCCTCTGATTTAGCTTTTGCTGTGAAGGGAGCTCTTGCATTAAGGTGCAGTTGGTTTGCATGCATTGCCATCTGTTGATAGCTGAAACTGCAGATCTGCAGGAGAGGTCATAGAAAGACAGAATCACAGAATAAGCTGAGCTGGAAGAAACCCATCCAGATCATTTAATCCAACTCCTGGCCCTGCACAGGACATCCCAAGAATCACACTGTGTGCCTGAGAGAATTGTCCAAACACTGTTTGAACTCTGCCAAGCTTGGTGCTGTGACCACTTCCCTGGGGAGCCTGTCCAGTGCTCAACAGCCCTCCGGGGGAAAACTTTTTCCTGATACACAACCTAAACCTCCCTGACACAGCTTCATGCTGTTTTCTTGAGTCCTTTCACTGGTCACGAGAGTGAAGTACTTGCCCCTTTACTTCTTTATGTGAGGATGTTGAAAACCACAATGATGTCTCCTCTCAGTCTCCTCTTCTCCAAGCTGAACAAACCAAGGGACTTCAGCTGCTCCTCACACAGCTTCCCCTCAAGAACTGTCACCATCCTTGTGGCCCTCCTTTGGACACTCTCTAACAGCCTAATGTCAGTTCTATACTGTGGCACCCAAAACTGCCCCCAGCACTCAAGGTGAGGCTGTCCCAGTGCAGAGCACAGTGGGACAATCCCCTCCCTTGCCCAGCTGGTGATGCTGTCCCTGATGCCCCCCAGGACATGCTTGGCCCTGCTGGCTGCCAGGGCACTGCTGACCCATATTAAACTTTCCCTCAACCAGGACCCCAGGTGCCTCTCTGCAGCACTGCTCTGCAGCCTCTCATTCCCCAGTCTATACACACAACCAGGGTTACTTCATCCCAGGTGCAGAATCCAGCACTTGTCTTTGTTAAACTTCGCATGGTTGGGGATTGTACATCTCTCTATTTTGCCCTCAAAGGAGTTGACAGCCCTTCCATTTAGGGACATCTGCAATTATTTCTTTGAGTCTTGTGTCCAAGTTGTTAATAAAGATCTTGAAGACTGCGGGGCCGAGGATGGAGTCCTGCAGGTCCCCACTAGTGTCCCCACCAGTGTCTGATGTTTTCCTACTCACTGGAGTTTTCCACAGCAAATTGTAATCCAGTTTTGTCTGTTTGGCTCTCTGTCATCTGTGCGTGTGTGTATGTATGCATGTAAGTATGTAAGTATGCATGTATGTATCTATCCGTCTATATAGAAGCTAGAGATATGACATATCATTCATCAACACTACCTATGCTTTTAGCTTTGAACATTTTTACAAACACAATGATAGGCTTTTAAGGTTCTTGAAGGCTCTGTCCAGTCACTTCTCCTTATTTCGATAGCCGAACAATGATGGAAATAATAAAATAGTAATTTTTCTCTACTTCTGCATAAATGAGGAGCATTAAGTCAATTAATATAATTTGACAGGCATGAATACGTCTGTGTGGAAAACTGCAATTAATGCGTGAGTGTTGAATCATGTAATGAAAACAAGTATGTGCTAATAGAATTACAAAATTATTTCTCAGAATTTGGCTGAGAGGCCTTGGCCAGGACAGTGCAAAATGGCACGTTACCCACAGAAAATGGATAGTGATACCTCTGAGGCATTAAGAAGCTTTAGGAGGAAAAGAAAAGAAAGTTCTTTCCATGGCTCATACCCAGCTGTCTCATCTGCTCTTGGGGATGATTAGAAGGGTGAGCCAGGGCTTGGAGTACCAGGAGCACCATAGATTTAAAATGTTGATTGAGGCATTTTATCTCAGTGGTGCTGGAGATCTTTGTGCTCAGGAACACAAGGCTGTGTTTTTCCCAAGGATCTCGTGTTGCTAAATGATGACACAATGCTGTGGTGTTAAGACACAAGGACAAGGGTATTCCAAAAAAACTCTTGCAAAATTGCCTCTGTCTTCCTGCAAATACCAAAGTTTATGGGAAGAAAAGCTCACTAGCACGTCATAATGGTGCAGTTTTCTGCAATATTTTCAGAGTATTAGCTGATGATCTGAATTTTGTCCAAATCATAATATCTTTAAGACAGGCTTTAGTGTCTATTACATCTAACCATGCTTTTTTCTCAAAGGATCTTTTATGTTGCAAATAATTCTTAACTTTTAGCTTCAATTTTAGGGAGAATGCGATTTTATGGCTTCAAGCATGTAGTTCAAGCCTCAATTTGTGTGTCCAGGGTTTGAACACGTTGGTATTTTTCTAGTCATGGAAAAAGATCTGGAGTTTCTCCATTGGGAGCAGCCACAACTAAGTAGTAAATGCAATTATTTGAGCAGTGTGCCCATTTTTCAGCAAAGCAGGTGCTAGCAGCAGTCACACTGGAAGTCTCTGCTGGCAGTGTGTGCTGCTGGATTTTAATAAAGAAAGCAGCTCTATTAATGACCACTCACTCAGCCATTCATTTTGGGTAGAATAAAGACAAGAATATGATTCTAAGTGGAATTTTTTCATTCTAAGTAGCATTATCAATAGAGGAAATATATATATGCATTTCTTCACATGAAATTCCCAAACACTTCCAGCTACAAATTTTAACAAGTGGTGCAAAGAACAGAACATATGGATCTGTAGAAACGCTGCTAAATATCTCCTTTTCTAATTAAAAAAATAATTACAGAATTTTAGTGAATATTTAGTGAATATTTAGGATTATAAAGTGTTTTTTGATGTTTTAGTAAGACATTCCAATTACTAATAGGGCAGGATAAATTCATTGATCAAGACCAATTTGGATAAATTCCTCTAAATCGTATCACCCAAATTTATTGTCATTTGCATCAATTGATCAGAATTTTTTTTAATGGCTTCTTTGTGAGACTTTTGATGTTTTTTCTCTCAAGCCAGTTCTTTTTTCTACCATGAGAATCTAATGAAAATTACATCCTGCTGTACTTTTAGCTTAAATTCCATTTTTTCAGAAAAACATGAAATACAGTATTTCAGAAATGTCAGAGAAGTTACGAATGGCTTTACAAAGAGTAATTGTAAAAGTGTGTTGGAATTCCCTGTAGTCTTTTTGACTTAGTTGTTAAATTTCCTTTTCACCAGGGGCTTAGAGATCTCTACACAAATAAAGTCTGTCTACAAGAAAATTTAAGCTGTAACTCTTTTCTCAGTCAATACCTGTGCAGCATCAGAATAATGTTACTTGTTTGGCATTCGTTATGTTTGGAATTCGTTATGTAACATCATGTTAATGTTTATGCCATTCCCTAATCAACAGCTGAACTCATTGACTTGGGAATTAATATTCGAAAAGACTGTGAGTCAGCTTTTGGAAGTTTCTGGCTCGAAATTAATCAATCTGATTTGTCATCTGACTGTACCTTTCACCGTTGCCAGGGTCCCCCCCGTGCCAGAGTCAGTGTCACCTCCCTTCTCTGCTAGCACTGCTGCAGGCTGATGCCCCTAGAGGAAGTTTTGACCCCTATCCTACCCCAGACGCTTCCTGGTGCAGCCTCCTGCTGCTCCCAGACATGACTGGCAAAATCATCCACTCAGCTGTGAAAAAGATGTGGGATAATGAGGGTCGTAGGCACAGACTTACCAGTTAATGCTCTTCAGACTCCTCTGAGTCATTCAAATGCAGAGTTAGGGAAAGATTGACATTAAGCAGTATATTAGAATGAAAAAAGCGTTTCTGCTAGCACAGTGACAGTGCCATGCCTTCAGATTGTTTTCCTATCTACTTCCACAACTCCCTGATTTTATCATGTCCTTCAACAGGCAGAATATACATTTTGTGTGCCTCTAAACAAAATGGCATTTTAAAATTCTGTCCTGAAGAGAGTAACCTTTAGCCAAATCTGTCAGAAAATAATTTACTGCCCTAAGCTTTGGATTAAGTTTAGAAACAGAGGAAAAATTCACCTTGAAACATATAAAAATCAACATTCAGTGCATTTCGTGGTTGTACAAAGTGTTTTTAGCTG
The DNA here is from genome assembly GCF_041296385.1 of Aphelocoma coerulescens. Lineage (NCBI taxonomy): Eukaryota > Metazoa > Chordata > Aves > Passeriformes > Corvidae > Aphelocoma > Aphelocoma coerulescens. Next base: position 61,653,350 of record NW_027184085.1, read on the forward strand.
CTATGTAGAAGTGTGAAGAAGGAAATTACAGTGGTTCTTTGTGCAAAGGTTGTGGCACTGTAACTTAAAAGCCGTTTACAAGCAAAATCGACACTTGCAGATTTACTGAGGCATTAATGTTTGCACAAAACATACTTAAGTTGTCATTCTTTGGTGTCATTGCTCTTTTGCCTGGGTAGATTTATCTGTTTGGCAGATGACTATCAAATGGGTTATCACTTCAGCAGTATGCAGACTGGTATGCAGACCAGTACTTTCCACTTCTTCATTATGGGTTTTCAGCTGGATTAGAGATAATTGTGTATCTCCATCCTCAGCTTTTGCCTGCCATGCATGCTTCAGCTCTTAGAATATATACTAAATGTTTTTGACAAAGAGATGCAGATTTGAACAAAGGGAATAAAATGTGATGTAATTGCCAACAATGGAAACTTCCACGGTTTTCAAAAAACTCAGTCAGGACTAAGGCCAATTCTCTAAACCTGTCTGCTCTAGGGCTATTTTTGTAATTTTTTATTTATTAATAGCATTCTGCATTGTTCTGGTTTCATTGTTATTGTATAGAGCTAAGTTAAAGTTGTTTGGGGTCTTTTTGTTTGTTTGGGTTTTAGTTTGTTTATTTGGTTTGGTTTGGTTTTTTGGGGGGTTTTTGGTTTTTTTATCTTTCAAGCCTTGTATGCTGTAAAGAGAACCTAGTGTTAATGAAGACTGTTCTCAATCTCTGATTAGTATTTGAACTCCCAGGGTAAAGGGAAATCTAGCACGTATCTCCTTGCTGTGTTAGCTCCAGTGACAAGTCTGTCTTCAGAGGTTTGCAGCCTCTTCCTGTCTCCTGTCTCCTGACCCTGGCTGCCCTTTCCTACATCATGTCAAAATTTGACTAGCTCCTCTGTGCTAATACAATTGTTTGTGGACTGTGCTGTGGATGGGATCACTGCACTAAGCTGACTTAAGAAATTGATTATTTACTTTGATTAGTGATCCAGTGTGCAGCCCCACAGTGGCACATTGATGAGGGCAGCAAGTAGTGGAACTTAGAGAAACATTTGACTCTACAGCCACAAATATAAACTACAAACCAGACTGGAAACACTAACAAGTCGTACTCTGATAAAAGTGCTTTATGAAATCTGACTGCTGACTGGGTCAGGACACCTTAAGAAACAAATGAAATGGAATGTGCAAGAGACATATTTCATAGCAACTGTTTACCCGCAGACTGCATTCAGACTGCGTATATGACTTTAATTCTTTTGTTTATGTATCTTTTTAAATACTGCCTTTGCAGCTCTGATTTTCAAGTTTTGTCCTTTTTTAGGGTAAGATTGGTAAGTCAGCCCTCAATATATTTCCCTTTCCTTTTCATACATCCAGTAAAATATTTTCCAATGTGGCCAATAGACATGAGTTTTATTAACTTTAAATTCTGAAGAAGGCTTATAGGACTAGTGCTATTGTCCCGTTTTGACTGCAAGTACAAAATATCTTGTTAGAATTTTTTGACTGTTTCTTTTTGAAAATGCTTGGGAATCCATGCTCATCATTCTTCCCAAGATGTTCTTCTTTCTGTTATTGAAGAAATACAGAAGTCTACCAAATGAATTTTTAGAATAGGATTATTACTTTTCTGAATACTTAAAACATAGTCTAACTAGGGATATTCAGAGATTATTCGAGTGCTTTCTTAAATTTCTTATTTTGCATTAGAAATCTTTTCCAAGTATAAAAAAACACAGGATCTAGGATGTTATGCAATGACTAATATAAGAATGCAGCAAAAGGAAATAATACCAGTTCAGAAAACATGTTTTATAGCACAGGGACTCTTATAATTGTAAAGGCAAGCTTAATCTCTTCAGGAATATTTCAAACATGTGATTTTAATGTTCTAACAGAAATAGGCATATGTTTCAAAACAAACCTCAGCCCAATGCTAAAGTTTGAAAATGAAAAGGTAAGGTAGCTAGCATCACTGGATTAGTTTCCAGATAAACTTCCTCCAGACACCTGAATGACAGCTCCAAAGAAAAAAAATGGCTTTCATAGCTGTGTGTGTAAGAAGATCCAGAAACCACTGAGGAGCATCTGAGAAGGTATGCTATTCTGCAGATGCTTACACCCTTTTTCAGCTGGATGACACTGAAAGAATTTCAGATAAGGAGTTATGATGGAATCATCTAGTTAAATACAAATACTTAATGCAAAAATTGCATTTCATGCTGTTTTATTTGTAACATATTCTTCCAGATTTTTACTTCCAAGCCTGACTTGTCTTGTAAACTACATTTTGTCTTTCTTTCACTGTTAATTTAAATAAAAGGCCAGTCTGGGTAAAACTGGTAAATTTAGGGCATAATATCCAGAAGTAAGAGTCCTAATAGAACTGCAAGGAGATGCAAATGTAAACCAGCTGATATATCAGAATCTGGCTAATTTTGCTAAGATTTTTTAAATCCGTGACAGGCTGTTCTATTAAACCTATGAAATTTAAGCATGTCATAGGTAAAAACTCACTTTCCTGACAGAAAACTAATCTACGTAACTTCCTCCACATGCAGACCTGTAGGTTGGTATACAGCATGAGAGCATACTCATGTGGACATTGTGCAACCTCCTTCCTCAGTAAGGCACTTAAGCACTTAAACGTTAGTGTTAGTCATAAGTAAGTACATTGCAGAAGAGTTTTTTCAGCAATAATAATAAAGAAGGTGAAAAACTTCTTTGATTCTTTTAATCCTAGCATGCCAAAGCTAAATAGTAAACTAAACATTCATGAAAGATTTATCACTTACGAAATTAGTATCTTCTTATATTTCAGTGAGTGAAACTTCACCAGCACCATCCGTTCAGTGACAAAGAGGATGATATTGTGGTGTGCTTCATCTTGAACCACTCAGCCTCCAGACGCTCTCCTGTATAGGCAGCACCTGCAGCAGCCCTGTGAAATATCACAATGACCAAACAGGACAAGTCAACAGAAGGAAACGGTAATTACAAATATAATTATGCAACTTAAGCACATATTTATTTTCTGCGTGTAGCTCCACAGTGTGCAAGTTTTGATTTTTTCTACTTCTTTTTAATATAAAATCTTGTTAGGCACAATTCATTATCTTTTGTTCAGTGATGTGTTTTATTCAGAATTGACTAGCTGTAGCATGGTAGTGTGGCTTTCCACTGATTAGTAAATCAAAAGATTGTGACCACAGCCCTGTTGTCTTACATTTATATGTGGTTTGTAGGAAAGACTAGGAAAACAGTGCTATTTTGTGGCTTCTCTAAGGTGCACAAAAACAATGCCTCCTTTTCTTACAGCTTTCAATATTTAGTATGAAACGTCAAACTTTCTTTACAGTAAGATTAACAATATTTCCATAGTGATACTATACTGTTCTAGATCTAAGAAAGGTTTTTGTAGGATAATAATGGCTAATGGCTTGTATTGGCAATGTGCAAGGAAAGTCTAATATGGGAAGTGCTCTCAGCTCTCATGAGCAGTACTACTCTTTCTAAAGCAACGATCTCTGTTGTATGCAACAAGCATGATATTTCTTATTTTCAGCATGGAAGAAAATTTCCAGGGGCCTTATTCTTTAGCTCTTGCTAAGTACCAGGGCTGGTACTACAAACCAGGTCTTTCTAGATTTTTAATCCATAATTGTAGCACTCAATAATAATAAAATATGTTCTACTACTATAGAAAATAGCAGAAGGGACTGCTGAGCATTTTGACAGAGTATAACACACCATTCATTTTAGAAGTCCATCCTATTTTCTTTCCTTTTATTGTCTGATCTCTGTTATTTTTCTTCACCCCGATTTTTTTGCTACAAGACCCTTTACTGACCAATTTAATTTTCAAGCAGTATATGCTAATGGATCTCATTTTGACATAAGAGAATCACAGAATTTAATGCAGCATAGGCAAAATCCTTGATGGCTACAAAAGAATTTTTATCTCCATAAGAAACATTGTGAGCATGACCCTAAAACATATATATTTTTATATGCATTTGTAATGAACAAATTCTAAGACTAAAAGGGTTCTAAGTCTGCCACGAACATCTGCCTTTTACTTGAAAATAGCTGATTTGTATGGTGATTCTGTGACTTTATTATTAATTCAAATTATAGAGGATATAATTCCCATGGCAAGTCAATGCTGCACACTTTTTACCTGGAGAAGGCAAAGAATTTTGTTGCGGAATCATGATCACTCTTTGACAATTTTTTTTTTAAATGAACACTTATCTTGTATATATAATTTACAATAAAATCTAACAATCTTAATGACAGATATGTGTGTATTTGGAGATGAAATCATGTGAGTAAACTTAGGACTGCATTCTGATTTCAGAACACTTGAAAACTCCATTACAAGTAACTATGAGACACTTTCAGAATGCAGTTCTCAATCCACTTCTAACTTAAAAAGGTCCAAGGGCTGGAGTTGTGCAGCGCAGAGTTCAGGAACTAATCTAGTTGCAGTTTCTTTCCAGGAGGGTTTGTTTCATCACTGCTGATAGTCCTGAGGAATATTCTTGCAACACTTTCAAATAATGCATTTTTGCTTTTTGATATCTTTATCACCAGTGAAACCATTCTTGGTTTGGTGATTCTTCTTGTGTCATAACATGCCTGCTGCTAAGTCTAAAGTAGTAGAAGATGTATGGTTCATTATACTGAGTTCATGAATGTGAACTCATTGTTCCTGGCATCTCATACAGGAAAAGACAACCTAGGCCAAAAATCTTCAGAGTGGAAAGGGAGCAGTTGAAAAGTGCCTATTACCTTCTAAATATAATAAAAAGAATGTATGATGAGCTGGTCAGCTCTAGTTATCAACCATTAAAGAGCTTTCTTCTCATGAGATAGCAAGAAATAAAATTGACTTCAGGTTCACTAAGAACATTTGTAACTTGAACATAAACTCTTTTCTCCATATTATCAAGTATTCTTCCCATTTTAACAGTATTATTAGTGAATGACAACGAGCGAAATAAAACCCATTTCAGAACCAGAAAAGGCCAGATTGGTATGGTTTACTGCAGTCTCAGACTTCTCAGAGTGCACTGAACACTTAGTATTCTGACCCTAATTCTTGCAGTAAATACTGCAACAGAAGTGAAAAATTGCCCACCACTACACCATTGTATGATGGAGACCAAATGCAAGTGTCACGTCTCCTTGTTGTTTTATTGCAGTAACCAATGGATCCTGCAAGTTTGTAATCTCTCTAGCCTTGGATAAGGCAAAACACTCCGAGGTAGATCTTTGTCAGGCACAAGTAGGGGAACATAGGTGTATCCACAGAGATGGAATAAGATACAGAGGCCTGGAAATTTTTGTGCATGTCTCCCTGAAGGGGGTGAAATTCTGGGGGGCTTCTCACTCAGTTGTCTTCCTCCTCTACCTTTTGTAAGCTTTATAACCATAAAATCAGATTTGGCCTAAAATACTTGCACGGAAATCAAGCAATAAACAACTTATTTATCCCTGAAGGGAAGATTAGCCTAGAAGAAGTCCTGACTCACAAACTGAGAGCCAGCTCAAACCTTGCTATATGTGAGTACAGCCCAGAAGGAAACTGGGAAGAGGAGAATGTAATCAGATGATGTACCCCATGCTAGCTACAGTGTCAACATGACCTATGTTAGATTGGTCTCTGTCCTTTCAGTAGAAAATCAGTAATTTTTTCTTACCAATGGAGAAGAAATGAGCTATTTATGGATGTGAATTGAATGGATTTCATTTGCTCCCTGTGGTGCCCAGGTGCAGTTTTCAAATACTGAGTGGGTTACAACTAGGTGGGCAAATTTTCTTTGCTACAGAGAGGGAAAACTCATTTCCCCTGAGACAATTTCTGGAAACTCTTCAGGCATATAGGCTTTCAGGGCACAGCATGTACATTAAGACTAGTAAGTCTTCCAAGACCCTGGTGTCATTATGACATTGCAGCATAAATATTCTGCTTACTCTAGTATTTATGATATTGCTAATTTAGTGGGAAAAATAAGCAATATATTAGCCAGTTTCTGTGTAGCTGAATAGTAATTATATTTTACTTTATAAATTCATAGCTACTGCTGGTCAGGGTACATTTTTTGAGTTGTGTAATTTTTATTTTTGTTCATTGGAAGTAAAATTTGTGACACTGGGAAAAACAGAGGAAAAATAACGCATGGTCTCAAATACTGAGTGCTATGGTTGCTCTATAAATGTAATTTTCATTTGAGATTCCTGTGTTTCAAGCTCCCGTCTTTTGTGCCCAAGGTGGGCTAAGGTGTTCTTTCCAAAGTCTGGAAAGAGACTAAGAGGATGGGGTCTCTAGTGTTACAGTCTCAAATCTTGGATGTTGAAGTCTGCACTAATTCACTTTTACAACAGACTTTCTGTGATATCTTGATATTTGATTTCGGGTGTCTTTCACCAGAAGGGTGTTACTTCTAGTGATATTTATTGTTACAGAAGTGTTGTGAGATACTCTCATGTTTCAATGATCAGAAAGAATAATTTGGAAGTGTGTGTAGATATGTACAACTGAATATTACAAAACTCTTCCCTCTTTTTGACTAGTACTTAACAGGCATTTATTGTCTAATACAATCTTGCATTTCTGACATTTCCTTGTGTTGGATACTTGGTTTATTATCCATGTAGGCTGATGTCTTTCCAGCACTGAAAAGATGTGGTCCAATTCAGAGGAAAACACAGTAATTGCTTACAAGGCTCTGTTGGTAGATGATCCATTTAATTGGCTTGACAATTAATTAATAAAGTAGAAATTTATTTTATGACATATATAAAAAGTCAGACAGCATTTTTTGATATACAGGTTACTTTGCATTCCACTGAATTTTTTGTAGCACCAAAATGCAGAATTGCTTAGCAGCAGTCAGCTTTACACAGCAATAGTGGGAGCACAGATATTACAAGAATGGGCCATGTTGTACGAATTAGTTTCAAGAATTATTATCCCTCTCACAGTGAAAGATCCTGAAAACTATGTAAGTATAGAATAAGTTTTAAAAAATCCAAAGCATGAAATCTGGGTAGTAGCTTCTGATAGAAGGTGTACGAACAACTTGGGAAAACAAGGAAAGGATAAAACAATCCTTACGATCTACTAAATAGACACCTCATAGAACAAAGACTATGGTGTTATGCATTTTTTTCTGTCCTTAGTTTCCTCAGCAGCCAACATGTCAATGTTTGGAGCACTCTCCTGAGCTGTCTGATATTCTGCCTTGTGGCTGTGACTTACAGGTTAGTCTGAGCCCATATTCAGGACACCATCTTTAAGTCTTGTAGTCTTATATATGGCTATAGTCTAAATAAGACTTCAGGTAAAATGATAGCTTACTTAGATTACACTATCACTGCCCTTAATCTAGAAAGATGAGAAAGTTTCCCTTAAACAACTGTGAAAAAAAAAATAAGAAAGTGATTGGATTTCCTAGAGTAAAAGGACTTATGGACTGTATCTTCAAATATACTTAATGATCTATATGCAAATATAGATCTTGTCATTAGGACAAGATGATGTATCCTGGAAGATGTAGAAGTTGAGCTTTTGCTCTGGGTCACGCTAACTCAAGTTAGCGGAGTCAAATGCTGCTATTAGACTATGAATATTAATGATGCGAAGATAAGGGGTTCTATCAACCCTCTTCTGGAAAAATTAGTAATTCTAGACAGTGCTTTCGTGATACTTAGTTATTTTTACAGGAGGATTCACTGAACTTTCGATAAGTGGGATCACACGATCTGTTTAAATATTCCCTCAATATATGATTTTCCCATATAGTGAAGATTTTGTTCCTGCAATGAATACTACCATTTAACTTCAACAATCCAAAGCATAAAATATGCATTTCATCTTTCTTTAGGATAACAATACAGTGCCTGAGGAATGTACTCTACTGTTTCTCTATGTTGTGGTTTATAGCAGAACATTTAAATTAACTGCTAAACTGCATTTAGATATAGTGTCACCACGAAGCATAATTTGTGTATTGTTAAAATGCTTCTGTGATAGTTCATTGAGACAGGCTTTCATGCAAGCACCTGAACTGCTGCATTGTGAACTGCCCAGCCTGTTCCTTTCCTCTTTGAAAAGTATCACAGAGTTTATGACCTGAAATAGCTTAATAATAATAATAATAATCATCATCATCATCATTATTAAAGATGGTAATAATAATGTTACATATGGTAATGTTTATCTCTTGTTACTCAAATACCCAGCCAGCTATCAATACTGGTCTTTCACTAATAAATGCAAAACAGACACAAAAAACAGTTATTAAAACAGCTTGTCTGAAATGCAAGTTGCCAGGGGTAGCTGTAGTGTGAATGCAGTGTGGGGTGGCTGTGTAGCTTACATGAACCCATGCACATATGTGGTTCAGGACAATTCTCAGGGGTGGTAAAGATCTTCCAATCCCTCTCCTCAGTGATTTTTTTCTCTTCTAAGCAACATGAACTGCTATCACAGCTGTCACAAGTCAGTAACTTTTAGTTCTACCTTGAGCTTCAGCAAAAAGCTCTCTGCATGCATCTATGTCCTAGCCAAAGACGTGGACGAGGTCTCTTATTTTGTAGACACACTGGAATTAGAAGGACACACCTCTAACAGTCTTCATAGTAACATAGCTTATCTCTATGTGAAGTTCAGTTTGGAGATACAATTTTAAATCTTTGCAGACACAAATTTTGAAGCTGCACTAGTTCTTGCTGGGCATGTTTATAGTACCCATTTTCAGCTGCATAATTCCATGTAATCACTGGTCATGCTTTCTAGGTTTGTTTTGTGGCAATAGCTATTTCTGTTTGATTTTAGGCTTTTTCTTTATTTTTTAAAAAATCATTCTTTATCACTCATGTACCTGGTAATTTAGATGAAAAAAACCTTTAACACATAGAACTTAACATTCGGATATACTCACCCTAGCAGTGTTTTCCATGCTTTTTTTTCAAGCAGTCTGAAATCTGTAAATTAGCTTAGAATTTTATCTCAAATTTTTAGTGTAGTGAATCTGTTATCCTTATGCTACTAGAATTAAACAGACTCCAACAACTATCTTCTACCTTGTTTAAGTCTCTGTGTCTCACAATCCCTTGTCACTGTCATTGTTATGTCAATATGATGTCGACTCAAGATTCTTCACTGCTAATGCATGGTCCAGTATATATGATAAACTTCCATTTGTTTGCTGGTTGTATGGGCTCATCAGACTCTGCACTGAGGCCAATCTCTAACCCATAACGTACTTTTCTTTTCTGGGCATTTCTCTTTGGCCATAGGAGATCAGCCAAAGCATTTGTTTCGATAAGAAATAGTGCCCTAGTGTGGCATGTGAAGTATCTCTTTAGAACTGTCTGTCTTCATCTTTGCAAGCTTTCATTAGCAGCACAATGGTCTTTATCAAAGGAGATCCTGTTACTGTCAGCAGCAGAAGGTATGTGTCCAGGCAGAACAAAGGAACACTTATTGCCACATTTCAATGATGATATCAAATGACAATATTTTTGCATAATCTTAAAAATCATGGTGCAGATGTTGTAGAAATGGTAGAAAGTGTTAATTACAATTAAATGTTTTGCATAGGGAAGTTAGACCCAGTTTTAATATGCCACTTAAATTCTAGTTAATAACTCTTTTCCTGTAACTGCACATAGTGAAACAAGACCCTGGATTCCTTCTTGTTTGCAGCCTTACATCTTTTACTCATTTTTTTGATACTAGGCAAAGTCAAGAAGTTGCCCTTCATAGTTTGCTAAAGCAGTCCCTAAATAAACCAATTTGTATATAAATTTTCAATGAGTCATTAGCATCTTAGTAAAATTTTTAAAAGAAATTGGGGAACCAAGGAATGTGTGAAGAAAGAATATAAAGAAAAATTCAGAAATGTTAGAGATGAATGAAAAAGGAAGATACCTACAGTTTCTTGCCGAAAAATGCAACTATATGGATCATCATCTATCACCTATCCAGAGGGGAAGCTGGACAATATATACATGGAACATGCAGATTATATAGGTGTGGAATGACTGCTACCTACTTCTACTGTTTCATGGTAATCTCTCTTAGACTTCTCTTTAATTTCCTACTACCATCTATTTCTATAAATACCACTGATGTATCTAAAGTGCTTTCCCATGTGTAAAAGTTCAAGGATACCTTAAAAGAGCCCATTAGAACCTGGCTTCTCAGATATTGCTTCTGAAGAAATTTTGCTAGGGAATATCACTAGCAGTTTCAGAAACAACCCATTAAGTAATATGTCCATACCAATGTATTCAAAGAGCACATTAATTAGATATTAATTAGATATTATGATGTATATAATACATATGAGAGTATTTTAATTTATTCTCTATAAATCCATGACTGCAGTTTCAAAGTGTACCAGGCAAATGAAGTGGATAAGTTTCTACTTATTGATGGGTAGCGCAGACACTGTCTCTTGTTGAACTTATGGAGAATGAAAAATTAAGCAAGAGATCCACTCCAAATCAAAGATGTTTCTAAGGAGACCCACTACAATCTTCTATAAATAGACTATTCCTCTAAAGCCTTCAATGTTAAAATCATCTCATGTGGTAGAGTGGTAGAATAGGATTGTGGTAGAGCATACAATGAGCTGGATCAAGTTTTGTCACTGTGCTTAGAGATTTGATTGCTGGAACTCAAAGTAGGTCTTCTCTTTCTTCTGCAGCTGCATTCTGGAGCTATGCTGCAGCTCTGGATCTTCATGCCCTCCAGTCAGTCAAATCAGAAAATGATTCTTTCAGTATTTTTTAATCTCAGCCAGTGTTTTATCTTTCATGTTTAAGAAAATCTCAGAGAATTGTCTGAGAAGCATTTTCATCCCTTTTCTCCAAATTTTAGGGTATTTTTAGCATCCTTCTTTCCTATATATTTCTTCCACGAGAAAGAGCTCTTCTCAGCATCCCTTTGAGGTTTGTTTATCTGAGTGCTGAAGGAAAGTGTAACTGTTTTTTCTATCTTCATCTTACCTCTTGAAAACTATTTGCCATGTTCCAAAAAGCTGGGTTCGTAAAATGTTGTAAAGAAATATAAAGCAGTAATTGCCAAGAATTTCTTGAAAGCCCTGCATTCCTAATGATTGATCTACTCTTCACATGCACTGGCCTTTCTTTTCATTTCACAGATGGAAGTGATGACAATGAAGAAGGCAGTGCAGTTGAGAATGAAGAAACTGTCAAAGGAACAGGTCAGTAATGTGGGTTATTTTGAGGCCAGACACAGATGCTTTCTGATTATTCATAAGAATGAAGGAGGAAGAAAGGTCTCCTTCTGACATACTCTCATTCTCTCATGTGTTTTTAATTATTTTAATCAATCACAAATAAAGGGAGGAAGAGAGCGACACCAAGAACCAGAAGGGGACGTGCCAGAGGGAGAGATAGGCATGGTGATGAGGAGGATGAGGATGATGAAGACGGGACAAGGAGAGCTGGGCATCGCAGGCACAGAAACCGTAGACGAGGACGAGCAGCTGGAAATGAGGCCAGTGATTCTGATATGGAACCTGCAAAATCCAGAAAGAACCAGGAAAATCAGAAATCCAAGGAAGATGATGAAGAAGAGGAAGATGAGAAAGGGGGTAAAAGTGGGAAGGGTAAAAATGAGAAGAAAGTGGACAAAAAGGCTGATAAAAAAGGGAAAAAAGAAAAGGCCAACAAGAAGAAAAAAGACAAAAAGAAATCAGGATCAGGGTAATGACGTTACTTTTTTTTCTTATAATAAAACCATAGTTATCTTACAAAAAACTTGTTTTCATTTATAACTGTGAAATACCAAGACTCAATATGAGTCCCTTGTGACAGCCAAATTAGAGCTGGACAGATATTCTTTCTTCCTGCAATGAGAAAATGCTGGCTGAATGAAATGAAAACTTTCCAGGAAGTCATATCTAGTTATATCCTAAGTTTATGAGCTGTTTTCTGGAGAAAGGGAGCAAAAATGACAGAGGAGAAGTGAAAGTGGTGGACAGAGGTGATAACAGGTGAGATCTGCCCCACTTTTTTCTTTCCGCAAAACCGAAATGCCCCAAACCCCAAGCTGATAACCCTCCAAGAAAGACAAGTTTTATTTCCAATATAGAACTAAAATCTTGATGCTTCCCAGAAGATCATATTCTTGTTTCCCAGACAGCTTTGAGCCATATTTTTAAGATCAGTGCCAAAATTTCAAGAACTCAGAACCAAAAACTGAGATGAGATTTTCCAGTCTGTCTCCCACTCGCTTCCTCTGAAATGTCATTTACAACTTTCCAAAGCATCTAATACAACCTGGGGCTTTTGGTAGACTCCAGAGACAGGGAGCACTTCAGAAAAATATTTCTACTTCTCTGCCATCCTAGCATTCCCTTGCTACTTGTCCATTCTTGTGCTTTTGAGGGGAAGCAGCCCCTGGGAGCGATGTATAAGGGAGCAAATGGAGCTAGGCACACTTATCTCAGTGGAGGGGGAGAGAAACTCCCATTCCTCATTCAGCACTTTTTTCAACTCTTTCTCTTCTGAGAGGCATCACTGGAGAGCACAGCAGGAGTAAAAGGAAAGAAAAAATACAGTGAGATATGCTGTTGTATTAATTTTTCTGTGATCCCATTTCTGTATATTTCTACTTCCCTTCCTGATGAGAATGGCTAAAATCTCTTTTCTGCTGGCTCTTCACTATGGTGGCAATTATACTCCTGCACCCAGTTTGCTGTACTCATAGAGCAACAGTCCTGAATGTGCAAACCTGTGTTCCTTTGTTTATTGGTTTCTTCATTGTAAACGTTTACTCAGTGTTAATTAAAAAAGGTCACTGAAAATAGAAAATTGAATGAGGGCACAAAGTTTTTCATTTCAAAGTTCTTAGTATTAAAATACTGAAATTTTGGGCTAAATAACTAGAAATTGATACCTGGAACAAGACCTTGTTCTTAAAGTAGTAAGCCTATCAACATTTGAGGAAAAATTGAGGATACTCTAGAAGATAGCTCAAGAACATTGTATTTTTCGACTTTTACAGGAGCTGCTGAAAAGATTTCAGAAGAGTATTTTAAAGTATATTCAAAAGAAAAAATGAAATAATGTAAGAATGAAGGATAGCAGGCTGGTGGTCTGTTTGGCTGTGATCCAGACAAAGGATTTGCCAAACTTCAGGAAAGAAAAGGAGTCTGGCAGTATAGAATATAGCCTGTCTAGCAAGTCCATGAGGACTGCCCTGGGAGAGGACCTATCACAAAAAGTACTCTCTACTATTTAAACATAGACCTTGCTGATGCAGTTTTTTAATTGCCAAGGTGTTTCAGCATGAAATAGCATTAAAAGAGTGAAATCAGAAGTTGAGAAACAAAACACCAAAAAAATTTCCCCACATTAAAAGAAAAAATCAAACTATTTGACAGAGAGATAATGTTGTATTTACTGCTGTCATTGTGGCCTTTGCTAACTTAGCAACATTGCCCATTTTGGTGAGCTCACAGTATGTCAGTAGAATCTGCTGCTTCATGGTCTGTACTTTTCATTTAAATCAGATAAATCTCTTCACACACTACTTATTCTACCTAAAGTACATAAGGGAATCCTGGAAGAACTCTGCATTGATTTGCAGAGTTTGTTTAGTTGTTTTGGTTTTATTAAAACTTAAATATTCTGCTCTTGGTTTATTTGTGGTAGTGAGTTTCACAGGGTGATTCCATGATGAAAGGAGTTCTTTCTTGGTGGGTTTTAAATCTTCTGTTCTTAGATGTTAGTGGTTGTTGATGAGGCTGATTGTTACCTGTAAATGAGGGTTTGAGGAGGGTCTACTCTACACTTTTCATAATCATCATCCCCAAAATATCAATGATAAATTGCTCCCTTAGTCTCACTCTGGGGATCTGATTCATGGATTAAAAAACCGTTTAGTTCTTTACTGCCTTGTTTCATTTTGTCCGACTGATCTTAGAAACTGTGTGCAGTCACATGAGGAAAAGATTTTAGAAAAGGAATTCTATTTTTCCTATTGCATAGCTCTATCTGTGAGTAGATAAACTGACCTTTATTAGGTTTACTTGAGAATATAAAACTTATGCAAAAGCCCAGAGGTACACAGAAAGTTAAGGCAGTACAGACACTGCTTCTTTTTGCTAACTGAATAGCACTAATTGAGAGGCAATGCTATGGGGATTACCCATAAAAATAGAATTTACACAAAAACCTAGAAAGAAAGGTTTCAAACTTAGTCAAATTTATTTAATTGTCATGCTATACTCTCTAAGTCGTACCAGTCTTATCCTGTAATGTCCAAGCTCAAAGAAAACATTTTCATCCTAATTTTACTGCTAGAAGCAGAAGTAATGAGAAAAGTAGTTTACATCCATAAAGAGAAGATGAAACTAAAACCAAACCAGAGATGTCTAATAAAGTCATAAAACCAAACTATGGATGAATAGAATGAAGTCTATTATGTATGTAACTTGAAGAAGCAGTTGATTTCAAGAGTTCTACTGACTTAGATGTGTATTGAATTGGAGCCAAGGAAGATGGGGGCTTGATGTCAAGTTATTTACTGACACTTTATGCTGTATGTTAGCCTGCAGGTCACAATGAACCCTTCTGGACTTCAAATGTACGAATCAAAACCTTTTATGAAAGGCTAAGACTTTTGGTTGCAGAAGATGGAATTTTGATTTCCTGACTTGAATAACATGGGGTTCCACCTCTTGAGCTAAAGGGGAATAGTCTGCTGTTACTGCACCAAGTTTGGCTGCATAATACAAACACATTAGAAAATTCTGATTTCTTAAAGAAACTCTGAAATTTGGATTCTTTATTATTTTTCTGGTTCCAAAGGAAAGTGAAGAATGGAAGAAGAGATCTATTTCTAAAGACAAAAAAAGCAGTAGTTGGTAAAGGGCACAAAGTCCATTTTATCCCTACCTGACCTCTTGTGTTTTGTTAAGCTTCCTTTTCTCCATAAACACACTGCATCAGGACAAAGCCCTCATATTTCCCACCCTCTCTCTGCAGCATTGTAAACCACCATATTCCAGCTTTGCATAACCCAGCAATCTTCCATCAAAGGAAATATTTAATATCAGGCATGTCACTCTGCTTTATAAAATGCAAAGCAGTTGATAGCAACAATGGATTCTGAGCTCTCTCAAACCAGACTCTTTTAACCCTTTCGTTCTTCTTGGAGGCATGACTCTCTTTGCATTCTCCCTCAAACTTTTATGCACAAATCACTTTGTTATCCTCCATCCATTTGACTTCAGTTTTCTCAACTCACTCTTCACAATAGTGGTATGACAATAAATAGATGTGGTGTTCAGTAGCAGTTTTTCTTTATGTAGGTTTAAGTTTTCCGTGATACTGTTTTTTATCATGTGAAGCCTGAAAGTATAAGATTGATGGGTTCAACTTTCTAAGGTGACAGTCTATTCAGTATGGATCACAAAGATTCTCTGAGCGTTGGAGCACCTCTCCTATGAGAGAGGTTGAGAGAATTGGGATTGCTCAACTTAGAGAAGAGAAGAGAATGTTCTGGGGAGATCTCACTGTGGCCTTCCAGTGACTTAAGGCAGCTTATAAAAAGGAGGGAGACAGATATTTTACATGGCCAGACAGTGACAGAACAAGAGGCAAAAGTTTTAAACTAGAAAAGAACTGCTTTAGATTAGATATTAGGAAGAAATCTTTTACTCAGAGTGTGGTGTAGTACTGGAAAAAGTTGATCAGAGAAGCTGTGGATGCCCCACAACTGGGGTGTGTTGAAGGCCAGGCTGGATGGGGTCCTGAGCAACTTGATCTAGTGAATGGCATACTTGCATATGTCAGGGAGTGTTGGAGAGAGATGGTTTTTAAGGTCCCTTCCAACCCAGACCATTCTATGATTCTATGTCTCTATGATAATAAACAGCATTTTAGCCTTTAATAGCAGGGTGACACACAGCTATGACAGCCTCTTTCTTTCCTACACTAACTTCTGTGTGTCTGAAAGTTTTCAGCTCCTCCCCTAATTTTTTGCTATTATTAAGTATATTTTATGAAGACTATAGGTAGATGACCAATGAGAAATTTGTATTTTCCTGTGTTTCAAAAAGTATTTTGCTTTTATTTTATTTGCTTGCTTTGAGTCTTATGAATATTCTTACTGGTAAACCCTTGTGTCATTTATGTCATTTAGATCTCTAAAAACACTGTTTTGGTAGAAAAAAAGGTTTAAAATTTTTAAATTATCCAGGAGATAGAACCTATGCATTAGGTAATGAATCATTCAGTGCTCACATCAGATTTCAGATATCAAACTCTCAGAATGGTGAAGTATAAGCAAAAGAGTCTGAAAACTACTTGCTTGATAAAGTCTGAAAGAATTGGTCCCCAAACAAGCCAGAAAACCATTAAAAAAATACAAACCAACCTGCAGTACAGTTTTAAATAGTCAGAAAACAAACAAACAAACAAACAAGCAAACAAGTAAAAGAAGCTAAAGAAAACACAGCAAGAACAGATAGAAATGCATCAATCTGCTAGTACCAAGACGTCACTTAGTGGTAGTTGTCACTGTCAACTTTTTTAGGGCAGAAAGTCAGAATCTAATGATTTCCTTTTTATTATTTTCCTGTTTGCTGGCATAACAAGAGCAAACAGCTGTTGCTAATGAATTACTACATACCATTATATGAGATGCAAGACTTCTAACAAAAAAGGGCACCTATGCAGATTTTAGGAGAGTGAATATTGTTTTAATTGGCAATTCTTTGCAAAGATACTGCAAACTGATGTATGGGTAAGTTCAGATCACAGACACAACATACCTGGAGATGCCATTACAATTGCATCTCCTTCCCTTGAGTGCTTGCTGCTTTCTCATGGTCTTGCTGCAATGTGGCTTTGAATTCTTCCTGTCTATGAAATGCTATTGCCTTGCTAAGTGCGTGGGCTGTTATTTGGTATTTAAATTTGTCTTAGCTCTGGCTGTGGTGTCTCTTCTTTCTACTGTGACACACTAAAGAGAAGGAGTTCACTTTTGTGGCTGCAGTTATAGCATCCTCACTTCACCATGGTGGGTTTGGGTTGGACTCATAGGAGGCTAGTTACAGCTGCGGGAAAAATCAGTGACTGTCAGATGTTACCTCAGGAGTGCTGCCCACTGTCCCTGAGATGCTGAAGGTGTAGTGCTCTGCACTTTGTGTGGGCTTTTCTTTTCACACTAAAATTAATAACAAGTGTAAATGAAGTGTGTCCTCCCTTCTGTGCAAATGTGAAGGTGTTTCTCTAGTCTCAAATTTAAATGAAATTAACACTAAGTATGTTTTTCTGTGAAAACTTTTGTCCTATCTGAGTTTTGGTGGTATTTTTTGTTTCTGCTTTTGCTTGAAGCTCTGATTCTGAATCTGAGGAGGAACCAATTACAGAGGAGGAACTGGCCAAGCTGAAAGAAGAGGTAGAAGAAAAAAAGAAACTCATTGCCACGCTACGAAACAAGCCATGGAAGATGAAAAAGAAGTTGTCTGTCCTTAAGTATGGTTTGATTTCCATAATGGATATCTGCTATCCTGCTCTACACTGTTTTTTCTGAATTTTCACTTTAGTTCTGGACCTACTCACAAACTTAGCTTCAAACCACCTCTAATCTCTCTTCCCTAGGATGTGTTGTCACAGTAAATGGAGATAAATGGTGTTGCAGATCAGTGCTTTCTTGTCTTTGTAAAGCTGAAACCAAATATGGAAAGCTAATACCTTTTTGTTTTCAGAATTTTCATTACAAGCCAGTGCAAAATATTTTCCTTTTCTTCAGTTAGGTTGATGTTGGTAAATTCTTCCATTGCTAAGATTAATATCTCATTAATATTTCTCAGAAAAATGATCCAGTTTCTGGACTACCTCAAGATTGCTGGGGAGAGCAGAGAGGATTTATCTCCTAGTCTAACTTTTAGGAAAGAAAAACTTTTTAACTTACAGAAAAGCAAACTGATTGGAAGCAGAACTTAGACTTTCATTCATTTTTATGTATGCCACATAGGAAATTGTATTTTGCCCTAGAAAACCTATGGCTATATTTACTTGGAAGCCAAAACTGAAGCATACATTTACAGTTAAATTTCCACCAAGCACATGAACTGGGTAAATAGAGAGAACTTTATTCTTTTGACAAAACTCTTGTGCTTTCCTGTTTTGGATAACTCGTTCACTGCAGCAGTACCTAAATACCAACAAAACATAGCTAGCAGAGAAAGGATGGTCTGTCCTTCAGAGAGATTTTAATATGGACAGAAAACACAGTCACATGAAATATGGTATGGAAGGTCTATAGATTTGTCCTTCTAAAAGGTAAGGTAATTTTGGAAAGGGTAAACTTGCAAAGAGGTAATGGAAGGAATCAAAGGAGGTAGAAGAGAACAGTATCTAGGAGATGCAAAGTAGAAGCATTGTGAAGGTAAGAGAAATTTCAGAAAATATAAATGAGCAGAATACATTTTGGATAGTCTATAACTGAAGGATACCCATGTACATAAACTTAGTACTTGTTTGTATTCTTCCTATGGATAAAGCTGCTATTTTTATAGCCATTCTTCAATCCCATAATTCCCAGCAATTCCTAGGAAATTTCCTGACTTGGTATGTCCCTTGGACTATTGTTCGTTATTGCTTCTCCATGTAGTGGGCAGCGATCGCACACCTGTACTGGGCACTGGGGAGGCCACAGCCCAGGTCTGTGCTCAGTTCTGGGCCCTTCACTTTAAAAAGGACATTGAGGGGCTGGAGCGTGTCCAGCGAAGGGCAACGGGGCTCCTGAAAGGACTGAAGAACATCTCTCATGAGGGACACCTGAGGGAGCTGGGGTTGTTTAGTCTCAAGGAGGCTCGGGGGGGCCCCATTGCTTTTTGCAACTCCTTGAAGGGAGGCTGTGGTGAGGTGGGGGCCCGTGTCCCCTACTGTGCCTGCAGTGAGAGGACAAGAGGAAATGGCCTTAAGCTGAGACAAGGGAGATTCAGATAAGGTATTATAAAAAGCTTTTTTGCTGTTAGGGTGGTCATGCATTGGAATAGGCTGCCCAGGGAGGTGGTGGAGTCACCATCCCTGGAGGTTTTCAATAGGCATCTGGATCTGGTGTTCAGTGATTTGATTTAGTGTTTTTGGGGGTTACAGTGTGGTGGTGCTGGTTTGACAGTTGCACATAAGGTCTCTTAAAGGTCTTTCCCAACCTTGAAGATTCTATGATTCTATGATTTTTGGATTAGAAGAAGGTACAAAAAATTAAAACTAATGGGCCGGAGCTTCAGCTGCTGCAAACTGGAAACCCCTCAGGGAAAGCTATCCCACCTTAAGTCTGAGGGTTGGATTTTGGGAATAGCATTCCTGTTTGTGCATTTTTCTGCTTGAGTTTTGCACCCATGTGAAGAAAAGGGAAGCATTTAAAAGCTGTGTTACTGTGTGTGTCTCTGGTATACCCATCTCCCTCCCCTTATTAGTCCTCATAACACTTGAGATAGAAAAAAATTTGTACTATAAAAACACAAAGTCCTTTAGTAACTGGGTAGTTTATATCCAACAGCAATGTTTATTATGGTACCATATAATTAGAGAATTGAGCACAAGAATCCAGAGATGTGCCAACTGTTCTCTCTAAAGCTGTGCCACAAGACAGTTAGTACACTATCAAAACAACTGAAATAACAAATTATATAAAAAAAGACAGTAAAACCTCAAGCTTAGGCTTTTTGAAGGACTTCCAATTAAACACACACTATAAAGAGAAACATGAGAACTACTTTTTTTTCCCCTAGGAAAATCAGAGCAGTGCAGAATTGGTTATTCACAAAGAATCATGGAACAGTTTGGGTTGGAAGGGACCTCAAAAATAATTTTATTCCAACCCATCTTCCATTGGAAGGGCACCTTTCACTAGACCAGGTTGCTCAGCACCCCATCCAGCCTGGCACTTCCAGGGAGCACTTCCAGGGATGGGGCATACATGACTTCCCTGGGAAACCTGTGCCAGCACTTCACCACCTTCACAGGAAAGAACTTGTTCCTAATCTGTAATAAATACAAACTTACTCTATTTCAATTTGAAGCCATTCCCCCATGTCCTGTCACTACATTCTCTTCATAAGAAGTCCTTCCCCCTTCTTGCAGGCCCCCTTCAGGTACTGGAAGGCCACAATTAGGTCACCTTGAAACTTTCTCTTTTCCAGGCTGAGCCAACCCATTTCCTTCAGGCTTTCCTCATAGGAGACTGGCTCCATCCCTCTAACTAAGTTGCTCTGAGAGCAACTTGGTGTCTCTCCTTTGGACTAGGTCCAACAGGATGATGGACTTTCCTTTTCCACTGATGTGGTCACTCCATCATAGCAGATCACATGCTAGGGACATATTACGGTGATTTTTCAGTATTTTTGTAGCATAATTCATTTTATTACAGGACTTAGATTACCCATCAAGACAAATGAATTAGAAATAGGTTATTTTATAAGCATACAAACCCAAAGATGTATAAAGTGCATGTGTGAGATGGTGGAAATTTCTAATCTTTTGTTGCACTCTTTGTACTCCCATCAATCAGTATTTCATCTCTCTTACTGTGGACATACTGACAATCCTGGAGGCCAGACTAGTTGTCTTGGAGGCCAGCTGGGTATTAAATAACACTATAATTTTCCCACTATTATTGTTGAACTGCTTTTCAAGTGAGCTGTGCCTGACAGTATTTGTTTTGAATTCTGTTTTCAGCCAATCTTCTGAAACTTGCAAAACTCCTGGATCATCAAGATTCATGTGACATCTCTTTTTATGGAGTTTTTAGTTCTGAGAGTCTGAAACCTTCCTGAACTGTTACTGAAAAATGTGATCAATCGTCTTGAATCCTATTCATTAGCAATAAGCTCTAAGAGTTGTAATGCATCCTCTCTCTGCAGCACAGAAGTGCCTGAGGTACCGTACACCTCGCACTTTGGAAGCTGTAACTCCACACCTCGTATTAATAATTAACTCAGGCTTCTCTGGGACAATAATGCCTGGCCCCCTGAAACATTTATTAGTTCTTGCATCTGTAATTCAATTAATAAGCTCTCTCTAAAGCTTCTTTAAATTCACAGTTAGCTAGAGGGGCACACTTTGGCCTATCTTGTGATACAGATAATTTACCTCTAACACATGATACCAGTGATTACAAAGCTTGGTTTTGTTGGTCTGCGTTGTTTTTGACACATCCTTGTGTTTGTGAAGTCTCATTACTTCCAGATGGGCATGAATAGGTATATATGTACTTTTGGGTTTTGTTGTGGTTTCTAAAGTAGTTCTAAGACTTGATCATTCTTCCTGTTCTCACATTTTATTTATAGGACAAAAGAGACGGAGGAAAGGACAAAGTTTGACAAAAGTCTGCAGGGATGTACAAATAGATGTCTTTCATTTATATAGTTTAGACATCAAGGTAGAAACCTTAATTAAGTAATCTGTTGAACTATATTTAACAAGAACACATGTCACAGACATGGAAAGGATGTGGGAAGCCTTGTCTCTGACTGAATGGTGCCAGGTTGATGCTGAACTTTTAAGGCCAGGAGGTTTAAGTAACTTACAAACCACAGAGGTCAGGAGTAACTAGTCAGTGGAGTAATTAGTTAGTGGGGCTAATCTGCTGCAGAGCTGGTGGGGGAAGAAAAGCTGAGGAGAGAATGAATACATGTTCTGTTTAATGGCTCCAGCAACATAAGCAATATGAAAATGTTATTTAGAATGTTATTGGTAAAATCCACCATGTACCAAAAATATGAGCTATGCCTGTAGAACACCAAAGGTAACTCGATTTCTTTTATTCAAACAGAGGGAAAAGACTTCCACTACTCTTTTACAAAGTAATTTATTTAAAAAAATTATTTCGATTTCATAACAATAATACAAACCAATTTAAATTGGAAAAGAACCCTATGATCCTTGAGTCCAACCATTAACCCAGCGCTGTCAAGTCCATCACTAGGTCAAGCCCCTCATTACTATATTTACACATCTTTTAAAAACCTCCAGGGATGGTGATTTGGCTGCTTTCCTGGACAGCCTGTTCCAATGTTTGACAACATGTTTGAAGACATTTTTTGTAATATCCAATCTCAACCTTCCCTGGAACAAATTGAGACTGTTTCTTCTTGTTCTGTTGCTTGTACCTGGAAGAAGAGACTGAGTCCCTCTTCACTATGACCTCCTCTAAGGAGGCAAGCTGACTGAGGGTGCCCTCGATCCCCTCCTCCAGATCATCAATAAAGGTAATAAACAGGACTGTTCTCAGTACTGAGCCCTAGGGAGCACCACTGTGACTAGATGACAGATGGATTTAACTCCATTCACCACCTCTCTTTCGGCCATATAGCACATGCTACTCTTTCATTAATTACATGATGGTTATTAACTATGTGATGATTTTCACCAGAGTTAGAAACATTATTGGCAGTTTTTAATGCATATTTGAAACATCTTGTCATGGTCAGCGTGCATTAATGGTCAATGCATGAATACCAGCAATTCTGTTAACAACAACAACAAAAAATTAAAGTTCATTGTTATTAGACCAGAGTAAAATTCAGTGTAAATCAAAATAATACTGCAAGTCCACTATTTGGACTTAGGTCATTTCTTTCAGGATTTATACAACAAACTTTTAAGTATGGAAAAGCAATTCATAAAAAAATTAAAGGAGTTGCTTCCTGCTTCTTTCATGAAGCATGAAAATACCTTCATAAGCATTGTGTACATATGGATTCAATGTTTTTTTGGTCCAGTCTTGCATGTGCAACTCAATTGACTGCACGTGTAACCACTCAGTAAGAAAGAAGTGGTTTGTTTGTGATTTAGTGATTAAATTAGTCCACTGCAGGGAAACAGGATGAAAATCAGTGAAAAATATGTTGTAAAGCATTTAGGGAAGAAGGGGTGCAAGGGGAGAGGAAATTTCAGCCACTGGCAAAGCAAAATCCAGGGAAGCATTCAGGAGCATCAGCAGCTTAAAACCTGTAGGTCCAGATCACCACTTTCACAAAGCAATGTTTTGGTTTGTCCTGGAGAAAAAGCTTAAATGCTGACAACACTTGAAAGATTGCTTGATAGGGATCCAGGAGGCAAATGAGGATAAGTAAAACTAGTTTTAGTAGAAAACATTGCAAAATTAATTTAAAACTAGTCAAAAGAGGGTTTGGATTAGGAGTTTAAGATAAATATTTTTAGGAATTTCGTTGTGTAAAATTCCTTCCTGTTTTGACTTAGCTTCATTTTATAGCAGAGCAGTTTGTGGGGAGTTTTAATGTTCACCTATAGATGCAAAATGTACTCATATATGCTATTGAGAATTTTTTAGTGTATTTATTGCTGTTTTCAGATTATGTCCATAAATTTCTAACTTATTGGATCACCCTAAAAACCCAACCTACAATTTAAAGATTTCATATTCTGCAGTGTAATGTAATTAGTGACTGCAAACACAAGCTTTCTACTCTGTAGGTTTTGATTTCAGAAAATTTTCATGAACAAGCCTGAATTACCCAGTGAAAGAAGTGGCAGTAGAATACAGTATGCTGACCTGGGACATAGGTAGGCATGCAGTTTATTGAGTCAGCCTGCTTTTATGGCACTGTTCCAGCACTGACTGCTGAATTTAGGAGGAAGCTGCCATCTGCTGTCAGGACTGCCTTATATCTGTTGATAGAGCAGCAAGATTTTAGATTCTGAGGCTTGGATTTAAAGGTGACCCTTGGACACAGGTTTCCTGCAGCTGAACCAATCTATTTTCTCTGACTTACATGGGAGCGCTGTAATTTAAGTGTAGATATTTTTGGGAATCAAAATGAGAAAAATGGTACGTGAGCAGTGAGCTGCAAAATCTCAGGACTCAGAGTGGCTTGGAAAATACAGAACCCTCAGTCAGTGTCAATGTTAGCTAAGTACAGAAAGATCAGATTTCAAAATCCAGAATACAAATGTGATCCAGAAGCATGGAATTGGAAATAAAGAATCTGGATCCTTAAAAAGACACTGACTCCATCCTCAAGGAACACTTTTATAGTGATGAATAGGTGGGCTCTGTGGCTGTGGGAGTGGCTGGGTATTTTTAACTTTTAAAAATCTGAATCTTTGCTTTCCTTGTGCTATAGAGAGAAAAAAAGAGTGATTCATGATCTCAAATGTTGGGAAAATGCGTGCTGAAGTCTTGATGAGGTCAGGTGAACTTGCACTGGCCCTGATGTTTCACCAGCTGGGGTTGGGTGAGAGCGCTCTGAAGGAGAGAGTGCTCAGAGTGCTCCCAAATAGGGAAAGCTCTCAAGGACTGAAAATTAAATTTAGTAACTCGTTTTTGCACTTATGTGCACTTATATGGATCCTTGGTACTGCAAGCTAAAGCAATTGTTGCAGTGGATGTCTAGGTTGTGAAATGCTTCAACAGATCTTCAGATTGAAGATCACCCTAAGCACTTGCAGTTACTAAAAATATACAGTTAGTTTTATAGATGTTGAGATTTTTAACCATTAGTTTAGAAAAGTTATGACACGGCTAATGGCCACCTTCTCACATAATTTTAATTCTCCTTTATCTCAACTTCACTGCTATACTGCCACTAACACTGCCAGATTTTGCAGTTTAACACCATCTTTTTCCTTCCTTGTATTAAATATGTGAGCAGAAAATATAAGCATAATAATTAATTTCACTCAGTATACTTACCTGTAGCTGTTCTGGAAAGAAAGAGATGTCATCACAATCAATATTTTCCCAATAGTCTACCTTTTCCCAAGTGATTTGCAAAATACCAAACATAATGTGCAGTGCTTTCAAGTTATCCAGTGTGATGACAAAACAGTTTAAAGGATTGTGAGTACACTGACAGCTAAGAATCCTTGGTCTGTTTTCCAGTGGTTTAGGACATTTAACCTCTAGAGCACATTTTCATAGGAGAGATGTAATGGAAAGTCATAAACTGAAATTGGATTAAGTGGAGGAAGCATTAGTATGCACTTGTTCTCATCTCTTTATTGTTTTAATCCACGAACATTATGCATTTTAAAAAGAGCTTAAAAGTCTTCCTTTCATATTTGTATTATTAACTCAATAACTTACATAAGCTAAATTTTAGCCTTTTGGGGACCAGTGAAGCTGCATTTTGAAGAAATTACTCTGGGACTGGTAAAGCTAGAGAAGGTATACACAAAAATTTGGAAGAGCTAAATTAAATGTAGAATTGAGAAGGGTAGACACAAAGGAACCAAAGCTCTAGTGTCCACATACCCCTCCCAAACTGGGAATGCATCCTAAGCCACAACACAGAGGCAGGAGGTTCAAATGTATCCAGAGCAAGATTAAGACACAAATGAGGTCAAATTTTGGTAATCAAAATGTTAATTCACTCTTATTCATTATCAAAGAAGAGAGCAAGGGAGAAATTAGAAGAGTAGGAAAAAGTGAAGAATTACAGAAAGCAAGAAAGGTAATCACCACCAAGAATCTGCACCATCCTGCAGAGATCCTTCTTTCTTCTGTTGGAATAAGTGCTGGAATAACAGGAATAACTGTTTGTGCATCACACAAATGGGCGGCAGCTGAACTGCAAAAGTCACTGTGACAAAGTATTTAATAACATTGACTGGATGTAGGCAGATCTTAGAGCTACAAATAAGTTTGTATTAGAGCAGGTGACTGAAGTTTTTGTATTTTTGCATTACATATACATTAATTATATAGTCATCTGCAAAATACAAAATATCAGAACTTTCCTTTCCAAACATTACTGAGGGAACAAGATTTTATAAAGCTCTATGAGGAATAAAAAAATTATATTAAAATGATAGAGACAATATAAAATTTCCTATACCATAATCTGTATCTCTCTTCTGCCCTCATTTTCCAGGGAAGCACAGCTTTTTGTTGAAAAGTTTGAAGGTGCTCTTGGGAAAGGGAAAGGAAAAAAATTCTATGCATACAAAGTGATGATGACCAAGGTAAATTCATTGTTTCACTAATTTCCTGTAAAGCTAATGGGGAAGCCTTCTGGAGATTATTGCCATGGGTACTCATCTACCACAGTAGCTTTTCTTGTCTTTCTATGAATTTTAAAACTTTTATTTCCACTGCCCTTGCATGAAAATATTTCTAACAAATTCTTACAGATTGATTTTTGAAACTTGTCATCAAAACAAAAATCAACTGTTTTACAGGAGTTTGCAAGCATTCAGTATCTCATGAAAGTAATTTCTCTTGGTGTAGATTGGGTATTTGTGTGGACTGAATCCAAAACTCAGTCTTTCCCTTGAGACAGCCCTCTGTTAAGGGTGAAAAAAATAAAGAAAGAGGAAGAGAAAAAAGAAAAAGAGGGAAAGACAAAAATAAAGAAAAAAAGAAAAGAAAAAAAGAGAAAGAGAAAGAGAAAGAGAAAGAGAAAGAGAAAGAGAAAAAGAAAAAGAAAGAGAAAAAGAAAAAGAAAGAGAAAAAGAAAAAGAAAAAGAAAAAGAAAAAGAAAAAGAAAAAGAAAAAGAAAAAGAAAAAGAAAGAGAAAGAGAAAGAGAAAGAGAAAGAGAAAGAGAAAGAGAAAAAGAAAAAGAAAAAGAAAAAGAAAAAGAAAAAGAAAAAGAAAAAGAAAAAGAAAAAGAAAAAGGAAAAGGAAAAGGAAAAGGAAAAGGAAAAGGAAAAGGAAAAAGAAAAAGAAAAAAAAAGAAAAAGAAAAAGAAAAAGAAAAAGAAAAAGAAAAAGAAAAAGAAAAAGAAAAAGAAAAAGAAAAAGAAAAAGAAAAAGAAAAAGAAAAAGAAAAAAAAAACTGGCATTAAAAGAAGTGATTAGCTAATAATTCTTGTGGTAGAAATAGGAAATTCACACAAACCCAGTAGGAAACAAAAGGAGATCACTCTTCACAAGCAATTACTTTGTGGACTCTGCTAAAGGATGTTGTGGATGATTAAGGGGTTACATTAGCTCATGGAAGAACTGAGCATCTGGGCACTGAGATGATAGTGTGGTTTTTGTTTTTTCTTTTCTGTGACTCATTTCAGAAATGGATGAAATTTCAAAGAGATTTTGAAAATTTTAAGACAGCCTGCATACCCTGGGAAATGAAAATTAAGGAGATTGAAAGTAAGTAAGTAAGAATAGGATCTAGTACCACATTTCTGATGTCTGCCAAAGTGATAATTCCTTTAGAATATATGTCTGTATTCAATGCATCATTTAAAATCAATGAGTATTTATTTTCTCATTGTTGAGCTTGATATTATAATTAGTTGAAAATTTTCTTCAGAGACTATCACTTTACAGATAAAAAATCGTCATTATACAGGTAGCAGTTCAAGAGCCAGTGTTTAAATTAATCCTAGAAAAGTGTAATTGTGATTTAGCCATTCACTTTATTCACCTTCACTTTATTTTGTCT
Source organism: Aphelocoma coerulescens (assembly GCF_041296385.1). Lineage (NCBI taxonomy): Eukaryota > Metazoa > Chordata > Aves > Passeriformes > Corvidae > Aphelocoma > Aphelocoma coerulescens. The sequence continues at coordinate 61,680,763 of NW_027184085.1, forward strand.
GTATTTATTTTATACATATTATACTATGCAGGCTATAGTGCAATTATTTCTGCCACTTTTTTCATTAGCTTGAGCTTCACGTAAGTTGTATTTCTCTCATTTTCAGCCACATCATACAACACAGAGAGAACAATAGTGGCCCTGGATGCCCCATGTATAAACGAGGCAGTGTAGTCATTCCAATGGGTATGTCTGAGAGTAGGGGTCTGTCACAAGTTGGTTTTGTGTTGCAGTTCCAGTGATGAGTTTAAATTGCAGCCCTTTATTTGAAGGAGATTTGACTTAAGTGCGTGGATACCTGAGTGAGTGACTATTAAAACGCCCTAGGGTATATCACTGTGTCCTGCAGCCGTAGGGAGGAGGAGAGAAGATCCAGGAGGCAGGAATTGTGCAGCAAGGTTGATTTATTTAATTATTTTACAAACTCTTTTATAGACTTTTTTCTTCATAGTCTAATTGGACAAAGGATCAGCCACCCCTTGGGGTGATTGACTAGAATCCTAAAATATCCATTGCCAAATATGTTTCTACTATACTATACTATACTATACTATACTATACTATACTATACTATACTATACTATACACAAGACTTTTCAAGTTGCAGGTGTTTAATTGTTTACAGAACTCTGCTACTATCTTTTGTGAGAGAAAAAAGTCTCTCATGGACTTAGAAAATAGCAAGAAAACCCTTGCTAGCAGCATTTTTGTATCCACAAGGGACTGCCACTTAGATTCCCTTTACAACAAATACTTCCCACTACAACTTAAAGAGCCTTTCTCAGTTGTGTCTGACTCTTCAAGTCCTTCAGCTATCTAGACAGATCAGGTAACAAACAGCTTGAAGCACTGGGCTATCTCGCTGGGCTATCCCTTCTTCAAGCTGAGTCCCTTCTAGGACTGGGAGACTGGCTTCAGAGCAAAAGGCATCAAGCTCTGCTGTGCTGTGTCCTCACGTTGGCAATACGTGAATCTGATGCTGGGGCTTTGGTGTTCAAAAGAGATAGACGTTGATAAATGTATGAAGTATATATATTTAGAAAATAGAGGCTTCTTTTCCTTACAGGACAGGTATGTGGTATTATCTGTGTAACAGGACTTTATCACACAGACCTGTGCTGGGACAGGGTGACTCTTACTCCACTGATGAAATTTATACAATGCACACCAGTCTGCATGCCAGTGCCTACTGTGGTGAGGCTGTGGATGCAGGAAAAGATGTCTAAAGTCTACTTAGAAGCATTTCATTCATACATGGAACATGTTGCACCTCAGAGTGGATTTGAAATACTGGTAAAACTTGGACTGATTTCGTTCACAGCTAGTGCAGTCCATTTGCAACATTTTCTGTGTTCCCTGTTGCAGGTCCCTGTTTGGACCTGCCCATTCTGAAAATGCAGTTAAGGGCAGTCATGGCTAAACTACCCTCATCCATAGTTAAGCTTCTTACTTACCAGAGGTGTCTGTTCTTTCCTGATTGGTGAAAAAGAATAAAGCCCATGAGAAGTCTGTGCATTGGCTTGCAATAGCTATAGTGATGCAGGTAATTCCAACGCGTTGCCTCACTGCAGGTGTTCCAGGTGGATGCATGGCAGCGGTTTCATCAGGATAACTGGTATAACTCAGTGCGTGAAAAGAAGGTATTCCCATTAGAATGGGGATATCAGGATTTGAGCAAAAAAAATAATGTGGCACAGAGAGGTCTACAAAAGTAACCTGAAATCAGAAATCTTCATAATTTCTTGCACTGTATTTTTTCATAGCATGCCCCAAGGCTGTAGCTTGGTTATAATTGGGTAATGTGCATATCACAACCAGATAGACTAACTCAAAGTCTCTCGATCTATACCTCTCCCCAGACTTCCCAGTATGGCAGTCACTGCTAAGATTGGCCACTTCACACAAAATTTCAAAATTATCATTTAACTGAACTGCGAATAAAGCAGATTCAAAATGCTGAAATCCTTGACAGAATGGCTTGTTCCTCCCTTTGCACTGTGATAAATGTGTCCTAGTAAAGAAGCTTCAGTGGATCGATGCTGCATTTGTCCCTACTGGGTCCCTCGTGGACATGCTTAGGCGGCACTCTCCTAGCACCTATGGATGCACACAATCTCACCTTTGCAGGCAGTCATGAACAGCTTCGCACCCACACAGTCTGTGCACGAACCGGAGACAAAGAGGTGAGAGGGGTTCTCTGCATGCAAATCCGAGGTGTTTAATGGCAACACCCCGAAGGGAACAGAGGCAAGAAGAACAACCAAACCTAAAGCCCACGCCAGTTTTATCCCAAGAGCTCCCAAAGCCGGGCAGAGCATCCAAAACCAATAGTCTGAGGGCTAGGGGGCAGAGGCAAGGTTGAATGACATAACAGGGGCCAATGGGAGAAGGGATGGGAGGGGGAGAGGGCCAGTGACCAGCAGAATCTAGACAAAGGGAGAACCTTCTAGCACAGTGTTGTAAGGAGGGACCACTTTTAAGGCAACCTGAGGGGTGTAAAGTGGACTTAGCTACTGCAACACCTCCCCCTAATTTACCTTAAAAGAAGCCCTCCTCCATTTACTTGGAACTAACCAAGGTGGGAATCATACTTCCCCTTCCTATGAGTGGGGAAAGTGTATTTTGATTTTTGACAGGGTCCAGGGTTGTGGCAGTATTTCAAACAATGAATGGATGGCAGAACAACTAGAAGCACACGCAAAGCCCCTGAAAGGAGGTAACCTCTCCCCTGAGTTCCCAATGTCCCAATAAGTCCCAAGTTCCTTTGACAGTGCTGAGTGCAGTGGACCTTTCTGGGCTACCGAGGCTGCTATTTCCATGCTCTTATCAGCCACAGCATCTGTAGCCACAGCAGTGTCTCTGTGTACTTGCTCGGATTAGGGACATTTAGGAGATGGCAGGGTGACAGGTGCCGGTTTCCATGGGGGAGTTGGTGCCAGTGTCTTTGTAAGGGTCTCAAACAAAATTGTTAAGAATCAAGGCTAGATTATTGAAAGGTTGAATCACTCGAGAATAGCTGAAACTGAAAATGTTCATTCTCCCTTTATCAATTTCCCTTTTCCATCCCCCCTTTTCAAAAAAGAAGGTAAGTATGGGGTATAGGAAGGGTAGGGGATTATTCGGGTGGGGAAACCATGAGGGGAGGTGAGAGGGGTTCAGGGGGATTTTTAACTGAAGCAGTCTGGAGGGGGCGCAAATTAGATGTTCACGTGGTTTGTCACTTTGCATCGACATCGCCTCCAGGCAGCACTAATCTCATCTTTGGCTGATTCAGCATCAGGGTTATCTGTGTTTTTTCTTATGTTCTCAAGAGCTGTTGTCGGTGGTCCAAGGTAGGGTTTGATATTCTTTCCCGGTATCCATTTCAAACCTGCTGGTGTGGAAGCAAGCATATCCCCTTCCCCAAGTGATGAGTGGAAAGGGTCCCTGAATTTGACAGCTCTCTGGATCCTTGATCAACACTGATGGCTGCTCTTTTAATTTAGCCTGTGTTGAATTGGTAAAGTGTTGGAATATAGGGGGGCAGGGTTCTGAGAAGGAGTTGTTTAAGAAATTGATGGTAAAGAGAGCTTTGGAGACTCTCACAACAGGAGAGTTAACCTCTGCACCTCCACGTTGTTGGTCAAGGACCCTCTGGAGAGTTTGGTGGGTCCTTTCAATAATAGACTGTCCTGTGCGGGAGTGGGGCATGCCTGTGGTGTGCTGGATGCTCCACTGACTAAAGAAATCTTACAACTTATTAGAAACATAGGCAGGACCATTGTGTGTTTTCACTTCTTTGGGCACTCCCAGGGTGGAAAAGGCAAGGAGAAAGTGTTTTATCACGTCTGTTGCCTTTTCTCCCACATGGGCAGATGCAAAGACAGCTCCAGAGAATGCGTCTACTGACACGTGGACATATTTCAGTCTCCCAAATTGGGGGACATGGGTGACATCTGTCTGCCACAATTGGCAGCTGCTGAGGCAGCAGGGGGTTTATCCCTGTACCTGATACTGCTGACAGCTAGGGCACGTTGCTACAATTGCCCTTGCTTGATCTCTGTGAATGTTAAACATTCTAATGAGGGCAGGAACATTTTGTTGGAATTAACTTGGCTTGTGCAAAGATGTCAGGTAAGTTGGGACTGTGCACAGCCATGGCCAGGGCATCAGCTCTCCAGTTTCCCTCTGCTATGGGTAATGGCAGATCTGTGTGTGATCCCACATGCATCCCATGATAAGGCTGCTCTGGCCTCTGTTTATGCTCTGGGATTAAACCTGTGTAAGTGTATTAAATTTTCTACTGATTGAGCTGTTACAGTAAAATATTAATATATGTGTCCCAAATAGCACAAGATATATTAGGTTCATATTATTGACTGAAAGAATTTGTTACATATCTGCAAAACAGTGTGGAAATAACAATATAAATAACAATATAAGTTCCTCTGAACAGAGAGATTTACTTCTCATTTGCTGTCTGAGTGCACCAGGCTCCTAAACTGTGTGTGTGAAAAACCTATAGAAAGGTCATTTTTTCCCCTGCAAATGAGTGGTAATGGAACTGAAATCTAGTACTTTTCTAGCTGATGGCTCTCCTATAATAAGCAGAACTGTGCTGAATCAAGCTGGGGTTGAATTTGGGTTTTTATTTTTGTTTGGCCTGACCTGCAGAGTATGGGTCAAATCAGGCCCTTGGTTCTTACTTCTTCTCCTGCAGCCTCTTACCTGTGCACAGGGGAGTGTTTGAGGTCAAATCCTTCATCTAGGGATGGGGTTGCCTGCATTCCCAGCTACAGATAGAGCACATAAACAGAAAAGTAAGAGAAAGAAAGGGTACAAACACTTGCAGATAATTTTTTTCGTCTCTTGTGAAAAAAATCTGGTGAGAACTCTGGTAACAGCACTGGAAACTGTTTTGTCTCCTTGGAAAGACTTTTCTCACTGGCTAATTCTGCACTGCTTCCTATTAAAACTGGGCTGATTCTGGCTTAGCATGTCAAGAATGCTTAAAATCCACATCAGAGAAAATATAAAAAGAATTGGAACCTATTTCTAGAGGTTACTTAATAATAGCAAGTATCACAGCTTCTATCAGATCCTAAATACTCAGTTTAACTAATACTATATTTTTGTGTCTGTTTTCTTAGCCAGCTCAATGCATACTAGTATGCAATATGCAGAAAAGTTATTAGAATTATGGTAATAAAGAGCAAAAATTAAAATTAATTAAATTTAGAATTAATTAGAATTTAAAATTAATTAAAATTAGAACCAATTAAATGTGTAACTAAAACCCTCTCCTGATTTTATTTATTTTAAATAAATTCTGTGCATCTTTAGATAAAATAACATCAAAGGACTACCTTATCTGCCTTTTTATCACATCTCATGTCTTCACAGGTCACTTTGGCTCATCAGTAGCATCCTATTTCATATTCTTGCGTTGGATGTATGGAATAAACATGATTCTCTTTGGACTGACCTTTGGTCTGGTAATGGTGCCTGAGGTGGGAATCTTTTCAATTATCTTTGAGGATTGCATTGTGAATTTCTGTCTTTGCAGTGAGATTTCATAGGACTGGAGCTTTAAACAAGTTTTTCATCTCTGTATGTTCCATTTGAAAGTATTAAACTGTACCAGGCCTATAAAGATGGTCTTCCTTTGTGGATAGTTGTCTCTACAGAGAGATGTCTTGAAATAGACAGGACAGAAAAGTGTAAAATACATATAGGGTTGTCTTCTCAAATGGTTTGTTAAGTCGGTGATGACATAGGTATGGGGTTTTTTTGTTTTCAGGGGGAGTGGGTTTGTTTGTTTGTTTGTTTTTGGTGGTTGTATGCAGAACTGAGTAGAGGAACTGAGACCAAGAAGAAGTATGACCAGAAGACCAGGTGGAGTATCTTGTCTAAATGCGCATTGCAATAGCAAGATGTATCTTGGGGGTCAGAGGATCCTTTCAGATGCAATACTCACTTGCTGATAGGTGTAACAGGGCTGTAAAGTCATGAGAGACCTCTGTGTTTTGCACTGTGCAACATCACTGTTAAGAGTGGTATGTAGAGCAGATATTAGACTTAGACATGAATTACTTCTATGAAATATATACTTTCTGAGTTTCTTTGAGCCACCATATTGTCCTTCTAAAAGCAGAGCTTTTACAGAATTAAAAATATTGTGTCTTATCCCTGATTTCAATATTCCATGTTCCTCTTATCTTTCTTATTTTGTAGCAAGTAGATGAGAAAGAGTCAGGTAGGAATTTCCATCAACTTCCTAGCCCAGCATTTCAATAGCATGATCCATCCTGCTAGATCCCTACAAATCTCTGTGGTTTGATGGGATTCACCATCTGATATCACTGTAAAAACCTCTCTCAATTATTTTTGAGTGGCCTTGGGAATCCAGAGAGGTCCTAGATGACTGGAAGCTGTTGAATGTTGTTCCAATTTTCAAGAAAGGCAAGAAGGAATACCTGGGAAGTACAGGCCTGTCAGTCTCACTTCAGTGCCTGGTAAACTTAAGGAAAAGATTTTCCTGTGAGGTATTGAAAAACAACTGAAGAACAATCCAGGCAATGGTCACAGCCACCACGGCTTCATGAGAGGAAAGTCTTGCTTATCAAACCTGATTTCCTTTTATGACAAAGTAACCCACCGAGTTGATCAAGGGAAGCCAGCTGATGCACACTTTTTGGACTTCAGTAAAGCTTTCAATGCTGTCTCTCATAGTATCCTTCTGGACAAAATGTGCAGCACACAGCTGAATGAACACATCCTGGGATGGGTGAGCAGCTGGCTTATGGTTAAGTCATGAAGGGTGGTGGTGAATAGGGTGGCATCAGATTGGTGACCTGTCAATGATGGGGTTCTGCAGGCTCCATCCTTGGCTCTCTGCTCTTCAACATCTTCATGAATGACATGGATGCAGGACTGGAAGGGATACTGAGTAAGTCTTAGATGCAGATGATACAAATCTGGGAGGAGCTGCTGACTCCCTCAAAGGCAGGGAGGCCCTGCAGAGAGACATTGATAAATTCAAGGCCTGGGCAGCCACCAACGATATGAAGAAATTCCATGCCTGGGAAGGGCAACCCTGGCTGGGTGTATAAACTGGGGAATGAGAGGCTGGAGAGAAACATTGTGGAAAGGGACCTGGGGGTCCTGGTTGAGGGACAGTTGAACTTGAGTCAGCAGTGCCCTGGAAGCCAGGAGAGCCAAGTGTGTCCTAGAGGCATCAGGCCCAGCATTGCCAGTTGGGCAAGGGAGGGGATTGTCCCACTCTGCTCTGCACTGGGGCAGCCTCACCTTGAATATTGTGTGCAGTTTTGGTCACCACAACAAAAACAGACATTAAGCTGTTAGAGAGCATCCAAAGTATTGTGAAGGGCCTTGAGGGGAAGCCGTATGAGAAGCAGCTGAAATCACTTGGTCTGCTCAGCCTGGAGAAGAAGAAATTGAAGAGGGATCTCATCACAGTCTACAACTTCCTCATGAGGGGAAAAGGAGGCTTTGTGGTGACCAGTGACAGGGCCCAAGGGAACGGCCTGAAGTTGTGTCAGGGGAGGTTTAGGTTACATATTAGAAAAAGGTTCTTCACCTAGAGGATGGCTGGGCACTGGAACAGGCTCCCCAGGGAAGTGGTCACAATCTCCAAGTCTCCAAGTCTGACAGCATTTGAGAATTGTTTGGACAATATTTTCAGGCACATGGTATGATGCTTGGAGATGGCATTTTGCAGGGTGAGGAGTTGGACTTGATAATCTTTCAACTCAGCATATTCTCTCATTCTGTGATGTTCCTTAGAAGCCAAAACAGAAAAAAATGTCCAACAGTTTTCAGGGTGAGCCTGGAAGGGACCCTGAGAGGAGATATACTGTGCCTGAACAAGCATCTTACCAGCAGCAGGGGAATTGTCAGAATTCAAAAATTGATTCCCTACCATCTTCCCATACATTTCAATTAAAATATCCCAATAAAATCTGTACTGAAAGAAAAATTAGTATTTTGGTCTTTGTAAGATAAACACTGCTCATTAGAGAAATATGGGTGGACTTCTGTCCTTTGAATGTAAGCTGCCTTTGAATGTAAGAGGCTGTGTTTGGCAATCCATGATACCAGTGGAATTTTAAATTTAGAACACAGCACTGAATGCATATACTAAGCACAGTTTCAATCAGTAACATGAGGAGCAGTAAAAGGAATTGTAGAAGGTGGTCATTCTCATTAAGGAATTTACGACCATGAAACAAGTCTTTCAAAGAAATGACAGATCACTGTCCTTTTCCTTTGTTGCTTTTTTGCTTTCAACTATAAATCACTCTCATTTTTTGGTTTCAGGCTTTGATGGGTAAGCCATATGGCTCTTTGCCTAGAAAAACTGTCCCAAGAGCTGAAGAAGCAACTGCTATGAATTTTGCTACTCTCTGGGATTTTAGTGTAAGTTCATGATCTTGCAATATTGCATATCCACATGACTTTTATTCACAATTACTTAATTATTTAATGCTCAATTATTTAATATGAAGTATTTCAGGAGATAATTTGCAAGATAATTAATTTACATTTTTTTTCACAAGCTCTCTATATAGAGGTTTCTTTCAGACAAAACACATAATGAAGTTCGATATTCACAAGCACGTCTCAGTATATGTAGCAATACAAAGACAATGGGGAAATATCTCAAAGCTGGTTTGTTATTTCAGGGTAGTGGATTTCCATTTCTTAAGTGTGAATTTGGTCTTCTCGTTTTATATGATTAGGATTCTGAATTTTAAAATGCAATATGAATTTGGAAAAAAAAGGAGAAGAAAATAAATAAAAAATAATAGTGATCTCCCTACATCTTATCCCTTCCATTACATACAATGCCAGTGATGGATTCTCCTTGGATAGAAAAAGAATTGTAAGATCTTTCTAAAAATCTACATATGTAACATTTTGCAGTGATTGCTTCATGAAATAACATTGCATCTAGTGCAATCAGAAGTTGTGTATTTGAATGAAAGTAAGAGTGAATCTAAACATGTAGCTGGGAAGTTAGATAATGATAATGAAATTATAAAATGAGAAATAAGATCAGGGAGACATTGGAGAAAAAAGGAATTCTAGTAACTTGAAGATTTTGTAACAAGAATAGAGACTAGAAGAGCTTTATTCAGAAAATCAGAACAAAGTTTGTAAAATAAATGTATTTGAGAAAAGATGGATGAAGACATGGTGGAAAGAAAGGAGAAGATTATAACTGTGAGAACCAGAATCTGACGGATCTGAAGAAGTATAATAAATAACAAAGTAGTAGTTAACGCAAGGAGCAAATGCAAACATAACAAACATGGAATAAAGAAATGAGAGAGATGGAAATATTGGGGGAAAAATTTTTTTTTTTGAGGCATGTCAGATTGACAAATATTCCCTGAAGACAATGACACCTTTGTTTAAGCAGCACAGGAGATAGTACCTTTCATCTGCTAGCAATGCTTATATGCTATCAGGTAAGTTAGAAATTAATGATCACACATCAACAATCACTATTTTATCCTAAACAAAACCCCAACAAAACCCAAAGGAGTCCAAGTTCTATGAAAGGACTTAAAAAATGCAGCTGGAAACACTGTACCCCATAAGACAAGTGACCATAATGGAACTTGAGATAAGCACAGATGCTGAAGTAGGGGGGAGTTAATTCCAGGCCTAAGAGGCTTGGTTAGCACTTGGACAAAAATTCCCAATGTGGCAAAGGAAGCAAGTGAGACAGCAAGCAAGTGCTTATGTACATACCAGCCCAAGTCATAGGAACCTCGTGGATACCTGGAACTTGGGCTATATAGAGGTGATACTCCAGAAGAATGTCTTGGGACCTCACCACTGCGGGGACCAGGGTGAAGAAGGACCGGCAGGATGCCAAAGGAATTCATGTGGTGATAGTGGTATCTTTCAACTGGTGATCTCCTTCTACTTAGTTTCTCTCTCTCTCTCTCTCTCCCTCGCTCTCTCTCTCACTCTGTCTCTTACACCCCCTCACTCCCATTTCTTTCTCTCTCTGTCTACCTCCCCCTCACATTCACTCTTACATAAAATCTGCACTATTGGCTTCAGCGTATGGTCTCTTATGGTCACCTTATTTCAGGCAGAGGCATCTCTTTATAAATGGGTCATAAACCCCACCACTCTCTGAGACAAGCAAAGGAAAGATGAGCTCAGCATGTCTATTGTTCTTTTTGTTGTACTTGAAATGTATGCACATTACTGACATGGCAAAAGGAAGCATATTTGGATTTTGCTATATTCTACTTGGAATTCAGTTTTAACATATTTTTCAGATTATAATCCAAACATAAAATATCACACTCACAAGGCTTATTGCAATAACACATTCAATCAGTAGTCTTTTATGTTAGGCTCAGAAAGGAGTGAAAGAGATTTTCCCTGAACACCTATTTTTACAGAGCTAAAGTTATTTCTAATGTTATGGTTAAATGCTGTGGAGTAAACATACTGAATGATACACAATGCAGGAATTATCTCTGACTTGCAGAACACAGACACTAAAAAGTCTCTCTGGAGCTGCATTAGGCTGTATTGAAACCTGGGCTGAGATGGAATTGTAGGATGCCTTAGTGACCAAAGAGATGCAATATATGTACTATTGAATGTGAATGTGTCCTGAATGGTCTAGATGTTTTACTAGTAGTTAGCTAGAAATGTGCTCTATTATAATACTTGCCTTATTAGAGATGAACATATTTTTATCCATTATGCATAGGCACATGTCTCAAAGCTAGTCAGAGATGAAGAAAAATGAGATATGTTGTTCGTGATATTTTGAATAATATTTATATTTACCACATATTAATATTTGATTTTCAGCTTAGAATTGTGAATTAGGTTTTTCAAATAACCCAGTGACACATTTAATGTATAGTAAAAACTTCAATAAATTAAGTTCATGTTTTGAAAAATAAGTAAGAGAAAGATGTTATTAATTTAAAGGAAAATGGGCAACTGAAAAACAGAAGTCAAGTAAAATGGCTTTTTAATTCACCAACCCTTCATCTCCTTGTATTACTGTCAAAATTATTCATGGCCTATCCTCCAACTATGAGGTCAAATACTATTGCACTTGGAATTCTTACCTCCAGCTGGAGGTTTGCCACTGCTGTGCATGTACTGAGTTGTCCATGTAAAGGCTCTGGCTTTGGTCTTCTCTTAGGAGGAGAGTTCTTGCAGTAACTTGAGAATTAACAGGAAGTTCTAGCTATTTGGTCCATGTAGATACCAGCAATTTCTTACGGTTAATAAGGTACTAGTAAATATTTTTGAAAAATCGTCAGTCTGACCAGTAGAAGAGAGGGAAACTCATACTAAGATGTTTAGAAAAGAAGATAGATTTTGAATTGCTGAGAGAGACTGTGTACTTATATTGCATTTTTTGCAGCCTTGGAGTTGAATCTAAGTGTGCAAAAGCTCTATGTACTGAATAATTACCCATAAAATGCACCTACCTATTGGTTATCATATATACTGAATGATCACCCAATGAACAGCAGACAACTGTGGTTAGACAAAGAAGGCAGATGAAATTTTCACTCAAATTTATGCAAATAAATTTTAGAAAGGTGAAAATTAAGTTAAAAATCCAGCATTTTATGTGCAAGTAATCTGAAAAAAAATTTTGTAAAGCAATATGTTTCTTTCTTTACAAGAAGTGTGTTGATGAACTAGTTTTGACTGATTAAATTGTAGGTGGATTGTTAATGAAGAATTTTAAAGACAAAAGATTTTGAAGTTGCTATGAAATATACTATGTCTTTTTCAAATTAAGGGACACATTTTCTATCTTGTGAGATTTATTATAGAGATGCTTGTAACTGATTTGAATTCACTGAAATGAATGTTTTAATACACTGCTATTGATACAATTACTGATTATGTGTAAGTAAGAAAAGTAATATAATTTTTTCTGACTTTTCAGGGCTTTGCACAGTATTCTGTACTCTTTTATGGTTATTATAATAACCAGAGGACAATCGGGTGGCTCAAGTTCAGGATGCCTCTTTCATATTTCCTTGTTGGAGTTGGGTCTATTGGCTATAGCTTTATGATTGTCACTCGAACGTAAGTTCTCCTTGGCTCTGGAAAAAAGTAGGTAATTCCACTGTTGACCCTGGAGACTGCCTTTTTAAAAAATGCAGTAATTCTAAGGACAGGAAAATGCAAGATCAAGAGCAAGGTCAAAGTTATGTAAGATTCCTTAAACCTGTATGTATTTATCTGTTCCTCTGCATCAGAAGTTTTGTTACAGTGTTGTGAAAGTGGGAATAAATCTTTACTGAAATAACAAAACATTTCTCCTCTGAACTTCAAAATGAAAAATGAATGCATAAAGTGAGGAAGAAATTTGTCATCCCATCTTTTCATAATACTTGGCATCTAGTAGATCATCAGCTAAAATCCAGGAAATTCAATAATTCTACCTTTAGTGATATTTTATGTGAGTTAAACTCTTCTACAGAGGAAGAACACAAGAAAGAAGCATATGGTAAATAATTCTGCATGTAGCTCACAGTTCACAGTAAATGCTGCCAATAATATAATCTTTAATACCCTTGGTTCAAGCAAGATGACCACCTAACACAGTAGTACAGTAAGCTCTAGCAGTGCTATTAAAAAAGCCTATAGTGAAAAAATAACCTTGCAGGTCAAGATTCAAGGACACTGTATGTGTTTGGCACGGCCTAGTTTTAGGTAGCGTAAGTTAGGTATACATACACATATATGTATTTTTGGAGAGGAAACAAACCACTTGAATAAATTAGCAATTAGTTTAGTTAAAAAATTTATTTAAAAATATTTCTGATAAAACAACTGCCAAGATTAGAAAAATCTTAGTCTCGGAAAATTTTATTTCAATGACTTTCACTCAGATAAAAAAATATTCCTGATAGGAGGAAAAACCTGTAGCCCAAAAAAAAGGAGAAAAAAAACATTGCGTGTGCTAACTTTCCATCTGGCCATGTGACACTAATGATGATTAGTATTTAGGAATTCATATGAGAGTTCTTTTCTATTTCTCCAGAAAGAATCACAGTGAGCACAGAAACTAAAAGCAATGTAACAGGAAGTGCTATAATTTTTCTGCTGTTGACTGGAAACTTGCAAAAGTCTACATGAAAGAGGTAGTGAGGATTATAAGCACTATTATTTTATTTAGGGGAAATATTTAGATGTAGAGAGATGAGAGATGCTCCTCTCTTCAGCTCTTGAAGTGTAAAACATAAAATGGAAGCATTTCTGATCTCAAAGAGATTATATTCTAACCACAAGTATGTTCATTATTTTGTTAGAAACTCTTGAGAAGGAAATTTCTTAGTCTATAAACCAGAAGCAGGGCAGATTCTACCAAGAACCTTTCTTGATCTCTGACCCTTCTGGACACGACCAGCCCTGCTATTGATTTTTGGCATCTCAGAAGGATTTTCTGTATTGTTGACTTACTATTGACTTCCTAGATTTGAGAGTATTTTTAAAAATGTGCTACATAGAATGCATTAATATTAATAACATAACTCAGCTGAATAATTGAGATTTAAGTGTTGCCTTTTCCTGACCAGAAATACTGAAGACTATGTGATTTGCACCTCATCAGTGCACTCTATACTTGTGCTTAATGACTTGAATTAGTTGACAAAGTATGTAGAAGCAATACCACTGTTATTACGTGAATGAAATCCCTTTAAAACAGAGAACTTTGTAGACACGTTCAAGTCTAATCTGAAGAAATATTTTTCTGAAGAAATAATTTGATGTTTCTGGACACAGCAATAAATGTTTCGTATGTGCACAGGAAATGATAGGGAAGATAGTTGTATGAGCGATATTGTATGTGTTACAACAATGTTTTCTTCTGTCTTGTTATTTTAGAATATTGATTATATTCTTTGTTATATTTCTTTTGTTCTGTTGTATTTATGTATTTATTTAGCTTATTGTTATTTTAGAATTTTTTTTATTAGAATTTTTCTTCTTTTTCTACTTGTGAACTCTCTAATAAAATCTATTGCAGTTCAGGATGTTCTGCACCTTTCTATTTAAGAGATGTGCTCAATATTGTTCTTTTATTAAGCTTCTTATCCAGCAGAATTTCTCTGAGGGGTTAATGAAATACATTCATTCTTTCTCATAAAAAATGTGTGTTGTGAACTTATAAAGTGTAGAAATATGAAAATATCCATCTTTTGCTCTTGTTCCAGAAAAAAGATTTAGTAAAGCATAACTGACAGCAAGAATGATGTAGGTTTTTTTTCAGAAAAAAAGTTAGAATTTAGGAACCTTTTAAAAGTCACGCCCACAAAGCCGAACTAGTGTTAACAAGGTCTTCTGTGCCTTTCTGTTTTTTGTAGAATGGCAAAGAATGCAAATGATGATGGTGGTGGGGATGACACTAGTTTTAACTTCAGCTGGAAAATGTTCACAAGCTGGGACTACCTGATTGGCAATCCTGAGACAGCAGATAATAAGTTTGCCTCCATCACAACAAGCTTTAAGGTAAAACAAAGTTTACTGAGGAGAGGCAACACAATCTGGCTTTCACACTGGTATGAATCATATGGAATTAAGGTCAAGAGTTAGGTGTGCTGAGGCTTAGAAACATATACTTGAATTGGCATCTGTACACCCTTCTTGGTCTTTGTGTCTGGCCATGAGATTTTTTTTCTTTCAAATTGTGAAATAACATTAGTATCTTTTGTGTCCTCTGTGCTGGCAGTACCAGTTTTAGAAAACTAATTCTACTGTAAAAATAATATTTTCCTTTTTCTCATTTCTGGTGGCTTCCAGTTTCTATGGTGTTTGTCTGAAAATCTTTTTTAAAATGTTCCTCCCATTTTGTCAACCTCACATTGTCAACTTCTCTTTTTACAGAGAATAGATATAAGACAAACTAATAGAATAATCTGTATAGGGCTATTTATCAGAATATCAGAAAATGGCTGCAGAATTTTGAGTTTATACTTGTTTTTCAGAGAGAAAATTTTCTTTTTAAATTTTCAAGTTAGCTACAAAATACAGCCCAATTTGCAAGACAATGTTCTTAGGCCCCTCTCCAGTGTATAGGGTATGCTGATTTCAAGAGTAATTGTGTAAGGAATCTGGGGCAAGGTGTAAGATGCAGGGCTGTGAAAGCAGTGAAGGGGATATATTCTGTAAGCTGGATGTTAAAGAATGTGTTTCTGCACTAGGGTGGCTGGCACACACCAGTGTAGCATGCAAAGGAAGATTTAATTTTCAGTGTAATGATGTACAGGGAATACACAGGCAAAGTATTGTGAGACAATGAAGAAGATGCTAGGCTTGCAGTCACAGTGACAAGTGTGACACCATGGGAGCTGGAAGACTGAGCACTGGCTACTCTACTCAACTGCAGATGTTCTGTCCTCAGTAGTGATACAGCCATTCACCCTGCCTGCCTCCTAAGCTGCAGGTGTAACACAGAACTGCACTCAAGTGTAAGTCATCAAAAGAAGATTGCAAGAAAGCAAATTCTGGAGAAGTACTGACTGAAAGCACTGAATCTGTGTGAGCTTGCCCTGCCTGTCTACTAAGAGCAGATGCTGAAAGCTGTTTGGGAATACAAATCAGTTGAGGAAAAGGCTTAATTTTGAGAAATAAACTCATGAAGCTTTCCTGTAATTCTTGCAAACAAACAAGGAACTTCAGAGAGAAAGGGTGAAGTCCTGGCTTATGTGAGATCATGGGCGTTTAGTTTGAAAGCTGCTGCAGTCTCCTGTCTTTTATATGACAAACACACGCTGTAAAAGGAGCAGAGCCATGAAAGGCAATTATTACAATGCAGTTCAGCTTCCCCTCTGGACAGCTGATCTCTATACCAAAGTCAGAAGCTGTAACAAAACTTCCTTTCATGAGGACACTCCAGAGCAAACGCTCTTTCAGCTGGCAAAAGTAGAAACTGGAGATTATAGTTGCCTCAGAGTCTTAATATTTATCAGTCATGATCAAGGGTAAATGTGAGGCAAACATTTTGTTCTGCAGTCTGAAACTCTGTAAAGTCCAATTTTTTTTGGGATTTCTACATCTCAACTGTCTTTTCATTCTTTCTGAGCTGCTGACTTTCAGAATGAAACTTTTTCCTCTTTTCTCACAAATGCACATTTTTACATGTGTTTACACATGATGTTTCCTTTTCTGACAGATAATCACATATTTATCCTGCTGTGTCACTCAGTCTCATATTACCTTGCAAGCTGAAAGAATGTGCTGGGTTTTTTTGACACGAGTACAAGTGTAACAAGACTCATTGGGGACACACTCAACAAGGGCGAAGGAAACCCTGGGGAGCCAAAACCCCAGGATCTGCCAGGACCTAGACAAGATTTTACGAGATAATATACATTAATCTCGAAACATGAAGCTGAGATGTGTATTTGCATCTTTGTAATTTATTTAACTGACTTCTAACAATTGAGGAAACAATGTGGGGCCTTGAGCAATAAATTATTCATAAAATTCTTTTCTTTCTAACAAGTGCAGGAAGCAATCGTGGAGGAGCAGGAGAGCCGAAAAGAAGAAAATATTCATTTGACTCGATTCCTGAGGGTACTTGCTAACTTCTTAGCCCTATGCACACTTGCTGGAAGTGGCTACCTCATCTTTTTTGTTGTCAGAAGATCCCAGCAATTTGCCTTGGAAGGTCTGGAGAACTACGGGTGGTGGGAAAGAAATGAAGTTCGTGCTAGTGCATTTCTATAATAGATGTGGTTTGAAACTGTGTTCCTCTGCTTTGCATGTTGCCTTTTTTCCCCTGGTAATTTAAATACTCTGAGTGTGGGTTGTAAATGTCTAACAAAAGAATTGCTTATGTGTCTCTGCTTCCTACTTCATCAAATTTCTTCTTTGCTTCTTTCAAATATTCCTTAGTATTTAGCTTTCATTTGACGCCTTTACATTTCCTCCTCTGTGCTCTTAGGATTATTTTCCAGACACTCTCTGGCTTAATGAGATCTCTTCAATCTTGTTGCTTTTCTCTTGAGACTGACCCAAACAAAGTGATTGGTCTGTGGGCACAGAGAAAGTTATTTGGGACCTCATGGATACAACTCTGCAGGGTAGCAGCAGGTTGAAACTGATACCTTTCAGTTCCACTTGCCCTGTCCACGGGTCCTACACCATTTGTTTTGTGCCTAATCTGTGCCTAATGCTTTCCTCAAAAGCAGGTGCAGCCTGCCTGATAGAGGTGTACAGTGATGATGGTGACTGTGTTTGCTACGACAGCGTGCAGTATGCACCTGAAGTCAGTGTGCCATGTGAAAACCTGGAAAGGTTTTACTTCCTTAGCAAAAATGCTGCTGTGCACGTTGTAAAACTATTTTGTTACTTCAAGCTTATCTTCTGAGCTGGAGTGTAAAGTACATACCTGACTTAAGGTAAGGAAAAAGCCTCACAAGGCTAATGAGATGGGCAATGATGGAACAAGGAAAATCAATCCAGAATTTTCAAAACCAAAGCCTGACTGAGAAAGTAGTGTTAAAATATCAAATAATCCACCTCTAAAATCCAGAGAAATAGGGCTGTTGAGAGTGGATTAAGTTACTTGTTATCACATTTCAGTTTGATAGGAAAGGAAAAATTGTGTACAAAACTTCTTGATTTAAGGCAACACAAGCTCTGAGACAACTGAGCTTGGAGGAATTCAGCTTTCTCTCAGTTCAAAGGTGTGTTAACAGATTTGTACTAACAAGAACTGGGCTACCGAAAGCTGTTATATCAGTTTATGCTGTAATCTGGAAGGTAGGTAACATTGTCTTTATGCTCATAGTTTTACTTTTGTTTCTGTACTAAAAAGAGAGTTCTAAGGAGACAGAACTAAGATCTGGAGCAGGTGTATCTGTAAAGGAGAGTGGATAAAACAACAATGACATTATTTGGCTAAAAATTTTTTTCTATTGACAGGTAATTAATATATTTGTAAGTACAAAACATTGCTCTTGATTGGATATTAATATTTGATTACATGAATATATTTGGCTTCTGAGTGACATTCACACATTTTTCTTATTTTATAGATCAAACTTTCTTATGTCTGCATCATTAATATATGAGTTGAAAACTTGATCAGAAAAAATCCAAGCACCTAATGTACAACTTAAAGTAAACAAAAATGCAGCTCCTGCATCTAAGACAAGCAGCAATATCTAAAAATTTATATCCTTCATAAAAGTATCAGGCTGCTTTTGTAGAAAATGTCATTACACTAGATTCATTAAGAGATTGAACACTGTTTACATACAGTTATGCAATGGAGAAATCCAGGATGAATATATTTTTTTTCATTTGTTCCTGAAGCTCACAGCACAATAAAGTGCTGCTGCTGACTTTGCAGAGACCTTTTTCTCTCTGACTCTCCTTCCCTCTGAGAATGTTGTAAGTTTTTATCTCCCTCTCCATATCAGCAGTACCTAGTTCTGTCAGAACACAGTTCAGATACAATTGTCTAGTGAGTCATGGAGAGGAGGAAATTAGTGGAAATAGGCAGACTGGGACTGTGTGGAGATTTCATCAACTTGTGATATTCAGAGAGGATTTTGGTTTCTATTAAATCAAAACCCAAATAAAAAGTAGTAATGGAAATATATTTTTCACCCAAATCAATAATAATAGAAGAATTTCTCACATTTCACTGTAAACATTTCTCCTCAGGTGAACACAGTTATGTCACTTTTGGGAATGTTCTGTCCGACTTTATTTGATGTAATCAGTTCTCTGGAAAATTACCACCCTCGAATAGCTCTGAGATGGCAGTTGGGAAGAATCTTTGCTCTTTTTCTTGGCAATCTCTACACTTTCATTATCGCCCTAATGGATGAGATCAACCTCAAGGCAAGATATTTACATTCCTTCACTATGTTTGAAATGTAGCTGGGCAACACTGAGGACCTCCAGACAGGCACAGACACATTCTTTTCTTTCTGTACAGTAAATTACATCCATGCCTAAGCTAGCAATGGGAATTTTGGAATAGAAAAGCTTGAGGGCTGGTAACAAGTTCATGTTGTTTTATTTTCCCCTGATTTATTTCTTAGTTGGAAGAAGAAAAGATAGTCAAATATAACATGACAATATGGGAAGCCAGTCTGTACAATGGCACTATTCCAGAGAATTCAACTGCTCCTCCAATACAGGTGGACCCTGCTGATGTCCCCAGAGGGCCATGTTGGGAAACAATGGTGGGACAGGTAATGTAGCTGCTCAGAGCTCATATTTGAAAATAGGTCATGCAATCTCTTGCAGGACATGATATCTAAATCCTATTTATTTTGGCTAGCAAGTGTCATTTAGATGAGAAAATGTGAGAAGCAGGTGTGGGAGTTTCTCTTGAATGAAATTTAAAAAAAAAAAATTATTTTACTTTCTTTGTCTCCTGTCTAACAGGAATTTTTTTTTCTGTTAGCTGACAGAATTGAAAGCATTTCTGTTTTCCCCCTCCTTTTCACTATCCTCTTATATATTTCCCTTCCTGATGCTATCTTTGCCTTGCAAAACTTGTCTAATAATTCTGATAAAAAAGGAGTAATGCAACAGGGATATGTGTGCAAGACAGCTCTTACAGCAGTATGCTTTTGAAAAGACATCTCTGTCTTTAGCCAAGCAAAATAATGCAAAAGTTTTGTGGCAAATCTGCTCAAATATTTTATTTGATTCAGTTGAATATTTATTCTTATTGACCCATTAGTATAAACTGTGGTTTCCAAGCAATTTTCTAACAATTCCAAACAATTTTCTTCCCTCTATTTTATCCTACTTCATTATTGTTGACTTGGCCATGACAACAACTTCAATATTGAATCACTTTTGCTGTTCCTCCATCACTCTGACAATCTGTCCTCCTGAATGAACAAATCACAAGCAGGGACCATATTGGCAAAATCATCCCCTCTCTTCTTTTTACTGATGCTGAATAAAAAGCTAAGAACACCAAGAGCTCATAAAAGAAATAATTTTACCCTTAATTACCGATCACTACTGATCAGGGACAGTAATAACTTTCTGGGCGATCAGGGTAAGGCCTGTTACAGCAGGTTTTAGTGAAACATAAAAAGCCTAAAATAAAAGTTGGGGCATGAGGATTTGAATTAAGATTTTCTTCCTTCCTCTCTGTATCCACTGGACATTGGAACTCCTTGAGAAAGAAGCCATTTGCTTTAGGTTTTTTAAATAATGTTCTCAAAGTCAGAGGAATCAAAAGCAGTTTAAGATATCAGCTCAGATTTCTGTTATAGCAGTGATCTTGACTTTCTTAGTTTAATCATATCCTGGAAGTCTCATCTGATAATATGAGCACAAATTAGAGCAAAGGATACCTCTAGAAAATGAGGGGCAGTAGTTCTGGCACATTACATAATCAGTGAATGTAGAGAGGATGAGTTTTATCCATGTTGAAGTAGGATAAGCACAATTACTGAACTAGTACAGTATTTAATTATTTTTGTAACTATTAATTGCTTAAATATGTTCTTAAAGGAGAATATTGCTCTAACAGGAATTTGTGCGCCTGACAGTCTCTGACATGATGACAACATACATCACAATTTTAATTGGTGATTTTTTGAGAGCCGTCTTTGTTAGGTTTTTCAATTACTGCTGGTGCTGGGACTTGGAGTATGGATTTGTAAGTATCTGATTTTAAATGTCTTTGCTATCCATCACTTCACAATTAAGTAACAAATTTCATTTTCCTTTCAAAACTACAGGGTTAACTTTTGGTTAGATACACCATCTTCATAATCCCTGCACTATATTGTGTTAGCTTTTCTCAGAATTTGTTTGTGCCTTCATATTTGTCTTCTTCTTTAGACTTTGGTAACTCTAGGGCTTCTTTAATTTATTTGATTTTGTGAGAACACTGGGTGCACACTTTTCACACCCTTACAATTTGAACATTCCACAGAATACAATCTCATTGATTGGGTAGGCTCTTCTAGCACACAGTTCTTGTGGAGAAAATTAGGAAAGGTCCTCTTCTAGAAGTATTTTTATATATATATATATATATATATATATATATATATATATATTTCATTAGAACTAGTTTAGCTGATGTAAAGTTAGTAAGGCCCATAACATAAGCAGGCATAGAACTCCTCACTTGGAAGTTGAGACTTTTGGTCTCACACTGACCTGAACCAGGTTAAATTTGCCACCTATTATTCTGTAAGGTCTGATGCTGTTTTTCATCTTGTAAGTAATAATCATGGTATTGCCAAAGCTTGTGAAGCTCCTGAAGCCTCTTTTGTGTTACTGAGAAGTACAGAAAAGAGCTAAACAATTTAAGACTATCAAGGGTACCTCTGCATAAGTAATCATTGTAGCTGTTATTTTGTCCTTCTTTCCTCAAAATTTTGTCTTTGTACAAGTAAAAATTTCTTGCATTGCTAAAAACTGCATCTTGGGAAATCCCAATTTTCCAGAGGAAGAGAAAGGTTTGGTGTTTTCTATTAAAAACCTCAGGTTTCTGGTACAACAATCTCATTGTTACTTGCTGACTCCTATGAAATGTCAGCATTATTTCAAGGTTTTACCTTCTGCCTCAAACAGGACTAGTGTAGGGATGGAGACAAAGACTACCAGTTGGGCAGGTTGTGGTCAAACTGGTAATAAATGTTGCAATATCAAAACCAAATAGAGTTTGAATATAGCATGAGCAGAAATATTGCTAACAACACATCTGCTTGTAGGGGGTCCTGAAACCATTTTATAATTGATATTTTTATTTGGCTGTAAATAGGAATGTCTGTAATGGTCTGGTCCATTATGGTCCTCAGGTCCAGTAATCTGCCTGAAACAACAGCTGGAAGTAGAAGTTGAAACTGGAAATCACTGAGTTTCTGGAAATATCTCATCTTAAAATCTTCCTTAGGAAGTAGCTGTAGCTGTGGCCATGGATATATATCCATTAATTTTCAGCCTTTTTCTACAAGAAAAATATTTTTGACCATCAAAATGTCCTTTGGTGAAGAATTCCAGAAATTAACTTGCACATTGTGTGGGAAAACCTTCCTTTTCTTTGTTTAAAGGTTGGATTTAAAATTATTATATCTGTTAATGCTAGCACCTGTGTTACAAAAAGCAGTCATACATTATTTGATTCCATATGATCTTATTCATCTCTCCATGTTGCTTTTGATATTCTATCTTATACAGATCTCCTTAGTCAACTGCTTTTCAAGTTTAATACTAGTAATCGATTTAATTGTTCCCTTTATGGAAGCAGATTCATAAATACATATGACATAAGTATATCAGTTCACTGTAAACATATATATATATGTGTGTGTGTGTGTGTGTGTGTGTATGCACAAAACTACGCAGCGCAGGAACTTCAAATATTTCAACAGCACAGCACAGTGCAAGTCAAAATTGTGACTTTAATTGAAGATTTCAATAGAATGACTTTGTCTTGTTTCAGCCATAAGGGAATTATTATTTTTGCATCTCATGCCCCTTACACCCTCTATCAGTTATGGATATAATAATTACCTGGAAGAGGTCCATTATTCATGGTCTTTTTGTCCATCAGTATGGTGAATCATGCTATGGTGTATACATATGTAAATAATATTTGTACATGTATAAATAGTATGTTTGAAACAGATATTTAGGTGTAAGAAAAAAGTTTACAACCACAATTACTTACCAGAAAGTTTTGATCTGATGGATATAAACAAAAATTAATATGCGTTGCCTTTCATTTGTTTCTTAAATTCAGTGTATTCAATGTTTGCAACTGTTTCTCATAAATTAGAAATTAATAATTAAGGTAAAAGAAGAGCTGGGTAAGTGATTAAAGATTTGCAAAACCAGAATGAAGGGTCAAATTAATAGTTCAGAAATAAAAGACTAAACAATTTTTGTGGTAATTATGCATCTGCACTAGAAATAAAAATGTATGACACAGGGCTTTCTTCAGCAGACAAAGTGATAATGAGACGCAATGGAGTCCCTAAAGTTCTGAATCTTAAAGGAAAAATTAGAATCAAACACTCAAATTAGAAATAAGATATTCATATTAAACAAAGAAAATGATTGGCAACTTCTATCAAGGTTAAAAGGAATACTTCAAAAGTGCAACAGCTGAAATACAAAAAGAAAATGAAAAATAGTGCTAGAGTTCAACCAGATATTAAATCAAGTAAATCACATTCCTCACATTAAATTTCACTGCTGATGCTATACTGGAGGACACATTATTTTGACAACCAGTAGCCATTCCGATAGAAGTTTTCTGAATTGTTGCTTTAAAATTTACCCAGTACCCAGCACGATTTTTAGTTCTCCATTAGCACCTGTCTCTGAACAAATGTCAGAAAGATTTTCAGTAAAATACTGCAAACTATATTAAAGACTATCCTGTGGCCTTGAATTTTATTATTTATTTCATTATTCACTGATAAGATGCAACAAGAGGCCTTGTAACATGCTGCCATTGTGCTGCTGCTGTTGTAAATGAGAATTTTAATCTACTGTAACCCATCTTAAGATGCTTTGTGCAAACCTAAATCTCCCTCATGTTTTTCAGCCATCATATTCTGAGTTTGATATAAGTGGAAATGTGCTGGGACTGATCTTTAACCAAGGCATGATCTGGTAGGTGTGACAAAGTGTGTTGTATCTGCAGGATGACATCAGTTATCTGTGTCTGTGAAGGATTTTTCTGAAATCCTGATTGTGTCCCATTTCCTTAATTTTATGGATGTGTAATGCAACATGTACCAAACTCTGGTAAACTGCAACCGGTGGGAACACTTCAGAACTATTTCTGGGCTAAGATTATTGGACAACATACATCAGGCTTTTGCACTGAGTTGGTAAGATCAACCAGTAAAAAGCTGCAAGGATTAATCTCATGCTTTTGTTGACTGAGCGCTTGCTGTAGTGTTTTACTTTGAAATTTAGCCTTTCAACATACCTTACCACTCTTTTCCCATGTTCCTGTGCAAAAGGCCTTAAAGCGAATGTATTTACACTTATCTGTGCAGTCACATGGATGTGTAAACAATGCTACTCCTGCAGCATTAGTCCTTAGATGTAGAGGAGAAAAAAAATTTAGGTTTTAGTTCCATTTTTGGACTTTACATGACTGGTAAAGAGCACCATCATGTAGAGTCTTCGTGCAAGGTGCTCAGTCTTCCTCAGAAACTGTTCTCTGCAAGCACTGTTGACTTCTCAGTTCTTGCTAAGGCCTAATTTTCACATTTATTATGACTTTGGTGATCAGGCTTTTCGTGTGGTGAAAGCCCTCACTTCTGTAAAGTCCTTTGTCTTTTCATTTAAGGCATATGAAAAGAGGAAGGAGATATATTAATATAATAAAGCCTGTCATTTTTCTGTACTCAGAAGGTCTTTCCAACCCTAATGTAAATATATTTCCTGTTTTTAAATAGAATGTCTGAGGCACTCAGGGGCAAAGCAGCTTAGCTTGATCACCTTATCAACTGATCACATGGGCAAGGATTAAGGAAGAAGCAGATTCCTGATTTCTTATATTTTGTATCATTTGGCCAGGAAAATGAATTTAGCTGCTCTTCAGTCAGCGTGACACAAGAAACAAGGTGTGATAAAAAAAATGTGCCAACTATTTCAGTGTCGTAACCATGCAACCATATATAATGAGGAAAAAAACATATTCAACAGAATCAAGAAACAGATTGTTGGCATGACCCTGGCAAGAGAAGATAAAGTAAATGTCTATTAAGCAAAAATATCCTTCATAAAAAGGTGCTAGTATATTAATAAAAATAATAAATTACGAATGAAATTATTTTGTTTATACTTAGCTGTAGGAGTTGGTAATACCTAGTTTTAAGGCTGTTCTTTCTTATACAACACAAGCAAGATGCTACTTGGACAAATTAAGAGTGAATAGCATTTCATCAAGTCTTCACTTAAGTTGCAGAGAAAGGGAACTTGGAAACAAAAATTTCATACAGATAATTCTCTTCATACACCTTCAGCTTTCCTTAAAATAGAGCAAAGATAAAAGACCAGTTAAAAAACCCCATAAAGTTGTTTGTATGAATTTCTTAGGGCACTGTGTGCATGGTTGCAAAGCACATTGACAGAGGGAATGGGTGGCATACGTAGGAAGACAGAAGTCCAAAGTAGTTAACAATATAACAAAAGTTAACCATAAATAACAAAGTGGTTATTTTTTTTTTTTATTTGCTTCTCTTCTAGGATGGGATCTTTTTATGCTCCATGTCTCCCAGCAATCAACGTGTTCCGCCTCCACACATCGATGTACCTGCAGTGCTGGGCAGTGATGTGCTGCAATGTCCCCCAAGAACGGGTCTTCAAGGCTTCCAGATCCAATAACTTCTACATGGCCATGCTGCTTTTCATCCTTTTCCTCTCCACACTGCCTGCTGTGTACACCATTGTCTCCATCCCTCCATCTTTTGACTGTGGTCCTTTCAGGTTCTTTGGATTTTATCTCCATCTTTTGCAGTTGTTGTAAAGAACTGCTTTGGCACATCACAGTGAATAATGCAGGAATGAAAAAGTGCCTCTATAATAAGCGTTAGCACCTGATATGCTGAGTCTTTAATCGTGGTGTATTTCTCACTGTGGATAATTACTGAAGCTGGAATCCTGAAAAACTGACAAATTCTTTAGAAAGTTTTATCTGAGGTGTAGAACAGAAAATATTTTCTTTTTGTCAATTTCACTGTAAAAAAGTTATCCTTCCTGCTGCACTGAAGAAAAATTATTCTTAAGGAGTAGAGCAGTGAGCTGTTGTGTTTGAAAGAGAGGGCTTTTAGGATATGTCTATATGACCTGTAGGAAGGGCAGATCAGAATGTGTGAGGGTGTGCTAAATGTACTGTGGTTCAGTCTTTGAATGCTGGGACCCTTCAACTCACAGAATTTCATGTGTCTGTTCTACCTCTGTGAAACTGAATTTGTTTCTGAAGTCTTCAAGGCTTCCATAGTCATTGATCCCCTCTAAACACTTAGACCTGCCCTGCAAACACACGCTTTGCGTTCAAGCTAGTTTAGACTTTGCCACACTTTCTCCTTCTGTGCACACTACCTGAAAAGTCTAGGATAATTTTCATCATCTTTATCTGCCAGGCAACATGAGATACAATTACAACGAGTTGTATCACATGACAACAGACAAGACAAGAAATTAAAAATTTTGAAAGTCTTTAGCCTTTGAGGCTTTTCTTTGAACAAAATATTAACGAAGCAAGAGTAGGAGAATAATAAAAGAGACATTCTGGGTGCAATGCAAGGTTGAAATAATACATTACTGTTGTGAGTAAAATGACATTTGTATGATCCCCAGTGCACTTTGCATAGGAGCATAGAGCAAAGGCAAAATGACAGAGATTGTCATCACAATAGTCTCAGGTACCTAAAAGGGAGAATCACCTGACGTGACAAAAATTCTGATGAGGCAGAAACTTGCTTGAATTTAGAGAAGAATTTAAAGAAAAACAAGTGGTACAGATTTTTTTTTTTTTTTTTAATTTGAACCCTAGCAAAAAAATATTGAGGGAGATATTTGGGGTCACATCTCAGTAGCAGCAGTTATTGAATTGGGTGTAAACTAAATGGTGAGACTACTCCTCAAAATGAGAAAGACAATGCTTGCCACTTTTTCTCTGTGAAGTGCAGAGATATGTTGTTCTTAATCAAAAAAGTGAAACCTTCAATGTAACTCTTAATGGGGAGCGCTTGAAACCGATGAGGGTTCATTCAGCCCCTGTATAGGTAATGCTACAGTTGAACATCGAGTGAATAAATACTGGTAGAGCATGCCTCTACATGTGAAAAACAAAATATTTTCCTGTTGGTAACTCAGTGTCCCATCCTTTTTGAAATTTGTGAATATTTTGGGGTTTAGTTCTAGGTTTTTGTTTGCTTTTTTTTTTTATTTAATCCATTCATTAAATCAACATATGAAACTCAACAGAGGCCTGCCAGGAGTAGGGAAGACAGGATAGAATTAGCAATATTGCAGTAGAGAGAGCTTTGTGCATGCTGGAGAGCATGAGGAGA
The DNA here is from genome assembly GCF_041296385.1 of Aphelocoma coerulescens. Classification (NCBI taxonomy): domain Eukaryota; kingdom Metazoa; phylum Chordata; class Aves; order Passeriformes; family Corvidae; genus Aphelocoma; species Aphelocoma coerulescens. The sequence continues at coordinate 61,707,819 of NW_027184085.1, forward strand.
GAAGAGAATGGAGTTCCTCATCTACTGTGAGTGGGTAGGGCAAGTAGAGAGAAAGAAAAGGTCTGAAGAATTCTACCGGAAATATGTTTATTACTTGAAAGGGTGTAAACACTCAGAATGAGCTAAGATAAAGACCCATTTGCCAGAAAATTTGTCTCTGAAGACGGTGACAGGAAACTGCAGTGACCGGACAATCAGGTGGCAATTTGGTGACAATTCCTACAACTAAGTAAAACTACTAATTAGAATTAATATACAGAGACCCATTTTGCCAGTCTTGTCCAGGTTACAAATGTCAAACTTTTGTGCCCTGAGGCACAGAAAAAAGCAAAATAAACAGAAAGTGACTTTTGGAACAACTATTGATACACTTCTGAAGGAAAACAGTCTAGGAAGAAAACACTTTCTAATGAGCTGGAACAATTACGTATGAAGGTAACTAGATTTCTGCAACAATAAGAAAAATATCCTGAAACACAGCCACTGACTTGTGTAGTATTGTATATTGTATACACACCAAAGAGAGAGGAGAATTGGGCTGAACAAAAAACAACTGCAAACAGACCACTTTTTGCTTGTCAGCCATAAAACCCAGGATTTTATTTTTTTCCGCATGTATTCATAGACCACAAATAGTACTTCACTCATTGGTTGGTGGTATGGAGTTTGCAACTCATACACTGATTCACTGAAGAATAATTTGGGTGGTAACCTAGCAAAATCTATTAGCATATAAGAATTTTGGTGTCTATTTTCCCCCCCAGAATACATAAATACTACTTTAGACAATATTCCCTTCAGAGTGTAAAGTTTTAAATAATGTTAACATAACATTTATTATCCTTTTACCAGGTTTGATGTGATTAGATTAACTTATATATTTGTAGTTGCTACAATATAAGTATGTGATATATTGTTAACTTTTCTGTTTAATAGTGGGAAGACTAGAATGTATGAAGTCATATCAGAAACTCTGGAGCACGACTTCCCTTCCTGGTTTGGGAAGGTATTTGGTTATGCCTCTAACCCTGGACTTATCCTACCTTTTATATTGCTTATGGTGTACGTATAGAATATTAACTCAATTTGCTTTATCTAAGGTCAGCTAAGTTTCTTTCACTCTCAGTCATCACTGCCTGAATATCTAATAAATGCAGTGCTCATTGTCCAGTGATGAATGTCGAAGAATTCATGAATCTTTTTTTTGAGCATACTTAATGTGCATTTGCAGAAAGGTTGATATCTCTTTTTTGTTCAATGGCTTTCTTTGTGGTTTAGTTATACTTCTAAAAAATGTTGTTCTTGTCACAAAAGTTACAAAACTACTAAAATGCAACAGGCCCATAGGGAACCTGCAGTGCTGTAACTTTGATCACCTTGTCCACTATTCAGAACAGCACACCATAAATCGTTACCAAGTTCAGTGGAAACATGAACATCATGGAGCAGAGTTATCCTCAGTAATTTTCAGCAAATCTGATATTCAGTGCCTTTACACATAAAAACTGTATTCTATGTTATTTGGACAGGAGTATGACACAGGGTTTTGGAGACTTTGTGAAATAAGGTTAGTAGAGATTTTTGAGTCAGTACCTGGTAAAGAAAAATGACCCCAGAATATTTGCTCTTAGAGATTTTATAGAGTCCTGTTTTTTCAGGGCAATTTAACCTGCTGGGTTGGGTTATTATATTGGGTTATTTAGCATACTGCTGAACTAAAAGTTAATTCTGTACAGAGATGAGCTGGGATTTAACATTGCATTGAAGAACTGCAAGTAAATGTAGAGACGATTGCAGAACACAATAGCAATTACAAAAGGATTTTATATAAGCAATGTGAAATACTGAGATGAAATTCTGCCAAGGTTCACTTAACATCATGTTCTATTTTAACCCTTAACTACAAAGGGTAAGGACACTAAAAGTAAGAGAGAAAAAAAAGGAAAGGGAAAATACAAGGCAAAATCAGGCAAAGCAGAGGAAACAGCATATGCTGATTAATTATTTACTCCTTATGTCTCTTAAAGACTTCATAGCAGATTTTTTCTTACTAAATCAGGATGTTGAGGACTACTAATTTCATAGAGTTATCACAATAGTAATTCCATACACTAGAAGATTAAAATGTTCCTACATTTTTGCTTAGTAGAAGAGGGAGGTAGCAATTGAAAAAAAAAAAGGAATATTATTTTGGTTGTTTTTTGGCAGTATTTCAGATTGCTTACTATATTTGTTCAGAAACTTTCATAAATATGATTTACGCATTTTTAAGGTGTGTCATGCAACTTATTTAACTTTTATACGTTGTTCTATAGAAGTCACTTCACAGTTAAGCGCTACTTAATGAAACATCTTTCTTAAATACTGTAAGATTGAGTGTAGAATATTAATAGATAGAATAAATTCTTTTGTTTTTCCCCCCCTGAAATAACAGTGCCTGCTTCATAATGTAAGGAAGCACATTGTTCATTGTCAAAATACTAGTACTGATTAAACATAATAAATGAGAAAAAGATACAGAGCTTATGCTATTACAACTGTAATGGTTGCTATAGGAATGTTCTGAGTCTTTATATTTAAATCACTGTCTAACAAGAAACTATTATTCTTTACATTTAGCCTGAGTCTTTATTATCTCAACGCGACATCCAAATCCTACAAGGAAGCTAACTTGGAACTTAAAAAGAAGTTACAAAGTGTAAGAATTGAGACTTATTGATATTTTGCATTTTACAGAATATTAGAGAAGCTGTTCAGGTCACTGAAAGATCCCTTCTCTCTCCCTATCATTAGCAAGCAGAAGAAAATAAAAGAAGAAATAAACAAAAGGCACAAAAATCAAATGAACAAGAGGAAAATCCATTTGAGACAGAACCACCACAGGCAAAGCCTAAAGGAGACAAGCAAGATGAATCCACTCCAAACAAAGGTAAGATCTGGTCTGAATGTCTCAGGATGAGGAATTCATGTATGTATGATCCTAGTCTTCCTCACAGACTTGCCTGCTTCCTCTTCTATAATCTCCTGAAACACCTTCAAAATACTGAATCACAAATATTAACCTAATCTCCAGTTCACATTTCTTTCTTTGGCTTGTTTAAGAAATTTTGCAACATTATTCCATACCCAGAGGCACCAAAGCAAAAAGCTGAACTATAATGAACTGAAAGTCTCAGTCCTGCTGAAAAAAATTAAAGCCTGGTTTAAGTTTCAGTGATCCATTTCATCTATCACAAACCAGTCAAAGCCTAAATCTCCTACCCTTCTGTCATATTTTGTTGACCCAGAGCTATGCAAGAGAGCATTTTTCACCTGTGTCAGGTTCGCCTGGAGAAGGTGTACTGAGAACACAGTAAGCAATCCTTATCTGAAAGCCTGGCTGGGGCAGGTGGGTGTCAGTCTGACCTGAGGGATTTTGCTGGCTGTTTCCTTTCCCTCATCATGCATGTATGCCCTACAGCCACTAAACTGCCTCGAGCCTAAGAGGGAAACCCAAGTTAGAGATGACTGTCTTTGCAAGAGCCATGTGTAATTACTGCCTTCATCACCATGGGTAGATGGTATCTAACTGCATCTTGAGAAAGTCCCCACCTGCCCGCATGGGAGCCGTGCAGAAAGAACTGGATGGAAAACACAGCACAAAGGTCATGAAGGTGCATAACCCCAGGTGTTGGCAGGGGAGGCCCAGACTTTGTACTGCACTCTAGGGTGGTCAAGCAGCTGCTGGATTTCACTGTCAGGGAACTTCTGATCTGCATGCTCATTTGTTAATTCTGTCCTCCAAACACATTTCAGACAGCAAGAAAGGACAAGATGGCAATGAATCAAAGAAGACAGCCCAGCCACAAGAAGTCAGCTCCTCTCAGATACTCCAGCATCCTGGCCCTGCCCTGAATGGCCACTATCCTCCACAGGGCCGGGGAGGAAACCTTCCTCCACCATCCATAGCTGTGACAAGGCCACCAGGGCCCAGGAGGCCTGGAGTGCCAGGCTATCCACCTGGAAATCCATGCCTCCCAGGGATGCAGCCAGGAATGCCCAGGGGTCCTCCCATGTACAGATAAGGAGCCTTAAGAATAGTGTAATATGATGAGGGACACTGAAGGATGGAAGAGTGGCCCTAAACCCAAACACACTCCTGTAAGAGCAGAACCTCACCATGTTTGTTGTAAATCTTCATGTGCATAGAAGTAACCCATTTGCTTCAGTTTTTTGCAGCATGGGAGCTTCAGAAGAAAACATGGCATATATCTTCTTGTGTTTGGAGGCATTGTGGAAATGTGTTCCCTGTATCAATAAATTGTTAAAGTTACAGATTTTTATTGGGGATACTTGTTAGAAGAGTGGAAAACAATTTGTATTCAGTTTTTTATTGGGGATACTTGTCAGAAGAGTGGAAAACAATTTGTATTCAGTTGACTTTTCTTAAGTGCTTAAAAGAAATTGTGTCACTAATATCTTTTGCTTTTCCTTAGAAGAACATTTCACTGAAAATACAGCTGTGTATAAAGTTTATGAGAATCAGTTAAACCCTGCATATATCTTGTCCTCTGCAGGTCAGATATGCGTAGCCAAAGATTTCAGATTGTACATGGGAAAACTAGGACCAAAACAAGGGAAAGCTGCATATAAAGTCTCTGTAAAAGTATTAAAAAGGAAAAAGAAAATAAATAGTTCACCTGTAATTATGAAGAAAATTTAACTCATATTACAGTACCACTTTTAGCTAGTAATAGTTTTATCATGTTCTTAAAGATTAGAAATAAATTTAAAAAATCAGAGTGGAAAAGAAATAGCTCCTGTGCAGGAAAGTGTATTTGGGGAATGGAGGTAAGACAATTATTCATTAATTTCACCTAAATGCTGTAGTGGCATAGAGACATTTAACATTGCATAAGAATAGGTACAGTATAATCTTCTCTGTGAATTTATGACTGGATACTTGTATTGGTCTCTACATAGCCCAAGGTGGAATAGGTTATTTTTCTGACAGGTCTTGTGGAAACACAGGATAGATGTAAGCCCAGGGGCAAGTTGATGTTATTTATTCCAAAGAGATGGGTTGATTTTTATGTTCTGATCTTATTTCCTTTTTCAGAACATTGGTCTTAATAATTATTTGAAGGGTCACAAGCTTAGTAACAAAATTAATCAACTGATAGTATTCCAAAAAATAAATGTAATTCCATTGAGGTCCTTCTGTGTAATAGAGGTTCATTTTGTATAGTAGAAAAATCTTGACCATATCCTAGTATAAAACAATCTGTGACATCACAAAACAATCTGCGCGTAATTAAATCATGGAACACATTAAAAAAAGGCTTACAACCAACCTCCTCCTCCCCCCCCAGCATAACCTATGCATCACCATAAACCACAATTATCCAGATACAACTTCCAGGTCAAGCAGTCTTTAAATCAATTGCCAGAGCCCGGAAGGATTAACCAGAGGAGAGTTCACTTTGTACTTGACTTGATTCTTGTACTGCTTCCATGAGTGTCGACTAGTAGACATATCTGCAACTGGCAGGCTGTGAGTCTTACATTTTAAATTAGAGAAAGCACAGATAAGTGCAGTGTAAGTTGTTTCATCTTTCTTCTCATCTATAAACTTCAGATTAATGGAAAAAGTACAATAATTCAAACTGTTTAATAATTTGAAATTTTCCAACAGGATTAACTTTTAAATTGCCTATGTCTCTAGCCCAGAAACACAAGATTGTCAGTTGTCTTACTGAAGCTAAGCACGGGACCCAGTATTCTAATGTTCATTCTTTTAGAATGAACTTTTTCCTACAAGCTGGGCTTTATCTATCCTGAAATATTGACTTGCACAGAGACTTTATCTCATTGTTTGTTAGCATTTCATAATAAGAAAACTCTGGCTATTCCTTAGAAGATGATTATTTTTTATAGAAAAGGTGAAGAAATTGAGTTTGAAGATATTTTATAGCATGGTGATCTTGCTGAGTTTTTCAAGAGGTGTTGGAGTAAATTAGCATTGTAAAGTACTTTTAATGCAGTCTGGTTCCCTAAAACAGAGAGGGATGTTTACGTACACAGTCCTCAATAAGGGTTCCTTTTTCTATCAGGAGTGAAAATTTTCTGTGGATGTTAAAGGCTTTCTCATTGTTAATGGGTTTAGTATTTCATTCTGTGGGATTGCTTTACATCATGAATAGAGGAGAGACACAGCAAAGAATCCACCAGCTGAAATTTTTCTGGGGAGCTTTCTGTTAGATCTGTATGCTGTATTGATTTTCAACAATCAATGTGTTCTCATAATACATGTGTATATGCAGAGATGAGCATGTAATAGCCAATATGAATAACAGTAAAGCTAGATGTTCATCAGGCTGCTGTGACTGAAAAGGAGATATTTATTCTTATTCTTTGGTACTTAAAAGTAAAGGTATTTCATCACTATGTTTTGCGATGCTGTGATTTCAGTACAACATAGAAATGTTGCTAATGTTAGGATGCAAAAGCACTACCAGTATCATATGTAATGATATACCAATATCATATGTGTAAGCATTCTCTGTGAAATATTTTCTTGTACTTACATTATTAGAAGGTTTTAGATTAGTGTAAAAAGCTGAAAGATATTTGGCATTAATAATAACTCAAGGTAGGAATAAATATAATCCCTGTGTGTCTGGGGAAAAACTGAATGTACTGATCTACACTTCAAGACTGATTATTTTATTCTGCTTAACATGAAGATTTAAAGAAAGGAGCTACTATATGACATCAGAATATTTTGCTTTCTTTTGAGATATAACATCTCAGTTGCAGTGCATAGTTATAGAAAGTTATGAATCGCATCTGTTGGAGTGTTAGTAAAATAATAATGAAAAGTAGTATTACACACTTTGAGGCTTGCTTTGGTCATTGACTCTTTGTTGAAATGTTCTGTACATTTTTACATAATAGTCAGTGCTCTTAATGTCACAGGTATGTACTTTTTCAAAAATATTGGCAATTTAGCTTTGAAATTGCAAAAGGAAAGAAAATTTCCAATACCTGTGGTTGGTTTTCCGCTAAGATCCATTCTTATATGTGCACAATGCTATCATACACAACTAATGATGTGTTCAGTAAACAATGTTCATCACTTACTATTTGACTCCTATCCTTGCCAGCTCTCCTCAGTTGTGGAAAGCTTTTGATATATCACATTCTTAATCCATTGTGAAGAACTTAATAAATAAATAGAACCAGAACATTTTTCCTTCTCTTTCTCAGAAATAGATAAGAAAAAATTCATTTTGTAACTTGCTATCAATAATAGTTTTAACCAATTGTCTCAAAATATTGCATCAGTTATAACAGTTACATTGCAAATATTTAAATTCCATAATTCTTAGAGCCAATAGTTTTCAATCTATAATAATTGTATCCATCAAAACTATAATTTTAAATATTGAACTTTCTGACTACAAAATGGTACACGTAGATATCCCAAGTGATTGATCCACAAGCTAAAAACTACTTTCATGCAATGAGCTTTCCAAAAGAGAGAGAACTGGCTAACAGAAGATTGGGACAATTAGGTTGCACAATTGATAGGGAATGAGTCTTAGATTTTTAAACTTAAATAAATAAAAATAAAAACTTTTTAAGACTTGGAAAAATTAGTAGAAGAAACATAAAAGTGATATGTAATAATTTCAGGAAACAAAATCTTCTAAAATAATTTCATAAATTCTTAAAGTATGAAGACCAGTTCTTGAGCAAAACACCATAACCTCTGGAAATACGGTATCAATCTAAACCATAACTTATATAAAGTAACAATCTGATCCTTATAGTGTGAAAATATGCAGCAAAATTTCATTGTAATTAACATGGGATTAACTTCTTGCTAGCTGAAATTAAACGTGATATTTCAAAACTTTTTTTATTAAATCACCTAAGAAATGCTCTGCAGATAGCACCATGGGTCCAGATACCTTGGATAAAAGACAATTTTGGAAAGTCTGCAAGTCACACTCACTTGTTTAAAGGAATCATATTTAAAATGCTGAGGACATTCTTCCCAAAAGCTGGTAAGCCTGGTGGGCTTGTTGTTAAGATGATTAGTGAGAGATGTTCTGCCTGAATTAAAGTGCAAACGAGACCATATGTTGAAGTAAATAATATCACAGGATCACAGAATCACAGAATAAGATGAGTATATGGATTTTATTTAACACTAAATATGAGGTAGAGACATAAAAAAGAAATAGAACGGAGGTTGTGGGGGTGGGGATGGGGAGAGAGAGAGAAAGAGAGAGCTCAAGCTGAAGATAATCACACCCATGGAGCCAGGGGCATCCCACTGGTTCTTCTTCACCCTGGGCTTCTCCATGGTGCGGATCCAAGAACTGTTCTTCTGGGGTTACCACCTTTATGCATTCCAAGTTTCTGGTATCCATGGGGTGGTAGTAGATGCTCTTCTCATAACTTGGTGGGGTATGCATATGAGCATTTCCTTCCTTTCCCACAGTTTGCCACATGGGGAATTTTTGTCCAGCTATGTTAACCATGATGTGCTAACCAGATCTCACCTCTTCAGACCTGGAATTAGTGCCTTCCTGTCATAATTTTTATCTCAAGTTCCTGCTGTGGTGGTCTATCTTATGGTACATTACTTCTGTGGCCTTGATAGTGATTTGAGCCAAGCAACTGTGCTCTTAAAGTCCTTATATGTGTAAATAAATAAGACTGAATGACTCTAAAACCTCTTACATAATTTTAAAGGCATGCTCTTGTTGCCAGTGTATTGCACCATTCTGGCACCTTCTGGTGTCTCTGACAACCACACACAACAATAATGCTGAAGGACCATATATCAGCCACGTTCCAGCTGCAACTGCATTAAAAATAGAGGAGTCTTTGTTGCATTTTTAACAACCAGTTTCTTATTTTCAAGATCTGCTTCAGTCCTACCACGTGAGAGAAGACTGACTGTTCTCTCTGTGCCACTGCTGCTCTTGTGTGCTTCATGCAGATGGGTATTCTCAGTTTGTAAACTGTGCTCTCTAATATTGTCTGCTAAAATAAGCTCCTTGGCACTTGGTGTTTCCTATCCTCAAATGAACTTTGCTGCACAGTGGAAAGCAAATACTCTGTTGTTTCCAGAAACAGAGGAAAGTGGCATAACATGTATCGGAAGTGAGATACTCTGAGACACAGTGACAATTTACTATAAATTACATCTTTCAGAGAAACTTAATGCCCACCATCTGCCAGTATAATATGAAGCTACTTTTATCACCAGGCAAGACTAGGAGTAAATCCATCTGTCTGTCTGTCTATCTATCTATCTATCTATCTATCTATCTATCTATCTATCTATCTAACAGCTGATGTCCTAAGTTCCAAAGCAGGTTATGTGTTAATATCTGGTCTCCTCTCCTGCTTCAGTATTGCTTCCCAGGGGCAATTAAAAACCTGTGATTAAAGCATGTTGTCCAGACAGCTCCCTGTTGCCTGGAATTGAAAAAAACTTTCCAAACAATATTGAAGTGGTAATATAACATGCAGTTCTATAATGAAAGCTTTCAAGTGCACAAAATATAGCTATTATGTGCATGCACGGTATTAGATTTCCACACTTTTAATGAGTTTAATTAGTTACCATATCTAGCAGGTATATCCAATAAAAGACTGGTTGTCCTGGTAACCCACTCTCGGACCTGCCCTATTGGAGAGACTCCAAGGGGTTCCTTGTGCTATATTTTTATGTGTCTCCCAAATGCTGGTGTAAAACAGGGTGTTCTTATTAGAAATTCTTTTCTTTAAAATAAGACTAAACAGAATTTCAAGAAGGTGACATAAATGTGTGAGAAAGGGTAACCTACTCTTCTAAAGTTTAAGAAAATGTTAAAAACTATACACCTATATAAAAAAAATCTACAAAGCTACAAATATATAAAAATATATATAAAAAGCAAAAAATCTTTAGGCATCATACACTCTAGCCCAGCCATTCTCTCTACATCAGGATGCTGAAGTTGCTGCGAATCCTGATCAACAGCCTGTGGGTCCCCATCTTCTAAACATTGCCTTAAATCAAGGAGGACTTAAATCGCGGGGCTGTCTCCTGGCATATCTGTTCAGTGGAGATACAAATGAATCATTGTCAGTACAGAGCTGCCTCTAACCTTGGCTTGCTCTCTGGTTCGGTTTCCCTTTGCATCAGGATTTTAGTAATATTTCCATGGGAGGTTGCAGCAGGATCAATGAAGAGCAGACAGATGCTGACGAGAGGACAGTGACTTTCTTTCCTTTGTCTGTGTAGCACTGTGGTGGTGGCTGTAGTTCCACTACCCTGGTGACAAGCTGGTCCAGCCATGCCATATGGGACCAATCTGACAAAGCAGAAGCAGGATTTGTTTTTTTTTCCTGAGCTACCAGGCAGCCATGCTACCTCAAGAGGCTTCTCACCCTTTTCCAGACCTGCAGCTGCTGCTCCTTTATGCGCCATACCTGGGACAAGGCACAACATGTCTGTGTATCCTCTCTGTTCATGAAATATATCCATGCTCTGTCTGTGAAACTGGCAATCCCTGTGTGTTAAGCACGCATACTACTCTAGAGGCACTGTGCTGGGATGGCCATGCCATGGCTGAGACAGGAGGAGGCGTGCTCTGTGTTTGACCAATGTTGCTGAAAGCGCAAACTGGCCAGGCAGTCCTTTTCTGACTGTAGGACTTCCTTTACGCATGGGTTCCATCACTTCATTCCTGTTGTGATGTATAGATGAGAGAAGTGCCAGTACTCTTCCTCTTGCTCTTAATTGAGTCAAAGGCTAAAATGATATTTGCTTAACGTATGAGTTTACCTCACTGTCCTATAGTCAGTTCCATATGCAATTTTACAGAGTACCACTAGAATGCCACTGGTTATATGTATGATTATTTAGGCCTTCACCTGAGGGAAGCCAGGCTAGATATGTTTACTTTTTAAAGATTATATCATTTATCTGGCATGACTCCAATGCTTTCTAAAGGCACTCTTTGAATCCTGCCTTTAACTTGTTCCTTTATCTGAAGGTGCCTCTCACCCCAATAAAATTTTGTTGGTAAATTCTTTTCTGTATTTTTATATTCCAGAGTGTTTCAACAATGAAATAGTTTGTCTCAGTAGTTCACCAGTTTTAACTGAAGGACAAATATGTCACATTTTTCTTGCAGCATCTGAACTTAATGAAATTGTCCCTCAATTCTTCCTTGTCTTTTTCTCTCTCCTGAAATCTTGCTCTCTGTCTTTCTTCCTTGCTAACTGTGGACAGCACTTTTAGTTTAGCTTCTACACTATTCAGTCTATCACTTCAAAATAAAGATCATAATCCAGCATTTATATTCATTGACTGCAGAAGGATGCCTGGTGTCCTCACGTTATTAATTGCTGAATTCAAGTTGAATTTAAATTATTTAAAAAAAGAATTACCTTCACTTTTTTATTTCCAACTATTTTACATTGTGAAATTTACTGACTACATCATGTCCTGAATGATAGGTGAACTTTTTGAGGTAGCTTAGCCTTTTTACCTGTTTGTGAGGATCCCACTGCAAAGGTGCTCTAAATCTAATAAGGATCATTGAGAACTACTAATAAGTGATCATCTAGGTGTGTGAGTACCTAACCATTATTTCCCACTGATATGGGCCATCAGATATGTATTATTCTATTACCTGTATGCATAATAAGAAATGTTTTTAAAGCTTACAGTGAAGTAAAAAGAGCTTTTTTCCCCTTCCACTTGCCTCAAAAAAAAAAAAAAAAAAAAAGAGGGAAAAAAGAATAATTACATGTGCCTTGGTCTTCTCTCCAGTAGAGGTCAGGACAACATAAGATACTTCCCAGCATCTGTGTGAGTAACTAGGAAAGAATAAATCATTACTACTTGATCGCATAAAAGTTGACAGAACTAAGGCTGCTAAACTTTCTGATCAACTGGGATTTTGTGGACGTGCCAGAAGTCTGCGATACGATGTTTCAACTGATGCCAGTGGTACAAGTTTTCCTGTTCTGTGGCTATCTAAAAGAAACAATTTATTAGGCCATCTGAAATATTGCATGGGAAAATTCAGGGATAAAAAATCCCTTTCCAACATTAATGCATTTTTTAGAGATAATAACTGTTAGTGTAACTGCTTGAGAATCAGTCTTTTGGTTTCTGCTCTTAAAGCAACATTGCTGAATCATATACTCCAACCTATAAGTACTCTGCAGTTCAAAATAGTCCATCTATTCTCTCACTTCAAATATGAAAATATGTAATCCTTGTTCAAAAAGCCAGTTTTACACATTATTTACATTATACTTGTCAGAGGAAATTTTCACTTCAGAAGCTTCTATTTGGACAAAAAACCAGTGCCCTCTGTCTTACATGTCTTGTATAAAATAACCGAGTATTGATTAAGTATTGGTTTTCATTTTCCTGGATAAATTCACAGGTGTGTAGTAATATTCAGGTAGATAAGTCTTATGGAGAAAAATTTGGGAAACATTTTTGCACAGCAAAGATGTTCAGATAAACTGTAAACTGTAGCTCCTTCAATAGAGGCAGCAAACAGCTCTGCAAAGAATTCATATTATGGTGAATCTGTAATAGCCCAACCACCACAGTAATGAGAGGCTTCAAGCAAAGATATGATTAAAGAAAAATCCACAGCCTTTATAAGCTGTGACAGAACAGACAGGGCAGAGGGATTTTCCTGCCTCACATGAACTGCCCATGGAGGTAAATACAACACTGTTTTAAAAAGCTGAGACATCTGTTTCAGGAGGTACAGGCATGTATCCCTTCATTTTCCACATCATGAGTGAAAAAGTTCAAGAACACTTCAGACTTCACATTTCCATTTCCTAACACCAAACAAGTATGAAAATGCAGAAAGGATTCTGTTCTCAACTCAATCTAAGGTAGAACAGCCAGGTTCCATGCACAGCAATGGTGAATCCAATTCCCACTTTTCGTTTTTGTTGACTACAACAAATAAATGTACATCAGGGAACAATACTCCCTCCAGACAATTTCTGCGCCAGAAAAAACCTAAGTCACCTAGGGTCTAGCTATCACTATACAGTGTGGAGTAAGTTTGTTTTGTCTCTTGTAAGTCACAAGAAAATTAAAATAGTATTGGAATCTTGCAGCAAGAAATGGGGAAAACAAATTCCAGGAGATTGTGAATATAGAACCCATATCATCATGGAATCACAGGATCACAGAATCACAGAATGGGTAAAGCTGGAAGGGACCACAGTGGGTCATCTGGTCCAACCTCCCTGCTCAAGCAGGGTCATCCCAGAGCACATGGCACAGGACTGTGTTCAGACAGTTCTTGAGCATCTCCAGTGAGGGAGACTCCACAACCTCTCTGGCCAATCTGTTCCGGTGCATGGTCATCCATGCTGTAAAGAAGTTCTTCCTCATATTCAGGTGGAACTTCCTCTGCATCTGTTTCTGCCCATTGTCCCTTGTCCTATTGCTCGGCACCACCAAGAAGAGCCTGGTCCATCCTCTTGGCACCCTCCCTGCAGATACTTACATTGATGAGATCACCCCTCAGTTGTCTTTTCTTGAGGCTGAACAAGCCCAGCTCCCTCAGCCCTTCCTCATAAAAAAGATGCTCCAGTCCATAAACCATCTTCGTAGTGCTCCACAGGACCCAGTTGCTCCAGGAGCTCCATGTCCCACTTGTACTGAGGAGCCCAGAGCTGGACACAGCACTCCAGATGTGCCTCACCAGGGCTGAGCAGAGGGGCAGGATCACCTCCCTCGAGCTGCTGGCAGTGTTCTTCCTAATGCACCCCAGGATACCATTGGCCTTCTTGGCCACAAGGACACACTGATGGTTCATGAATAGATTGTTGTCCACCAGGATCCCCAGGTCCTTCTCCACAGAGCTGCTTTCCAACAGGTCACCCAGCCTGTGCTGGTGCATGGAGTTGTTCCTCCCCGGGTGCAGGATCCTGCATTTGCCTGTGCTGAATTTCAGAAGGTTCCTCTCTGCCCATCTCTCCGGCCTGTTGAGGTCCCTCTGAAGGGCTGCACAGCACTTGAGTATCGGCCACTCCTCCCAGCTTGGAGAAATCAGTGAACTTGCTGAGGAGGCATCTGCCCCTTCATCGAAGACATTGTTACTGGGCCCAATAATGAACTTTGACTGATACCTATAATGACAGGCCTCCAACTATCCCTTATGCCACTGATTACCAACCTTTGATATCTGCCATTCAGCCAGTTCTCCATCCATCTCATTGTCATCAGTAGGATAATTTTTTCTCACAGCATCTTTGCTAGCAATATTTTACTGCTTATGTAGGATTATTTGTGTGTACTCCCCTATGGCATGCCAAAGATACGTAGCAGAATCACGCATGTTACATTTCAAGTGATGGTATAATCTCTGCACCTGTGATGAATTTAGGTTACATTCCAGCAAGGTGGCTTGAATCTGCTCTTTTAGTTTGGCTTCTCTTGCTAGGGTTGGTCTACAAAAAAAATTAAGGCTATCCAAAGTGACTCAGTTGAGATCTCTCTGTTAGATGGTCAAGGAATTGGTGCATGCTTTTCCTGTGTCATCTCCACCCAGCAGAAAGATACAACTGAGGGGCAGTACCCAAATCCACAAAACCAAGGCATTTAACTCCCACTTTTATGGCTTGCATTCGAAATAACAGAGTAAAATTTTTCTTCTTCTGGCTACCTTGTCTGAAATTAACTGATGTTTCTGTGGACACATCTTTCCACTAGCAAAATTACTCTGATACCCATATGTCTCCTAGAGGATGCCTAGATGTGCTTAAAACTTGATGGTTTCAAGCACCAAAAGCTGGGCTGCCCAGTATACGCCTAAACTTTACAAGAAGTAACAAAATCAGTTTCAGGATGAAATCCTGTCAGCTGCGAGCTTTGCAGACCACAGTGTAAACAGTCAGGCTAGTGCTCCCATTTTTCTGTCCTAGGGTCCTGGTGGCAAATGGACTTTGTTGAGCAGGACTCTAGTGTCAAATTTCTGACACCAGATTTTACCCAATGTCTTTTGCCTCTCCAGGAAATATCGCTACAGCAACCTACTCTGTAGATGGCACTTTCTCCTTTTCTGTTTCACTAGCAGCAAAGCATCTCCGTGCCAGAGATGGACTCCAGAGCACAGTGATTATAGGGGCTATTCCCTGAAAATGCAGGAAACTTGCTGCTAACCTGTGTGCTGTGTTTACTCACCAGTTTTGCAATCGCTAGCTTGGTGCTTAGCCCACAAGATTTTCCAGATTTCTTTTCAACGTTCTTAAAATGCTCACTTGGATATTGAGATTTCAGGGTGCCTCCTGGAAATGTTCACAGACAGCAAGGATGTGTTACAGGTAACATTTATGTTATTTTGTTGGTCTCCTAGGAAATCACAGGTGTATTCTACAAGGGATTCCAATGAAGAGTAAAAAAAAACCAAACCAAAAAACCGAAAAATAATTTTTACTGTACCTCTGCACATAACTTATATGGGATTGTGACATAGAATGTATGATTATGAAATAAAGAATATTTCAATCCTAGGTTAAAATGGGATCCTTTCTTGTTCTGAAGTAATTATATAATTTTCATTCATGTGTTTCTTATTGCACTGACTGACAAGGCAAGTTAAAGTACTGCTGTGCCTCTATGTCCTTGAACCCAGGAAGATTTCTTTTATATAAATCCTTCTGCAGGTACTCTTTTGACAGATTGTCTTAATCTATAGATTTTTTGTTGCTGTTGTTGTAAGGAAGTGTTTGTATTGCATTATGGCAAAGGAAAAATGTATTTACCATGAAGAGAAAATAAGACTGATCTGTCAAAAATGTTGTAGCAGTAGAAACAGATTTTACAGATGTTCAAAACATTCTTGAAATTCACATTAATAACTGCATCAAAGATTGAGCTGATTGAGCTGATCAACATCCTACCCATTAGGTTATTTGTGGATGATTCTGCTCTTTTATGCATCTGTTTTATAAGTATTGGCAGGAAAATGGAATGTATAATAAAATGACACATAAGTTGAATAAATTATTTGCTCTCCTTTGCTGCATAGGTTCACAAATGGTTTTTTCTCCTTTGCTATCTATGGAGCATCACTGTCAGTATTACTGATGTCTGCAGGAGTTTCAGCCTTATGGACTTGCATTTCTTCTAATATTAAACTATGAATTCTCTGAATCTGTTCATTATGCCAAGTGCGTTCTATATAAATTTTTTTCTCAAATCTAAATTCTTCATGTGTGTGTGCTGACCTCTAGTCTTACTGGAAATGTACTCCTAAAGGAAATATATAAGGAAGAGCCATAATACTTAGGATATAGACATTTTAGGTGATGGTTTAAAAATGTCATGGGGATGGAATGTTTAAATTACTTTTGCTTTCAAATGTTGTAACCAAAAATGCATATTTACAAATGCTAAAACGTCATAATTGACCAAATTTTTCTGCCTGATAAATAATAATATTTATTTCTACCTCTGTAAAAGGTTCAGTATGGTTTTCTGCATCAAACTCATATTGACAGCATAACTTTTCTCTTGACATAGAAATATATTCTCCCTCCTCAGTAAGGATTCCTGATTTATTTTATTTTCTCCTGATTTGTTTTTCAAGCTGTTGGGGTTTTAGTTTAGTCCTAGTTTTTTTCTGTTAGAGGAATTTTCTCCCATATGCATGTTGCTAGGGCACAAATGACTGTACTTAAGAAAGACAAAAGGGGCCTGTCCAAGCTTTTTGTTCTCACCTGGCTGGCAGTTCAGTTCGTTCTCAGCGTCTGGAGGGAGAAGGTGCAGAGAAAGGAGCTGCTGGTTCCCGTTTTCGGCGTCTTTCCTTTCTGCTGGAAACAACACCGGGGATCCCAAAGCTGTTTTCCCTGCCCTGCTGGAGCCTGGGCTGCGGCCGCCCTACCCCGCTGCTGCTTCGAGCCTTCGCTGCATTGTAGCTGTGCTCACTCTGCCTGCCTGGAGCCCCGGGGGGTTCCCCATTTGGATACATCTCGTCTGCCACCCGGGATTTGTGTTTGTGCCTGCCGCTCCAGCCTACCAGTCCAGCCTGCTGTTTCCGGGAACCCGGGACCAGCTGCCCACCGGTTTGTGGAGCTCCTTTGTTCCATCCTTCCCCGGGATCCCAGGGCACCAGAGCAGCCGCGTGTTCCCCGAGCTCGCTCCGGAGCGCCCCCTGCAGCCGCGGGGGAACCATCGCACCTGCCCTGCTCACCGGGAGCCGCCAGCGCCCCTGCCGGCTGCGAGTGGAACTGCACCTGAGGGGAAAGGGCCTGACAGCCCAGAAGGCTGGGACTGGGTTTGTGTTTGCTGTTACTGCCAGAGTTGTTGTTGTTTTGTTTGACTGGTTATATATATATATATATATAGTAAAGAACTGTTATTCCTATTTCCCACATCTTTGCCTAAAGACCCTTGATTTCAAAATTATAATAACTCAGAGGGAAAGGGGTTATATCTGCCACTCCAAGGGAGGCTTCTGCCTTCCTTAGCAGACACCTGTCTTTCAAACCGAGACACAAGCTTTGTTTTTTTAAGTCTGTAAAGTTTCTGGGAGATGAAATCTTGTCCACCTTCTTCCCTGGAGTACCTCTGCCTTCATCTGATTATTATGAACAAGATTTGACCTTGCAGTTGTGGATTTTACCAGGCATTGTATTCTGTTGTCACACACATTCACAGGTTTGTGCATCAGTACTTTAAAGAAGCAAGATTTCTCACAGAGAGCACAATAACAAAAAATTAAAGAGATTTTTTTTTTTTTAACTATGTAATGTCTTATTTATACAGTAAGAATTTCAGTTTTAAATATTTAACTTGTTTCTGGATTCTCTAAACTGGTGTGCTCTTTTTTTTTATCCCCACATTTCTTGTACATTTTCCTGGCTCAATACCATTGTTATTAGTCTCAACTTCAAAATAATTCATTGCATTAATCATTCAAAACAACAGTTAAAGAGGTGCATTTTCTTTCAGTATAAAAGAGTTAAAGTGTATCTTTTAGAAAAAAATATTTGCTTGTATGCTAGGGAAGTAGGCACAGAGAGAGGCAATGAAACCACTGTGACCTTGGCCTGGACAGGTATGTTTGGTGAGACAGAGAAGACATATGTCTCTTTCTTCCTATATGTCTAGTCTGTCAAAGTTTTTAATTTTTATAATCTCCCTTTATGAAATAAAATTTTGCCATGTTCTGTTCTTGTAAATATACTCCATAATAAAATTATTTACATCATATTAAGGACATCATATTTGTGTATCAGTTGCACAGGATTAGTACTTAAATGGAAGTTTTTCTGTCACTAAAGTATAAACAGAAAAAAAGAGAAATGAATAGCATGTGCAACAAGCACGTCTCATAAAAATTTATTCATTTTGATAAATAAAGGTTAAAAAGTGTCTTCCAGTGTCCATAAAGCCATGTACTTACATAGCTCAATTTCTAGCAGTAAAAAAGCCAGTGGAGGTTAGCTATAAAGCCTATATATTCTCAGAGGTGGGGAGATGTGAAAGATAAAATGTTGAAGATTTTACAAGGGCCATCTTAATTAGTGGTGGCTAGTACATCATATACAGAAAAGGACAGAGTCTAGGTTGTTCCTGAGATAATTACACGTTGTTAGACATGATCTATTTTGTCTCAGTGAATGCATGGACATTTTTCCTTTAAATATAATTTTGTTAAGATAATGTAAACCTCTCTGAAGAGGAGTGCAGTGACACGGTGCAGACTGAAGAAACATATTGCAAGGAAAGCACATATCCTGCTTTGCTGAGTGTAAGGTTTAGACTCCTGGGATATTTTCTCATAGAGCTGGATCTCTCTTTAGACTTAGTGGCACCCTTTTTTTTAAAGTAGAATAAAATCATTAATGTTGGAAAAGACCTCTAAGATCATCAAGTTCAATTATCTGCTTCTGTTTGTTTGCTGAGGTCTAAAGAGAAATACAGGGAAACCTAACCTTTCCATCAGAAAACCAGCAAAATACAAGACATGAAACAAGCTGTTTATCAGACCACGAGGAATCTTTTGTTCTGTAAGGGGGACTCTTTCCATATAACTAATTTGCATGTAGGCAACTCCAAAATTTAATTTCTCAGTCATATGAAGGGGAGACTAATGAAAAGCTACATGTTTGGGGTTTTTTTCTTACATGGAATTTGTTTATGTGAGCTAGGAGTGCTTCTCTCTTCTACCTCCTTACTGTTACTTTGACCATGATTGCTTGTTCACAGGAACACATGCTTTTTAAAGATTGCCACCAACACAATGGATAATAAGGGCCAAAGGTCCTTTATTGTGGGAACCCAGAGTGCAGAGAACATTTCTCTGCCTGTTTTGAAGGGTTCTACTCCCCTGGACAACACTGCTTTTGACCTTTGTCCATGGAGAAAATTGCCTACCCTCTGGGAAAAATAAGAATCTACACTGGTGTGAGCTAGGTGATAGAATATTATGTAAGATTGTCACAGGGTGAAAAATTTAGAGGTTTTGGGTTTATTAATATAGTAAGTAGATAAAAGCAAAAAAACATCAAAATGGAGGATTGTTGGTCTCCAGACCTTCTTCTTCTTCTACTACTACTCCATATTCTGCAGTAGAAGTAGTTTGGGATGATTGGATAAAGAATTCCTCAGTTCCTGTCTGCGTGACCAGACAATTTATTAGACATTGGCAGAAAAGTGAAAATATCTTTCATTTAAAGTTTTCATTGGGTGATTTACCTTTAAAAGGCTGTTTAACCTTGATCATTCAGCTTTTCCTGCATTCTCTGCTTCATGCTATGTCTGGGTCACGTCAGTGGCTTGTACTTCTCTGATAAGACTAAATAAACAACTACAGAAGGAAGAGAAGGCTAAAAGTCCCGTTTGTCTCTGATTCCTGGCAAAGACTAAAAAGGCGTCCCCCGTCAGGGGAGACACAATTAAGGCGCTGGACTGCGCCACTTCATGTAAGAGTCAGCTCTCTAACACGCGTAGTGCTTAGCAATACAACGTTTGTCTGTATCAGGAGCTCTAAAACAGGTGCTAATATGTCCACGCATGGGACATATTTATGCTCCAAACAGAAGGTTCACATGACACTTTTGCTTCATTACACTCCTACAAAGTCTTTCTTGTTCTTGAATATAGGTTGTTGTGGACAGTGTTGCTTGTTCTCACTTGGTTCACTTATCTGCCTGTCAGACATTTTTCTCTTCTAAGGGCAATACATCTCTAATACCGCTCAGAGTTTTGAAAAGAGGGAGAGCATAAGGATCGGGAAGTTGAAAAACAATCTGACAGCAAATATAGTGATGGAAGGGCTAGGGAAGAACATTTCATCTATTAAAGTTCAGACTCATACTTGCTGCCACCACAGTCATAGGCATAAGCACTACATATTCTACGGAGCTGTATTCAGAATGAATTCAGAATCCATGTTGCTGGAGTCACCAAATTTCAAGAAGGCCATAGGTAAGGCCTCAGCAGTTGGTACCATTTGGCAAGGTTTGATGATCAAAGGCACTGTTCTGTTTGCTGCAGGAGGGTTTGTGCTGTGTGGACCATGCTGTATGATCAAAGTTTTTAGCAGTATATGAAATTGTACCCATAAGGTATACGAAAAAGTAAGGGATTTTTCTGCTCTGATAGTGAGAGGAAGGTGGCCAGGTGCAGTGTTTTGTTTAATAACTTAAATGCTTGTCAGAGTGTGTCAAAGTGCTCTTTATGTTGAGAGCCATCTTGGATTGGAGTGTAGTGATCATTTGTTATTGTCAAATTATTATTTAGTCATAATCTTATATTCCATATAGAACTATAAACAATATGAGAATATAAAATAAAGTAATAAAACAAACTCTCCCATTGCTCCTATCTGTTCTAGCTTTCTTCCTTCTAAAAAATGTGCAGTAATAATATTTTTTCTTGGGAGAACTGGCTACTTCTATTCTGCTTCTGTCGAGGACAACCTCATGCTATTTTGGTTAATGCTTCTGCCAAATCTCTCTGCTTTGCCTGCTAGTAATGTGTAAAAGCAGCTATGGTCTCTTCTTTTTGCATGGCCAGTTTATTATACTGTGTATGCATCATTGTTGCTGCTCTTTGAGGACTGTTTCACAAGCTGGATTTTCAACAGTCATATCACCCAATACTCAGATCTGTTTATTGGATCATTGCATCTGCCCAATTTTTCATGCAACATTCAACTGACTGACCCAGTGTATGTTGTGCTTCCAGATTTTTTACTTTTGTTTCCAGAGCACTATATTCATCAAGTCACTGTTTTTCTCTCAGCATAACAAAGGTCATAATTCAGTCCTTCAGACCTCCTTCTAAGTTCACAGGGAACTATTATTTCCAAATTTTTAGAGATCTTTTTTTACTACTTTATTTTACAGTGGACTTTTCATAAGAAGGAGTTATCTAAATCTCACTTTTCACCATGTGGAAGACAATACAAAGATCAAGAGAACCATATCATGACTTGAATGAAAAGAGGGAGAGCAGAAGGATCAGGAAGTTAAAAAAAAATCTGACAGCAAATATAGTGATGGAAGAGCTGGGGAAGAACACTTCATCTATTAAAGTTCATGTTAAATCTTTCAAAATTATAATGACATCTTAGAGTGAGATCTTTCAGAATCTCAGGATGAACCTTTGCTTTCGTTCCTCATCAGACTCCTTATACTTCTGTTACTCTTCCCTTCCTTTCTCCCTCTTTTTCTTGCACTTGACTTTTTGGCACTTATCTTTTGTGTCCCAGATGAAACAGCCTAGTCTTCTCTCCAAAAAACCTTTTGACTGCCAAGTTCACATCTTTTGAATTCCTCCCTAAAACCTACTTCATCAGGGAATTTTCACTTTTTATCCAAGCCAGATGCCTTTCTTGCTCTGACTATTTTTTCCATATCTTTTCTTGTTTGTCTTAAGACCTGCATACCTGGTAGTCAAGGATTGCCAGTAATTTTCTTTCTTGAAACACAATGAGAATTCCTTACAAATTCACTATTTTGACTGAAATAGCCTAAGGGTCCCTCTATCCTTCTGTTGCCATTCAAAAGCAACTCTCTTAAATAAAATAGTGTGTCAGAGGCAGGGAAGGCTGCAGGGATCACCTCACTAATGGCAAGACAATGGCCCTAAGGACTCCAAGTTCCTAGAGCTGGCTTTTCTGTGTGGTATAAAGTCACTTGAAACAGATAACTTTCCAATAAGACTGCAAAATCATGTTCTTGGTCATACTGCCATGAATATTAAAGATGCGCCTTTAATAGTGTTAAGGGGATAGAAACAGAGTTTACCAGAAAAAGAAACAGTCCTGCTTAAATCTGCTGGAATGTTACTCTATACTATTTACCTAGACAGCCGGTGTCTTCACGAACTATATGAAAAATATCATAGTTCCAAAAATAAAAATGTAATAACTGCTACTGACACTAGCAGTCAGTTTTCAGGAGCCTTGAAAAGACATGCAACAAGCTCACTTGTCTCATTAAATTTCATCCTCTGTAAAATACTGACTCCAACTTCACTAACATTACAAGCAATATTTACATAGAGATCAACTAGTGCTCTTCTCGTGTTTCATTTCAGTAATTTCAATGGTGCTGTTTTGTGTTTCAGATCACAAGTCACCATACCCATGTACAGATATAATTCAAAGGCATAGCAAAGACATTTCACCATCAGATGGAGAGTCTAATACTATGAACATAGTTACAAACACTCCTAATTTTGAAAGGACACTTCTTTTATTCACAGAGTCATTATTACTAATTTATTACTAATTATTACTGTGTGCATTTTTGAGAGAAATCCACTTCTGACTTTTAAGTCAGTAAACTGGCAGTTGAGGAACAAATGGGACAATATTATTCTTTTCTTCTGGCTTGGACATTGTCATGCACTGTGAACTAAGGTGCTCATGTAAAACAAACTGGACTACGAAATTTATTGCGCCCTTGTTTGCCTCTTTCAAACGTAAGCCAAATGTTTAAGAGAAATACACACATATTGAATTTCTTAAACTTACTAGATGCCAAAGGGTGTATCTCTTTACACTGGCATCTCATGGGAACAACTTCTGTGTGTCGTCAAATCGATCCAAACCTGTACTTGTCTCTGATGAGAACTTTGGGTGTTTAACCTCAGCTGACCTACAGACTTTGCCTCTCTCCCTTTCTCTCTCTGTCTCTTTCTCCTCCCTTGCCCACCCCCCACCCAAAATGTAATATACACATGAAAGCACTTCTATGAGTCAAGGCATTTGAAATATGAGAACTTGAAGTCACTACTCAATGTTACATTTTGATCACATTGAAAAATTAAAATTGACAGAACAAGACCATTGCCAGCTTTCTTTTACCCATCAAGACTGTCAAACAAGAACTAAAATATATATTTACAATATTGTTGGGAACAGTATTAAAGTATTTCAGACATTATAAGGAGAAAATACATATATGCATTCAAGGGTCGAGTTGGTCCTTCTCCTATACTCCCGTATTATACTGTGTTTTCCCTTTCCTTGTGCTGTATTTCAAAGTCATTCTTTGGGCTTGCAGTTGCAGGCACCATGGGTATGACTGGATTTGCAGTCCTGTGCTGCCAAAGGACACAGTGAGGAGAAGGGAACCAACTGCCTGCATAGCACACATCCAGAGGGGAGTTGCTTCAGACTAGCCTTAGTCTGCTTTTAAGACCTGAATGGTTACACTCTTTGGACCATACCAGAAACAAGCCATGTGTGAGCCTTCTGGCTTAATGTCACCAAAAAGGAACCCCGTTTTGCTCCCTTTTTATCCTTCTTCCAGGTGAAGAAGGCACGTGGGCAAGACCAGGAATACAATATCAGAATTGCCCTCCTGATTGAATACAAAATGTAAATGTAGGCTTAATGTAATTTGGCTTATTTGTCCTCCCTTGAGACTTCTACTCTTAAATGCAAAAGTGGAATTTGGATGGTAGAGATTTTTGAAGACCCACACCAACTCTACAAATTGCTTTTAATTTCTTTTAAAATATAAAATCCTTCATTGTATCTATTCACTAACACTGTGTTCATTTCCACTTTTAAAGACTTCCAGATAGTTTTGCCATTCTTTTCTTATCTGCAGTTATTTTTAAAGATTTTTTTCTTTTGCCTTTATTTGGCATTCATTTTTATTTCTCTGCTTTCTTCTGTCTACTATCCTCTGCAGAAAAATCTCTGCTAATTATTTCACAGTACACTCTTACTTTTGATTCATTCTTCCTTCTTTTCCTTCTTCTATTAGTCTTCTGTTTCTTATCTGGAACCAGAATTCAATTTGTTTGAAAATTATGTCTAATGAAGTTATTTTAGAGGCACAAATATGGGATTTGGAATGGATACCTTTCGAGAATAGATAATGTAGGGGCTGTGGAGAGAAATACCTATGCCACAAATTTTATGCCCAGTTCTTCATGGAAAAAGGCATCCTTAGACTAACAGGGTAGAAGTCTGATCTGTATTTTGTTTTAGCTATATTATTAAAAGTAAAAATAATTAAAAAGTGTCCAGTGTATCCAAACAAACAGAACCCTCCCTCCTTTCAATACTGTGCAAATTCTCCTATTGCCCCTCCTCTCCCCTCCCCTCCTTTCTCTTCACTATTTCTTGTTCATACGTCTGTGAAGATTTGTTATGCACTCACCACTGCAAAGCCAAGTGCTGGCTCTTTGCAAATTGTCTACTGTTCTGTGTGTTCATGTTTTTCCAGTTAGAAATACTGGCAAAATACTGGGGACTTTAGCCTCCATATAGCAGGTGTAGTTTACATCTGATGGCCTGAACACACTCGTGGTGCTCCTGTGCTACATATTGGCCAGTGGTTAACCAGTGTAATAGAAAAGACTTATGGAGGGAGAAGTTCTAGCTTTTGAAGGTGAATTTTAATATTTTTAAATTTTGTACAGATTACATTCAGGTAGTATGATGAACAACTTTAAAAGTCTAAGAAATATATCTAGAGAAACATAGAGTATCAGATAACTACTCATAAGTGCTTTTTTTAAGGCCACAAAGAAAATGCAAGGAGAACTTGCCATCTAACACTGACAAGAGCCCATAAATTCAAACTGTACTTGTAGAATATACTGAAAAAGGAAAATTTTCATAGAACTACAGAGAACTACAGCTGCAAACGAGAGTAGATATTTTTGAACATGAATTTTGAAATGAGTTAGCTGTGAACCAGATTTTAAGGACTTCTTTTCATAATTAATCACATTAACTTTTCCTATGCTATTCCTTATATTGTTAATGATAGAAGGTACCTCTTATACAGCCAGAAAGCAGAAAGGTTAATGAATCACTTGGAAAACTAAACACTTAAGAGTTCAGATAGCTTTTTCAGATTCATTCGAAGAAGTTAAATTCTGCGTCTCAAACAGCATTATGAGTTCTTTTGAGGGATTTTGATTGTGACAGTCTTTACTTCTGTGTATTCATGAAGTCCATATTCTCCCCTAGATAAAAGAGAACCAAGAGCAATAGTTATGCTAATGCTTTTTATATGAGTTTTGTTCTGGATGGGATTTTCAGTGGTACTGTGCAATTGGCCAGATATGTAACAAGTACACTGGACATATTTGGAAGACATCTGTGCAGCTAGAGTGATGCTGGAAACCTTCTGAAAAGCTACAGCAACAGTCTCCTGAGAAAAGTGGGACAGAGAGTAATTTTATTTCTGTGCAAAAGAATGGTGTTTAATTTAGAGCATTTCTAAACTGCATTTCTGTACAGCAGATCAAGAACATGTTAGATCTTCACAAGCATGTTAGCAAGTTATTTATATAGATCTTCTTCTGATGTCTAGAGTTTTCTCCAGAGTCAAAGAACAGACACTTCATCTCAAGTAAAGGGGGGACAAAATTATTCCATGATGAAAACTCCCAGACAGTGAAAAAGAGTTAAAATATTGAATATGTTACGAGCAGGTTTCACCTGTATGATTTCAGTGACGAGATGAAGCTTGTTTGTATTCCTAAATATTTGATATCCAATGCAGTCAAACTACGTAAGACATAACTGATTGCTCTATGGAACAAGGGTTTACTACAGTATAATGTTACACAGTTCTCACTGCTGTCTCATCAAACAGACACATAAGCAAAGGAGAAGTCTGTGCTCAGGACACTTGTGCTGGGTGAGAATGTTTACTGATTCCCTTCATTTTTGGAGAGGCATTTTGTTAGTATATGACAGTTGGTAGTTTAATTCATAATGGTATTATCACTCCAAGAATTATGCAGAGCATTTTATTCTGGGGTTCAAGGAAGTCAGTGGCTTAACACAACCACATCCTAATTTTTTCAGTGCAGGTCTTTCACATATTTCCACTTCTCCTAAAAATGATTGTACAATATTTACAAATTTTCTCATGACAGACATCTATCTGGTGATGATTCTTTCCTTGTCCTTTAGTGGGAATATTTTTATTTGTCTGATAATTGTGACTTTGAACCAGAAAACTTTCTTAGCACAAAAGCTTAACTCCTTCAAAATGTATTGTTATAGAGAACATTTTTGATGGTCTGTTATTTCCAGCAAATATAACAAAAAAATATTTCTGAAAAAGGCTGTAATTCAGAATTGATTATCTCCCAATTTTTGGCATCCAGCAAAGGCAAAGCCATCTTGGATTATAATTGCCTAAATTATTGGGAGGTTTCAACTTCCAGTTTTCTAAAGCTCTCAGCATTGGCTTGACTGTTTCCTTTGAAGTCAGTGGGAGCTTTGCCATCAGAAGCAGATTGTCTCCAGTGATGAGCAAGTGTAAAAACACTAGTCTTTAACTCTGAAAAAACTACATGAAAAGAAGCTCTGAAGCTCCTCACCTTCACATAAATTTTTAATCACTTCAATTGTTCATTAGAAGTGTCATGTATTTGTCTTAATAAAAAAGAAAGCTTACATGTACTAATTTTTAGTAATTTCTTTAAAAATAGTTTGTTCTCAAATATAGGGCATTTTAAACTAAGAATGAATACAAGTAAGACAGGATATGATTCAAGGGAAACTGGATTAAAACTTAGAAGTTTGAAAGTCCAAAGACTACAGAGGATTATTTTCATCATAACTTTTGACCTAGCTGGCACACACTGTAAAATCATTGGTTTCACAAACTTTTAAACTTGCTTAAATCTTGCTTAAATCAAGGATTTTGAAAAGTCTTGTGTTTTCAAACCTAACATTTAAAGGGGGTTTCATAAACTACCCACAGATTTATCTTCATGAAAATGACAGTTCCTCTATATATGCAAAAACTGTAGACCATAAACACAGTGGTCAGTTTTTACAAGTATACTGCAACCGCAGTAGACTGCAAACTGCTCAGATTGAAAAAGTGCCCATCTAAGCAATTTTCTTATTAATTTTGGAGAGGAATTGTTGGTTGACATTGCCTCTGACAACATGATGCCTCTAAGCACTCTAGAGACTAATTTGACAAAATCTCAAACTGGATATCCTAGTTATGCATATTTAAAGTCAGGGCTTGGAATTTCATTTTGAATTTCCTGTGAATCTACAATTTTAAAAGTATTTACTTACATTTCTCGTCCATTTCCTGACATCTTAAAACCTCCAAAGGGACACTGAGCAGACAATGCACTGTAGCAATTAACCCTGGAAGAACAGGAAAATTACTTTTGACTGTGGTTTTCTGTCACCTCTAAAAAGCCTACAAATGATATCTGAGTAATGTATTTGCAAAAATATATGTAATTTGAAGTTCAGACAAATGAAGCATCAAAAGCAACTACAGTTATTACCAGGTTACCAACACTCAGCAAGGGTCTTCAAGCAGAGAGACAGTCATATCTTCCTCTGATAGTTGCAATAAAATTCCTAACTTGTACATAAGCTCTCCCACAAAAGATTATCCACAGCTAAATGTTCTGCAGGTACATTTCTGATAGATAAACTCAGGACAGCTTCATTACATATTTAGGAAATTTTGTTTGGTTCTATTCAGTTAAACCTTATTCTGTATTGTGGTTGAGAACAAAGACACAATAATGAGTAAGAAATGAATTTCACAGGCAAATTTTTAGGTATGAATAATATTGGCAGAATGTGCACCCCGCTTCCAAGCTGAGAAGCTCTTTTTGTCTTTCAACCTTGTCAAATCAAATATTCTCTATTTTCTTATATTATAATCTCTCCTCCTGCTAGTCTAACTGGTTTCAACAACAGAGATTCTCTTCATAGTTAAGGATTCCTAGACCACCAATCATATAAGAGCAAATCCCAAATATTCCACTTCTAAACTTTCTTCCATATAAAGAATACCAACTCCTAAGTCAAGACAGCTAACTTATTTTTAGAAAGCATATGTTCTTTGATCACAGGACCTGGGCAGGAATTTGTGCTGGTTGTGAGGGCTTTCAGATAAAATGTAAATTGGACACAGGTTTTGTGTTCAAGTAAAATTGGTTGTTCTCCTTCTGATGCATTGAAATAACTGTAGGGAAATGCAGGTCTTTGTCAGTGATAGACATTAGACCCCGCTATGCCTCCAAGCTTTCACTCTTTCATCTCTTAGCTTTTTCTTTTTCAGTT
Organism: Aphelocoma coerulescens; assembly: GCF_041296385.1. Classification (NCBI taxonomy): domain Eukaryota; kingdom Metazoa; phylum Chordata; class Aves; order Passeriformes; family Corvidae; genus Aphelocoma; species Aphelocoma coerulescens. The sequence continues at coordinate 61,736,405 of NW_027184085.1, forward strand.
CCATGTAGGTTGCCTCTTCTTTTCCATTGCTGGAAAGAGTTGGCCTTGCAGTCATTCTCCCAGCTTGTATTTCCTTTCTTTATTCAATCACATTTAATCAATCTTTTCCATTACAGATGGGTGTTCTGCCCAGGCTAAGGGCCACTGAACTTCGGGTAATTAATGTCTTTACAAAAAGCCAAAACTAATCTCATAAATTATGTATTGGGCTATCCCCAGATCCTGAAGTAAAAGAAAAGGGCACTCTCACCATATTATCTTTTGTTTCCTTTTCTTTTTAGCAAGTAAATTTCCTGTTTTTAGACAAAGTTTATGGGAAAATTGTGTGAAGACTTACAAGAAGTAATTATTTAGTAACACATTAAATAGGGAAACTTGCAGGAAAGATAAACAGAAGAGACCTCTATAAAGATGACAAGGAACAAACATTTTAAAAAGACCACCCAAAATACTGTGACTATGTCTTCCAATTAGTGCCATTGACATCTGTAGATCTAAAGGAAGAATTTAAAAAAAACATTACTTACCATACTGTTCCAGCCTGAAGAGCAGTTGCAAATGTCAGTGCTTTATCAATGTCTTTGGTAAAAACTGCTGCTGCTAAACCATAAGTAGTATTATTTGCCCTCTTGATAACTTCGTCTATGGTTTTAAACTTCATGATTTGTTGAACAGGTCCAAATATCTGTATTAAACACATGTAAACATATGAAGTGAACTAGAATAACTTACTATTTGAAGTAATTTACATATTTCAAGTTTGTTTCTGTCAGATGGCCTTATTCTTAAATCCATTCATCCAAGAGTGAATAAAGTTCTAAAAAATACTATAAATTCACATAAAGATTTTTATAATATGAAGCAAGTTGAGGTAGCCTATTGTAAATAATTAATAAAAAAATCAATAAATAATGAAAACAAATAAATAGCAATTAGAAGGCACTCACCATAAAGGTAGTTAACATGATGTCACAGTGTGCTACCTATCTATACTGGTGACCAACAAACTTGTGTTTTCTGGACAAGCTCCGTTTTTAAAGTCAGGAAAGACATTTGGTTTTTCCGTCACCTAAATTTTCTATTAAACTTTTATGCCTGCAGGTAGCTGCACAACTGAGAATGTACTCCAGGTGAAACAACTAATTCTGTTTTTCATATGGGTGTTGGGTAAGGGAATAGTCCCTCAGGTTTGGCTTTCCTGCTACCATTGTCCAGTGTTCTCAGCCAGAGGTGCCCATGCCTATCCCTCAATACCAAGACTGTGCAGTCTGGGGGCGCATTACAATGTCTGACTAATTCTATTTCCATAGGCTGTGAGCTTTCTACTTGACTGAATTTTTAGTGCTGGTTTATAAATGGAGTTGTAAGGATTTACATAGATCAGAAAACCACTTAACATTCCCATGCTGTTCAAGCCGTGAGCTTCAAAACTTTTACATTCTTTAAACTGTCTTGGCTATCTGGGGCTTTATTGTTCATTACACTTAAAATAATGTGAGAAGTAGTTCTTATACTGCTGACCAAAGTGTAACTAATAGAACTGTGAAAAAATCATAACTCTGTGCTGTTTTCTACCTGACTCATAGAATGGTGGAAACAATCCAAATTCTGTCTCATTCAGCTCTATCATGTTTTACAGCTCTCTCCCTGTCACAACTAATTCTAAATGCTGTGGTGTTCATTTTAACTCAGGCTGTTGACTTTTGCTGGATGTAGTAAGTATGTTTAGCCGACCACATTAGCTTTCTAGTATGAAGAAGTATAATGGACACCAATTGCAGCAGATATTAATTAAGATGAACGTAAAAAAAACAAACACAGCGAGGAGGTCATGACTGAACTTTGAGTCTTTGTTTAGAGAACTAGCTGACATGGCAGCTCAGCATTCCTAAGTGTCTCTGTTTCCTTGCAGACAATCACTGATACCCTAGCACTGTCATCTTAGTTGGAACAGTAGCAGATTCTGCAATGATGTGTAGACAAATCTGCAAACTGATGTAAGTAAAAAAACCCCGCGAGGCAAAAAGACCTACCACAAACAAAAGGCCTCTGGAAGCACAATCCAGCTAGTTTCTCATATTGCAAAATAGCTGCCTGGTGCATGCAAGCACCAAGTAAGTGGCTCCTTAGGCAGTGCAAAATGTTCACAAGTTGTGCCTCCAAGGTTTGCATCTCTGTTACAGGTCATTGTGACTTTTATATCTGAGACATGGACAGTATGGAGCAATGAAAACAATCCAAACCTCAGCATTTATCTACTGCAGAAGCCTTTGTTGGCAGGGCAGCCTCATAATCCGCTCCCTCCTTGAGCAAGCTGGTGAAATGGGCACCAGAAACCAATAAAAGCACTTTGAACACCACCAGGATGGAACAACAGGTTTACTGAGAGAATTTTCATATAGTCACTTGACCTTCTAACTGGATATTTTGTACAGACATTTAAAGAGACGACTTTCAGTGAGAGAAGAGACTGCTGAAAATTTATTTACCTCTTCTTTGGCGATGCGCATATCATCTGTGACATTAGAAAAAACTGTGGGCTGGATGAAGTAACCCTTGTCTCCCCATGGACCTCCTCCACATTCCAGTTTGGCTCCTTCTTTTTTGCCACTCTCTATTAGATCCAGTATTTTTTCAAACTGCTCCTTATCAATCTAAATGGAAAGATATTTGAAGGATGAAAACAACACACACTGACAGCCATTGATCTTCTAGCAGTTAACCTAAACCTGTGGCCCTTTGAGTGGGAGCAAAGTATGGCTTTTTCTCTGTGGCAATAGACCACAGTGAACAGAGCTGATACAGGCTATCATTTTTTGTCTCTAGAAAGAATTACTCAAAACATAACAACGGATTTGAAGACAAGGATAGATTTTTCACACAATTACCACAAAAGAAATGCAGCTACATCCCATGATTACAATTTTCCTTTAAATGGGATCATACCAGTTCTAAAAGGAGTAACTTTGCTAATCTGTAAAATAGTTAAGTGTTGGTTAAAGCTTGCTAAGGAGAAAAAATAAGTCAAAAAAGGCAAATTATGAGACTAGAGAAGAAGAGTCTTTATGCCCATTCAAATATTTTCATTTTTGCTTTTTCACATGTTTAACATCATTATTTTTTTAGTAGAAATGTATTTACTTCTCTCTTTTAAATTGTTAGCATGAAATTCAAACTCAGTAAAGCCACAAGAACATGAGAGAGAATTTCTGTTAATTTTATATTAGCTGTACACCAGACACCTGGAGTTTACTTTTCTTAATCTTCCTGCCCTTTGGCTTTTAAATTTATTCAGCTGAATTTATTATCTTGTATCAAAACATGTTCCAGGATGTCCAAAAATTATTTTCAAATTGCCCAAATCTTCTGTGGCTTGGAGTGCATTTTTTCCAATTTACTGGGTGTCTTTTATTACACAAAAATACTGTGATAACCAATAAGGAACACATTACTCTATCAAATGCATGGGAGTGATTTTGTCTCCTGCTTTTTCTTTGTTTCTACTACAGTGCTTTTATTCCATATCCTGCAGTATAAGATGGTATGGGAATAAGACTAGATGAGAGCTATTGTAACAGTGCTCTGAAGTGATCCATTGAATTCACAGATTTGTGATAGCTATACTTCTAAATGCTTCATTTTAACATTCTTTTGATGGGAATGCTGTTGGCATAATCTTTTAATAAAAGCAGGGAAAGAACCCAAAGTCTTGCATTTTAATTGTGTAGTATTCTAAAACGGAGAGCAGCATAATGAAAGTCTAGCACCTTGAAAAAGGGGAAAAGATATTGAAACTCTCATTTTTTTAAGAGAGGCACTTGCAGTGGCACTATTTGAATGTAAAGTTAGCAAGCTAACATGATATGGGTGATTGTACTTTCACTTTTACAGCTGTTGTATAGGACCTTTCTCAAAGCATTTGAATTTATTACAATTTTTCCACTTCAATAATAAAAAGAACTAGAAAAGAGAGAGACACCTTAGGCCAATGATATTGGCACAAACAAAAATCACTGCAATTTCTTCCTCCTTGTACTCCAGACTAACCACCAGAAAACTGTACTTAGCTTTGAAACTACTGCAACTGTAGGTTTACAAATATATTAAATTGTGATATCATGACAGAATTATGCTGGAAACATGTAATATTACTCACTTGAGGGCCCTGCTGTACACCAGGCATTAAAGGATTCCCAAGAGTGTACTTCTTTGCTCTTTCAATGCTCCGACGAACAAACTCATCATAAATAGGCTCTTCCACAAAAATCCTAGATCCTGCTATACAACACTGTCCCTGGTGATAGAACAGACCAATATGGGCAAATTCCACAGCAGCGTCCACTGCAAAGAAATGCGGAGTTCATCAGATCCTAAACCTGAATTGTCACATCATAAAATCTTTACTAACCTTTGTCACCCATCTAATTTCCCTTTGTAGCACTTTTTTTTTTTTTTTTAATGGCCCTTTAAAAACAGATATACAACCATTTACTTATGTCCAAACTACCCTTATCAAGAGCATCATGGTACACCTAGCTGAACACACATTTAGATGTTCTATGAGAAATTTAGATTTAACATTATTTGCCCTGTCAGGAGTACCAAGCAGAATATTCAGACAGAAATTTAATAAACCTGTACAAGATCCATCTATCCACTTTTCGTTCTGCATTCTTGTTTCATTAGGATGATCATAAATTACATTAAGAGTGAACAGGTTATCAGAGGTCCATATCTACTTAGGAGCCATTGGTTTTGGTGGCAATCTAACTTAAAATTATGGCATGACCAGAAAACATTAAAAATTATTCCTTTATTGAAAAGGTTCAAATAATTTACTGACAAGAAAAGAAAAAGAGCATTGGCTTAGCAGTAGTAGCAGTTTATATGATAAGATTGCTACTAACAGTCTGCATCTGCGAATATAATGTTAGGACTTTTTCCTCCAAGTTCCAAGGTAACTCTCTTCAAGTTGCTCTTCCCTGCTGCTTCTTTAATCAACTTGCCAACCTGAAAGTAAGGGAGAGGACAGCTTCATGTCAAAAAGTTTTTAATGACCTCTATAATACTTTTCTGATTTCCTCAAAAGTGCAAATCAGTTCAGAGGTGTCTAATATCCCAGTAATAAAATGAAAAATAAGTTAAAATAAAACAACTGAAAGGAGTCAGGGTGCAGGGCACTTGTACCCTATGACCTAGAAATGTTTTCTAGAAGAGTTTCTCCCTGTACCCGTTCATGTTAACTGCCAAAGACACATGGTGCTTTTTCGGTTACCACCACTCTGCTTGCATGTATCTGTAATCTATAGCAGGCATAGGTTGCTGCTCCACCAGTTACTCCCATTAGGTTAAAATTCCTCTGTTTTATGTGTTAGAAAGCGCTTTAATGCACAAATACAATCTACATTGGCTGCATGGACACTCTTCCTTATTTCAATTTCTCCCTTAGATGAATGAAGAGGAGGAAATGGACACTGCAAGGTAGAACCCCTACCCCGTTTTTATCTACTGATGACATAATTAAAGGAACTACTTACTATGAATTGCCCTGGAAAAACTGTGAAGGAAAAATCTGCTTGCAGCTCTCGTGGCTTTTGTCTGTAACTGCCTGTGCGTAGCAACCATCAGGGAAACTTCCTCCCTCTATCAGCCTTCCTGCCACCATTTCTCTTTGCTAAATTATACTGCTAGAAGAGAACTGTCACCAAACTCTATGAATACACCCTCTGGTCCATCTGCCTTTGGTGGGTCACTGGGCACTGGGAACAGTAGTTGTTACTGTCTATTGGTAACATCTGTGGGATATTTCTCAGATGTCAGGGTTTTGGGTTGTTTTCTTTTCCCATTACTGTAGAGCTGAAGGTTTCTGAGAGAAAACATAGCTCTTGCATTCAGTGTGTACTGATCCCTGACATAAGGCAATGATATTTATCTTTGCAGTTTACATCCAAGAAGTTAAAAGACCAGATGGCAGCTTTTCCATTTAGCATGCATGCAGTCAGACAATATAAAGAACTGTATCAAGGATATTGCTAATCCTTAATTCTATATATAGCCTGCAAAGAGAAATCTTCATTTATAGCGCTCCCAGTTCTTCAGAGTGACAGTGAGGGAAAATTAACAGTGACCTTCCTTTTAAACAAATACATATTCAAACACTCTTCTAAGACCACCCAGATGGTCCTAAGTATCACTGTAATACCAAAAAGCTGTCACCTCACCTAAGCATGTGCAGACCAAAGAATGAGATTTCTTAGGTACCTTCCTGCCATCCTGTTGTTATTAAACTTAAAAATAACAGAACTTCTTAAGAAAAGATGTAAACTATGTTATGAAAAAGTTTTGGTTTGAATGAGTAAGACTTAAAATAGCCTTGGTATACTAGAACCTACCGTATCTCATGGACTGTCTTTGTTTGAAGGGCTTTCCAGCAGTACAAACATTGTTTAAATATGTTTAAAGTTAATGATAACCAACAAATCATTAAACAGACTTTGTTTAACACACCCGCAGCCATAAGAAAGAAGAGAGTTAAAATAATTACATAGAATAAGTTAGACATTAAATCATTGCTGGGAATCAGAGGGGCACATTTCCTGCTTATATTCTCTTGCATTCATTATAGTACCTCTGTGGAGCCTGTGAAAGCTACTTTATCTATATCCATGTGGTGAGAAATTGCTGCTCCAGCAGTGGGTCCAAAGCCTGGAACAACGTTCACAACTCCAGGTGGAAATCCTGCCTGAATTGGAAGAAAGAATGTGTAAATTGGAGGAAGGATAATAACTAGATGAACATGTGTCACATAGTCTTACCTCTGTTTTCAGTTCTCTGGTCACCTTTTCTCAGCCAAACACTTATTCTCAGCCCTAAAGGCCCAAAAGATTTCATTCTCACGTGATTTACACTTTCTTTCACCTGTCTTTTAGGTTATTGAACTACCTCTTTTTTTTTTTTTTTTTAAATAACATATTAATTTATTTCTTTGTCAGTACATTTCCAAAGAAATATTTTTATTTATTTTCTCACTCAGATGTATAAAAAAAATTGCTTACTTTCATATCTGCTTCATTAAAGCTGTTTGAATCAACATATGTACCTGCTGGCTTGAGCATATTAATAACCATGCTAGACGGAATTTAATTAATGATCTGCTGACTGAAATTCTATTAAGAAAAACCATGGAACTCTGGATGTAGTTTGAAAGTTTACAGTAAAAAAGAGGCAGGTCAGCTACCAAGTGTGAAAAAGCTGGCTGAGACATGCACAGTTTTAATATCTTGCACATTTTTTATGCAAATAAGGGTTTTCTATGGCTCAAAACAAATGTATTTCTTCTCATAAATCCTGTATTAGATATGTTACATTCACAGCAAAATAAGCTATTTTCTTCCAGCAGGTTGTCAGGCAAACTCAAGGATATGTAAAGAGTAGATGGAATTTTTGTTGGTTTGTGAAGCAGCTGTGCAATCTGAACGGCACTTGCAGAACAACATAGAATTAAAATACCAAAAAGATTAATATCCTGCATTATCACTTTAATAAGTTTCTTTACAGCATTAAATAGGACTTTGGGATTACATCCAAAAGTTCCACTTTTATTTGGAAAATGGTGAATTTTAGGTGGTGAGTTAGAGCTGCTGTAACTCATGTCCTGCATTTTGTATATCAGGTTGTTACTTTTATTCAAGCAACTTTTATTCTTTACAGTTTCATGCTCAGATACAGTCTGTCAATGCTTGCTATGCTCATTTAATTTTCCAGATAAATATTTACCCTGAAATTGATGAGACAATGAGGTTCTTTCCATTTGCTTGGCATTGTGTTACACACTTAATTTGTACAGAAAAGTCTCACTTTGAACATTTAATTTCTGTGTTTGTTTTAGGAGCTCTTCTCTATATATTAGCAAGGGAGCCTTGTGAGTGCTATAAAGAAGGATAGTGAAAGTTACCCAAAGTGACTATATATATATTTTTTTCTTTTAATGTGGACACTCGGGAACTAGAAAGTTGAATTAGACCTTCAGATATTTTCACAAGTCTAAAGCAGCTATTGAAGTAATCACTGGCAGGGATTTGGGCTCCAACATTTTTTGGATATTCTGGATACTGATCATGTTCCCACTTATGAGCTTTCCTTTTAGGAAATCAGAACATTAGAATAGATATTTCATTAGATCACAGCAGAATTGATTAACTTCTCTGTAAAGTTACTTTTTTCAGAGAAATACACCTTCTGATACTTACTGTTAAAAATTTACAGAGAAGGTTTCTTTGATATTTTTTAAAGCTATTGCTCCTCCCCAGTATTATCTAATAACATTTACTATGTGATGCAATAACAGCAAGTCTTGGTTCCACCCTGATAATCATTTAGTTTCTGTGTAATATTAACTCACAACCAGTCAGTATACTCTGCTGAACCACTGTTTTGAAGCAGAATAATAAAATGTGCCAAGTCATTTCCACTAGAACTCTGCAAGGTTACTGCACTGGCAATTATTGACATCTTTGCCAACTTTTGAATCACCTTAGAATATATTCGTTGATTTTATTGGGAAGAAATCTAAACTATTTTACTGTTCTCTTTGGGTGTTTTCTCAACTGGGCATAATAGTTAGCTTTGAAGATACTAACTTTCTGAAGAAACTGGCACACTCCTTGTTCAGGAGTACAGAGTGCCTTCTTGCAGCTACTAGGTGAAGAGAGTTCACAGGTTTGGCAGCAGTCACCAGTTTGATTTTACAGCTCCCTGTTAATAAACTCAGGTGGATGAAAACTTTGTTCAGTTGGAAAAAAAAAAGCAAAGCTGTACAAACAGGTTCTCTTCTGTGATAACTATGCTAATAAAGTCATTGCCACTCACCTCCGAGTACTCTGCACTTGACTCCTTGTTTACTTTTGACTTTGAAAGGTACTGTGCTTTTGTAATACAAATATATTTGTTAAAGAATGAAGTTTACTAAATTGTTGTTGTGGGGTTTTGTGTGTGTCTACTGGGGTGAAAGATATGCGTGCTTTTGCCCTGGTTTGGCTTTCCTGGTTTACAGCAAGGTAAGTTCCACAGTGCAAGGCTAGGCATGCAATGAGCCTGGCTTATATCACCTTTGTGGCATTTCAGCTGCAGTATGCTCTTGCACTTCTGAGAGGAACAAGTAACTCTGTTGTTGGTGACTTACCTCTTTAATTAAGGATCCCATGTAAAGGGCACTGAGTGGAGTCTGTTCTGCTGGTTTCACAACCACTGTGTTTCCACAACAAAGGGCAGCAGCAATCTTCCAGATGAACATAACCAATGGGAAGTTCCACTGAAAGACAGACCAGAAAGTGTATCCTATTTCTAATACATCACCAAAATGTCTCAGCTTTTTCTATTATAATAGTGCAAATTGTCAACTGGGTGGTTGAACTTTTTGTTGAATTCCTTTCAGAATGAAGATGTTTTGAAAAAACAACTGGCAAACCATGTAATACAAAGACCGGTGATTTTTGTATATATACAAGTCCAGGGGATTTAAGGTTTTAGTTAAAACCTCAAGAGACAATAGGTGTACTCCGTTAATAACGTAGTACAGAGTTGTTGGATTAGTGGTGCAGTTGGGAGCTTTTCTATCTTAAATGGTCACATCCATTCAGTTTTCTAAGGGATACAAGGTAATAATACATAATGCTGCTCCTGCTCTCTCCCCTGGAGGTTTCGCTGGCAGCTGTCTGTTGTGGGCAGTTCAGACAGGTTGAAAGGCACCTGCCTGCTTTGGATCACATGTTCTGCAGTATGAGAGACAACATGACCAGGGGAAAACAACTTTTCCCTTTTGAGAATATTTACAATAGTTTGGGAAGCATTGAGGCCATGAGCCTCGGCTCAACAGACACCTTATTAGAAATGGGAAAAAAGGCAGTAAAGATAGGTAGTTACCTATTATGCCAGAAAGGCTAGGAGGAAAATACATGCAACACTTCATTTTTTCTCTCCTTGTCTCCTTTCAGTCTCACACCAGCCCCAAAAATAATAGGAGCATAAATAACATAAAGTGAGGGATTACAGGGTTTTCTGCATATTCATTGTTAAAGTGGAACTGAGTAAGTGAAAGGAAGTGGAAATGGTGAGCTATCAAAAGTGGTTTGTAACATACACATAGTCCTCACAGTTTTGGTTTATGTAGAAACCTACAGTTTGGTGGTTCATATTTTGATAGAGAGAAAATGAACTCAGAAATACTTAACATTTTATAAGGGAGGTCAGCGTTTGTAATAACGGCTGCTTATATTTCCAGGAGATAATTCTATTTTAAATGGCCACATCTAATGTTTCTAGCTCTTTAGCATATCTCGACTGAGTGTTTTACTTGAAATGTCTTGTGTCTGACATACAAGAGGATCTAAACCAGTTTCTCAAGCTCTCCTGGACACTGGATACAAACATATTTGAGCCAGCCACCACATGTATGTGGTGGTCTAAAGATACAGCAAATGTTCAAGATCAACTTAAAGACATCAGGCAGGACCCACATGTCTGAGCAGACCTTATAGACAAGATGACTTTTTCAGAAGTTGAGTTGCCAAGAAGGTCAGGTGAGGCTGCTCGTAACTGCCATGTGCAAGGGAGTGGGTGGATTGGGACTGCCTAGTGCATACAACTATTTTTACAGGCACCCACCAAAATTATGCAGACTTCACAAATAAATTTAGAACTTGAGCTCCTCTAGTGTTTTGAGTGATCAGACTCAGGTAGGCCTTTTGCAACAGTTAAAATGAGTGACTTCAAAACTGGGAATTTAGATGGGACAAACAGGAGCTTTATTGGACACATTCTTTGTGTTGTAACTTGTACCACCATCATGGTGAATGAGTCTTAGCCATAAAGATCCAGCTGTCTGAATGCTGTATGGAGCAGAACAGATATTCTGGGTCTTAAAGAACTTATTGTTTACACTCTTATAGGCTTAAACATTATAGATTGTAATATTACACTCTCTTATATGTTTGTTTCTAATTCTTTTGGTTTCTACAAAACAAAATTCCATCTTTCAAATTATTTTGTAAGTCAAACATTTGATATTTATTTTCTCTCCATATACAGCAAGGAGAGGGCAAGGTTGGACCAAACTGACTTATCACAAACTGATGAATCAGAATTACAGTACTCAGGATGGTTTCTGTCTTTCAGGACCTGAAAATTTCTGCTTAGGGATGTTTCACAAATGCACTTGCAGAGGTAAAATTTCAAAAGCATTTCTATTTGTAACAAGGAACATTTATGTTTTGCATAAATGGTTCCAACTTACAGGAATAATTTGGCCACAAACACCAATAGGCTCATGTCTTGTAAATGTAAAAAAGTTTCCATCTATGGGAAAAAGAAAAAAATTAGGCATTCAGACAAAGCATTTGTGAGAAACAGTTAGATCAGAAAAATGATAAAGTTGGGTACCAAACTTAGCTGGATACAATTTTACTTATAAATGATATTTTCAAAATCTTAACTATGCAAAAAGCCATGAAATACATCTGGATTCAATGTCTACTTTCTTCATAGCTCCAAGGTTTGATTTTTCCAGTCTGACTGACTTTTTGCAGTGATAACCCTGCTTCTCAATATGGTATGCACAGCACACCAACAAGCATTCCTCATTTCTTTTATCACCTTTTTTTTTCTTTCAGAAAGTTCTCTTTTAAATCCTACATACATATCAGACATTTTTTAATATTAGATCTTAGCTTAAATCAAATCCATTAAATATAACATTCTCTTTGATTCAAATAAATATGTGTTCCATTAAACCTAGCATAGAGGTCTACATGAGGCAAAAAAGTTGGAAGTATTTATCACTCTAGTTTTCCTTAAGTCCTTCTTTATTACCTTTTCCTTAATTCCTTCTTTATTACCATTCTTTTCTTTGTCTTCCTGAGAGAAGGTAGCTAGAGAGACAATGTTTTCCTAGAGCTGCTTAATGGGAAAGGGAATGGAATGAAATCTTAGCAAATACTCTTTCCTCATTCCTATCTCTTAGTACTTACTCTTCCTAATAGATTATCCAATCACTGAAATAAATATTACTGCTTTGTGCTAATCTTTGCTTAAATACCCAGACACCCAGGTCCCACTACTGTAGTCTTGTATAAACTATACAATGCTATGCAAAAGTAGCTTACCACATTTCTTAGATGTACACAAAGCTTAATTTTTTCGGTCCATAAACAACTCTTGTTAGTAGTGTATAGAACAAGAAATAAATGTGAAGACCTACACTAAATGTTTAAACTGAGAACTATAATAAATCTTTAATAACCCATCTTAAAACTTTTCTAAAATATTTTCCATTTGAGATATTTTCTATGTTGCACAACTTTTAGATAAAAGGCAGTTATCTACAGCTTGTGTTGGACTCAGTTCTCTAATTTTGTTATCTCGGAACTACTCACCCACTGGAACGGTACGTCCATGGATTTTATCAGCCCAGCCTGCACAGTAGCGTAAAGTTTTGATACAGGCACCCAAGTCCATTAGGTAGGCCGTGGAAAAGAGCTTCCCACCATCAATGGTTTCCATTGTCTGCAGACAACAGCAATTCAAAAAAATATCAAATACTGATAACAGTTCTTTTGCTTGTCCTTTGTAATTTAGCTTTTGGTAGTTAACTCTGAGGATTTCAGCTTTAGAACAAGCATTTAGATGAATTCCCCTGGGAAGGACACATTTTGAAAAACTGAATGTAGCAATTTACACGTGAGAAATTTTCATGATGGTTTATTTGTATTGAGCTATGCAGATAGCATGATCATGACATGTTTGTAATGGTAAGATTTACTCAGACAACATCTCTCCCCTATGAATCAATTACACAGTTCTCATTTATATTAAATATTCTGCAAGCACAGATCAAGAGATCAGGTAGGAAACTGATGCAAATAACTGATGCAAATAAAATGAGTGGTTTTCCTCAAACACCAGCAGGAAGACTCAAATCTTGTAATAAAATACCCTAAATACACCTTGAGTGTTTGATGTGCAAAGGAAAGAACTGAGCCATCTAGAACTCATAAATGAGAAAAATTCAGTATGAAGAAAAAATGCTTATAGAGAAGAGACTCTCTTTTATTAGCTAACTAGTAACTGAATGAACTAAGTGGTCTTATTTGAAGACAACAGCAGATGGCCTGACACTCCATGCCAGGTAGATACAAACTTTTAACGATCTGTAAATATTCATTCATGATATACAAATTTTTGGCTGAGCAATTCTGTTCCACCCACAGAGACACCAGCTCTAAATAGGGTTGCTTTCCAGCCAAATCTAAGGAGTGTGGTTTGGACTAATTTCCATGCCTCTTACTATTGGGACATAAAGATCATGAGCAGCTCTTGAATAATGTCAGCATATTTTTGACACTTCAAAAACATTTTTCGCAACCTTTCCAAAACAGAGAAATCAAGGATCTTCAATTTTATGAACAATCCTGTTACAATATTCAGGAGAGGGAGCCCAAACTATAGTTCTAAGATCTAAACTGTGGTTTTAAGATCTAATCAGATTGGCATTCTTTATTATTTCAGGTTGGATCAACAGACTGATCTTCAAGAACAGTTGTTCACCAGCAATTCCCCTGTGAAGTCCACAGTTTTAGTTAACTGGGCACATTTCAGATATCATACTTGGGAAGAGAACAAAACAAACAGAGAAGATAGCAATGCTTCATGGCTCTTAGCAGCAAGAAACTGATGTATCTGGTGCTTTTTTGTTCTGTTTGGACACGGGAGAAAATTATTCTCTGGCCTCAAACTTAAGAATTCTTTAGCTTTCAACATCACAACAAGTTGAAAACTAAGAAACACAATTCTCATTGGCTCTTTCAGTACCTTGCTTTGACTTATTTTTTCAGTTGCCTATCTGTAGGTGTGCTGAGCCTCTGAAGCATAACAAAGCACTGAAATGGAGTAATTTTCATCCTGGTCAAATGCATGAACACAGGAAAATAACTTTGCAATTAGCTTTGGACATCTATTTTGATTTCTAGTGCACAGAAGTATGTGTTACTCTATAGTACTAGTTTTACTGGTAGAATAAACTGTGCCTGGATAAAATCTCTCTACATCAAAGTCTGGAAAGCACTTCACTCATACATACCTTTTCTGAAAAGGGAAATAGTTAATAATGTGACTAGAAATAAAGTCAGTAAAATAGAAAGTTGGGAGGGGCCCCAGAGAAAAGTAATTCTTTCATATTATGAAAATGGCAAACAGGAACAAAAACTAATACAATGTGTCATCCTTCCTGTGGAAAAAAAAATGGTATCTTCATCCTCTTTGCATTTTTAATGCAAATAAAGCAATAAATAATATAAAGAAATAAATGCCAGCTTATCCAATTATTTAATGGACAAGAGAGCATACTTCTCTATTGAAAATATACCTCTCTTCAAATTTTGCCTCTCTCAACTCAAATCTAGCATTTTAAAGGATATAAGTCCCACTCATCCAAGGCTTCTGCTGAGAAACTCTTCTATAGTTGTAAGGACATATAATGGGCAGCAGATGCTTGGCAGATTTTACATATTTGAAGGTTTAAATTTTATGAGCTTATCTACAGTGTGTTTTGTGGTGAATGGCTAAATACATTAAACTGCAACTAGATCAGTCTGAGTGATGATCCTGAATGTTGGATACTCCTCCTTCTCTTTAAATTTTTTTATGCAATTGGCAGAAAACCAGGATTCATCTTCAGCACAAACAGTTACCCCACCTAAATTTTAATTCCAGAATGTGCTTGAAATAGCAGCGAAATCACCTTAATAATAGTACCATATGTGGAGTTTAAAACAAGGAGGAAAGGATACCAGCCTTTATCAAATTGGTGGTGCATTTCTATTTTACATGTCTTTTCTTGCCTTAGTGCACGATTGTAGGTGAGAGCATTACAAGTTATGTGTCTTCTGTTAAGTGGCAATACACAGTAGTTCTTTAAGAGAGGACATCATTCCCCAATGCTCATGTTATTGTTCTTCTTAAAATAATCCATTGTTCTCTTTGATTCTGGTTAAGCTTTATCCCTCATTGCTAGTTGCAAGCTGGAGTTAATGAAGGACCAGTGATAAGAAACTATAGAGCCTTGAAGTTCAAAGTTTCTTCCAGTTCTGACTTGTATCATCTATAAACACTGAGCCAAGCTTTGAGTTTAGGCCTTGATTCAGGCTTTGATTTGAGTTTAGGCCTCAATTCCGTCTTTGGTTTAGACAAGCATTAACCATGTGATATATGTTTGTGTGTCCTTAAGAATCAGCAATTCAAATTACTGTGATTGTAGGTAGTTTAAGTATCACTTTAAAGCTAATCAAATAATCAACTACTTTGTGGATATAGGGTGTTAATAGACCTGAGTGCAAGCCAGCTTAGTGATGTCCATTTGCTATAGAGGAGAAAACCATGTGTTGAGACAGACTGGCTTTCAAAAGATGAGGCATGTTAAACTTGCTTGTATCTTTCTTTTAAAATCAGGCCTTTTCTCCTCGTCCCTATGTTCACATATCATACTCACAGCTAAAATCAGACGGTCTCTTTCCACTAAGTCAGCTAGTTTATTCAGGAGCCTTCCTCGCTCTGAAGCATCCATCGTACGCCAGGGTGACCCAAGCTCAAAAGCCTTTCTAGCTGCTTTAACTGCCTTGTCTACATCCGCCTGTGGGGAAAACAAAAAAACTTACATAATCAGTGATTGGTTCTGCCATCAATAATTGGTTCTGCCATCATCCATTTTTGCTGTTAAACAAGTAAAGTTTAGCATAAGCTTAACATAAAGTTTAAATAAGAGGAACAACCCCAATATAATCAAAATTAGTAACAGTAATGTTAAAT
Source organism: Aphelocoma coerulescens (assembly GCF_041296385.1). NCBI lineage: Eukaryota > Metazoa > Chordata > Aves > Passeriformes > Corvidae > Aphelocoma > Aphelocoma coerulescens. The sequence goes on from NW_027184085.1 coordinate 61,752,260, forward strand.
ACGTGGGTTATTTTCTTTCAAAACACTTGCTATATCAGCAATGTGAAATTGTATGAGAAACAGATAGTTTCTCATAGGCTTCTAAAATAAAAATATAGAAAAGAGCTCTATTTTTAAAATTTAGATTTTTAAGCCCTTTCTGTACACCAAGCACTTACATTGATGATACAATTTAATCTCATTTGTTTACAAAGAGATACCACGTCTGTAAGTTAAATGCTTAATTGCTCATCATCTGAAAGTATCTTACAGTGTAATGAAGACCAGGTTAGAAAAACTCCTTAGGATGTTCCTTAGGATGCTTCATAAAATGAACACAAATTTATTATTAAGGAAGACAAATCAATAAATTTATTTTTAAAAGTTTTGAGAAATATTTATGTATAAAATTATATCAAAAACTAAAAATAAGCCAGGTTTAAAATGCTAAGCCTAAATATTTGAAAGTCTAAGCACTGTCTTTGCATATGCAGCTAATTTTTCAGTACATTAATGTTTTTTATGGCATATTTTCTTATTTATCATTTGGATTTCACTTTGGAAGAAAAATCTACAGTGAAAAAATTCTGTGCAAAGGGTGTTCCAGGATCTAAAAAAACCAATTGCAATATCTTGAAAAAAGGCTTTTAGTATTTGGAATTCTTCTGCATTTCATAATTCTTGTAAAATTTACCAATGAAAACAGTGACATAAAAAGGAGGTTTATCTTAGTTTTTCATCAGAAATGAGAAATTTTGAGAAAAAAAAAAGAAAAAAAGAAGTTTCTTTATGTGTCACATTTGCCAGAGAAATTTGCATACAATATTTGAAGGATTTCTTTCAAACATTTTTTGTGCTGCTCTTTGCTAAAATCTCCTTCAGGGAAATCATTTTCAAGGTTGACTAAATCAGCAAATTCAACTAAGTCAACACCAAGGTCAATTGTTTTAAATGTGAACCAGATCTTGAATCTTTAACTGGTGTTGGTAGCCATCAACTAACTTTAGGACACTGTGAGTGGGGTGTGTTAGTGGCTTGGAAAACCCAGCACAGACCTGTTAGGCAGAAGGTCACAGACCTTCCAAAAGTTTTTTCTAGGAAATTTGGGAAAAGATAGGAAGGAACTATATGAATAGCATAGACATTCCTATGGGCTAATACTGACCAGTCACCTACACCAGGTAGCTGAAATCTACCAAATTAAGAATTGCTTTTCTTCAGAATCTGTCAGCATGTTGTCAAACAGCTCATCACTACCTGTGACCCCTATAGTAAATTTTCTACATCTTTGCAATAGGACTCAAGGGCTGTGGCTTGGCCTTAAATGGAAAAGGATAAGGGGAAAAAAGTCATATGAATATGAATCATGTAAATTAAAACTACATTGCCCAGTGTTCTTTCTACTAGAAGTGCAGAAATAATTAAAACCAAGAAAAATCATAAAAGAATAAGATAGGGCTATGAATGAAAAATAATTAAAAAAAGATTGTTCTTCAACTGTGTGAAATCTAATTTCATTACATAAATCTACACTGTGAGTATGAAGACTTCTTTCTGATTCAGTTTAGATTTTTTACAGAAGTACATTTACTTTATGTATGCTGACAATTTGGTGAGCTGCTTTATTATTACTAGAGGCCTTTAGGATTAGGAATGTAGTTTGAAAGAACCATCAAACTGGAAGAAAACAATTCCCACCCACATATATGTCTGTGCTTTGTAACCTCCTCTTGTTTTCTAAAATACCACTGCAAGGCAGTGGACAGCCCTTTGTCAACCCTATTGTAAGCACAAATTAAGTTCCTAAAATCTCTTGGCTCATTATCTGAAGTCTAGCCTCTTGCATATTAGGTTCATAATGGCTGTGTAATTTACTAGATCTGTACAATTCACTAGGCAATTTAGTTAATAGCAGTTGTCATCACACATCAGTTTGCAAAATTATTGAAGAGAAAGCAAACCTGTATGTTGAATAGTATTATCTCTTTATTTAATGAGTTGTTAGAGAGCTCGTAAGGAAAGAAAGCTACAAAAATTTTGAATGGTAACTGAACAGTTGCAGGTTATGAGTAATTTAATTTGAAGATGATCGAATATCAGAGTCTCAGCACTATGTATAGGTAGCTGGTATTAAAGAAAAGCAAAACCTTTGAAAAACTCCAGGTTGAATATATGAAATAATTAAAAGCCAGACTTTCTCAGCCATGTTTCTCTAAGAAAATGTTTAAAATATATCTTCATTATGACCTTCTGGGAAATTGGTGGTCACTATTGCTGAAATGCTAGACAACACTAGAGACAAATATTATTAGGATGAAATTACAGATCAGAGTAACAAAGATTTAATGAGAAGATGATTCTGAATGTATTTCTCAAAAGAGAATTTCATTTCAGCGTGAATTTCTCTACAGTAAATAAATAATTCTGGAAAAGCATGTGCTTATTATATTGGCAGTAAACTTTTGGTGAACTTATAATATAGACAAACAAGTTTTACATCATTTCTACAGGATAAAAAGGTGTTTAATTAACATTTTTATGCTGAGCTTAAAAAAAATCTTGTTATACAAAACATTCTAAATATGCATCTTTCTTGACTAAAATTAATGTATCATTTTGTGAGAAAAATGAAAAAAAAATTCCCCTTTGGATGCAATATTAACCTTGACAGGGAAGCACAGAAAATTAAATAAATATGTACAAGAACGAAACCATGAATATTAAAATCAGTTTTATTTCCAATTACAGTAATCTTGCAAACTGGAAATAAAACCTTCACTTCTTGTATTTACTTTCTAAGAATTTATTAAAAAACCCTTTCTTTGGTCAGAACTTTAATTCTGTTAAGAACATTGACTGTCCTATTAAAAAAACTACCCCTTTACTTACATTTAAACTGTATGCACTAGACAAATCCTGTTTGTAAGAAAAACACGTAATGCAAAAAAAATACCGAGATTAGGGCTTAGGTTTTCATTATATCTTTGATTACATGTCATCTGTCCGAAACTTTCCACTACAGAATCTCATAAATATATTTTTAAAAATATTTCTTTACAGTTTTCCACAAGTTTTTAGTCCTTTCCTGAACACTCACTGATTCAACATGCTTTAATTTGATCAAATTTGGAGGAATTAGTGACTATTTGATAGGCCACCTTCAGCTTCAGTGTAATTTTTAGGACTATGTTCCAGTATGTTTTTCACAAAACAAGATATTTGAAGGGGGCAGTGCTGAGAAGACATATAGCTAGAAATACTGCTGCTAGTGATCATCTTCACAAAGTCTGTGGGAAATTATAAGTATTTATTCTCTTTATCCATAAGGAAAAGTCTTATATAAATGATTATATTACATGTAAAGAAAAAAAACCAGAAAAAATAAAATAAAATCCCAACTATATTTTTAGATATCATTGATGACTGATAAGAAAAAGAATCAATAATAGTAGTAAAACAAATCAGCAAAAATATTTCTTCAGAACTTTTCTCATATGAGCCCGAGGTAAAGCAGTTTTTCAGTGTCTCTTTACAAAAAAATATTATGGCTTAGTAAAAAGGGGCTAAGAATTATATTTGTGGAAGAAGGTATACAGGATGAATCAGGTACATCTGAGGTGATGTTTTACATCACACAAATGGCTGCTTGCTTTCCTGCTTTTAAGATCCAGTGAAGTTAAAGTTGCAGTTAAGTTCAAGAAAGAAAACCCTACCTTGTCGCCTTCTTCAACCTCACAGATTTTCTCTTCAGTTGCGGGGTTAAAGACTGCAAATTTTTTACCACTGACTGAATCATGCCATTCATTGTTTATAAATATCTGCAGGGGAAGAAAGAGTGCAACAATATTAGTAATGCATACATAGCTGTTGTCTGTTACATGTTTTAGTGAATAAACATATCTTTCATAGCAGAGAGCTGCCGGATTGATTGGTGCCTGAACTAAAACTGGATAGCTGTTTCTACATTATTCTAAAGAGATGAGTAATCACACATGTACTTAACCAGGATCAGCTTTTTAAAATTGACTTCCTTTGGAGAGGCAAACTTTCTCTACACTGTATTTTTACTTTGTTTCATGTCATAAAAATATGCTGTTACATAGGGGTCTTTCCACTTTGTGAAGTAATAGGGAAGCCCTAAATGACCTATGGAAAACTACCTGAGTTTCCTGGGCTCACAGGGTTGGTAAAAATGAAGGGCCTTTCTGTTACACAGCCTCACAGAAGAAAACACATTCCTTGGATTTAGTCAGTGTAGTATATTAAGAATATCTTGGATACCACTGTTGTATTTAGCTTTGCTTTGATTTCTCTTCACTCTCTCCCACCAAAAAAAAGAGAATCCCAACCAGAACCAAAACAAAACCCCCAAACAAACAAAACCAATAATACGATTTTTTGAAATTAAATCTGAGACTGAAAAAAACCCTGCCATAGTCAATTGAATGAATTACAGAATCATGGAATGTATAAGGTTGGAAGAGACCACACTGGGGTCATATGGTCCAATCACCCTGCTCAAGTAGGGTTATACTAGAGCACAGTGCACAGAATTGTACCCAGATGGTTCTGTGTACTTAGGCCAGGCATACGGACTTCTGTGTGAAATTTGACATACTTGTCTCTGTTCACAAATGCAAAACAGATCCTGAGTCTTACCTGTGGGTGCACAAGATCTGTACTACTCTACAGCCTGCTGTCTCTGAGGTACTGTTGGTAAAATGGTCAAAGCAGTTTAATTTTGTTTTAACTGTAGGTTAACCTCGAAACAGAAAGGAAATGCTCATTGGAAAGACCTGATAAATGCACAGCTGTTGAAAAGAGGAGGATAAGCTGCTAATAAGTGTTTTGAAGGTTGCTTCTTGAAGTGGACATGATAAAGTATACAGTCCAAACTTAACAGTACCTGACCTTCCCTGCCTGACCTTCTCTGTGCTCTCTGGGCTCAGGTCAGGACTGAAATGGGGGTGCCATGCTAAGCTGTCCTCCCGGCATCTGAGCCCACCTTCCTGATGCTGGTGGGCTGGTTCCCTCCTTTCTCCCTGTCTTCCAGTGCCATTGCGTTGCAGGCATGAATATGAGATCTTTTTTGTACTCACCTCTGAGGCCATGTCAGGCTCTGAATGACTGTACCACGTATTTTGAGCTCAAATTTTGCTTCTTTCTAGAATCAAGTCATCTTGCCTCACCTTTACTCACTGTAGTCTAGCTGTGAGACTAGCTAGCAGGAAAGATGTGATTCTTGTCTCCTCTCCATTAGGACAAAGAACCTAGTGTTGCTGCTTAGAGTAGCAGGAATTTAGAAATAGAAACCTAGAAAATACTTTGGGATTGGCAAAGTAGACAGTGGTTGACTCAGGTCAAGACAATATCGAGACACCAGAACTGCAGGATAAATGCTTTTTTTTCACAGAAACCTGAGGACTAAATCCTTCCACCTCAACCACATATGCTATGAAAATGTGACAGATTTCACAGAATACATTTTCTGCATAGTATTAAAACTAGTTGAGTAGTTGTTAATAACTGGTGAATAATTTATAAATAACTATCAAGATTGATAAAATTATTATCTCTAAATGGATATGGCAACAATCTGTTAATATATTAATACATTTCTGTATTAGATTAACACAATTCTGTATGTTTTTCCTTGTCTTTACGTGAGTACCTTATACAGAGTGTCATTGCCACCTCTGACCATCAGGACTGACCACCGAACTCCTGATTTAAAAAAAGCTGTCTGTAAAATAAGTATCTAAGTTCATGGAAACTTCTGATAGGTGATGAATCAAGTTATAAGAATATCCACACAAAATTCCAACAGTGGTGAAAGGACAAAGACAGAAGTTAAATGGTTAATATGAAAAAAGCCATTGCCAAGAGAAGAGAAAAAGTAAAAGATAAATATTAACATAACACTGCTATGATGTTACAGTATGCCAAATTCATATCTGTCTGTGAAAGGAATAATAGAAAAACATCCCATATTTGGAAATATTTAAAGTGCTTGTTTAAAAACTACATTTATTGCACCATTCAATATCACCTATAATATTAGTTTAGAATATATTTTTTATTAATGTTTCTAATATCATTCCTGTTTAAAACATAACTTCATTATATTAAATATATTTACAATACTGTATCAGAGTTGTATAAATCAAACTACCCAGATGTCTTTCATAAGCTAGATAGCAGCCTTGCAACTGGAAGTAAGAAAGACAGGAAAGGAAGAAGTCAAAACTCTCCAAGTAAGCTGTATTAACACATTTCAGGCAGCTGTACTCATTAATGTGCATGCAGCCATGCCCATAAAATGCTGTGGAGTATTTACTACATACAGGATGTGGATCTCTAAATCCAGGCAGCACTGAAGTGCCAGCTAACAGCAGCCTCTAACAACAACCTTGACCTGCTGAGGAAAACAATGATTGGGATCATCTTCCAATAGGTTACAGTGTTTTGTCAGTGAGTCAGAACTCCACTGACAACTCTTCAGACACAAATGCAAAGGACCTCTCTTTTGCGTCAAGTGCTGTGCAGTGGGTTATCTGTGGTGACTGGCTAGGCCCCATGAGGTCTAGAGCTACAAGTGTATTTTGCAAAAAATTTAGAAATACTGTTACAGGTGTTTTTAACTGTTACTTCACAGGAATTTTAGGAGAGAAGTTTTTTTTTTTTAATTTCAACAACACAAAGAATTGGTGACTATTCAGATTTCTTTGCAGTAGAACTGGAAATACAGATTTCCAGTAGATGAGACTGTATACTCTTAGAGCTTAGTGTTTTAAATAAAGCCCAGGCAACAGGCAGTCAAAAACCATCTGATTGTCTTTATTCCTCAGTGTCATAGTGCAGTAAAATCTTGCTTCTCTGAAATGCTTGATTTCAGTTTAAATGATCTAATACCATCCACTGTTTGGTGTTGAAGTTACCTGGAAGAGTGCAGTATTTCTGTCCTTGCTTACACAGTTGATTTAGTCATTCAGATGACCTCAGCAGAGAATGGAGAGACAAGACCTGAGCTTTGGTTTTTTTTCTGCCATCGCAGTGGTTTCTTTTCCTTTAGCTCTGGAGTATTTTGAAAGAACTGTGAATTCATTTTTAAGTATTTGCTAGATGGGAAGTGCCATATATGTGCTGCATGCGAGAAGAGAGCATTTGACTCTGTACGTCTTTGTCTCAGATGAACACCATACCTCTGCTCAAAGAAATTTTAGGGTCTTTACTTAGGTGTCATCACCTCATGAAACATAACTTTTTGCTTAATCTTCCTTAGAATAAGGATCTCGTTTTTTGTGGGCTCAATATTGTACAGTCTGTACACTGTTTCAGGCTTCAGTGCTTCTGCAAAATAACTTAAAAGGCCAGCTTGAAAAGAAAATTTCTGCTGTTGCATTGATCCCATATTCAGCATCTGTCTATAAACTTACTGTTTACTAGGGAAAAATTTTTATATAATTCACTATTATTGATTTACATTATAATTCATACAGAGATGTGGTCAAGAAATGGAATGGAACTAACTAAAATGTGAACCATCCCTAACATAGCCATTAAGGATAGCTTTTTAAACACAGAAGTAAAGGTCTAAGCTGTCTTCTGTTTAGATATCAGAAACTCTTCCAAACTTACAGTATAAGAAAAAGCAAAGCCTTTTCCCACCTTAAATCTGCCTTAAATCTCTTAACAAAGTTTTTCTTGAAAATACTCTTCAAATGAGCCCAGCTTCCTGTTTCACAGAGATAAAAGTGTTCACCAGATTTGAACCCTTGCTCATCTGACTGCTCTCGAGCTTCCTTGAGTAGACTATGAAGCAGGGAATTACACAAACAACAGGTTTTTACAGGCAAGGAACAAGGAAGAGACACCAGGGCTGAGGCTGGACATGTGCTGGAGGCAGTTCAGCATCACTTGTGTGAGGTGGTGCAGAGTGCTGAATAACTGCTGCACCTCTTCAGACCTGCTTATATAGATTGTGACAGCCATTCAGGTATCCTTGAGTACAGTAATTCACTAAAAATTTACTTGGCAGTAAATTTTACAGATACACTTAAGCCTTAAAATTTTGTGGCCTGAGAGGAGGCTCATGTCAAGTGCTGAAAGGTCTAATTTACTAGTCTCAAAATATGTAATGGAATCTCACTGTATTCTTTGAGCAATAAAATTAAAATATGTGACATTTCTTAAGGAACTACTAAAGAATGAAAATGTAAGCTTTAAACAAATACATCAACATAGATACTGCTGTAAAATCCTTTTCTTTTCTCCCCCTCAGGTTTTTCCTTACAAGAAGTTTATATATGGCTAATATTTCATGTAATTTTTTTCTCTCCCTTGGACTTACAGGCTATTATTGAGGTAGGAATTACATGCAATAGACTAATGATCTGAAAACATATGCTTTCTATTAAGTATTTATGCAATTTTTTTTTAGTATTTTTCAGTTACTATGTGTCTACAAAGTGAGTTGATCTTAGAAAGAGTAAGTTTCTTTAGTACCTTTCTAGCTGATTACCTTTCCCCAGCTACTCCAATTCCATTTTTGTGGTTTTATGCCTCACCTTTGTTTTTGAAGCTAGTCACTGCAACATTTTGATGCTTAGCTATAATTTTTCTTTACTCAGAGTGTCTTACCCTTCCACATTTTCTGATATTCCACATGCAGCTTAGCAAGAGAATGTTCAGACCTTTTCTCCCCTTCATGTAATTTGGCAACCTAATAATTAACTAATCTGAGTTTCTCTGATTAAAAGAGTACCACGGGGCTTAGTGTATGTGAAAGCCTCATGACAGAAAGCATTTGTGACTTCACATTGTCTAATCATTGTCTAATTCCTCAGTGTTGGCTAAGTAAAATATTTACTAGCACATTTTTAACTAGCTACCAAAACTCATTGGGTTCATGGAAATATCTTTAAAGGAGATTCATATATGAAACCAATTCAAGATTACTTTATGGTTCAAAATACAAGCCAATTTCAGTGCTTAAAATACATTTGATTTGATAGCTGAAAGTCAAATTTCATGAAGAGTGTTCAGAGTTATACGGTACGTAGAAGGCTTCTCTCATATGTAGCTATACCAATCTATAGATCATTTAGTTAAGTGAACTATGTGAAAAGCCACAAATGATCCCACACAGAGAAAATAAAATAGAGAGACTGATAAGTAGAGAGTCCTTAGAACATCTTCTGCAGATCTCTTTTCAGATCCTTTTGTGGTATTGTTGGTATTATGCAATGGTAGAAAAAGAGAAATTGGAGCTTATGAACATGAAGGATCTGGCTGTAGGTGCTTTGGACAGAAAGGTTACTACACCAGTAGAAATTAGTGTTTCCCTCATCTTCCAATGTAACTAGTCACCCACACCCAATGTTCTAGCTTCTATGGGACAGGAGAGGAATGGGATGGGTAAGAACACAAGAATGCAAAGGCTTTACTAAATTGTGGGATGAGTGTTGTGTAGGGGGTGACATTTCTATTATCCCAACTCCCTCAGTACACTGCTGGGGTTTCAGACAATCCTATGTGATATTTGAAGAGATGAGTAAAGCACTGCAAAAATCAAGCCTCCACAGAGGTGTGCTGGATTTTGCAAACAAGTGCATTGCATTTCTACATAGTTGGAATCGTTAAGCAGCTTTCAAGGAAATGGTATCTAATGTCAAGGCAAAAGAAACATTTGCTATGTGACACTCTCCTTGCTTGCACACTACAAACTAGGCTTTTCAACGATGCCGGCTGTCTCCTGGTTGCCTTTTTGTACTAACAGAATAGATTTTTGCTAATTAAATATTTTAGAAGGATGGCAATATTTACAGGAATTTGTGTCCTGCATATTCAGTTACATCATTTGGTGTTTTTCACATATTAGTTGTTTTCCTTTGGAAAACAAAAAAAATCAAATAGTAAAATGTTTTGGGCTTTTTTTGAGACTGGAAGAGCAGTGGCAGGCTATCACATGGCAGAACTACATATCTTTCCTGTTAAATATTTACAAAGTAAGATCCTGCATGATTTATTCAAGAAAGACATGTACTGGAACATGGTTACGTTTTTCCATTAGAAAAAAAGGATAGAATGGAATTTAAAAGGACTAATTTAGATGAATACCTGCTTTTGGAAAAGAAACTAAACAGTCATTTTAGAAAATAAAATTATTTCCCTTGCAATGGTATCAAGAAAGAAAGAAAAGAACAGTAACCAAGAATTTCCAAAGATAAGAGGTCCTTTCTGATCAATAGTTCTACCTGGATGTTTCAGAGGGCAAAGTTTCTGCCAAAGAAGTTCTAGCAGATATCTGTGTGTTATGATATAATATTATGATATAAAACTGGCAAAGAGTCTTTTAAAGCTTGAAACACAAGTCTGGATTCAGACATTCTTTATCTGTATATTTTTAACTCTATATAGAAAGAATTTTCTATTTCAAGAAGTTTAAAGTAATATTTCATAGTTAGTTTCATAGTTAGACTATATCTAGTTTATAAGCAACTTGTTTAGCTAAAAAACAAATATAAAACCAGATTCATTTTCTCTAATGTAAATATGTGACCAGAATTAATTTTTTTTTAGTTTCATTTTCACACATCCCTTTCTATGTAAGCTTATCTGGTATAATTGTTTGAATCTGATTATAACACAATGCAATATGCTAACATTTTAATTTGTTGTCACTGTTTTGAAAAATGATATAATAGAAACCTTTCTTTGCTCCATTTATACTTCCTGGTAAATTTATCACTGCTGAAAATTTGTTTCAGGAGAAAAACAACATCCACACCATGTGAAATATAGAACCATTCTATCATGCTTGCACATATAAGTGCTTTAACAGGTTAAAAGGATCACTGCAGATCACTTGGTATGTGTGAAATCAGAATTCAGCCAGAATAAACATTTTAAGCACTGGTTTACAGCAGCTTCCACAGTTCATATAAGGTTAAAATGAGCCCATCTTACTGTCTGAAGTGAATGCATAAGAAAGATTAAGAAAAGCAAATATTACTAACCTTGGTGTACTTAATTTTCAGATCTTTTAATGGTTCTGGCAGTGCTGGTGTAACTGGAGCAGGATTGTTGTCTGACCCGTGCTTCTTCATGTCTTCAGTTGAGAAGTTTGAGGATGTTCCTGAAACACAGGTGAAATAAGGTATAAAGGGAATACGGTGATTTTTGCCCTGACTGAGCTCTTGGCTTTATTTGTGCTTTTTTATCTGAACCAGCCATGGTATATTTGCATACAGGAATACGATTGGATGAAAGAATTTATTGCAAAGAGAAAATGACACTACTCATTTTTATGACCAAAAGCAACAGCCTTTTCAGTGAGCTGAGACCTCAATGAAGCACATGCTGCTGAAACAAACTGCCGAGGCAGAGGCTCTGAATTCCTCACTGGGGAACAGAGTTTAAGGCCTCCTCATCTCACCTGTAATATTGCTTTCTCTCAGCAGGCAGGTGTCCAAATTCTAAATGAAGTTCTTCGCGTACTTGAAGGCAGGTCTGAAGGTAAAGACAGACTTGTTAGGTCTGAAAACAAACTCAGCCCTTCTTACTAGAAGGTCGATGAGAATAATTACCAGAGCTAGAAACCATGCATTAAAAAACAAGCCATCTTAGGTTACATTTTAATATGTCCACATTACATTAGAAGTACTGTAATTAATGTCTGTTTTGTACATCAAAGAGAAACAGGGTGATACAAAATCCTTCATGGGTTTTTCAAGAAATGTGAAGGTAGGAGAAAATTGATCAATCCAGAAAAAAAATCTCTGGGTAGAACTAAGCAAAAGCTTGTTGTTTTTTTCTTCTAGACAGCACCACAAATTTAAGGACAAAGTTTTTACCACAGTGTTCTTTGGAATATTTGAGTCCAAAACAAATTGTTCAATAGACACAGGTTTTCTACTCTGGGTAGAACCCACTTTCCTGTTTTGATTATTCCATGAAAAATATATATCTTGCATAGGCAAATAATTTTTATTTTTTTTTTATTTTCTATAAGATACAAGAAACTCCTTTCTTCATGAAGTCCTACCTTTTCTGATTAGTGGTATAACAGAATTTGTTTTTATATGTTAGGCTTCTGAAAAATGCACACTGGATCCATGCCATAGAAATAGAAAGAAATTATCTTATTGCTTTCATTAAGACAACATAAATTCTTGGAGAACTCACTGCTCACAGTTAATTAATGTATGAGGTATCATCTAAATCATCTGTCAATGAAGGACCTTTAACTGACAGATGAGGCAGGACGTATCATGAGCTTAATCTTACCATGCATTAATTCTATTTCACATGCTTTCTGAATTAGAGTGCATGCCATAATTTTTATTGATGATTTTTATGTTTGGACATATGGTTTGAGCAAGAGCTTCTGAAATTTAGAAAAGTTCAAGTTATTTCTGTGTCACAGAGAATTCATTCTCAAAATAGTCGTCTCTCGGTGAGAGGTAAAGAGCTGTGTGGACTGAAACAAGTTTCAGCCATTCAACTTGTCCTGTGAATGAAGAGAACCCCTTTCCATTGCTAAAACCACTGTGATATTGAAGGATACCTGCTCACTTATGTACTTTTGGATGCATCTGTCAGATTTTCTGCCTTAGCTGCCAGAGGTCTGGCTGAAGACATCTGAACATAGAACAGTACATTTGAAAGTTTTTTGAGCATTTTCAGACTTTAACATTTTGGGTTACAGTATTTGCCTGCCTTAAGGAATGTCTTTGAGTCTCACGTCTCATGCAAAACCCAGAATGTCTAAATAGGGTTTGTTCATTTTTATGTGGAATATAAATTTTCAACTATCTTTATGTAGCAACCTTTTTTCTGTTGTTTTTTTTTTTTTTTTTCCCCATGTAATTTTCTGATTTAGACACTAAAGTCTACTCTAACAATCTTCTTGCCACTAATTTCTCCATTAACAACAAACAGTTTGTCTCTAGTCAACTTACATGCCAATTGCTCAGATTTGCAAAATGGAGATCAGTGGATTTCTCTGGTTTCAAGTAGAGCAAAAGATCTTTCTTGCAGATGAAAGTGTTCTAAATGCATTCTCATATTTAGTTACCATTACATTCCCAATTTTTAAAAAAACTATTTAATCTAGAAGTTAATTATTATAGTTTCTTATGAAAATGTTAGCATTTATCTTCTTTTCCTGTCTATAAAGGACAGCCTGAGATCTGTGTCGGTAAGCTTTAAAGATGCTGCCCTGGATGAAAAGTTTCAACTTTTCCAAACATGCTGGTAATCACTGCTTTGTTTTCCGCACCATTTCTTCATTCAAGACATACTTTGGCCCCTCTTTTCTCTTTCTGTTTCCCTCTTTCACTCCTGAATTTCATGAATCACTTTCACTTTTCTATTTATTTTCAGCCTAGGAATGCTTTTAGCCTAGTGCAGAAATTATTTAATTTTCGTCATATGCCATGTTCCTGTTTATTGTAGCTTTCTGCTATTTTCACTCTAGGACATTTTTTCCCCATCCTGAGTGACATCCTTTCATATTTCACCTAAATGATGAGCAATTCAAGAACTATAACTATTTATAGGATTGTATTATTATTTCAAGTAGTGAATTATACAGCACTTGGATATTACAGCTATTGAAGATTACATAGTTTTGTTGTTAATGTTTTCTTGGGAACATTGTATTCTATCTAAGTTTTTCCTTTCTTTTGAACAATAATTTGATTCTTACTTGTTATCTTTTCACTACTAAAGGAAGGAAACCCAGTTACTCCACACCCTGGCAAACTATGTGATGTATTTTGTGACTTCGTGATAGTGCTTTCTATACTCCAAAGCATAACATTTATTCCAGTTCAAAACTACTGAGTTCCCTGTTTGATACAAGTTCAGGGAGGAACAAGAGTAGAGGTCTACTGTGCAAGTTGTGTTTAAGCTGTTATATGCCTTGCTGAATGGCACTGGCAGTAGTAAAACACAAGACCAATGGCTGCATGATCTTTAGGTCTGACTCTTGCCACCCTGCGTCAGGAAGCTACGTAAAAGTTTTATGCTAGAAAAAAGTTGTAAATAGTTTGTCGATGTGTCTCTTCTCAAAGATTTAACAAAAGATAATTAATAACCAAATACAGCATACTGTATTACAAGTCCTCTTTGCATGTGACCATACAGTGGGATATCAACAATGTTGTAACATTTTTGTTGAGTTCATTGTAGTCTAGGTAGGCAAACTATTGGGCCTATACTGAGGTTTGTTGCAGCCCCATATTCATTACATAAGATGTAATTCAAGAACCAGAAATGTACAGATGAAGGCAGAGTTTCTATTTGAGCTAGCTGTCAATCCAACTAATGAAACCAGTGTGTCAGAAGAACAAGCCAGATGTGATCTGTGACTGGATTCTTGTCCCTAAACACAGTGCTAGTACCATCTGTAATGCCCTGGGCTTTCCTAGCTGCCCTGAGATATCAGTCCAGGAGCAACTTTTGACTCTACTTGGCATTTTTATGTTAGTGTATGCTGAGTTAATACTGTCTGAAAGCCATTATTTTGTTCTATGCCCTTCTGGCACTAAATAGAGAAATATTTACTTTGTATTGTAGAAGAAGATTATTCTGGGAATTTCGTTTATCCAGAAATTACTTTGATTTTTCTAAAGGCCATAAACTGTTGGGATTTTACACCTCAAACATAGGCACAAGCTTTTCTCTTTTCTAAACAGTTTTTTTTCCATTTTCCTTTCTTTTCCCCTTTTTTTTTTAATGAATGCCAAACTACTTTCCAAGTTCCCACAGTCCAGGTGACTCTATTCTCCAGCAACAGGGGACAGTTGACTTAATATTTTTATAAAGCTGAAATTGCAATCATAGCAGTAAGAAAATCTGGTCGTTAGGTTTCTAGGGAAAAAATCCCTTGGCCCTCATATATTTGATCATTAAAGAAATCTAATACTTATTTTGTTGTAGACATGCTCAAAGCTACATAGATCAGATAAGACTGCATTTCTTTAGCTTGAACCACTTCTAATGTTGGATAGTGCAAGTATTTTTTTGCAGGTAGACAGTAGATGTCCTCTGCCTTTAGGTTTTGTCACCTACAGCTCTGGAAACATTTTATATTGAATATCTCTCTCACCTGATGATCAATCAGAATTACACCCTGAATTCCAGAACTATTATCCCCTGCAAAAGGGGACATAACTACGTAAGTAACCTCTACAAAGTTGCTATAATTTAAAACATTGAAGGTAACTAATCTGCCATGGTGACTAATACCATACTGTCCAAAGTTCTCTGGGGTAGGAGCTGCACAAGATACGCTGCTGCACTCCACTGTTTGGTAGCTGTATTTTATCATCTGTGCTGAATTTAGACCGAGTCTTGAATGCTGAAGTACGTGCCTACACTTTATAAAACCTCACAATTAAAAAAAAAACCCTGGAGAATATCTGTTAGACAATATCACTGTTGCTAAAAATCCTGATTAACTGAAACCTGTCTTCCAAATTCAGAATATACAGGGAGTTCAGAAAGGGAATTATTCAGGGATTTGAGCAGAACCCCCATTAGTACTGACAGAAATGAGCATTAAGTAAGGAGTGAAAGATCAAGGGTGAAAACAACCAATATTTGGTTTAAAAGTGGAAATCACTGAGATTTGAGAAACCACTGGATTCTTGTTCTGAAATTCTTTATGCTCTTTAGTGATCTTCCTTATGATATCGTATTAATGGCAGTAGAACAGAAACAGTGGTCATTTTTTAGTGTGATGTGGAAAGGCAGACACATCATAAATGAAGCAGAACCAGTGTGAAATTCATACTTTTTTTCCCATCTAAATTGAGAGCCCAAATTTGGGTGGGATGTGCAAGTTCTCATAACTTTAATTGCAAACCACTGAAGTCAAAATGATAACATTTTCAAGGCTACAGAGCAAATTCCTTTGGCTTTTGCAGCATGCTGACTATCCTGCATTTCTGAAAATCCAAGTGTTCCTTTAATATAATTACCAGTATCTCTGAGCACAACTAGCAGTTCTTCAGTCATTATGAAATTTCTGTGAGACATATACTCATGGAGTGAGGCAGTAGAGAGATGCATATCTATTTGAGTTTGAAATTTGAACCCTGTTTGTGAAAAATCTTTCCCTTTTGCAACATGGACAATAACTGTATACAAAGAAATTTCTTGGAATTCTCTTCACTCTCGTGACAAGCGACAGGATTCAAGGAAATGACAGGAAGCTGAGTCAGGGGAGGTTTAAGTTGGATACCAGGAAAAGGTTTTTCACCCTGAGGGTGGCTGGGCACAGGAAAGTGGTCACAGCACCAAGCCTGACAGAGTTCAAGAATCATTTGGACAATGCCCTCAGGCACATGGTGTGACTCTTGGGGATGGTGCTGTGCAGGGCCAGGAGTTGGACTCGATGATTCTTGTGGGTCCCTTCCAACTCAGTGGAATCCCTTCTGTGCTTCCGTGATTCTGTGACTTTCATCTCACAGTGACACGTCAATAGTACAAGAATAAATTGTAACAGTGGGTAGGTTTAGGTTGCTGAATTTCATCATGCATGTTGGAGGGAAGGAATGCCATCCAGAGGGACTTGGACAGACTTGAGTAGACCTGTGAGAACCTCACAAACTTCAACAGTTCTGCATCTGGATTGGGGCACAAAAAAACCCCACAAAAACTGTTGGCAAAGAATAGATTGAGAGCAGCCCTAAGGAGAAGGACTTGGGTGTGTTGGTGGATGAGAAAATCAACAGTTTTGACAATTTGCACTGGCAGCTCAGAAGGTTAACTGTATCTTGGGCTGCATAATTATAAATGAGGTCATCGGGTCAAGGGAGGTGTTTCTGTCCGTCTTCTCTGCACTCATGACACCCCACCTGAAGCATTGCATTCAGCTCTGGGGTTTCCAGCATAAGAAGGACATAGACCTGATGGAACAAGTCCACGCAGATGCTCAGAGGTTTGGAGCAGCTCCTGTATGGAAACAGGCTGAGAGAGTTGGGGCTGTTCTGCCTGAAGAAAAGAAGGCTCTGGGGAGACCTTACAGCAGCCATCAGAAGGGGGAATCTGGCACAAGAAAGATGGAAGAGTGAATTTGTATGAGGACATGTAGGGACAAGAGGTAATGGGTCGAACTGAAAAAGGGCAGGTTTAGATTAGATACTAGGAAGAAATTCTTTAGTGTGAAGGTGGTGAGGCACTGGCACAGGCTGCCCACAGAAAATGTGGCTGCCTCACCCCTGGAAACGTTCAAGGCCAGGCTGGATGGGGTTCTGAGCAACCTGGTCTCGTGGAAAGTGTCCCGGCCCATGGCAGGGGCTTAGAATTAGATGATACTTAAGGTCCCTTCCAACCCAAATAATTCTATCATTCTATGATGCTAAATACATTTTTAGAATTATTTATTTTCTTTCTGCTAGTTGGACATCTGCTCATTGTAGTCTATTTTTTTTTGTAGCATGCATCATAATATATATTGATTTTTGGGAGCAGATTTTTTTTTTGTATATAAGACAATTTACACATAAAATAATGACTAAAATATGATGATAAAATCACCAAAGTAAAACAAAAGGAACTGGATATATTATGGGACAATGAGAGAATGAGTAGTGGTTCAGGAATTATTACACCATTTTAAAAAACATTTATCTATAGAACACATTTCAGTTACAGGAAGTAATATTCTTCATAATATAAATTAGAAGGCTATCTATTTCATCATTGCAGCCTTCCTTAACAGTTGCAGGACTATTTGGTAGAGTGTAGTATATTTTCCTTCCTTAAATTGAAATGAATTGTAATTGTTTTGTTTCTTGTCTTTAGTTTATCATAAAAAAAATCATACAAAAGTAAAAGGTATAACAGTCTGAAAAAGGCAATCAAGCAAAACACAAATAAAAAGAACTCAGTGTATTCTGATGCCACAAAAATATATCTATATTTCTAGAGAAAGAAGAAAATCCTCACAAAACTGGGATAAGACCTGTAAAAAACTGTAACTGGCTTGTAAAGGTCTGTCTCAACATTTGCCCTAAAACATGGAATATAATCAATCCTATTTTACTCATATCAATAGAATTTTTTGTACTCTCCTAATTCCTGATTATTATTCAACCTGACATCAAATATTTGCCATAAGGTCACGGAAAGAGTCAATTAATAAGTTATCATATGACAAAATTATCTGTTTTTCAATTAGGATAAATTCGTTTTCGTGCCCACAGGACAATAGTTAATTACTACATATCAATTGCTTTTCTAATTTTATGATAAAAGTTAGTCAACATTTATATTTCTTTTGCAATACTGGACAGATTATCTGGGCTGAGAAAATGAGAATGCTTAATAGAACAGTATTATCACAACAATACATTAGTTAATAAACGAGTACAGTTTTATTATAGACTACAATTCCAGTCTTGGCAGCATAGAATGACTTACATTTAGGGTATCCTTTTGTGAACCAGAAAATGTTATTCTTGTTTTTCCTGTTAAAAATTAAACTAACTTTTAAAACCCTTTTTTGGTACACAGTTCAAATGAGGGAGCAAGTAATAAGTAGTGCATAGTTTGAAGGCTTCTCAAATAATTGATAACGAATAAGGAGAAAGATTTTATGGCACAGGTCACAGTAAAAGCTCTTATCAGTGAACTTCATGAATAATTTGATGCAAATCAATAGAGTGCAAAGGCAAAACTGGTCAGGGTTAGATCAGAATCAGACCCAACACTAGTTATTAACCTACATTGTTAGCAACAATTACTGCCAAGTAATTTTCAGCATTTCCTCCATGAACCTTTGTTTCAAAGCCAAGTTTTAGACAGCCTCAATGATTTTACATAATTGCTATGTGTGCTTTTTAAGCCTCTGTGTAGTAATTGTGTTCTTCAGCTATGAAAGACTCACAAGTGAAAATAACCTTCTTTCTAATTTTAAAGTTTTGAAGAACATCTAAAAAAAGTTTCTGTACAGCTAAAATGAAAAAATGTCAGAGGTATATTTAACCTCTACCTCTTTCTTTGATATTTAGAAACAATTCTCTGAATGAATAGTCCTTAATTTCTTTACATCAGTTTTAATTACCTTAATGTTATCTTATATTAATTATAAACATCTTCATAACTACAGTGGTTTTGAAAGGTATATTTCTGTGTTTTGATATAGGGTGTATTGGGTCCTGAGTTTTCTGCAGTGAAAAATATCCAAATCTCTTTACTAGAGTTGAGTGCCTTTTCCATATATCGTGGTAGTTAGCCGCTAGAACAGGATTTTAAACTTGCAATTAATAGAACACATCAAAAGAATGTCTACTGAAGTTGCAACTGAACTGATGTAAAACTTATATGAAGTCCATGATTATTCATTTTTTTCATCCTGTGCCCCCGCTCCCCACTCTAACTTGCTATTTATTATTGATACTGTTATTTCCAGGAAGTTCCTACAGAGCTGGCTAGAAACCATGCATCAGGTAAATAATCTTGAGGTCAAAACTCCTCTTTATAACACTTGAAGTGTAATGAGAAATGCTAAGAAAGAACCGTATTTGCAGTAGGAAAGTGACTTATTAGGAATAAAAATACTTGGCACAAGTTTTAATTAATCACACAGCATTTCCAGATTGACTGTGACACTCAAGTACTTTCCTTGTATTGTAATCTCAGTGGAGGATTTCAATGGATTTCCAGCTCCTCTGTTTCCCAACTTTTTAGTTTAACTTAAACAAACAAACAAATTATATGAAGCAAGACCTGCCTTTGTTTGCAAATTTCAGGGAGGTTTCTGTGGATGCTGTCAGAGATTGCTGTTTGTAATGAAAAGTGAACTTTAACCAGATTGTAAATCTGTGCATCTCTGGTCTGGAGGGCTATGACTCAGAATTCAAATTCCAACATAGAATAAAACTTTTGTAGCACATTATGAAGAGTCTTTATTTTTCAGTTGATAGAATCTACTCTCTTTTAAAGAAAATTAGTAAGATTTATGTTATTCCCTGTTCTGTGGTTAAAATCTTCATTTCAAGTTTAGACGTAGTGAGTTGGCCACATTAGCTTGTAATTTGTTATTCCCATTTTTCTCTACTTTGTCATGGTTACGGAATCACAGAATCACAGGATCTGCTTGGTTGGAAACGACCTTTGAGATCATCAAGCCCAACCTGTGACCTAACAACACCTTTCCAACCAGACCAAGGCCACATCCAGGCTTTTCTTAAACACCTCTGGGGACAGTGACTCCACCACCTCCCTGGGCAGCCCATTCCAATGCCCGATTGTCCTTTCTGTGAAGAACTTCCTAATGCCCAAATGGTTATAATCCAGTTGTCATGTGTTTTTTGGTAGAAATATTGTACTACTGTGTGTACGGTACTCATTAGCATCACTGGTGAATGAGAACTAACAGCTTAAAGCAGTTGACTAGGACTTTTAAAAAGATGATGTGATCAGTCTAGCATCCACTGAATGCTGTCAAGAGCTTTCCCATTGTCTTGTGAATCTTCAGAAGGAGTAGTTTTAAATCCTGGTAATCATCTAATTAAATAATTGCATTCAAACAGGAATAGGAGTTGTGACAAATTTGAAATATATTAGTAGTTTCTGTAAGATCCCTTGAACGCATTTTAGAATGATATTTTGCATTTCATATCATCCAACAGATGATAACAATCTAGTGTAGGAAACCAGGTTAATAACATGCACATTGGGAACTAATCTTCTGCTTGGCTACAGAAACATGTTAGCCACCGGAATTACAAATGTAAACCCAGCAACACAAAATCTCAGAAGGAGCCATACTTACAGTGAAAACCATATCCCTGTATGTAGTGTGTGGCATTATTCACTTTTCATCTAAAATTAAAAGTATGTTTTATGGATGTGCTACCTGTGTATGTATTTGGTTTTTATTGCAGATATAGATGGAACCAGATTTACTTTTTGAGACTGATTCAATAAATATATTTCATTTCTCTTCTAAAAAGAAAATTAGAAAAGAAGGAAAATTCTTGCTCAAAGGAAAAAGAATCTTTGAAATGGGAACATTGCAGTCCAATAAAATGTTACAGTACTTAACAGAGTTACTGTAATTCTGAGGAAAAAAAATGCCTGCAAATATTTTTTGATTGTTACAGAATTTCTAAGAAAACAGGAGTAACTTTGTTTTTCGTCCAAGAAGTGTGGGGTGTGTTCTGCTTCTCTTCCTGTAAACACATTAAACCTTGTAGTCTCAGAGTACTTTTCCTCTTTAAGTTAATGTTTGGATCATCTGTGGATGCAGCCCCAGTAATCCAGGTAATTAAGAATGTAAGTAAACCTCTTTTTAAAATTCTTTTTGTGTAACATCATCTGCTGCTGAAGTGTCCTAAGAAAAGACTCAAGTTCAGACCTTTAAAGCAAATCTCTAAGGAGCTACATATATTTTTAAAAAACTAAATTAAATTACATCTATTTTGATTTAACTGCACCATTACAGGGCCGTAGAATAATTTAAAACCTCCTTGTTTCTTTTAATTTGTATAGGAAAAAACTATGAGAGCTGAGAACATCAAGGTTTCTCATTCCTGAGAAAAATAAATATGTTGATAACATTTTAGTGCATTTTTCGACATGTTGCTGAAGCCTGCCAAATACATACTCTCTGGCATATTGTCAGGTAGTGAGAATGCTAGGTGTTATGCAGAGTAATTCTACTAAGTACTGAAAAAGTTCTTTGAATTATACATTGCCTGGATGATAGTTGTATTCTGAGGTGATAATTCTAGGAATAAACTGAAATTTACTTGATGATCAGCACATCATGCTGGAGAAATCGGATGCAAAAATAAATCAAAGGCAGGAGACAGTGGTCAAAAGAAGAGTTACTGTTTATCCCTTATAATTTTTAAATGAAAAACAAGTGGCATATAGCTAAAGTCATACCTCTGGCTTGAAAAATTAAACTATTACTTCTCTTTCTTGTTTGGTTAGTTTGCCAGACTCCACTGACACAGAAGTTTTGCAGTCAGTGCAAGACAGTATTTAATCTTTCATAATCAACACAAATTCATAATTGTTCTGCTCAGGATAGGGTTTACATAAAACTACTCCTTTACTATCGTTGTCAAGAAAGATTTAAAATTTCATCTTAAAACTAAGAAAAATTCTGGTGTTTTCTCAAAATGACCCCTGAAATTTTGTATTAATTTTGCGTAGGCAAGTATGAAAACTTTTACCAAACCAGAAGGTAAAAAAAGGAGAGATTGAAGGGAGAAGCAGCAGAGGAAGGAGAGATTGCCGCGCTACATACAAGTTAAAACTTAGAACACTAATGAATAAATAAACTTTTGATGAGATGAAGATTTAGCTACTGTGGGCTAGGATATGAATTAAAAAAAAAGAGGATTGTATATATTGATCTAGCTAAACAAGTTGAGTGAATGTAAGCAAACTTATTAGGAAAGATCTCAATAGGAAACTGGTTTTGTAGTTTGGACTCTTGAGTATTTTCCCATTCTAGCTTAATGATGGCTAAATCCTCATTTTGCCACCTCAGTGAGAGCAAAGTACAGAAATTATGTTTGTTTGCAGTGGATAAACGTCCATACCTCTGTGATGTGCCTTTTGAAGAGAAAGGTTCCCAAAGCAATTCTACAATTTTTCAACTGCTGGAAGTTGGAGCTCAAACTGCAGTTCCACTTTTCTGTGCAGAAACCAGTTTTTTTTTCTGGGCAGAGTACATTTTCTTCCATTGCACTCTAGTCACTTAATCACAGTAGCTGGGGGCATACAGGGGTACTCAGTCTCTTTTCTAACACTGAAACTTCTCAGTTTTTCATTCACCGTTCCTTGATAAGTCTGCTTTCCCTATGTCTTGTTTAAAAGCATTGCAGTACATTAGAAGTGTTAAGTGATAAAGCTGACAGCTAGATATGCAGCACACTAGAATATGTTCTATTTTGTTCTTCTCTCACAAGTAACTGTTGCACTGATGAAATGGCAGTATCAGTTTGGAGTCTACTGTCTATAGATCCTTACAATTTCTTGTCTATTTTTCCCAATATTAACTTCCCTTTTATATTCTTTCACCAATAATAACCCTTTCAGCAAAATCCACATAGCTAAATTCTTGTGACAAATAAAATTTAAAAAAAGAATTAAAATGTACTTGCAATAAATATGTAGTACCTGTGTGATACTTGTGTAATATTTTCCAACATTGTAAGTTCATAGAAACTCAAACCTCTCTAAACATTCCTTTGCAAATTATCCTTCATTGCCAAGGACACTTAATGATGGAAAATAATACTGTCATACTTCTGCTACAAGAGAGGAATATTTCTACTCAGTAGTTTTTCTCAAAACGTTAGTCAGGAGTGTTCTGAGAAAAACTGCAGTGGCTGTTCAATGAGGAGAAATTACGTGACATTCAAGTGCTGTAATTTTCAATGGAGAGGAACAAAAATTTTAAAATGAGAACAAGTTTATCTAGCTAGAAAAGTCAAGTAAGTTCATATAAAGTCAAATATTAAATTGTCACAGGATGGAAGTAAATTTATCAATATTTTTAGTACTCACAGTTCAGAAATGTTCAGTGCTTGAGGAATTGCATTTTCAGTTCACTTAATACAATCACAACTATTTAATCATAGGCAGCAGTTTTTGGATGGAAGGACAATCAGTTTAAGAAGTTCTGAAAGACAAAATGCAAAAGTTGCTTTGACAATATTTTTCTCATTATTTATTTTCCCATTTCTTTTCTTTGTGGTAGCATGTAAAGCAAAACAATATGAAAATTTTATTCTATTGGACTATAAAGTCTTGTCTTGTTATAGTGTAGCTACAGTGGTACAAATAAAGTATTTCAATACAAGCCAACATCTGATCCACTAACAGTTTTTTATGAGGGTAGAGAAATAGCTATCTTCCCATGCTACCTCTGTGGCAACTGCAAGAGTGAATAAGGGTGAAGTTTCAATAAGGCATTTCAAGTCCATCCCCTTTTGTCCTACCCAATCCCTAATTCCATCCCAAACGGAAGTATAGAATTAGTTAAATAATATACACTCACAACATATTCTGAAGGCTATGTACTTTTGTACAATATTCCATAGTTCAGTTTATACAAATACCACAAAGTATAGTTCTTAAAATGAGTCATAGCAATTTGTTTCAGAAAAAGTTTTAAAATTTCAAACACACAAGAATGTCATAACTTCACAAATATCTCCAAATAAAAGTTCTCCAAGTTATTTTTCATTTTTCCCCAGACCTGAGCAAAAAATAAGAAAAGCTGCTTCCTTTGAACTAAAACCATATTATTTCTCAGGGCTCTAAATGGTCTTTACCAATTTTGGAATAAATATTAATGCTAATGGAAGTTAAAAAACAAATTCATTGACTCAAATTAAGGCTTAGGCAATACACAAGCAACCAAGAAAAGATGTTAACCTGAGTATTAAGACATTTTTTCAAATGGGTTTGTGCCTGTAGCTATACAACCAATATGGATAATTCAGCATGGCTATTAATGATAGAAAGTACTTTGCCTGATGGTGAGCATTTGCAGAAGCCTGGAGTCTGTGTAATGCCATGCAGTGAATTAAAAAGGAAGTTTTTGTAAAAAGGATGGTCAGGGTTCAAAAACAGAAAGGATATTTGGGTGGTTAACTCCATTACAGTAAGAATATGCCTACTTTTGTCCTAATAATACCAGTTATCTCTCTCCGTGATTAAAATAGAAAAGCATTCAAATATCTCTTGATGAAAGATGAAAGAAGTTTCTGTATAGATTTTTATGCTGCTTTATGAAGATGCAAAAATTTCTGTATACATCAAGCTTTACTCACTATCTAAATCTTTTTCCAGCACCACTATTAACAGATTAAGGCTTATTAATCATCAGATTTTCCTACTGAACCTCTGGCTTCTGAGGAAATTAGCAATCCAATTAATATTCTGCATGTTCCTGTGCACAAGATGATTCTGGTTGATCATAGTTAGTATTTTTCTATATGTAACCTAAACAAATTCTTTGAGTTCACAAATTCTATTGATACAGGTCAAACATGCGCTTCATTGCCTTTACGCTTTCATTACCTCTTTTCTGTTTTCCTGTATATTTTTTTTTAGCTAGCAGTATTTGCTTTTATGTACTTTTTAGCTATTTGTCTAAACATATAAGCAATGAATTTTTAAATAATTCTTAGTCTGAGTTTTAATTCTGAGGTGAATTTAAGTACTATATCAATTCCAAAAAGACCACTGTTTCAAGTGTCAAAGTGCCACTGTTTCATCCTACAAGTATATTTATTTCTGTGAATCTATCTCTATATGTCTCAAGAGTAAGTCAAAATCAACCGCAATGCAAGCATAAGCATTAGTAGCACATGATAAACTATCATCATGCCAAACTGATTTAGAGCAGTTTTTAGT
This sequence comes from Aphelocoma coerulescens, assembly GCF_041296385.1. Classification (NCBI taxonomy): domain Eukaryota; kingdom Metazoa; phylum Chordata; class Aves; order Passeriformes; family Corvidae; genus Aphelocoma; species Aphelocoma coerulescens. The sequence continues at coordinate 61,777,640 of NW_027184085.1, forward strand.
ATCAAAATTGTTAATCCACTAGAAGCAACATCTTTTAAAGGATAATTTATAAAACAATTGGCTTTAAGCTTTTGTAATATCTCAGGTTAGACAACCACATGTATGAACTGCTATGGGCCACTAACACCTACAGGACACAGACACCTTTGCTTTACCTGTGCGCTTTAAAAGTTATATTTCTCTTGGTTCTGTAGCTGTTTATTATATTATCCTGTATTTTGAAGCTTTCACAAAGTGTCATACTGAGTGTGTCTCCAACTGAGCTCGCTGTCAAAACTGTGTCTGAACTGAACTTCAGAGACAGAAGTGAATTGAGAGCACTTGGGACTGTAGATTCTGCTTTGCATTACATAACAATCTTCTAGTCATTTCTCTCAACTTGTTAACAATGTTTCCCCTGGTTTATTACATACTAAAATGTAAACTTCTTAGACCACAGCACTATCTTTCTCCTTCTCTTGCCATACCGTTTATATGTTGATAGAAGTCAGGGATTTTATGTGCATTGCACAGAAAATTGTGCAGTCTCAGGCATGGAAGAATTTCAGGAGCTGGCATATCAATTTGACATTAGGAAAGCTACAAGATATTATAGAAACCATGGTTCTAATCTGGGCATGTGAAGGGATAAATATATTTACTCTTGAAGAATCACTAGTATGTTTACTATATATGCGATAAAGTGTAAATTATTTCCTGCCTTTCTAAAAGTTTTTACTTTCTAGACACCTTTTTGATAGATTTTATATTAATTTAGTTTTACTATTTTCCCCATATGTCTTAATTTCTGACTAAATGAGGGGTTTATATGAGTTCATACAATTTTTATGGCTTCCATGTAGCACTGGAAGTGATATAGTCTCAGATGTCAAAACTTCATAAAACTATTAATGTCATCACTCCATAAAATTGTTAATGTCATCTAGTAGAGAGATTTTTAAAGTCCTGGATTTTTATTAAAGTACATGTTTGTACCTTTTTCTTATACCACTTTATATTGTGATCTAGGACACATGTAGAAAGAGAAAGATTGTATAAATTAAACAGTCTTAATTATGAATACTGAAATAGAGGAGTTACTGTAAATTCTTTTAATTCCATGAGTGAAAAAAGAACAATTTTTCATCTGCGGTGTAAAGTAGACCCACTAACAATCACTACATTTTTGTATTACTATAGAAATAAAAGATCAAACAGAGGAACATTATAAGGGCTGAATCTGTCTCCTCTCTGGATTTAATGCAGTTTGCACAGAACTGTACCGATAGCTAGGGAAATAAATAGTATATTAAAAATAAATTGTAAAAATATCCTAAACTTGCAACATATCCTTATGGAGATGTTTGGCTTCATGTTGTCTATGTTCAGCAAGAAATTGCTTGCCCCCTACCCCCCCAATAAAACCTCCAAGAATGTCTTTTTGAGGGGATATTATCTTCTCCAGTGCTGTAGCACTCTGGTATGTTCTGATAATCAAGCTTATACTTTGTCATTCATGAAACATTCCTTTTGTGTCTCATTAGTCTGATGTCTTCTCTGTCATAAAGAGATGTTTCTGGCAGAAAGGAAATTAATTTTCTTAACATGTATAATGACATTTTGATGGCAGCACTTTCAATGTCTCTGTTTCCTTTTTTCCAATAGATTTTTCATTCTATATCCTGGATATCAGATTTCAAAAAAGACCATAGAAAGTTGTTTAACTTTAAAGCTTTTTTTTCATTAGCATTGCTAATTAATGGATAAATTATTAACACAAATTACTGCCACACAACTTCATATGCATGCAGGCACATACATACCAAATTAGCAATTTAATGTAACAATTATTATAAATGTGGCTGTCGATAATTCATGAATCTTGCACAACAATCTTTGAAAATTCAAATTTTACATATTAATGCATTTACATATACATATATAAACAGCCTCATAAACACTCAAAAGCACTCACATATAAGTTTAATGCAGTCATGTATTTTTGCACTAGTTGCATAGCTATACCTGTCTTTCCTAAGCATACATTTCATCCAAAGAGCATCGTATGTAGTCAGTCAAAAAATGTAAGGCCTTACCTTCAGAATCAGGACTTGATTTCTTAGATGTGTTATATTTCACTTCCACAGCACACTCTGCCCTAAGATCTGTGATCAGCACTACAGACAAAACACCAGGCATGACCTCTATATATACACAGTTCAGTAATAGAAACAAGTGAATACTTAGATTCTTGTTTCAGTTCGACATTTATCAAATTATATTGCTCTTAGAAAGAGATCCTTCAAGCAAACAATCTGCATTGAATTGGGAGTGATCTTGATGATACACTTGGGAAAAAAAAGGACCTTATTGTAAAACACAGCAGATGAAAATACCCGCAGCCATTGCACGTACCACTCATTCTGTTAACCATGTAATATACATTGTCATTTTGACATGTAGACTATTTCTCTTCCTCTATCACCTCCATGTCAATCCAATTCACTCATTCTTGCCAATGATGAAATGAAAAAAAAAAAGAAAAAAAAGGAAAGGAAACAGGGAAAGATTGTTATCCAAGGTCTGCATTTGCGGAACATTTTAAAGCCAGTTAGATTAACCATTGGGAAGATGTTAGTCTGGATAAGAGAATCCCCACTGGTTTTCTGTCTCCCTTAAACAATGAAATCACGTAGTTGTGTCTGTGCCTCTGTTTTGGATTGTTCTGTTTTAACACATAACAGATTGAGGGCTGCCTACTATTCCTAATTAACTCAAACTAATGAGAGAGCGGGTGGAGGGAGTGCCAAAAAAAGAAAAGAGATCATGAGTTGGAAGAGATTGAATTACAACTTAAAGAGGATGGAGAAAGGAAAAGAAAAAGGAAGAAGGGGGAGGATATGCAAATACCATTAAGGCTGAAAAGTGGGAGAGACAACTGCCTGAGAACAGATTTGCCTTTTATTTCCAACAAAAAGTAAAGATGTCTTGCAAAAACACCAAAGAAATGTAAGCAATCCAATATTGCACTGATGTTAGATTCTTGCTTCCTTTTAGAAACTACTTCAGCACCCATCCTGCTGTCCACTCTCACTCTCCTGTTACCAGTAAGTTAGTTGCTGGGCTTGATATCACAGCCTGTAATTAAACCAGTTTTGAGATAAAGCAAGTAAAAATCAATTTTCAGATGTGCACGTACTGTGTGAAATGTCACGCTTAGAAGGGTACCTTTTTGCCCCAGGCCCAGAGGAAGACTCTGGCCAAAGCTCCCACATTTGTGTGCCAGAGGTCTCCTTTCTCTAGGGGCCAAGATGGGAGCCTGCAGGAGGCAGAGAGGACAACAGGAGTGTGTTTGCTGTGATTGCAGCTGAGGCTGTAGGACTGCCTGGAGTGAGTGGGACCTCACCTCTTCAATGGATGTTCCTGCTCCATTCATTCAGGCTGCGCCAGAGAAAAGAGGGGCAGAAAGTAACGGGAGAAGTAGAGGTAGAAGGGGAGAGCAGATCATGACAGGGAGGTGGGCAGGCTGGCAGGGGGAAGTCACTGGAGATCAGGTTGAAAGAAAGAAGTGCCATGAAGAAAATACGTTGTCAGAACAAGGGAGTGGAAGAGATCAAATGAGTCAAACTTTCACATAAGGAAAATGAGGAAAACACTGGGAAAGCAGTGAGAGAGGCTGAAAAAGTGAGGACCTGGCTGAGGAGGAGTTTTAGGAGGCAATGTGCTATGGGGAAAGGAAGAGGGGAAAGGAGAGAGGTGGGAGACGCAATGGCTGGGGTGTAGCCTAGCCCCCACCACTCAGCCCAGAACCAGGAGCTCTTGTTGGGCTCTCTGCCTGCATGTGCCTGCATACACACATGCACAAACATGTGTGTTGTGCTTGCTTCTTTACCATGGACCAACTGGGGTTAATAGAAGCACTGATGAGTTTAGCAAAAGCCATGGGATGTGACAGGTAAGCGGGAAGAAAACAGCCAGCTCGTTTTGGCCGGCTGTGGTTATTTGCATCTAACAAGGCCAGGTTGTTGCCAGGCTGAGCACAGATGAAATGAAGCAATGGGCTGTAGCAGGGCAAAGGACGTGCCACAAAGTCCTGACAGGCTGAGGTGTGACCTGACGAATCCTAACCACCCTGGACATCCTCAGGACAGCGAGGAGAGAGACAGCGTGAGCGCAGGGTGCTGGGATACAGCCTGGGCTTGGGCTTGGGGAGAAGGAGCTGGGTAAGGAGGATGGGAAAGGGGATCCTACAACACCTTGTTTCAGACTGAACACAAGTGCAATTTAATTACAAATTCAGCCAATGGAGGACAGAACTTTGCACCACGTTTTCTTAGATTTTTTTTCTTTATTCAAGGAAACTTTTGGCACATTTTTTTTCACAGAGGGAAAAAGAACTTTAAAAATTCCAACATTTTCATCTCATTAGCAACAGAGTAGTTTTTTTGGCTTGAATTTTTGTTTGTCTTTTTTCAGGTTCTATTTTTCCTGGGAGCAGGGTGTGTCTGTATAAGAGAGATACAAAAATTAGCTTTTGAAATATGTTCTGCAACACAGGCAAGGGGTAAAACAGCCCGATTTCTGTGCCATACCTATATAAGCACTTGTCTCTTTGCAATCTCTAAGTGACTTTGGACATGCATAGAAATTAACATACTGCAATGGTGAACAGGTATGGCCATAATAATCATAAGAAAACATGTTGTAGACAGTGCTATTGTGGGAATATTCTTTTTGCAATATGTGTATATGTCCAGATCCACATGGGCCAGAGGATTTACTTACCTACAAATATATCTCACTTGAAGACTTCTAGGAGAAGCTGTTGTAGTACACTGAGAGCAGTTCTATTTTAACCTTCATGTAACACTAGCTGTTTAACAAAGCAAATAAAAAGGAAGAGTGTGAATTGTAGTTTTAAAATCTAAAGTAATGGAAGGAAAATTCTGGTTACTTTGAACAGTTCCTCCCATGAGAACTACAGATGTACTGCTACAAGGCTTAAAAGCTAGCCAACAGAGTTGTGACGGAGTACATGTGTAGGTATAGAACAATTGTGTTTTGCATTCTGTGCTACCATAATTTCCTAAAAGAAAAGGAAATAATGAGAGAACGGACTAACTCAGTTAGAGAATGCTACTAATAATGCCACGATGATCCTTGTGAGTCCCTTCCAACTCAGCACATTCTGTGAATGATTACTGAAGAGAAAAAAAAGCGTATTTACTACAGTTTATTTCTCTTGGTAATGCAAAGCCAGTAGATTGTACTTTTGTTCTGATTAAGGTAGATTTGACCCTAAGAGAGAGGAGAGGTCCCAGTTGACTGGAAGTAGGCTAACTTTTTCTTAATTTGGCAAAAAATGGCAAAAAGGATGACCTTGGAAGCTACAGGCCTGTTAGTGTCACTAACAGTGCCCAGTAAAGTTATGGAGAAGATTAGTCTGGAAGGTATTGAAAAACACCTAAAGGACAATACAGTCAGTGGTCACAGCCAGCATGGCTTCATGAGAGGGAAGTCCTGCTTATCAAACCTGATTTCCTTTTGTGATGAGGTAAACCCCCCAGCTGATAAAGGAAAACCAGTTTGTGTAATCTTTTTGGGCTTCAGTAAAGCTTTCAAAGCTGTCTCTCCCAGTATTCTTCTGGACAAAATGTGCAGCACACAGCTGGATAAACACATCATGGGATGGGTGAGCAACTGGCTCAGCAGTGGGGCACAAAAGGTTATAGTGAATGGGGTGACATCAGACTGGGGACCTGTCACTGGTGGGGTTCTGCAGGCTCCACCTTAGGTCCTGTGCTCTTCAACATCTTCATGAGTGACCTGGATGCAGAACTGGAAGGGATACTAAGCAAGCCTGCAGATGATACAAATCTGGGAGGAGCTGTTGACTCCCTCAAAGGCAGGGAGGCCCTGCAGAGAGACCTCAAAACTTAGAGAGCTGAGCAATCACCAACCATATGAAGTTCAACAGGGGAAAGTGCCAGATTCTGCACCTAGGATAGAGCAACCCTGGCTGTGTTTAATAAACTGGGGAATGAGATGCTGGAGAGCAGTGCTGTGGAGGTCCTGGTCAGTAGAAAGCTGAATGTGAGTCAGCAGTGCCCTGGCAACAAAGAAGGGCCAAACATGATCCCTTCTGTTTGGTAACCAGTGACAGGACCTGAGGGAATGGCATGAAATTGCATTAGGGAGGTTTAGACTGGATCTTAAATAAAAGGCTCTTCACACAGAGGGCTGTTAGGTACTGGAACAGACTCCCCAGGAATGTGGTCACAGCACCAAGCCTGACTGAGTTCAAAGATCACTTCAACAATACACTCAGGCTTATGGTGTTGCTCTCGGGGTGTCCTGTGCAGGGCCAGGAGTTGGCCTTGATGATCCTTGTGGGCCCCTTCCGACTCAGTGGAATCCCTTCTGTGCTTCTGTGATTCTGTGACTTTCATCTCACAGTGACATTTCAAACGTACAAAAATAAATTGTAACAGTGGGTAGGTTTAGGCTGCTGCATTTCATCATGCAATCTCACACTTGGGATTAATATTTTACAGAAGCCATATCATGGTTAGCACACAGCACTGATTGTAGTCAAAGACAGCTGGGTGCAGGATACCAAAAAGGCAACTGTTTTACTAGTTTTAGACATCATTATTTAGAATCTGATATTTGTGCATACATGACAGCATCCTGTCTCTTTTTATTGGAAATACACAGGTTAGAAATCATTAAAAACACAAAAAACCCAAAATAGTTGTTCTGTGCTTTTGTCAGTTTTAACTGGCAAATCCTTCTGTATTGCACCTGTGTGCACACATAGGTAAATGAGAAACATCAAATTTACAAAGCTGTAAATTAACCTATCTTTCTGAAATTGGTTTTCTACGGTGTACATAATCTTTTTTCCCCTTATCAAAGAGACTTTTGCACCCATTCATAAATCCAGGTGAATGTTTTATGACAGCTGAAAAATTGCATCCATGAAAAAACAGGAGAAAATGGAAAAGTGATGACAATTTGGCCAAAGTCCCAGAACAAAGAGGCAAAGTTCTGTGGAGGACTGATATTAAACCTGTTACACACACACATTACACTACATATTTACACAAAGCTAATGCAGACAGTCTTGTCTCATGAGGTTACTCCAGTGTATAACTCTTCTTTGGCTAAGTGAAGCTGTAACAGTCTGCTTTAACCATGGATAATCTTGCACAAAAAGCTGCCAGAAATGGAGTTCTTCAACTGCTGTGAGACTTTGGAAACTAGATTGTCATAGGATTAAACATCAAGTATTTGACCTGTCTTGTTCTCAGGAAGTCTGAAAATGGATTGAGCATATAAGGACGGGATACAGCTCCCACTTGCACCTTTTGCAAGGCTGCTTGCTAAAAGGAATGTTTCCTTTTCCAAATTGACTTAGTAATGGGAATGAATGCAGAAAAATTAAAATCAACTGCTTGGAGAAATAAAGGTTTTCCAAAATGTATGTAGGTGCAAGCCCCAAATATCAACTTACACAAAATAACATCCAACACCCAAAGAAGGGGAAAAAAAAAAGTGAAAATGTGGACTTCTGTTATAATCCTAACATAGAAGAAAAAGGGAAATGTTTATATCACACAGTAAAAATAATGGAAAACTTCATTCGAGTTGCTGATATCAGTGAAGTTACATCAGATTAAAACTTTGTATCGCACTTATCTGTAGCAGTCCCTCATTAAAGACTGACTTCCACTGAATAATAAAGAATTTCTCATTCCTCTCATTCATATCAAATTACTATTTTTTAATGTCTGCAATTATTGTCAAGTTATTGAATCAACATTTGTTTTGGGAAGACAGGTGCAAAGTCAAGCCATTAATGTTTTCTGCATAATAATTTTAATAGACTTCTTGGGCAAGTAAATTCAGAAATAAATTTTGCTTTTAAAAGACAATAAATATTCAAACTGTATTAAAAGTTTATCTGGAAATCAATTTTTGAACCCCCCCACATCACAATAGAAAAATACCTTCAACATGTACCTTACTGCATGGTAAGAAATATCCCACAGATATGTTGATTCATCAGCAAGCACACACACATTGGATTTTATATTTTACTAGAAAAAATATTGTTCTGAAAATTCTGCAGTCTGGAGCCCAGTGAGTCTGTATGCATATGCACCTCTCTGAGCTTTCAGAGAGCATGAAGAAAATCAGTATCTGAAGTATACCCTCTCCAATGTGGTATTTTAAAAATGCTGAGGCTATGGAGATAACAAATCTAACCTTTCTTTTAAAAATCAAGATGGCATGAGAAACAGTACCTTCAATTTTGTAATAATCATTGGATCACAAGATATTCCATTGGGCTACTATTTTGTGTTCTATCACACTGTGCTAACAGGAATTTCCTAAAGCAATTGCTTTAGCAAAGTTAGTTTCGTGGTACTCCTACTTAATTGTAACCCAAGTGAAATGGGGCCAGTGTTACAAGATCTTTTGAAAAATACATTGTAGCCCAGGTGGAACTGGACCGTCTGGGGAAAAAGCCCAGTATCTCCCAGCCTGGGTTTTGGCCAGCAGGAAGACTGACAGGTGACTAAAGCAAATTATCTCCAACAACCCCATGATCAGCAGTCCAAGGTCTCCTATGGGAGCAGCCTTCTGAGCTCTCCTGGGCCACAGGACCTGTGAAAGCACCCCCCTCCCAGCGGGATGGTTCCTGGAGCTTGCCAGCTCTCCTGTGTGCAACACTTGTAAAGCTGTCACTGATGATGAGGCCTCAGCTGATACTGCCCCAACACACACATGCTCCTCGAGGTGCAACCATGCCCATTAAGAGATGCTAGGGGGTTTGATGCGAGCACTTGACTGAACTTGAGGGCAATTCTTGATGGGTTCCTTTAAACACATAGATGTAGATGTATACAACTCTGCCTGTGCTCATGAGTGAGAGTGAGAGCTAGGCATTGAAAAAAGAAAACCAAAGTAGCACAGGAGGATAAATCCCATAGTTGTTTTAGAATTGTTAGTATAAAAGAAACCCATGGCAAAGTAGAAATTAACTATATTATAAAAAACCAGTTGCATGTACATAACCTGAAAGAAGTTCTTCTTTTTCACATCCAATAGCAGGACCTAGAGGTCAGTTTGCTGTAGTATGGAATATAATTTAGAATAAGAGCTATTGCAGAAAGACTAATAATGCTTAACTTACTGTGAGGTTTAATATTGTACTCAAAAATTGAGCTATTCCAGTTTCTGCACTATAAATAATGCTTAAGCAAGGCTTGCTCATATCTTCTTTAACTAGTGAGACATTGAGGTACTTTTGATAAAAGTTGCACAGTGTTTAACTAAAAAAACTAAATCTTATAGCAAAATGTAGCAAAAACATTAACAACCTATTTTAACTGACTTTTCTTGCTTGTTTTGCTGCTTAAACTATTCAGCAGAATTTGGGGTTAGCTCCTAGAAACAACATTTCTCTTCAAGTTCCAATATATCCTAAAAATATTTATCTCTTTAATGAGTAGCTTGCACTACCAGAGTTCTGCTCTTTTCTTTCTTCCCACTGTAACCCTCACATATAACCAGCAACTAGAATGTGATTGCTTTATCAGAGAGATTACTTTTATTTTCAAAATTAGTATTGGAATGTCTTGTGCTTTTATTTATAATTTCTTCTTATTCACATTTGAGGCTATTTTTGTATTTATAGTAAGATTTTTTTGTTGTTGTTATAATGTTTATTTCATTCTATGAAACTTGTATATCCATACTTTTAAGGCACACGACTTCCTGTTTAACCATTTCCTGTTTTCAGAACTTCCCATGTACTGAAGCATGTGATACACTATAACTGATGGGCTTTCCATGTCATTAAAAAGCACAGGCAAAGCTAATTTAGCCTGAAAGTCCAGGTTTTCTGAGCATATGTTAAGTAGGTAGGTGGTATCAGCTCTCATGACCAAAGGCAGGGAGACAGGGACATACAGTGTTAGAAAAGATTTCTAGACCTGTTTCCCATTTCCACCCACCCAGCCATCTCTACAACTTGAACAATAACATATTCTCAGTTTTTCTAACTCCATAATCCTTGAGTCCCTGGAGTAGCACTTTTGAATGGGTGTCTTGTTCCCTCCAACCCTCAGCTTATTGATACTGAAATCCTTAATTCTGGGGCAGAGAAACCTGACATCTCTGCTGCATGCAGGTGTCTCTCTTCATGATTTCCTGCCTGAAACATAATGTATACTGCTTAAGGAGGATATTTCATAAAGTTCTGAAGATTATCCAAAGTCAAATTGCCATATATTTTGTTGTCATTGATTTAGAAGGTTATTGTTTGAATTTTTACAATCATTCTCTAACCAATATGGAAGATAAAAGTTAAATGAAAAAATTAATATCTGCAATCAAACATGATAAGAATAAAGGATAATTTGGGGATTTCAAGTTATGGCTGTTTGTGCTCTTTATTATTTTTCCAGTCAAAAGTGCTCCTATGATACCTTTTTCTATCGCTTGCAACAATGCTTCTGATTGTTGTTGGCTCCTAGAATTCACTGAGAGAGGAAGGAAAGGCGACTGTCCCATCATTGACAAAAGTTCCTACACATCAGAGCAGCATACCACTCATATTTGTGCTTTTAAATTTGTTTAAAATGGTCAGGTTTTCATTATTATGAGATCCTTACCTTTGTAATGAGTCACAGCAGGAGAAATGATGAAGGAGGCAATGAAGAGAGAAACAAGGAATAGTTCAGTCTGGATTCTTAATTCATGGGCACCAGATCAAGCATGCTCCAGAAAAAGAAACTTGACTGTGGAATTCTCATAAGCTTCAATTTGCTCAAGCCTTTTAGGAACATTAATGTACTTCTGAGCTGTTGAAACACTCTTTTCTAGAAGTTCAGAACAGAGATGGACCAGGTGGCAGTTACTGAAAATATCTTCTATCTTTTCTGTAAAATTGTCGATTTTACTGTCAGTTTTACCTTGAGACTTCATCTGAACAGGTTCTTTTTTGTTTATTCATAGTTTGTTACTGGGCTTGTCTTTATTACATCTGTATGACAAATGTCTAGAGTCCTATTCAAGACTATACAACCACATCACAAACTATAAAGCTACTTCTGTGAGTTGTGTGGCTTAAACACTGCCTGTATTTAGCAGTGAAATCTGGGAATCATGCTCTTAGCTAGACCTTTACATAAACAACAGATCAGTGAAGTGATGCTGATGTTGTGGTTGTGTGATGAATTAAACTGCAATTTAAGATCAGGTGAAATATAAATAAGAACGAACTTTGTTATTTATCTGCTAAAAGTAAAATTGTATTGGTGTTTTATTTCATCAGTGTCTGTAAGTTCTTTATTCTTCTCATAAAGCAATTTCAAGTTCCCAGACTGTTAATGATTTAGTTGCCTTTCTGGACTGCGTTCTATATTTGCTTTTTGTTATACGGGTAGCAGATATAAAGTTTTGCACTAATTTCAGCTCACAAGGTGTTGCATTTCCAGACTGAAACTCAGGATAATCCTTCTGTGTGTTTATATTTTATTTGTGTTAAATGACTTGATAATAGTATTATTCAATAATTTGAAATTAAAAATTCATTATAAATTAATAGCATCACTGTGTTACCCATTTTTGTGGTGGATTCAGTAAAAAAATAGTGTAACACTGTAGAGAATCAAAACTTTAGATGAGATCTCTGGCAGAGCAAAGTAAATAAGAAACTAAGATAATGAGATACATAGAAGTCAATAAAAACTAAGACTCCTGCAACACAGTTTTTTTGAAGACATTGCCAGAGATTTCAAACAATCTGTACTTAAAAGGCAAAGTTAAATATCTACTACTATTTAACATGCAGCCATGCAACCCGGAGGTCTGTTCTTTGAATACTGCCAAAATGGAGTGACTTTGGTTACTTTGAATGGCTGATTTCAAAGGGAAAAATATGACAGCTGGATTATTTCTTCTCTCCAGGAATGATGCTAAGAGGGCTGTAAGGAATTTTTATACTTTCTTGCATAGCGACTCAGTGTAAGCAGAATGTGAGAGCAAGAAATGCTTCATTTCAGTGATCTATATTGCACTGGGGTGAGGAAAAATTGCACTATGACTAGACATACTTGAACTAGTTGGAGGATATGAACACCTTGGAATGCATTCACAGAGGATATGTTAGAGCAGACCTCAGTGAAGGCCAGGTGACACAGGATACTGTGCCCCTTTTACCAAGATGACTGCAGAATTAAGTAGAAATAATTTACTAACATTTCCAGCATTCATTCACAGTAGCATAGTAATATTTAAAGATGCAGAGTAAGGACTAAAGGAGTCACAGTTGACATGGGGCTGTTTCAATACACAGGAAGAAGTACGCCCTGACCTTGGAAGTATTAGAGTTACATTTCTAGCTCAGGGGCTGGAATTTAGCCTGAGGTGAAATTCCTGCTAGAGAGTTCTTCCCACAGCACTACACTGGCCCAATAAGGATTTTTATTTATTTATTTATTTATTTATTTATTTATTTATTTGTGGGGAAGAGAATGGGAAAAGAAGGAATGTAAATCAAAATGTTCTTTGAGAAGGCAAAAGAAAACTAAAATCCTGACTGGAGTCCTGATTGTTAGTTTGCTGCAGTACTGAAATTTCTCCATGGATTCAATCTCCAAAACCCCTGTAAAGGCTGAAAAAACACATAAGGTTGTTAAAAATCTGGAAACCCTGGTTCTTGTGACTTCAGTCCAAAACTTCAGTCAGGAGGCTAGTCTGTCTGTTTAACTAATATGTCTTGTAGAGAATTTGAAGGATTCCCTCCTTCCTCTATTTTTCCCACTGTCTACCATTTGTAGTCCATAGTTTTTTCTGGCTGAAGATAGAATGGAGTAATTCACACTATACTTCCGAATTATACAATCCATAAAACATCAAGCCCCCTTTTCCTTAGCACCATGCTATGTTATGACACCTATTCCAGAGATCCTGGTCCCCGGGATTAAATGATACAGAGGGGGTTTTGACCACACTGTTTAAGATTAGCCTTTAAAGAACAGAGGTGTTTGAGATGTCCTGTGGTTGGTTCCCCCATGCCCTTAAGGTGACATTTTCTAAGCATACCCTTTCAATCCAAACTTCTTGAAATAATGTCATGATTTTTTCCTCTTCTAGAGTATCTGCAACACTGTTAACTGCTGAGAAGGAGAGAAGCCTGCTAGAATTTCGCAGAAAGCACAGTTTCTTGAAAAGCCTGCAAGCTTTTCCCTTGAAGGATGTATTCCCAGCTGGATTTTTTTTTTTTTGTCAGAAGCAGCTCAATAATTTGCTTCAGAAGAGACACTGAAAACAAACTGAACGAGTACAATGGCCTGACATCTCCCAGTAAATGAGAGAGATCATTGGCAGTGTAGTTGTGCCCAAAGAGTTTGACACAATCACAGAATGGGTCATTCCGGAAGGGACCACCTTCTGGTCCAATCTCCCTGATCAAGCAGGATCATCCCAGAGCACATTGCACAGGATTGTGTCCAGATGGTTCCTGAATATTTCCCGTGAGGGAGACTCTACCCCATCTCTGGGCAATCTGTGCCAGTGCATGGTCCCCTACACAAGTTATTCCTTTATGTTCTCATGGAACTTCCTCTGCATCAGTTTCTGCCCTTTGCCTCTTGTCCTATTGCTCAGCACCACCAAGAAGAGCCTGGTCCATCCTCTTGACACCCTCCCTTCAGGTACCTGCAGACACTGATAAGGCCCCTCTCATCTGTCTCTTCCTGGGCTTAATGGGCCCAACTCCCTCAGCCTTTCCTTGTAAGAAAGATGCTCCACTCCCTTAATCATCTTCATACTCCTCCCCTGGACCCACTTCAGGAGCTTCATGTCTCTCTTGTACTGAGGAGCCCAGAGCTGGACACAGCACTCCAGATGTGCCTCACCAGGGCTGAGCAGAGGGGCAGGATCACCTCCCTCAAGCTGCTGGCAACGTTCTTCCTAATGCACCCCAGGATACCATTGGCCTTCTTGGCCACAAGGACACACTCATGGCTCATAGACGCCTTGTCCTTTTTTCTGAACCACTGATATTCCTAAATTTGCTTCAATATGAATTTCATATGTGTTCTAATTCAGCGCATATTTTTCACCCTATTTTTTTCATATGACACTGAAGGACTTATTTCAAAACACTAAACCTCTGCCTCAGAATGATTTTACCTTGAAAGCTGGACTTTTCATGATCTGGTTAATCCTTCTAGTTTTTGTTTTTCTATAAAAGAACTGATTGCCACTCACACATTGAATTTTAAATGAGAAACAAAAATTAGTATCTATTTGAACCAGCCGAAAAATGGTCAAATGGCAAATGCAAGAGATAGAAGTACCAATTCCTTCCCCAACCCTTTTCTCAGAATGTGCATCTATAAGTGATTGTTGTGATTTTAAACTGAACTAGAGATGAAAAACTATGCAGCCACTTGCTTAAACCCCCCTCTCTTCCCTCCTCACCCCAATGGAATAGAAGAAGAATCAAAGTAAAACTTGTATGTTGAGTTAAGAACAGTTTAATAATTGAAAATAATGTAAAATACAATAATAATTGTAAATAATAATAAGAAAAATAATAATAGTAATAGTAATAGTAATAGTAATAGTAATAGTAAGAAGAAGAAGAAGAAGAAGAAGAAGAAGAAGAAGAAGAAGAAGAAGAAGAAGAAGAAGAAGAAGAAGAAGAAGAAGAAGAAGAAGGAAAAAACTGCAACTGCTGCACAAGGTAATTGCTCACCACCCACTGATCAATGCCAGACCCCCTTTCCCAAAGCCAGATCAGCTTATCCTTCAGGTAACTCCTCCAGTTTATAAACTGGGCATGATGTTCTGCGGTGTGGAATATCCCTTTGGTCAGTTTGGGCCGACTTTCCTAGCTATGCTCCCTCCCAGTATCTTTTATGTACCTCCTACTGGCAGATAAGGAAAAGAAGTCCTTGAGTTAGAATAAACACAGCTTAGCAAAAAGCTAAGACATCAGTGTGTTATCTACATCATTCTCATTCTGAATCTAAAACACAGCACTGTAACAGCTACTGAGAAGAAATTAACTCTACCCCACCTGAAACCAGGACAGTAATGATAGGAGCCACTTTTTATTCCATACCATACATGTCATGCCAAGTTCCACTCTCCTCAATATCCCATCACCTTCCCTACTTACCTGTTTTGATAGATATACACATACATATCATTCTCTTAGTCTATGGAACACTTCTGTCAAATGTTCATAAAATGTCCACACAAAAAAAAAACCCCAACAAAATGCAACAAAAACAAAACAAACAAAAAAAACCAGTCAAAAACTCCCACAAAATGTTGTTGAATTCATTTAGCCCATGACTTTGGCCTTCATTCTAGTTAACTTTTGGGCAGTAAAAATGTTGTGAGGTGTGGGATGGTTGAACATTTAAGTCAGTTCTGATTCCAATACTGCTGTGCTTCTTCAGTTTTATCAAAGTTAATTTTTCATTGGTGTGATCAGAGGGAAGTCAGGCTCAGATACCCCGAAGCCTTGTGGTTTTAAGAACAATACCATGAGGTGCTCAGTGAGGTGATGCACATGTAGCCCTCACAGAAGCGGTAATACACAGTGTTGTAGTTATTAACATAATGCAATTTAATTCATTGACTATTCTCACCCAAAATAAAATCCCCTTGGGGCACACCCTAGACTTCCCCATCATCTTGTATTACCCACAAAGCTGCACTTGGGCGCTTGAGTAAAAGCACCATCCCACAGATGGGTCTATCTTTACCTGGGGGAGGAATAATGCAGGCAGTTTTCTCCACCATGATTTTAATGTGTACTTCAATAATTTTATCCCCTCCCACAATATGTAAAATTTTTTATTGGGCAGGGCCAGCCTGATTGGCAGATCCTCTGGTGTTAACAAACCACGTGGCCTTTGCTAAACGTGTATACCAACATTTGAATGTCCTACCACCCCTTGCTCTCAGTGTAGTCTTTACCAGTCCATTACATCATTTGATCTTGCCAGACACTGGTGCATCATAGAGAATGAGGTACATCCACTCAATGCCACATTCTTTGGCCCAAATGTCTATGAGGTGGTTTTGGAAGTGGGTCCCATTGTCTGATTCAATTCTTTCTGGAGTACCATGTTGCCATAAGACTTGGTTTCAAGACGTAGGATACTGCTCTGGGTAGTGGCATGGGGCACAGGATATTTTTCTAGCCATCCAGTGCTAGGTTCCACCACCATAAGCACATAGCTCTTGCCATCATGGTTTTGGGGGTGTGTGACATAGTCAGTCTGCCAGACCTCCTTATACTTACATTTCAGCCATCATCCTCCATACCAAAGAGGTTTTACCCACTTGGCCCTGCTTTATTGCAGCACATACCATGATCATGCATAACTGGGAGATAGTGTCCACGGTTAGGTCCACCCCTGGATCACAACCCCATTTGTATGTTGCATCTCTTCCTTGATGTCCCAAAATGTCATGGGCCCACCAAGCTAGGAATAACTCATGCTTGTTTGTCAGTCCAAATCCAGCTGAGCCACTTCAGTCCTAGCCTCCCAATCCACCTGCTTGTTGTTCCAACGTTCTTCAGTGGCCTGACTCTTGGTTACATGAGCACCTCTGCAATGCATCTTTGTAGCCAGGTTCTCTACCCAGGCAGCAATATCATGCCAAAATGCAGCAGAACAGACAGATTTACTCCTATGCTACGAATTATTCTTCTTCCTTTGTTCCAATCAACCCCCAGCTTTGTTGCTGCCATCCATGAATCAGCATAAAGTATTTGCCCTTTCTCCCGTTCAGCAATGTCTAAGGCCAGCTGGATGGCTTTCACCTCTGCAACCTGACTCAATTCACCTTCTCCTTCAGCAGTTGTCATAGACTTGTCATAGGGGACTCCTACACACAGCTGCTTTCCATCTCCAATGCTTTCCTGCAAGATGGCAGGATCCATTAGTAAACAAGGTATATTGCTTTTCACTTTCTGGTAATTTACTATATAGTGGTAAAGAGAGGCCAGATATATATCTTCACATATATATCCACCTTCTCTGGTGGCATTCCAAAATCTTTGCCTTCTGGTCAGTCCATGATAAGACTGGAGATTCCTGGAGAACTGGGGTTTCCTGTCCAAGCTCGTTGTGTGATCAGTGTGACCTACTTTCTCCATGTATGAAGGAGAGGATATATGTACGTATGTATGCATGCATGATGTGCAGAGGAGATCCTTCCTCTGAACATCCAGTCCAACATGGGTAACCAGGGTGCCAGGAGGAGTTGTACTTCAGTACCCATCACCTCTGAAGTGGATCAGATATTTTCACAAGCTGTCAGTATCTCCTTTTCAGCTGGACTATAGAGGAATTCAGATCCTCTGTATGCCTGACTCCAAAAACCTAGAAGTCAACATTGAGTGTTCCCTTGTGCTTTCTGCCAGACCCTCCAGGTAGGGCTATTCTCCTCAGTTGCAGTATAAAGTACGTTTTTTACATCTTGCCCTGTTCAGACTGGCCAGAGGGCTACAGCATGAACTACCTCCTGTTTGATTTTCTCAAAGGCTTGTCACTGCTCAGGGCCCCATCTGAAATCATTCTTCTTCCGGGTCACTTGACAGAAAGGGTTTACAATCAGACTGTAATTTGGAATGTGCATTCTCCAAAACCTCACAACACTTGAAAAAACTTGTGCTACATATCTCGCTGAAGGCGATGCTTTTGTTGTTCACTTTTGAGTGGGGGAACTGCAAGAAAATTCCTGAAAGTGGGAGATGTGCTGTTTTGTGGTGATGATCCAACTGCTGAGATACTGAGTACAAACATAAACTAATCTTCAGCTCCTGAAGTAGTAAAATAATGCAGACAGACATGGTGAGATGTCTTTTCTCTGCAGGACAAAGTGATCACTACAATGATTACTAGAAGTTGTCACTGTCAGGGAGTAGCTAAGGTTTGCACTGATTTTTAAGACAGATTAATCAACTCAACTTGTATACAAGTGCAGGTAATAAGGATGGATGCAGCATTACTACCTAGAAATAGAATGAATAAATAAATGGTATCCATAAGAGAAGTCTTCGGAGTGGCACTTCTCATGGAGAGACAGGGAGCAAAATGTTACACCAAGATGGAAATATTCAGTTCTTGTCCCACCTTTACCATACAAATGATGAACTTTTTTACATCCAGGATCTCAATATACTGCTTAAACATGCAATTAAAAATTCATATTTCTTCAAAGTACATTTTTGTCTTTTAAGGATAAGAAAATGAAAAATGTAACCAGCTTCACATAGTTTTTTATTGAGCAAAAGATAAAATTTGAAAACTGCAGGATACTATAAATATCTTCCCATCATGGGAGGAGACATTAGTAGAGTCTACTAACTTCCAGAAGGTTATGAATAAGCAAGTTATGACAGATGAAAAGAACAAAAGAAAATATAGTTTTATTGTATAGAAAGGCTAAGTGAAAAGTCACAGGTTAATACAATCATGCCTTTTCACACAGAGTAAATAGAAGAAAAAATAAAGCTCAGTTGTGGAAGCAGATAGCTGAAACAATGGAAGCAACACACACCAAACATGCAGAGAGGTGTGAGGGGAAACTGAGTGATGTGACCCAAATGCTGATACAAAAAAAAACAATGGCTAAGGCATTGTTTAAGGGAGCTTGGAGCAAGCATATCACCATCTCAGTCAGATTAGTGTTGTTAATATGTCATTTAAAGGAAGAGGTAAGAAAGAGATTCAGGATAGAGTGCTGACAAAAAGCAGGAAGGGACTGTGAGCACAAGGACGACTAGTTAAATTCTAAGGGGGTCAGAGCATCCATGCAGCTTTTGTAGATACGCTCAAGAAATGTCTTTGTAGGGGTTCTGTTTCTTTCTGTCTTCAGGTTTCCAATCTACAGAAAAACATGAGCAAAATAACAAATAATTGCTGAAACAGGAGGATTAAGTAGCTGTTCATGTTGAAAGGAGGCAATACTACTTTTTCAGAGAGAAGAAATGGCAACTGATTTTGTCTGGGAGGCTACAACAAGATTTTAAAATATAAGTACTGTTCAAATGTGCTAAATCAGACCAGAAGTTGATTGCATAATGTAGATGATAAAACCTACCAAGGTCAAATGAAAAGATTCTTTAAATATTTTTTCTTTTTTGTCAAAAAGAAAGATGGCTGACAATTGATCTAAATATGTATTGGAGATTTTTATTAATAATTTTGATGGAACCAACAGCCAGATATGCTCCTTACACTGAACTAGCACTCTCCCCATATAGTGCAGAAATATCTCGGGAACTTCGTCCTTAAAGTTTACTAATCCTACATAATGGAACTTTCACACCTTCTACAAGCCAAAACCATCTCAGTATCGTGATAGTAGTTCAGGGATTTTGTTATGATCTATTTTTCTTCCTACATCATCCCAAGCAGGACACAGGATGTGAGTTTAGCAAGGAAACAGAAACACTGTAACTGCTCTATCCAAAGAAGAGGTCATACTTTAGGTAAGAGCAAAAGAACAAGAATAATGGATATGTACTGTTTTCATTTAAAGCCAAGTAGGAAATGCCAAAGAATAACATCAAAGCTCACAGGATATTAATTGTTATTAAAATGGAAGTTCAAATGAAAAAAAAAAAAAAAAAAGAAAGGAAAAAAAAAGATCAATTGCACCTCCTTGTGGTCTACGAAAAAAGTGATGAGTCTTAGGCACATGGGGTTTTTTTTACCTAAACAGAGACAACGAATCTATTTGCTTATATTCTAAAATTACATTAGATAAAAAAATCCAAACACATTTATTCAGAGATGTATTCCTGTTCTGTGATTGTGTAGAGTATTCTGAAGCAGATTACTGGGAGGGTGGTGAGGCACTGGCACAGAGCTGTGGATGCCCTACCCCTTGAAGTGTTCATGGCCAGGTTGGACAGGGGTTTGAACAGCCTGCTCTAGTGAGAGGTGTCCCTGTCCATGACAGCAGCAGGCATGGGTTGGAATGAGATGATCTTCAAGGACCCTTCCAACACAAACCATTCCAAAATTCTATGATTACTGCAAAAATTACATTAAATAGGCATCTGTAGTTTGTTGGCTATTTGCATAGGGATTGGCCTACAGGAGGGATATTTTTTGAGCAGTATAAATATATAAAAATCAACAATCATATATTGTCATTATTGCATAAAAATATGACCCAAATGCTGGCCACATCTCTCCTCTGCCTACTATTGACCCGTTTCAAGGGCACCACGTCAGGTTCTCTTTTTTCCTTTTTCTTTTTCCTACTTTCAAATATCTTGTAGCAGACTTTCTGGTAGGGATTGTTCAACTATACAGCCAGCCAGAGGTGACTGTAGAGCATTCAAAGTTATGTTTGGGCTGCTTATGCATCCCTAGGATCTTCAAGGATCCACTACTAATTTTACCTTGCTGTTCCTTAGAGACTGTATCTGCTACAGTCATGGTTTTGGTACAGTTTTATCCTCCAACCTGTGGACAAAACAAACATTTAACAAGACAGCTCCATTACTTCCTTTTGATTTTGTGCAGAACCTGAGCAATATGCACTAAACCAGGTGTTTCCCTGGAGTTGTATGGGAGAATCTTCTACTTGGAAATAAAAGATTTCCACTTGCAACGATAGATATTATAGATCTCTAAATTTATCAGTAAAAAATGAAATGAAATGAAATGAACCCACAAACCCACAAAAATGTCAAACAAAAAACCCAAAGCCCCAAAGCCAAAGAAACCAAACATCCAACTGAAAAAACTCCATAAAAATACAGTTCTCTGAACAGAGATTACAATATCAATGACAAAGACAAACAAGAAAACAAAGGAGTAAGGAGCTTTAAAATTTAAGTTTTATGTATCCTTGTGTTAGGAACCTCTAGGAAGACCATGGCAATATTCTATTCTCTGCTTGCTTACTCCACGCGAGATCATGTGCATATACACATACAGAGTTATTTTTAAATCTGTAATATATTCTTAGTTTGAGTAATCTCCTTATTTTCTATTATATTAAGATAGATAAAATATATCTAACATAATTAATTTTGATTTTCTGAAATTGATTTCTGTATTTATAGAAACTGTATTGCGTGAAAGTGGGTTCCATGGACTAGGAAACAAACAAGGAATTAATAAAGATGTTTTTCTTTAATTACTCTTAAATATTGTTACCTGGAAAAGTGCAGAATGTATTTCAGAATACTCCCTCTGTTTTTTTCTGAACCATCCTCTTATTTAAAAAATACTGCAAAACAATTTTTCCAGCAGAAGTGAATAATATAGGTCCATTTCTAAGAAACACCTGCATAACCTCTATATTCTCTTTAGTCTGAAATGCTTGCTTTGAAAATGATCTTTTTGTCATTTCTCACTCCCCGACCAGAAAACCTAAGGAAAGCCTAATTTCCAGAAACAGTATCCATTGAAAGCATACCACAGCACTACTTGCTTAACGTAGAATGTGGAAAAAGGCTTGAGCTCCCTTGAATTATCAGTCTATGTGTCCAAAGTGGGAATGAAATGGCCTAGCATTAAAAGTTTTCAGATAATATTTCATATTCATAGCCACACCTTCATTGTCAAACCACAGCCAGAGGATGCCAGCTTTTTTGCTGTTGGAACAATGAGATACAGAGAATGACTTGTTCTATGGCAAAACTTGCTCTTGCAGATAAAGAAATTCATAATGCTTCTGTTGATGCCTTGTTGGGACTACCTAAAAACAGAGGCTAGACAAAATTAGGAGAATAAAAGCGGTTATATTTATTGAAGGGCCTCCAGGCACACTCTGGGGAGATGAAGCCCACCTAGGGGCTATACCCAAAAATGGACCACAGGTCATGGGCTTTTCATACTTTTGTAAATTTGGTCAATTTGCATATCAGGGGTTAATCCTCCAAATGCAACTTCAGGTAATGAAGTCATTACCCCAAGCTTGTTTCCCCCCAGCCCACTTTTGTTTACATTTCTTGGGGCCTGAGACAGCAAGCTGCCCTTGAGTTTCAGGGCTGGAGAGGAACTGTTTTTTCTGACCAAAATGGGAGAGCAGTAGCTAACACTGTCTATATGGAGTTTAGAGTTATACACTAAAAAATTGCAGAATTAAAAATACATGAAAAATATAAAAGCTAAAATCCTAAAGCATCACTGTAACCCCTGCTTGTTGATGCCTTTAGCACTGGTCACAGACTGTGACAGGAAATATTTACACACTGTGATGCAGCTCTGTTCATCTCTCCTGAAGCTGTTCAGAACTTCTGTCTAGAAGATACAATTGTCATCACGCTTCTTGGGAATGGTGAGGGCAAAGTCCATCATATCTTGCCTAGGCATGAAATTAAACTTATCATGACCTGACATAATATCTGGAAGGGTCATGGTAGGATTTGATGTCCAGTACACCTGGGAATACGGCTTTCACCTAGGCAGTCAGGGCAGCTTTCAGTAGAAACACTGTGACATTTAGGAATGCCTTAATTAACTGTGGGCTCTTAATTGTGCCAAATTAGTACCTTGCTTTGCATTGATAGATGCAGCAATTCATTGTCTATAGCATTTATTTCTATCTTTTTGCATGTGCAGCCCCTTGTGTGAACTAGGCTGTGTGATGAAAACCTTTGTTTACACTAAGATAATGTTTCTACGTTAAAGAATCAAACACTTCAATGTGTAGAAAAACTCTTCATTCAAAGTTAATCATACAAAAATTTTGTAAGAAAGTGGATGTCATGGTGCATGTTGAATATATAATCTTCAATGCCAAGCACCCACCAAAGCAGCTCTCTCCCTTCCTTCTTCATCAGGGGAGAGAAAATATAGTGAAGGGTTCATGGATTGAGGTAAGAACTGTGAGAGATCACTCATCAAATACCATCATGGGCAAAACAGATTCAAATTAGAGATGTTAATTGAATTTATTGCTAACAAAATCAGAGCAGGATAACGAGAAGTAAAACAAGATCTTAAAAACACCTCTGGACTGAGTTGTAACCTGCTTCATGAAAAGCATGGGTAGGGTGGTAGACAAGAGGCTAGAAGTCAGAGGCTCCAGCTAGCCATGTCTACTGTTGCAATACCAGAATGAAAAGCTGTGTCAGCAGAACTCACCATTCAAGAATTTAACTGCTTGGATGCTGTTCAATTATTTATTAGTGCTTATGATTGGCCAAGATTTATCTGCGTGAGGTTGCCGGTTTTTTGTCAGCCTTTCTGTTCCTTAAATGACACCTGCTGCAGTATGAAGTGGGAAAGCCATGGTACTGGGTTGTGACAGATAAATTTTTTATGAAAATATCTCTCATTTCAAAAATGGATTTATTCAGGGTACACACACTGTTGGTAGCAAGTCAGAGTACAAATGGTGTGCACAAATTAACTTCTCATAGCAAATATCTGATCCTTCTGCAGTCTTATCAAAGCTTGTCCCTATAGATTTGGCAGTGTTTTTTCCTGGAAGACTCTTCTGCATCTATGAGCATCTGCATAAAAGAAAGCTGATGAGGCATTCAAACTAGAAAGGAACAAACTCTTCCTGTAAACAACATAAATTTGCTAAACAGACTGGTTCTACTGAGGAGAGTTTCTTGGTTCTCACTAGCAATCTAAATGGCCTTAAATGCAAGTTCTGATAAATACCAGTTGCACTTCAGGCGTAAGGGAATCATCAAATATGTAATGGCTGTCCTTAAACTGAACAGCCTGGACAGCACTTTTTGCTGGTGGTTTAAAATATGGCATCCTTGGCAGATTTTTCCCTCAGGTGGGCTCATGTGTTATTTTTGTTTCCTTTTAAAAAGAAAAGGTTTTGGTGTTTGGTGGAATACATGTATATAGACATTAGGTGAGCATGCTTAGTTTCAAACTCAAGTGGTTAAAATGTGAAGTGCGCACTAGCCATTCATTCCAAAGGAAGTACAAACCCCCCAGGATTAGAGGGAGACAAAGCCTTTCTGAAAGTGGGTATTACTACTGCTGGATTGCACACAGGGTGATACACAAACAGGCCATGGTTTAAATGGGCATTAAGCACACATTGATATATTCTTTATGGTTTGAACAGTAGGGTTTGTTGGAGTTTGTTGACTTTCATTTCTGCCATAAAGGTAAATTAAAAGCACAAATTTTGCTTGTGTCCAATTTTAAAAATCACCCTAAGCCGAGTTTCAAGAGGTTAAAATACGTCTTTAGACAGATGAGACCCTACCTGACTGTTCAGACTGAAGGACTGTTCAGGTGTTAAAATTTAGGTAACTTTCCTGCCTCCAGTGTCTCTTGGCACACTGACTTCAGTCCACTGTGCATAGCTCTATTGTTAGAAAAGTCTTTGTAGCTCTTTTGGTTTGCCCTGTTTTTGTATATTCCTTGTATCTGTAGATTGACTTATTAAGAGTTTAGACTGGGGATTTTTGAAAGTCAGCATTATTATAGAGGGAAAAAATGAGCAAACTAAAGAAGGAAATACATTAGTCTGTATTTTCATTCTTTCTGTGAAGGAAAGTTTAATATGGCTTGCTTGTCTAGGAATATTTATGTCAAATTTTATGTTGGTGTGGCATGTATACATGCCTGTCTCAAATGAGCCATTTATGGTCACTCAGAGAATCGCCATCAAAGATATTAGCAAATAATGGTTTTAATATGAATTTATAAAAATGCAACTTAACAAAGTTTGATGGCAAGGCTCGCTCTGTTACTACATGGATGAAACTCGATTCAGAATTGAGTTAGAATGACATTAAAGATGCATAAAAGTAAGGGGGACTCTCCCTTTGAATGATGAGTTTCATAGTGGACCCCTTGCTTTCTAAAGCAAGAATGGAACTTAGATGTGGGTAGATCCAGTCTTAGTCTCACAGATGAACAATGATTTGTGCCTACAGGAATCAACTATATGGATTTCATTAATATTAATTTAGCTTGTTATCAGTCACTTTCCAAGGATCTGTTCCAAATAAGAACTCTCTCCACGTTGGGTAAGGAAGGATGCCTCAGTCTCAGGTAAGAAATCTCAAAACTCTGAGAGGCATACCAGCTTATAGGGAGAGTCACTGGAATGTTATCCAGTTGCAGCTTTAGAGAGAGCTCAAACTGGACTTACCCATAGATCTGTTATAGTAGAAACTCTGTCAACCTTGAGGAGCAACTTTAAGAGTTGCCCCAGCTCAACAGGAGAACACTAACATGCAGCCATGTTACCTTGCAGGGAGAACTCAAAGAATGCTCACTAAGGCTGTCATTTTTTTTGGGATAAAGTGGTTGGCTCATAGTCAAAATGCATATAATGGGAAAAGTACGCATGGGACTCCTTGTAACCACAACTTTGTTCCTTGACAAGTGAACCTCGGAAAAAGCACACACTAAGTATGTGTTAATTGTTTGATCAGCATGCCAAACTCATATGTATTGATGATCACTTGGTCACTCTGCTACTTTGTGGGTTTCCTGAGGGAGATCTTGTCCTGGCAATGGTTGAAGATTTAATCTCCTTTGGAGAACATATCAAATGATTGCTATTTTGTTAAGAGGGTTGAGGTCATTCAACACACTGCTGTAGTAGAGTTAGAGGCTCTTCAGCTAGTAATGAACCATGACTGACCATGTAATGCTGGCCTCAGTCATGTAACACTGACCAGCCCATGAGCAGACTGACCCCATCACGTCTGCATGGTGGCTGCAGCAGGGCAGAAACTCAGACCCCCCAGGCTTTGATGTAACTGTACGGACCAGCTTTGACTAGGGGGAGTCCCATCAGAGAGCCTCTTGGATCAGTCCTCTTCTCAGCAGTGGTTCTGCAGTTGGGAACTCTCCTATTGGGTTGGAAGGCCACCCGGAGGAATGCCTGAAGATTGAGAGACCTTGCCTTCTTAAAGGGAGGAATTGTGCATTTAGAAGGTTACCCTTCTAAAACTTTAGAATTCTTTAGTCAGCTATTAGTAGCAATTTAATTTGACAATCCATATCTGTAATCAGTTAATAATGGAGATTAAATAAAATTCTGTTTGGCTAATTATTTGTTGCAATTAAAAAGTCTCTGCTACAACTAGTTGTACACTCAGTGGAGGTGAAGGCTGAGCATGGCTCTCAACTCACTCAGCTGAATACATTTGCTGAAGAAAGCAGAATTAGGAATAACACATTTTCACTCTTAGGGAATTAGAAGTCAGAGTATGCAAACACAAATACAGGCATCAGCATGGGTAAGTTAAACTGTTAATATAAAGAATTGTGTATGTATACATAATGTATTTATGTTTATACAATTATTTGTTTTTAGTAACTTGTTTCTCTCTGGATAAACTTTTGATCACGGTTCTTAAACACTATATAGTTGCATCATTTTATCTGTTGCATGATAGTATATTAATTAAGAAATATTCATATAAAAACATACAATTAGAGAAAAGAAGGTTTCAGGAAGATTTGTTTATATTTTTAAAAGCTTAATTCTGTAATGGCATGCTATATAAGTTTTGTGGGGTTTTTTGCTGGACTGTCGTATACTAATACATCATATGCTGCATATGTTTTTGATAAGCAAGATATTGTGATGGCAATGAAAAGCAATTTCAGTTAGCTCTTTCAAAAAAAGTAGAAAAAGCAAAAGTACATAATATGTCTTTTGGGGGGCAATTTTCTATAGGAACAGGCATGTTTCTGATGCACATTTCAGAGTTACACAGCGGAAAAATATTCAAGCACATTGTTCATTAATAAATGGATATTGTGTCCCATCAGCAACATCTTCAGATGTGAGGGTAGCTGAAAATTCTTACAAATGCGTTACTGACTGTGGATCAACTTTTCTTTCTGAGGTGCCTGCATAGTGCTGCAGGTTTTCACATGATAAAAATGAAAAAGATACTATCTGCAAATTCAGCTATTACTTTAAATCTGCAATTTGCCTGTACTTAACTGTAGTTTCTGATGAATTTCCTTTTCCAAAAATAAGAACTTTGAATTTCATGTTTTTGTTAAGCCTGTGTACCTGCTGAAGTATCTGCAAAGCTGAAAGCTGTCAGCTTTTCAAAATATGGAATGTACCCTTTCTCTTCTTAAGAATGCAGGGTCCTGCACCTGGGGAAGAATAACCCTGTGCACCAGGAAGGGCTGAGGGCCAACCTGCTGGACAGCAGCTCTGTGGAGAAGGACCTGGGGGTCCTGGTGGATGGCAAGCTGTCCATGAGCCAGCAGTGTGTCCTTGTGGTCAAGAAGGCCAATGGGGTGCATTAGGAAGAACGTTGCGGGCAGCTTGAGGGAGGTGATCCTGCCCCTCTGCTCAGCCCTGGTGAGGCACATCTGGAGTGCTGTGTCCAGCTCTGGGCTCCTCAGTACAGGAGAGATGTAGAGCTCCTGAAGTGGATCCTGGGGAGGGATATGAAAATGATGTGGAGCATCTCTTTATGAGGAAAGGCTGAGGGAGCTGGACCTGTTCAACCTCAAGAAGAGTTGACTGAGAAGGGATCTTGTCAATGTCTGTAAGTACCTGAAAGGAGCGTGTCAAGAGAATGGAGCCAGGCTCCTCTTCGAGGGGATGAGCAATAGCACAAGGGGCAGTGAGCAAAAACTGATGCAGAGAAAGTTCCACCTGAATATGAGGAAGAATTTTTTACTGTGCAGGTGACTGGAGTAGATTGTCCAGAGAGGCTGTGGAGTCTCCCTTGTGGGAGATACTTCAGAACCGTTTGGACACAGTCCTGTGCCAGGTGCTCTGGGATGACCCTACTTGAGCAGGGAGGTTGGACCAGATGACCCACTGTGGTCCCTTCCAGCTTTACCCATTCACCCATTCTGTGATCCTATGATTTAATCCTGAAGTCTTCTGAATATGACATTAACCTATCCCCATTTAAAAGAGAAATCTCTTCAATGGAATTTGTGGATTTGCAGATTTATGATACTTTGTGTTTCAGCTTTGGAAGATGTAATAAAGAAGAAGGCAACAAACTTACGCTAACCCACAGAAACTGCCTGTCAGAATTTTCCATGGAAAGAGACTGTAGTGTTAGTGTTAACAACTTCTATTTGAATGATTATGTGCAGAGTCAATCTTTAGAAAGTTAGGAATATTTGGTTTCATGACCTAGGATGTAAAGAAATAGTAAAATGCAAAGAATGAGCCCATTTTAGCACTAATTGTTGGAAAACGCAGAAGTCTCTTCTCATGGAAGTAAAATTAATTTGTCAACATCTGATATGAGCTTTATTTTAATCTTTTCTTTCCTGTATATTCCTCATTACTAATTCATGCAATTACAATTACACAATGTTAAGAAGGCACTACAGTCACTTTTAGTCTTTACACAGAAAGATAAATTTAATAAATTTAGTCACTACCATCTTGGCATCATATCTTTTTAAATATTAGCTGCCAGTTTTTAATATAATATCAGTGTCTATTTTTAAACAAAAGAACTTATGCCTCTATGATAAAATATGATTTTATGTCATAAAGACTGTTAAAAATAGCCTCTTAAGTAATTTATATTGTAGTAAATCAAGCACAGTTACTTTCAGTTGGCCTCTATACTACAAAATACATTTAAAAATACACTTGCATCTTAAAATATATCCTATTGCACTCTGTATATTCTAGTACATTACTCATTAAGGCCATTAAAATTACATTTTAAAGCAAAAAAAAATTAAAACTATTTTTAAAGAACTAATTCCATAACTTTTTTTCAATAGTAATAATTTTTTTTCTTTCACTGATAGCTGAAACTTAATGTAATTTTAATTAAAAATTGTAAATATGCTTATAGCTGGTGTGGCATATAAAGTGCTTCTGTATGAATTTTTCTGTTATTCTGCATTATGATGAATTTAGCCATATTATTTTCATGCAAAACATACAAACAAGATTTGCATGCCAGTAATTTTTTAATTTTACTTTTATTTTGACTTTTTTGAAACACCTGCTGAACCGTTGCTAACTGTCATGATGCATCAGTACAGGGCATGACATTTGTTGAAAATTCTTGTCAGGCTGAACAAAGACCATGGACCACATAGTTGGTAACTCTTGAGCTTTTATTGTATACTACATTTTACTGCATCTAACTCTGGAAACTAGCCCATAAATTACACTCAAAAGATGTTGTCTAACAAGTCCTTAAATCTTACTATACACTTAATCAAAACTGGTGGCTAACAAACTCTTATTTTTTTACAGTACTTTAATAAGATTTCAACTCCCCCAGCAAACTGCTCAACTTTGCTGGTTAACAAGCCAAAACACAAAGCCATAAGCTCCCCACTCCCACATCAAATCTCAGTTCGGAGTAGGCAAAGCAAGGGGAGATAGGAATAAAGGCAGAAAAAAGAGAAGTAAGAAGTTTGCAAGTCCTTAGATCCCACATTGCTCCTGCTGCCTGGGTGGTCCTGGGCTGAGGTAGTGAGGAAGAAAGCAAAAGGGGAACAGGGGAAAAAGAAAGGGGGCCTGATCTGCTTCCTTTTACAGTTAACCTAGTGCAGCCTCTTACATAAACTATACTTTTTTTGTCATTTTGTCTGTCATTCACAGATGCATGGCCAGCCCTTTGAGCACTCCTCCAGGGAGTGAGTTAGCAATGACAATGATCATGATGAGGATGTCAACAGAGCACAACTCTCAAGATGGCAAACAAGGTTGGTTCGGCACAGCACTCTTCCACCTCCACGGCACCCTCTCTTCCAATCAAAACTTTTGTGTTGCAACAGTCAATGTTTTTGAGAAAAACATGCTTATGCCTGGTTCTCCACACTAATAATTGGAACTGTAAGTGTAATTTTAATTTAAGATGCAGCATAGGAATCTGTATCAAAATCTGACCTTTGGAGATACTTTTCAGATTTGCAGAACACTCTATTCCCTACCAAGACCACATAATCCACCTAAAAAGCTACCTACAGGTTAAATATCAAAGCTCAATATTTTAGTAATATCCAAAAATTCAAATTTGGATAGTAAAGTGTTGTGGTTTGACACTGGTCCAGCACCAGGCATCCACGAGAGCTGCTCATTCACCCTCCCCTGCCGCAGCTGGGCAGAGGAGGAAAAAAGGAAAAAAGAAAGTTAGAGAAGGCTTCATGAGTGAGATAAGGACCGGGAGAAACACTTCAAGGGTGAAACAGGCTCAGCGTAAGTTGCAAAGTGAATTTATTACTAACAGAATCAGGGAAGGATAATGAAAAGTAAAATAAGCCCTTAGAACACCTTCCTCCGCCCCCCAGCCCCTCCCTCCTTCCCACCGACAGCGCAGGGAGACAGGGCATGGGGGCTTGGTCAGTCCATCACCGAGATTTCCTTCTGCTGCTCCAGGAGAGGAGTCTTCCCCTGGGAGGCCGTGGGTCCCTCCCATGGGAGACAGTTCTCCTGAACTTCCCTGGCGTGGGTCTACTCTCAGGAGCAGCAGCCACACGGCCCCTGCTGCAACATGAGCCCCTCCCACGGGCACACAGCCTTCCCAAAACTGCTGCACTGTGGGTTTCTCTTTCCACAGGGTGCAGCCCTCCAAGGACAGGCTGCTCCAGCCTGGAAACAGGGCCCTCTCTCTCCACGGGTTCTTCCACTGGATCCCAGCCCCCTCCAGGCATCCACCCGCTCCGGCACGGGCACCTCCCCCAGGGGCTTCGGGTGGATCTCTGCATCCCCCGTGGATCCCCATGGGCTGCAGGGGCACAGTTCCTTCACCATGGTCAGCACCACGGCCTGCAGAGGAATCTCGGCTCTGGCTCCTGGAGCACCTCCTGCCCCTCCTCCACTGATGTTGGTGTCATCCTGTTGTTTTCCCGCACATGTTCTCACCTCCTCTTCTCTGACTTGAATCCAAAATCTTGTGACTGTCTTGATTTTCTTCTTAAGGATGTCATCACAGAGGCATTACCAACCTCTCTCATTGGCCCAGAGCCATCAGCCATTGGCTCTGCTGGACATAGCGGGAAGCTTCCAGCAGCTTCCTCACAGGAGCCATCTTTGTAGCCCCCCTGCTACCCAAAACCAGGCCGTGCCAAACCAATACAATAAAGGTACAACTTAAAGTCATTTAAAAGGACACGTTTCTTCTCTTTCTCTTTCACTTCCTCGATATTTAGATTGCACAGCTAATATTATGTCTATGAAATTCGACTTTTTTTTTCCTGTATATGTGTTGAGCTTTGCTTATACTAATGAAACTGATTTTTGTATCATTAGCCAAATCAAATATTTTTTACAGAATAACTGTATTAATATATCTAAAATATAATGCTTAATTTTATAGGTTTGGATACTGCTACATCTAGAAGTATTCTGGTGTTTAATTAAATTTTCCAAACTCAAAGAACTATACAGCAGGAAACTGGTAAATGCTCTGAAAATTTGTCTCTATACAAGTATTTTAGACCTAGATAATGTATGATCTCTTTAATTTGAGAACTTTACTTCAATCCAAGATCTAATTATGCAAATTTCAGAAGCAAAGTCCTTCTAAAGCATGCACCTAATTTCTCTCACAGTCAATGGAGAAAAGCTGATAATTTTAAAGGACTCCAGAGGCAGAACTTCACACAGAAGACTGTGAAACATTCTTTTTGGAACATGTCTGTGACCTGTCCATGGCCTTTTGTACAATAGAATCATGCGGACTGGAGAAAAATGGGGAATGGAATGCATATCCTGCGTGTGATGCTGTGGTTGTGGTCAAATGGTATGGTACACACAATGATGTATAACAAGTGGTATACATAATAATGTATTTTTATACTAGTATGTAAGTACCAAAGAATACAGAAAAAAACCCCCCTTCATTTGGTGAAGTTATGTATCTAGAAGAGGCAATCAAAGATACTTAAAAGGACTGAGACGTACTAAAAGTCAGCAAAAAATGCAGTTGTCACAGCAAGAGGCCTGTAATTTAGAACTGATGTACGCCATGTCTTGAGACACTCACCAAGAGCATTCACCAAGAATGCTCTGTCTGCCCCATGGAGGACTTGTCTGACTTGCAGAATATGCTACTAATGTCCTCACATGTCAATGGGATGGGTTTAACTGCCAAGTGACTCTAGCCAATTTCAAATTATTGGATTAAGTTTTGTGTGTTTCAATGAACTAAAAATTATTCATGCTGATAAAGCTGCATAAATGTCTTTTGAAGAAGGGATGGTGAAATGCAGAAACAGAGAAATAAAATGGCTGGTGGAAATGAAATAGAGTCAAGAGTAGGACCTTGGTAAGTAAGGAGAAGGCAATAGATGTAGCTGTGCTGAATGAAACCAGAAGGCTATGCTTTCTCATTTATTAGCAATCTGGGGTTTCAGTATATATTTCATATCATAAGCAAGTAACAATTTAATAGTTTATCTCTTTTTCTATCCTAAAAAAGAGAAGTATTTGCTAATTTATTCAGCTTAGAGCATCCCACATGAAGCAAGAAAGGTCTAGAATAGTAAAAAATATGTTTTAATGTGAGCAGAGAGAAAGGTGACCAGGACTGTGCTATATAGAGGACATATTAATAAGAACTACTGTTATTATTATGTGAAATTTCTGTCACAAAATTAAATGAAAGAATCAGAGAATTACAGAATTAACTAGATTGGAAAAAACCTTTGAGATCATTAAGTCCAATCTGTGATTTAACACCACTTTGTCAGTTAGACCATGGCACTGAGTGCCACATCCAGTCTTTTCTTAAACCCTTCCAGGGATGGTGACTCCACCACCTCCCTAGCCAGACCATTCCAATGCCCCATCACTCTTTCTGTGAAGAAATTCTTCCTAATGTCCAGCCTAAACCGCCCCGGTGCAGCTTAAGACTGTGTCCTCTTGTCTTGTTGCTGTTGCCTGAGAGAAGAGACCAATCCCCACCTTGCTACGTCCTCCTTTCAGGCAGTTGTGGAGAGGGATAAGGTCTCCCCTGAGCCTCCTTTTCTCCAGGCTAAACAGCCCCAGCTCCCTCAGGTGCTCTTCATAGGACTTGTGCTCCAGACCCTTCACCAGCTCTGTTGCCCTTCTCTGGACATGCTCCAGCACCTCAACATCCTTCCTAAATTGAGAGGCCCAGAACTGGGCACAGCATTCCAGGTGTGGCCTCACCAGTGCTGACTACTGGGTAAGATTGACTTCCTGGTCCTGCTGGGCACACTATTCCTGACAAAGGCCAGGATGCCCTTGGCCTTTTTGGCCATATGGCCACACTGCTGACTCATGGTCAATCTGCCATCAGTCAGTACCCCCAGGTCCCTTTCTGCCTGGCCACTGTCCCACCACTCTGTCCCCAGCCTGTAGCACTGCAGGAGGTTGTTGTGGCCAAAGTGCAGGACCCGGCATTTGGTCATATTAAACCTCCTATTGCTGGATTTGGCCCATCAATCCAGCCTGTCCAGGTCTTTAGCATCATCTGCCTGACCCTCTGGACCCAGGGCCTCGTACCCACTCTGTAAGGGCACCTGGGAGGGTGATGGGGGTCAGGAGGGAATTTTACTACCTCTCTAATTGGGTACCCATTTCCATTCCCCCCATCTGCTAGGTCTCCTCCTTCTGCCTGATGGTAAGAGAGTCAGGGCTCCTCTGACTCCCGCTGAGCTTCTTGCAGGTTTGCAAGGCTGTAAGTCCACAAGTCTATTTCTCTTTCACACTCCCTAACACTCCTCAGCCTTCCCAGTTCTTCCTTAAGCCCTGCCACCAGACAGAGCAGATCATTCACCTGCTCACACCACATACAGGTGTCTTTTGCACTGTTCTCTGGTACTGCCCCCAGGCTCAGACACTCCCTGCAGCCAGGGGTCTGGACAGCTGTGTCCTTGGGGGGTTCTGCTTGGGTTAGCACACTTTTGCTGGCAGCAGCAGCAATGACTTTTGATAATTTGCTAACCATGGTTTGGGGGGGGAGGGGGGAAGCACCCTACAACCAGCCAAAAGACACACCTCACCACCAGGAGTGTGGCTGCACCCTTCCTGCTCATCCTGCCTGTGGGAACTGCCTGCAAACTGCTGTGCCATGCTCTCACTGACATGCCATGCCCCTCATTGCTCACTTCCATTTGTTGTGCTGCCATCTGCATAATTTTGAAATATTTGTCTTACAATGATCAGTTAATTGGTTAAAAAAAAAAAAGTACCAAATGAACAAATTCTCTAATAAAAAATTTAAAAATCAAATAATCAGTTCAATCAATTACCATAATATAAGTGTTCATCACTGATAGGAAGATAAACATATACAAAATATATTAAGGGACATATTTCCAAAAATTAGCCAATGAAGTAAAAAACATCATTACTAGACACAGATGAAAAAAAAAAATATAACATGAAGAAAAAAGGGGAGAAAACAAAAAAAGGTAGAGTAAAATTAAGAAAAAAAAGTAGGTACTGCAAAGTGGAAAAATACTTTCTGCCAGGTTCTGAATGTAAAGTCTCCCCAGGGATAGTAGTTTCATTATCAGCTGAAACTACTTAATAGAGATATACTTAAGTGGAGGAAAGATGAATAGTTTTAAGTTTCCCCTAAGGGGTTAAATTTTAGAATTAATATTCTGAAGTGTCTCTTTGTCATTGACATTTCAATCGAGTTGTTTTATACCATTTCCAGGAGTGGGACATACACCACACAGGACTCTGTTGTGCAAACATGAGCCACTGTCCCTTGTCTGTTCAAAGTGTAATTTCTTCTAGTTATTCACAGATGAATAAAGCAGTCCTTCCAATTCTCACTCTCTGGAGAAGAAGAGAGGGTGGGAGACTGCTTCTGCTCCATCACCATGTTGATAGGCAATCATAGGTCCCATGAGAATTTAAACATAAAGCACGTTTCAGATCTATTTATTCCTCCTTACAGAAGAATATTTTGCAACCAGAGAAGAGAAATTCAAAAACTCATTTGTATTTGAACAAGATGAAAAAAATTTTGTTTGTTAATTAAGTAAATCTTAACTTTTTACAATTAGCAAGAAATCAGCATATTAATTTCTGATCACCAAGCAAAGAACGTGTGGGATGTGTCAAGTCTTAGCTGAGGCATTGTAAAACAAGGACAACTTTCTTCTAAATTACTGGATAAACTGAATAGAATAAAACTTGGACCTAGACAGTTTTTAAAATTGTGTACTACCCAAGTTTGTGGCCGTTAAAGTATCTGAGCAGGTAAATAAGAAAATCAGGCTCAAAACCAGACAGATTCCTGGTCATTTTCTGTGCTCTTAAATAAGATTATAACCAGCAACAACAAGAGGAAAAACACTTGTTATTAGCTTTATTTGATTTCTGTTCATTAAATTGGGACCAAACAAATAGATGGGGAGCAGCTATCAACAGTTCATGCTACCAGATGTTATCACTATATAGATAATTGATTTCATTTAATAGGAAAAGATCCCTATACTGGCAGTCCTGAATTCCACTGGGAATAGAATAGAAAAGGTCCTCCAGAGCCCATTCACAATTTCCTCAGACAGTGACTAAAACTTCTGGGTTTCTCGAAAGCAAAATACTCTTTTCTTTTTTTTCTGATTTTAATGGATGTTTTTTACATCTGCTAAGATTACTTAAAATAGTAACAATAAATTTGTCTGATGAGATTGAGATTTCCATGTTAACTTAAAGTTAATTTAGTGACAGATCTCACATGATAAAGAAGCAACTCTATTTGATTTTTTTTTTCAGGACAAAAGATTAGATATGCTAAATTAGAGCTATACAGAAGTTTTCTTAAAGAGTACTTGACTTTTACAGCTAAGATTCCTTCCTGAAGAGAGAAAATAATTCTTAAGTTTCTGGATAATGGGATTCTTCTAAATAATTATTATTTGTTCTTTCATTATACTCTTCTTTAATTTGATTACATTACTTTTTAATCTTTTGTTTATTTGTTTATATACACCAGAGGAATAGTAAAGTAAAATTATCAGGGACAGTGTCAATTGCTTTGCATAAGTCCAGGTGGTCAGAAGGTCACCAAATTTGTCAGGCATGATTTCCCCTTTTTAAAGCCATCTTGGCTGTTACCAATCACCTCTTCATTTTCTGTGTGCCTTAGCATAGTTTCCAGGAGAATCTGTTCCATGATCTTACCTGGCACTAAGGTGAGACTGACTGGTCGGTAGTTCCTCAGGTATTCTGCTTTCCCCCTTTTATAAATAGGGGTTATATTTTGCATTCTCCAGTCATTGAGGACTTCACCTGCCTGCCACAATTTTTCAAAATTGATGGAAAATGGCTTAGCAGCTATGACAGCTCCCATGGGACCCTCAGATGAATCTCATCAGGTCCTCCCATGGACTTGTACAGGTTCCTTAGGTGGTCTCAAACCTGATCCTTTACCATACTGGGCTTATGGTCTTCATTCTCCCAGTTCTGGAATTTGAGTTTGTTCTCAGCTTGGCTAGTGTGTCTGCGGCACTTCCTTTTGAAGACTGAGGTACAGAAATCATTGAGAACCTCATCCTTCTGTTTGTCCCGGGTAGTCAGGTCTTCTGTTTCCTGCTACAGAGGGCCCACATTATCCCTAGACTTTCTTTTGTTTAGAACATACCTATAGAAGCCCTCTCTTTTATCCACCTTGTTGGGGTGCATTGCTGCTGGACTATGATTCTGAACCAAAATGACACTGTTTTCTTATCACTTATTGTACATTGATTAATTTAATTACATTTAAAATATGTAATGGATGGTATTTAATATGATGTTTTATGAATAATTTTAATTAAAATCTAATTCTGAACCTTAATGTTGACATTATATAAAAGTAAAAATCAATAACCTAGTAGAGAAATTATTCCTTTTCTCTTTGTCACAGAATTAAAAACAGATATAAAAGCTAGCAACTTGCATATGAAGCCATGAAATTGCTTCAGAAAACTTGCATAGACATGAGATTAAGTGAAGGAAGGAGCTAAATTATAACCTTTGGAGTCAGGCATTCAAAAGGGCTAGAGAAAGCATAAGAATAGTGCCAACATTTCTTCGTAGATTAAATCTTTTCACATGAGGACTTTAAATAGCTAACAAAGCTGAAAAATGAAGTTAATAAAAATATTCATTTTTTGGATATTTTATTTTACACTTCTATACATAAAATGTTCAGTTGCTTTGCACTACACAGATCAATAGCTGAACCACAGCTCAAAAGTCTCCTCTGACTTAAAAGAGGGTTCTGGCTTACTGCATGACTTCCACTCTTTAAAGCTGATTTAAAACAGCCCTTAACTGTCTCATAACCAAAAAATCAAAATTCTAATGGCAGCAAAAAATCAAACTGTGTCTATGTGTACATTGTGCATATAGATTGTATATAGCTTTTATAAATATTTAGGTTTTTTCTCTGTCTGTGGTGGAGTCCTGTCTAAAGCTTGGACTTATCATCAGTGTTGCTCCATCCTGGGATGGTAGGTTCACAGCAAAGCACTCAAGATCATCCTCTCTGTCCACTCTAGCTGTTTTTCTCTAAGGCATCTTTACTGTAATGCATCTACATTTCGGTGACGTCTGCGTCCTTGTTTCCTTTCTCTTGCATTCCCTTCCAGTAGTCTTACAGTGCGCTCTAAGATTTGATGGAAAAAGGCCCTGAGTATACTAATGGCAGTCAGAAACAGACATTGTGTTCCCAGTACTACAGTTCCCAGAAGGATAGTTCCCAGCAGTACAGCGATAAGTACACATCAATTTGTTTGCACAAAAGCACTGTCATAGGGATGCTTTATCCATACAGAGTGTTCTTTTTGGATAGGTGATTCAAA
This sequence comes from Aphelocoma coerulescens, assembly GCF_041296385.1. NCBI lineage: Eukaryota > Metazoa > Chordata > Aves > Passeriformes > Corvidae > Aphelocoma > Aphelocoma coerulescens. The sequence goes on from NW_027184085.1 coordinate 61,815,370, forward strand.
CCTAGAAGAAGCACATTATGAACACACAGGCAGTTAAAAAAGTAAGGCTTGCAGTTGTTAGTATCTGAATGATAGATCAGTGCTGGAATACAAATTTTTTTCAACTTATGATATAGATGGGACTTCACAGAGCTCAGCAGTTCAAATAAACCACTCAGCTTCAGGCACACATGCTTGAAAGATGACAGAAAAACCTCAACCCAACTGTTAAAGCAAACATGTGGTGTTTAAATTTCTGACATTTACTTAGCATTATCATCTTCAAAAATCACTTGTTAGAGACAAGTTGTTGTCTTCAACAACAACCATCATCTTCACATTCATTTGTTCCTTATTAAAACTATGGTTTCAAAGTTTATAATTTTAAAGATTTCTTCCTACCTATGATTTATTCAATTTCATATTTTATTAAAAAAAAAAAAAAGAGAGAGAGAGTGAAAAGTTGAAACACATACCATGGTATAGAAGCCAGCACTTTAAAACAACTGCTAAATAATTTGAAGTGGGACAAAGCAAAGTTAATTTTGGAGGATTGTGCTTCACAGATGAAAATCAGCCTTAGAAGCCACCTCTCTGCAGATACTGATTGTAGAGGCATGTTAAATGCCCCACTTTAGACAGCAAAAGCTTATACACCCCATCCACTTGCAGCGGGACTATGCCTGTTTGACTCAAAGGCACCTTTGCTCACTCACAGACTCTTTCAGGTTGTTATGCTGTTTTTTTGTTTCTTTCTTTTAGAAGATTTCTTAAAAATATTTATTAAAAAACATAAAATTCTCAAAACACTTAAAGGCCTGTGTAAGTTTTCTAATAGTTAGTGAACCACATGTATTTGATGCTTCTAATTTTTTGTCCACTCAACAAATACTGCAGAAAGTGTTCTGCATCAAGCTTTCTCTCCAGTACTCCTCTCTAAAACAGGGAGCTTGTTTCAATATTGGTATCGCTCTTTAGTGTTCCTTCATTATCAGGTAAACCTAAAAACTCAAAACAAAACCAAAGACAAAAAAGCAACAAACAGTATAGTTAAAAATTAGCAAAAGAATAATTAACAGGTTTTATTCATTATTTACCAAGGAAGAACTTCTCCACATTAACTCCACATGATGGTTGTTGTCTTAGTGTCTATGTAGAGAAAGTAATTATACAATTTTGAGTCTATTCACTTTGAGATTCAACAACTAAAATATTGTAAATGCATTACTGGACTCTGGCTTTTGATGCATTTTAATGCATATAGTTGGATCAGTTTCAGCACAGAATCCCAGAATGGGTCAGGCGGGAATGGATCACAGTGGGTCATCTGGTCCAACCTCGCTTCTCAAGCAGGGTCATCACACAGCACATAGTACAGGACTGTGTCCAGGTGATTCTGGAATACCTCCCACAGGGGAGACTCTACACACTCTCTGGACAATCTGTTGTCACCTGTACAGTGAAGTTCTTCCTCATATTCAGCTGGAACTTCCCGGGCATCAGTTTCTGCCCATTGCCTCTTGTTCTATTGCTCAGCACTACCAAGAAGAGCCTGGCTCTATCCTCTTGACACCCTCCTTTCAAGTACTTAGAGACAGTGATGAGATCCCCTCTCATCAGCTGCCTCTTCCTGAGGCTGAACAGGCCCAGCTTCTTCAGCCTTTCCTCATAAGAGAAGTGCTCCTGTCCCTAAATCATTTTTGTAGCCCTTTTCTGGATGTGCTCCAGGAGCTCCATGTCCCACTTGTACTGAGGAGCCCAGAGCAGGACACAGCACTCCAGATATGCCTCACCAGGGCTGAGCACAGGGGCAGGATCACCTCCCTGAACCTGCTGGCAATGCTCTTCCTAATGCACTCCAGGATACCATTGGCCCTTCTTGACCACGAGGACACACTGCTGGCTCATGGACAGCTTGCCATCCACCAGGATCCCCAGGTCCTTCTCCACAGAGCTGCTGTCCAGCAGGTCACCCCAGCCTGTCCTGCTGCCTGGGGTTGTTCCTTCCCTGTGTTTGCCTTTGCAGAGCTTCAGACAGTTCTCCTCTGTCCATCTCTTCAATCTATGGAGGTCCTTCTGCACAGCACAGCAGTGGCAGCAGTCTCTGCTCCCAGCTCAGTCACCAGTGAACTTGCTGAGGAGGTATCTGGAGCTTCATCCAAGACATTCATACATAAGTTAAACAATTCTGGGCCCACTACCGAACCTTGAGGGACACCACTAGTGACAGGCCTCCAGCCTGATCCTGTGCCACTGATTATGACCCTCTGGGATCTGCCATTCACCAGTTCTCAATCCACCTCACTGCCCACTAACCCAGTCCACACTCCCTGAGTTTGCCTATGAGGATGTTGTGAGAGACAGTGTGGAAAACCTTGCAGAAGTTGAGTTAGACAACATCCACTGCTCTCTCCTCATCCATCCAGGTGGTTGTTTCATTGTAGAAGGCTATCAGGTTGGTCAAGTGTGATATATCTCTAGTGAATCCACTCTGATTGCTCCTGATCACCTCCTGTCCACATGGATAGAGATGGCCTCCGGAATGTGGTGCTCCATCAGCTTTCCAGGAATTGAGATGATTGGTAGTTCTCTGGGCCCTCCTTCTTGCCCTTTTTGAAAACTCAGGGGACATTTGCTTTCTTCCAGTCCTCAGGCACCTCTCCCAAACTCTTTGACCTTTCAAAGATGATGGTGAGCAGCCTCACTGTGATTTCTGCCAGCTTCTCAGCACTCAAGGATGCATCCTGTCAGGGCCCATGGACTTGCCGATGTCATTTGCCCAGTTTGAGAAAACTCAATTCAAACAGTTACTTTTTTCAGTTATTTACTCTGATGTAAATTCACATGCAGCAATGCTTCTTTTGTAACCTACTAATAAGCAAGGAATCCATGCATCCAAAATCATTAAATATATGAAACAGGAGCTGCTGGAGCATGTCCAGAGAAAAGCAACAAAGCTGGTGAAGAGCGTGGATCACAAATCTTATGAGGATAGACTGAGGTTTAGCCTGAAGAAAAGGGGCTCGAGGGGACCTTATTGCTCTCTACAACTACGTGAAAGGAGGTGGGAGTGTGATGGGCATTAGTCTCTTCTCCCAGGTAACAAATCAGAGGAAATGGCCACAAGTTGAGCCAGGGGATGCTTGGATTGGATACTGGGAAAAATTTCTTCATGTAGAGGGTTGCCAAGCACTGGAACAGTTTGCCCAGGGAAGTGTTGAGTCACCGTAGCTGGAGGTATTTAAAAAACTTGACAGTGCTGGCTTAATGGTTGGACTGAATGATTGTAAGGGTCTTTTCAAGCCTAAAGAGTTCTATGATTCTAATATATTTTACTTGCAACAGACATCAAGGACCACTAAGATGCACAAAGATTTCTACAAGAACAACAAAATAGATATAGAGGTGCAAAATAGAACATGGAAATCCTTTCATACACAGAAAACTGTAATCCTGTAATTCACTAGTTTGCAAAACTATGTTATGCTTGGATGTAAATGTGCTTAGAAATCATGGAATATAATTCAGGGAAAATCTCAAGTCCCTTAAGAATATCTAGGAAAATGAGTGCATTATTGATAACTTCTTTAAAACCATGTGGGGTGATACATTGTAATGTATTACCTTGATTTCCATTTTAAACTTCTGTATGAGTTCCTCAGAATGATGACTCTATCTCCTCAGAGCTTATTGCAGGGTCTTCTGGAGAGTTCCCATAATTATATAGTTATGCAGGATCAACATACAACCCAGTAAATCTTCTAAACTAGAAATAGTAATTTTTTCAAGTAGAAGAATGCATCCACCTTCCTTCCATCCACCCTAAGTCACCAAGACCAGGCTTTGTGTTGCAGACTCACAGAAAAAGCCAACCAAATATTTTAAGGAAGCTTTTCTGCTAGTCCCGCTAGAAGAGCATAGTGTATTAGATTCATGCAATGGATATTTTAAAATTTTCTTGAAAAGGGCTTACTGCCTTCTGAATTTCCTAATTGTTATTTCATTCAGTGCATGTCTGCCAAATCTGGGGACATTCTGGGTGTATCTAACTTGAACATGCACTGAGATATTTAGACACAGTATACAAAGACATCTATTTTTGAAATGATAAAGATACTGAAGAAAAGATGAACAGTCGAGTATAAATTTGGAAACCCTGCATTTACAAGCCAAGACCCAGTATTACAATTCATACAGTAATTCACTAAAATGCACAAAATGGAGGATATGTCATGGGAATCCTTAAGGCATGGCAACAACATGCTTTTTACTGCTGCACTGTTGTTTCAAAAGTACATTGGCTGAGGATAGTTAGGCTTTTGTGAATTGACAAGAGGATGTCTCACCTGACCAGGCTACAAAAAGACAATCCCTTTTAATCCAGCTGGGGATTTCTCCTGTCTGGATGCAATCAAACACAATTTTTTCTGTTTCAACACATTCTAAACCATACTTTGCTTTCCCAATGTTTCTGAAAAGCTTCTTTGGGAGGTGTGTCCTATCATGAAAAAGAAAAAAAAAAAAAAAAAGAAGAGAAAAAAAGAGAAAAAAAAGAAAAAAAAATGAAAGAAAAAGAAAAAGATAAGTTATTTGTAAAGAAGTTAATTTTTAAAGAAGATAATTTGTAAGGAACTTGCTGTAGAAAAAGTAGGAAGAGAAGATGTTGATGTAGTAGCACAGGCCTGCCAAATAAGCTTATTTCAGCATATTTTATAATACAATGGATAAAACTTGCACAAGCCAGTTAAGTTGAAAGTTTTTTCTGCTTTTTATACAAGGTATTTCTAAGTTACTTGATTTCTTTCATAATATAGATGTATACTCTACTTTAATACTTTTCCCCCATAAATAGACATGAAAATTTTAACAGCATTCTTCAAAATATATTTTCTCTCTGTGAAAAGAGATCATTATTTTTCTATGTTATTTCTTTGTTTTATTAGCTATTCAATATACCTTCTGTCATCCGTAAGTTCATTTCCATAAAATACTTCATAGGACAGAATGTCGGCCTGAGCATTATTAAAAACTTCTTTCTGATCAGCTCTTTCTTCCTCGTTCTTCCTGATAAGCTGAAGGATGTATTGTTGTGCCCGAGGGACATCACAATATATGGTGTGAACCTAACATGGATAAAAAATTAGATCATATTTCCTGTAAAGCTGTAGCATCTGTTTGCAGTTCATGCAGTTTTGCATAACTGAAAGGTAAGAAAAACATGGTTTTTTCCATGATACTATTGTCATGTTTCACTAATTGATCTTTTAAAATAATGCCAACTAATGAGTGTTCAAGTTGGTCTAATCAGTTTTCTGTAGGATTTCAGCGGGTATTTATGGTTCTTTAATTCCATGTGTTATTCTGAAAATCTTACCTGTAGATTAATGGATACAAAATAAAATTTTTCCATTTTTAAGACTATAACAATAATAAAAAACCTGCATTTTTTTTCCTTAATGAACTTCCTAGAAAACCCATTAAATAAATTTTCATCTTTGCAGAAACAGTATTCTTACCATCTTGATAAGAGATTTCAAGAATATCAGCACTGTCATTTGAGGTTTCATTGCCTTGTTAAATCTCCTTTCACTTTGGAGGAGCTCAGTGACTTCCCTCTCTCGTTTCTTTAAAGATTCTTGCATCTCTTGCAGGATGATGCGTGCTTGCCAAAGATATCCATTTTCCATTGACCATTCAGTCTTCTCTTCTTCATTAGCTACCTGGAGGCAACAAAGGTAACTCTTATACACCAAGCCAAGATCTAGATTTTGATTGCTTCCATATGAAATTCCCAAGATTATAATGAGCAAGGTGGAGCAGAAATGGAGAAAAGCAAATGAAATGTTGAATAAGACAGTTTCTTTGGTTCCAGCATTCACAATACAGATTTTATAAATCAAGGAGGTGGATACTTAAAAGCATTTTGTAGCAAAATTTCTACTATCAAATATATAGTGACAGCCACAGCACACTATCAGTGATTCCTGAACCAATGAGTTTGTTTCATTATTGTCATGTTTTAATCATTCATCATAAATGTATCATTCTCAAGCCATGTATATATTTGCACACCAATATTACTATCAGTTAGGCCCATGATTGATTTCAGCTTTTGCTAGCATCAGCCTGATTGCCTTTGAAATACCTGCAGTAATCCCATAAACAACCAGTTACATTTCCATTTTTATGCTCACTTGTTCGGTTTTTAATACTAAAACCTCTGACGTATCTGAATTTTCTCCTTCTGTCTTTTCAGACTTTTGCTGAAGAATTTTTATCTGGAAATTCATGAGGTCTTGCAATCTTTCCACATGTAGACTCATGTTGTGTAGTTCCTGTAAAGCTGAATTGAAAACAATAGAAAACCAGGTAAGAATAACTTCAGCATTTCTAATCTGCAATTCCAACAATACTGTCTCTGTGAAATTATCTCCCCTTAGAAATCAAGATTTTATCATGAACTAATAATTTTTAATAATCAATATTTCATTTTAATCAATAATTCATTTTAAATTATTAAAACTTGAAGAATTATGCTTTACATACATACAATGCTCTACATTTCTAAAGGATAGGCTACAAGTGTTGAAATAAACCTACTGAAAAATTATGCTGACAGTAAAAAACCTGGTGTGCTAAGGAGTTTGGAGTCATTAAAGACAGTACTTGTAGCTTCAACATTCTTTTATTATTCCACCTGCACACACAATATTGAAATGGAAATACTTATATTGACTTCAACTGGTATGCAGCTCAGTGTAAACAAAAAACCAAATCAGAAAGAAACAGAAACAGATCAAGAAACTGCATTTGAAACACTCACTCAGTGTGTGCTGGGTATAAAGATAATCTAGCTTTTTACACAGATTTTCTAGAATCCAGACCTGCAAGTCAAGAAAAGGACAATAACAGGAAATCAATGTTCTACCATTTTTCATTATATTTCCCTGGGGAGAATAATCAATAATACATAAATAATGTTGTTGCTACTTCTGTGTACAACCTACACAAATGGGCTATTGACCAATAATTTTCTTGAAAAAAAACCACAGAAATAAACCAGACACTGCTCTGGAGCTAGTGTTTCCACAAGAGCCTGAGTCAAGGGGTCCTGTGCTTACCCTTTCTTAAGCATTTGTTAACATTACTGAAATGATAATGGAGACAAAAATATTTGATTCTCCTGAAACAGTTGAATAACAAAAGCTTTTGGAAGGATTTCTACAGCAGCCCTGCAGAAAAGGTGTGTGCCTGCATTATCTGGCCTAACAGAAAATATTCCTTCTTTCCACAAGTCTTAGAACATAGTATTGTCATCTCTTTTAACTCTTTATTATAATACTTTTGCTACATTTCCTTGATACATAATAATTAGGTCAAAAGATTTGTAAGCCCCAGGGGTTTTTTTGCAATTTGTCAATAAGGCACAAGGTATTATAGCGGTGGGCATGGCTCAAAGTGTTTAAAAAGTGAAAACCTTATTTTAAATACCGATGCCATGCAGAACTTAAACGGAAGGTGGTGCTACGTCACTTGAAAAAAGAAACTAAAACTCTTGCCTGAGATCTTCACTCAGAAATCGTACAGCAATCTGCATTCAGTTTCACAGACCCCGCCCCCAGCCCCCCTCCCTCCCCCATCACTCCCCACCACAAAGTTGGGTAAGATCTTCCTGAATACGTGTCTTGAAGGACTGCAGTGAAAACTGCCTGTAACAAAGCAATGTCGCAAAATTAGAGGAAGATTTGCACATGTTAAACAGAAGAGAGCCCTGTGCAGAAAATAATAAATATCAGGTCATGCTTACCAATGCTATCTATTAAAAACCCAACAATTTTTTTACACTTATGCTGTTAATAAATTAAAGTATCATTATTGCAGAGAAATTTGGAAAACCTGGGGGAACTTTAGGCAGTTTTTCCTGGGAACTGCCAAATAAGGTAGTTTTGCTGCTGTGTCAGCCAGCTGAAGTGCAGTATTGCAATAACTTAGACAATGAGAAGCTTTTGTTGATTTTTAATTCTAACTGCTAAATAAAGAAGAAGCAATGTGCTGTACTGTTATTTTAAAATTCTCCAAAAAAAAGACATAAAATGTGGAATGCAAGAGAAATGACCATCTAATAGTTTTTAGTGGAAAGCAAAATATAGTAAGACAAAACAGCATATGCTATCTTCCTTGCTGTTTAAAAGGTGAAAACCTGCATGAATTCTCTGCAAAAAAGGAAGGCAAGTACATAGCAGTCAATCTTTGCTGATTTAGATGTACATATCTAAAGGCAGACAGGCAAACAGCACACACTAGAAACAATAACAAGAATGCCATCTAACTCCAAAAAGAAAACACACACTATGTTTCTTTACCTTTTCTTCTTTCCAGTTCTCTGTTTGTTGTTTCATTTGTTGAAGAACCTCTTCCTTCTGTTGGATCAGCTGTCTGTTTCTTTCTCTCAGGTTCTGAAGGAAATAAAATAAGGCAAAAGGAATTACAATTTTGACACTATTTTTCAGAAAGCATACAGTTTGAGGTTTTTTGTTCCACACCTTGAAAAGTCATAACATTTGGACCAGGCTGCTAAGGCCTGTGGATCTTGCACCAAAAAATTAAAATTCCTCATTTAGCAGTGACCATCTGTGGCCAGAGGTAGTCTGATTCTAACAACCTTTTCTAAAGGCTTGAACACTCTGAATCTTTTCCTCAGTAGTAGAACAGAAGGAGGAACAGGATAAACCTTAATATCTATTCATCACCAAATAAGCAGCACACATCCTGTATATTCTAGGAATATCCTTCACACTTTATTTACATGAAAGGAAGGCTATTTTCAAGTGCATAGCTGGGCCAAGTGATTTGGAGTGTACTGCGGAAGGCTTTATTCATCTCCAGAAGGAGAAAGACACAGCTTATTTTAAAATACAATTTTACAAACTGTGTGTCTTCATTTAACTGTCTGTCCATAAGAAGAGAGTCTTATAAGGCTTGTTCCTGCAACCTCTGTAAGTACCTGCCGTGCTTATCCCCATGTAAAACAGAAATACTTGGTTACCTTAACTGTATCTTGCCAGTGTATGTTGCTCTCGTTCATCTGCTCTTGGTAAGCTTCTAACTGGCATTTCAGACACCTCATTTTCTCACTATAATGTTTCTTTATAGTAGTTATAGTCTCCTCCTTTATAACAAAATATTATTGAGAAAATAAGTAGTGAGTGAGAATAGAAAGTCAGGCACAATAAAGAAAACAGTTTCCACAACAGGTTCTCTTCATTTTCTTTATTCAATGTTTTTTATTTTTATTCAATGTATTTTATTGCAAAAAATTTATTACTGATCCCAGGAGGTTTGTACTATCATTCATTGAAGACTTCAAGTAAAACTTACTGCTAAAATAATATATATTTTGTGTATTTTTCTGCAGAAATAAAGCCAAAGCCTTTCTGAGAGCAGATCAGAATGAATTCACCTGAAGCGCAGCTAAGCAATTTTAAAGAAATTAAACTTAGGTCAGAAAGTGAAAGTTTGGAAGTAGCATAAAAAAAAATCTGCACAGCAACCAAAATGAGAGTGATTCTGTGAAGTAAGATTATTACAGTCCCTGTGTTTGCAGGCTGTTGTCTCTTGCTATGCATCTGTGTTCTTCCCTTTTCTTTCTCTTCCCTTAGTGATCTGCAGTCATTTGAAAGTGGAAGATGTGACTGTGCCAGGGTTACATTCCTACCAAATTTCAGAAATAGATTTACACTGGTCTTACAATGCTTGTGCCGGTGTGACAACCCGAGAATAAGATGAAGTCTTGTTCTCTACCAAAGGGTATTTAGCCTTTGTATACTACACACAGGAAGTTCTCTTGATTTTACTTGACAGTCAGAAGTGTTTGTTCACTTCCCCTTGGTGGCTTTAGAGGAATTTCTGAATCTCCTCTTTCTGTGTGCCCAGAGTAAACTTTAATTGTGTGGAAAAGATTCCTCTTTGTAGAAGCTAAGTGCCTGTATTACTCTGGATCAGAAAAGGAGAATGATGTGACAAATAAACAGAAAGGTGAAGCTGTAACTGCAAGAACAGATTCCAGAACAGAGATGATGTAGCTAATGATCAAAGATGATGTAGATAATTCCATCTTTTGGGAGAGTTATTGACTAATGGAATGCAGAAATGCTTCCACTAAGGAAAGAGTTCTGGTCACAGGAATGGCATCTCTGGATTGTCACCATCACCTGGCAGGATTTTACAGGTGGAGAGATTCTGCTATTCTGTAAACTATACTGACAAAACATTGAAAAGCTAAAGCCAAGCTAAATACAAAGCAGACAAAAAATACCCACCAAAAAAAAAAAAAAAAGCCATAAAGGCAATTCAGCTGGGCACAGCCCTTTATAATGCAGTCATTCTTGAGAGGCACAGCCTACAGAAATGCTAATGTTGTAACCACGGTGTCAGTCATGACAGGAAAGTGTTATTTAAGAAAAAACTTTAGTAACAAATAAATTTTAGAAAAATCTCTGCCATTGTGCCAGACGCAACGTAAAACCAGACTTCACAAAATTGTGAGATAAAATACACTTTAAGATACACTGACATTATTTACAGAATGGTACATGAATGGAGATGTAATTGTGAATGGAGTAGATTTTATCCCTCTGTATCACTTTGGTTAATGGTCAATAGTGCTAATGCTCCAGAATAATTACCTGCTTTTCTTTCCTTATATCGTCTAGTTTTCTGATTATCTTCATGTGTCTGTTTTTCATTTGCTGCATGTCTTTTACAATCTGTAGAAGATGAAGGAAATTATAAACTCAGAGCACTAGCAACTCCAGTTGTAATGAACCAGAGATAAATATCCAGTAAAACTGCAGGCCAAAACTTCTAGGCTTCAATAATAGAAAATATGTTATGCTATTGAATAAAAACCTGTGAATAACTTGAAATGGCATTTCTCTTTTGGTCCTGGCATTGCACCTCCACTTCTTCCTTTTTAATGTCATGATCTAAATAGAATATGGAAGACATAGTCATTATAATCATTCTAAAGTTCTAGAAAAAGAAAAATAGCATTGTGAGACCTATAACTGGGAAAAAAAGGAGAAGCAGTGGGGAAGATTGCATTTTTGCATTTAAGAGTGAGAAGAACAAAGTGGTTACAGAATATATTTTATTTTGTATTTAATTAAAATAATTTGAAATCTGATAGAACTTTAAGGTACACTGGAATTTTTAATGACTAATAAGAAGAGATGTATACATGAAGGATGGACAACTTGAGCATTTTCCTGTTTGAAAATGAACCATTTAAGCTTTAAATTGCATCAGGTTACTTAGTGAATCTGTTTAATTAATTTTGTTTCTAATCCAATTCATAACAGTCACCAAAGGAAAATTCCACCACCTCCTGTCCTAACTGTCCACCTTTTCTTTGACATACTTGACTAGTAGGTGCAATGTCAAATTACACCTACAGCACTGATACGTGACTGACACTAACAGATACCACTCAATTACAGCAGTAATGAATGTGATCATATATAAATTTTAAAAATCTAGAACTGTTCCTGAGATTTCCTTGGGTTCTGTTCTTCATTTAAGGTTTGTGTGATGTAGATTCTGCTGACACTGAGCAGCTCAGCCAAATTAAAACAAAAAGAATAAAATCTCAGATTATTTGTTGTGGCTGATGCATTATTTGAAAATAGTTGTGGTTGTTAGCATGGATCTAGATTCTAAATCTTTATGAATATTTACAGGCAGTTGACTCGGGAGTGAGGAATCTCTGCCATCTGACACTGTCACAGTTCAAATGACATAAAAGTAACAAAGCACCAATGCAGTCTTGAAATATAGTCTCCTATTTACCCCTCATCCAGAAAATTACTGTGGAAGTAGAGGAATTTTAAAGAGACACAATTTAAAGGTTAAGACACAAGAAAAGTCTCTTTGAGGAGAAGACTGAAAAGATACAGATGGGTTTATCCCTCTCATCGCCCACAGAGATCAGAGTCATCTCAGTAATTTGCTCCAGGTATTTAACTTGTGTCTTAACAGCGAGCTCAACAGTCTGTATGCAGCCTGTACAAAAGAAGTCACCACTGAACTTTTTTGACTCATAATAAAAGACCAAGCATACAAGACCATATTTAGTGGAATAAATAAAGCAATGAACCCAGTAAACCATGGTATATATGTATTTGTATTTCTTTTATATATATACATATGAATGCGCACACATGATGGTCCATAATTTAAAAATGGCTAAGTAGAAAATCAAAAATTTTTCTAGTTACTGGCACCAGAAATATTGTAATAGCAAAAAAACCTCACACTGCCAGTCAAATACCACATCCAGCAATCAAGAATCACGATGAGAAATATGTAAGAAGACAAAGGTTTCCTCCAAACACACTTACAAGGGAGGTTTTGTCTTTACACACCTACCTGCGAAAGGCATTTAAGCAACCTGCAATCTGATCTAAGTTAAGATGGCACTTTGATTTTAGTGTTTGCATTTTTATATCAATATTCAAAATTTAAATGCAGGCTTCCAAATTTGAATCAAAAAAACAACCCACTGGGCAAAAGAATTATATTAATTGAGTTAGTTCAATGACAGTGATTATGACAATTCATCCAGTTTATCCTAAGAAAAGAGATGCTTGATTAAACTATCAATTTTTAAAATATTGTAAATTATTCAATCATTGGGGGCTTTCTTTGAGGGAAGGGGATGTTTGTTTTAGGTTTTCTTACCTTGATGATATGCAGTGTAGCTAAGCTGTAGGGTATATATGGCACTTTGGTTGTACATTCCTCCAACTCAGTTGCTTTGTGATCAGCATCAGAACAAACTCCAGATGTGGTAAACTGATCTAGTGTAAAACAAAATTTATGTTATCAACTAAAATGCACAGCAACTTGACATGTGCATATTATATTTTAATTTTTTTTTTAGAGGCATCAGCTATATGTATATATATATATGTGTGTATATGTATTTCCTGATAGCAAAATAGGCTCCTGGGAGGAGACATACAGCAACTCTGACTTGTCAGCTTTGATTTCTGGACACCATCACACATACTTATATTGTTTGACAATTATTTGTCCCAGAATACTCTGATATTCATTACTTACATATATTTATATAATTAAAACTAAAAATTAAAAACAAGGTTACAAAAAACCATGCAGAAACATGTTGCCTCTTAAGAAAACTAGCTTTTACCACAACTAAGAGGACACTTTATGTCCTTGGAAACGACATTTTACAAGTTATTTGATAGATCTATTTTTTTATGACAGTATGAAATATATTTTACTATTTTTTAAATCTTCCTTTTTTGTTAAATAAGATCATAAAATTACTTTTTTCCCCCCAATCATATCTCTCTGTCTTAATAATATAGCTGACTTCCTATTGGAAAATTATTTTAAGTATCATGATCCTCAACCCACTATCATAATTAACTAACTGGAGTATAAGGTCAAAAATACTGATGTAGTTACCTAGAACAGTGACTTATGTATATCTGAGCTGAAGAATTTTATTCAAAAATCTAGGCAACACAACTTCATTCAATCAGAGCTCACATACAAGGGAGAAAAAAAGAACCTCCTCATTTTGTTTAATGTATTATGTGTTCAAGAAAGCACAAATAATTCTTGCTTTGTAAATATACCTTTTTCTTGAGTTCTGTCTTCACTCCATCCAATCAGGGAATTCAGAAATGACCACTTGTTTACATTCATTCCAAGCTTGTGCAACCATGAGTTTCCCTCTCCATCTGTTAACAAAATTCAAGTGCTAAATCATTTACATTATTGGACTGATTCTTTTCGGACAAAAAGTGTTTTAAGTAATTAAAAGTGATACAAAATGTGAGAGACTGGGAAGTAATTGAGAAAGCCACAAGCATAAGAAGGATGTGTGAGGACTTGTTTGAGACTTGAATGGTTCCACCTGATCCTAAAAATAGAGATATTGAGTGCAAAGGTTATATTCTGGACTTTTTTATCATCTTCTGTAAGAATGTTTTCCAAATGTTATTTTGAAAAATTAAAAAGCAAACTGGATTTTGCTCAGTATCTTGGAAAATGTGTCTGTGTGTTAAGAGGTGGGGCTGTATATCACATTGTTACTTGAGGTGTGTCTGATTCAGGTTTATTTGGGAACTCTGGATGCATGAAACACTCCTGAGGAGAGAAAACCAAGACACAACACCTTCAAGTGTTCTGGTGTGAAAGAGAAAAAAGTTCCTCAAAGAAGTCCTCTGACTCTTTGAATTGGTCAAAACAATTGTCAGAAATTAAGAGATTTTGTGCACTAAGGAAATTTATATGTATAGACACCTTTCCTGAGTTCCTAAAACAATACTAATTTAGTTACATACTGCAGTGATTTTATACTAAAAAATATCTGTCTCTGCACATTGCTTTTACTAGCTGTGTTGTAAGTGGATGCACCATTTCAAATACGATCTGTCCAGCTACTAGATGGAGTCATCAGATCCTGTTCAGGTACAGCCATAAAAGTCTTATTTCTCAAGATCCAATTTTGGTGATGTATAAATTACATAACTAAAATACATGTTGTAAAGAGTACCCTTGGGTCAAGCTATTATTTTTTATGAATTCAGTATTTTCATTGCAGTACATTACATATATATTATACATATATTAAAAGCTTTTGTTCTGTGAATTAGGTCATTGAAGGACACAAACTCTATATAGAACAGGTACTTTTGAAAAGACTTGACCTCTCACATCTACATCCTTTTGGTTCACAGTTTGCTTTCTTTCTGCCATCTTGGAGACTCTTGGCAGCCCTTCACTTAACAATCCTACTTTAGGCAAAATTAGCCACTAGTGCATCAATGCTCGCAAGAGCATAGGGTCTATCTTTTCCTTAAGATAAAGATCAATCAGACATCCAGATTTAATTTCTGACTAAAAAATGCATAACTATATTGTAATTACATACTATTACAACTGTTACATACTGATGCGACTGCAAAGTTTGTCTTCAGCCTAGACAGACCCCTCAGAGGAAAAATATTTGAAACTCCAACCAGTTAATTTATGAATGCTAAAAATTAGTCTATATGTCTTCTGTTTAACTTAGCATTTCATGGAGCTTGTGACTCAAAGCTACTAAACATCCTTTTTCACACTACTCGTGGGTTAACTCACACAGAATTCTGTGGCTTGGCAGGGATGAGACATCTGCAACAGTTTTTTCCATTTCTTTCCAATGCCACCGACTGCTCTCAAAAGGCACTCTGGGTATGACAGCTCCTTACCGTTTAATTCCTTTAGAATGTAAGGCTCTTCATACCAGAGGTCTCTCCTTTCTCAGATTACAGTTAGAATGAAAGCATCCAGCACAGAATAGGCAGACATACTACTATTTATGAATAACTACAACTGTACTTTTCAACGGTTTTCAGAGAGATTGCACTCTTTGTTTTAGAAGTTACAGATGTAGACCACGCAAAAAAAATCTAGTCCTGTTCTGATGGGTTTAGTTTTGACAGGTACAAAGCCACTATGCAGCTGTTGTACATGAGGAGCTTGAAGATCCTGTCCATAACCTATAAACTGAATCATGACAGGAATCCTTCCACTCAGTCCATACTGATTTTTATCCCTATTCAAACTACCTGAGCACTGATGACAAGGTGGACTGTAATGTTTATGCAGTTCTGCTTCAGAATCTACCAATAACTTTTGTGGAAAGTACAGTCTCATTCTGAACATCTGAGGCACAACTACTACTTACCCTCCTCAGGTGTGTCTTCCACCACAACACTTTCAATCACACATGAAGGATGCTCCTGTATGTCTTCTGAAGAATCAATAACACTGCCTGGTAGAAGAACAGAGGAGTGCATGGCGGTCTGTGGTTTAGTCTCAGGATCAGTTTGTACTGAATCTCTGGGGACTTGCCAGCCTGAAAGGTCAACACTTTGCACCCATGCTTCTGGAAGAACAAGCAACATAATTGTTTTTAATAAAATACTAGGACAAGGCATTCCATTGAGAGTCTTAAAAATAAATTTCATTAAACAAGACCAGATTTGTAATATTACACCTCAGAATAGATTTAAGATTAAAATACTGTAAACTGTCAGCCAATTTAATTAAACCTGGGTGGACTTTCTCAGAAACTGATTACAGGAAACCTTTAGCTTTGGGTCTTTCCTTCCTGTCTTTTTTGAAATCTAACATGATTTGGTGATTTAATCTTGGCTTGACTGTCAGATTTATCTGAATTAGTAAAGCACATCGAGGTCCATGAAATAAAATAATCAGAATTCACCATCTATCCTGAATAAAACATGTCAGGTCTCATGCAGCTTCCATCCAAAAGCACATCTCAAACACACTCTTCAATGTATAACTCTTGGTCAGCTTTTTTCCTCTGGATATCTCTAAGAAATTTGCTCTTTTTGTGATCAATTTTTGTTTCCCTAGAAAAAGGTTTTCTTGATGAATTTTAAAGAAAACAAAGATATTTATGAGTGAAAAGTCTTCCTTTTTTTTTTTTAATACCTTGCCAACCTCGTAAGTTCCATAGAGAAAGATGCTGCTTTTCTAGCTCTTCAAGGTTTATGGAACAGCCAGGAGGAAAATGAATACTTGATTCTGAATATGAAATACAAATGACAGGCTTTTTGCCTGTGCTCATAGCACATGCACAGAAATGAAAATGTAGGTGCCTATAAGCTCAGCAACTGAACTCCTGTTACAGCAGAGATTTCAGCTATCTGGCTAGGGGTGTCAGCATTGGCACTTGCTCACACTTGGTTTGTGCTCACTGAAAAGACCTGAACATTACACTTGCAGAAGTAGAAGTGGTCATAAAAAATTATGATCATAGCAAAGTTTTCATTGAAATGACCATGGACCACTTGAAAGTCTATATAGCTAATGGAGCTGACAGAATGTTTTCGTATGGCAGATTGAGAAATGCAGCTCAGAAACGCAGAATAACAAAGACCAGTCTGGTTTAACTAATCCTTCCATCCCACTGTCACTACAGTTTGAAACTTTTTTTATGTTTCCCCAATCAGTTTAGTAAGTAGTGCTGCCCAAAGAAGCAGCACAAGAATATGTTCTTAGACTGAAATCAGCTTCTGCTGTGGTTTAAGCCTATCTAGCAGCTCAGCCCCATGCAGCCACTTCCTCACTCCCCTACAGTGATGGGTGAGCTCATCAGAAGGGTGAAAAAACTCATGGGTTGAGCTAAAGAAAGTTAATAGGTAAAGCAAAGATCTACATACAAGCAAAACATAATAAGGAATTAATTCACTAATTCCCATTGGCAAGCTGATATTTACTCAACTACAGGAAAGCAGGGCTCCATTGCATGTAACTGTTACTTAAAAAGCAAATTCCGTAACTCAAAGATCCTTTATTTTTTCCCTTTAGACTTTTATTGCAGTGCACAATATCGTATGGCACAGGATATCCCTTGGGACAGTGTTGTGGTTTAGGAATGGTACTCCCTTGTTCAGTGCCCGCCCCAAGACTGTCCTAAACCACACACCACTCTCTCATAACAAAACAAACTCTCTTTTAATACCTTTGTGTAGAGAGGCTGTCTGAGAGTAAGTTTCTTTTTTTGCTTCTTGTTACAGCATTTTCTGTCGATGCACAGACTCTCTGCTATTCAATATTACCCATAGTGCAAGTGCGTGCACTGGGCTTTCTTATAATGACACCAGTGGACTGAACAGGGCCTGTCCCACCCTCTGTGCTCTGATGTAAAACAAAGAACAGCAGAGTGAGAGAGGACTGGTGGGAGTGTCCTTAAAGTGTGGTTCATTAGAACAGCCAGAGCGAAAGAGAAGACCATTGCTTCTGTGACTTGGGCAGATGTACAGAGTGCTTCTCCTTCATCATGGGGAAAATTGTTTCCCTTTGTTGCTTACAAAACAGTGGAAACTGTAATTTTTATCCCTGCTGCTGATCACTCCAAGAATCAGGAATGTAGCAATGAAGTTACAATATTCAGTATAACTGAGTGGTTAGAAAATGGGCCTTCTGAAGCCTCATCTCTTTTTTGTGCATGGAATAGTGGCTTCCTCTCCTATTTACCAACTGCCTCGATTGTTACTGAAGTCTATTCCTTCCTCATTAGCACTACATCACATTGGTATCAGCTGGTATGAAGATTCATACCAGGATATCTTTTATAACTCCATCTCATCCCTTGAAAGTGATTTAGCAATGAACTTCGACAGTGTACTACAAGTAAAGGCTTGTTTACATTGTTACAAGCTACAACTCAGTTCTTTTCCAGATGGAAATTCATTATGCAAACATTTTCTTTTTACTCTGCCTGGTCAAACAACATTTTTCTCTCTAATATTCTCAGGTTACACTGCCTGAAGTAACAACCTTGCCCAGTTTTATTGCCCAACAGAGCTGACAATCAAACATGTT
Organism: Aphelocoma coerulescens; assembly: GCF_041296385.1. Classification (NCBI taxonomy): domain Eukaryota; kingdom Metazoa; phylum Chordata; class Aves; order Passeriformes; family Corvidae; genus Aphelocoma; species Aphelocoma coerulescens. Next base: position 61,833,784 of record NW_027184085.1, read on the forward strand.
TAATTCTGGTGAGAAGGTTAAACAGTCAGTCAGGATATATGTGTATATACATATATTTGGCAAGAAGAAGACAATATATGGCAGCTATCACCTAATAAGTTGCCAATATGGAGCAAAACACCTGTGTCAACCATTAATATTCCAGCTTGCTACCACAGGCAGCAAAGCTTTTCTTGCTGTATTTTGTTGATCTTTCCTCTTGAAAATAAGAATAAAGGCATGTGTTGTATATTATAAGTCACAGACATGCTGGAGAAAATGCAAGAATCTAGATTTAACTTTCCTTGGAAAATGATGTGTGTTTGTGTGTCTATTGATAAAGTTGTTCCTCCATATTGGTTAGACCTGACATTCCATGGTATTCCCAGTCTGCTCAATATTAGTCAGCTGCCTGAGACAACAAACAGACCACAATGCCCCACTAATGGTGCTATTCATTGCTAAATCAGATATGGCAATTCAGTGTTAATCTTCAATATTCCATTTAAATTCTAAACATAATGCTTGAGAAGTATGTTTGACATCTGAAGAAAAACTACTTTTACAAATACATGTGGGAAGGCCTAGTATTAGGTAAGAGAAGACTGCTCCCTTATGATTTATGGACAGTATCTCAAGGTTGCATAGAAGAAGCTGCAAATATTCCTCATCTTTCCCTCAAACTGTTTTTCAGCACCCTGCTCCCTAAGGTGGGGCAAGACAAACCACCCTCAATGTTTATTACAGGCTTTGCATAACTGCTCGTTTATTTTTTAATTATACACTGTTGAAAAGCAGTTTTAGAATCTGGCCTTCTGCTTTCACTTATCCTAACCCTAAACTCTTACTTAATAAAAGTCTCAAACTATCAATGATTGTAGATGCTGAATATTTTACTTTTTGAGACCCAACCTTGGTTACCTGCTGGCCCTCAAATATGGCCACATTGGGGCCAGAAAAAAAAATGTATCAGAAAAGAAATGAAGCCTGAACAGTCACCATAGTTTTTGTAGGAGGTAATCTACATAACAAAAATTATTTTAAGAGTACAAGTGCAATTTAAAGACAATTTTAAGATGTCACAGTTAGGATACATATTATCACTGTGGAAAATCTAGGAGGAAACCCACAACTTTTGTCAATATAATTTTTTTTCTTTTGAGACATCATCATCTCTTCTTTGAGGCAGAAACCTCTGATAAAACTTAATTGCCTTGCAGACTAATTATTTCAGCAAACAGGAGTTAGGATTTCAGGGAAAAAATAAGCAGCAGGCACGTGAGACCTTGAGCAAAGGTCTAAGTTTACAAAAAAATAGTCTTAAATAAAATAATGGTAGAAAATAAATTAGGACCTACTTAACTAATTTTTAGTCACTTATTAGTGAAAATGGTTTATGTTTAAAGTTCGATTGAAACTCCCTTTCCTTAAGTTTAAGTTAATTGCTTCCTGTCCTACAAATTGATGATTTTTGAAGCTTTCTGAACTCAATCTTCTGAGAAATAACTAAAGATTCTTACACTATTAGCCCATCATCCCACTTTTCAGACTTTCACTAGAAGCCACATTCATCAGCTCTTTGATGATTCCCTTGTACACTCTGTCTTGCTCATCTTCTAAGATTGCATTTCTTGAAATGACATGAGTATCATGCCTGACATACTCAATAACTTGTTGAACTGTGAAAAGTCAGGCCTATTTTTCTAAAAAATCACAAACTATTTGTAAAACCTGCTGTGTCTTTACTTAGAAGACCTTAATTTATCACACTTTCTAAATGTTTATGAAGACACATATACAATATTCCAAATTATCCCTAGCATTGGAACACATATTTCCTAGGTTTGCAAGACAGCTTTTTAAAAATAATTATCTTTGTTTAAAACTATTATCATTTATTTGTGCTTATCCTTCTGCTATGTAAATTACTTAGCTCTTTTAGTATGTCTTTTGTATGGATGAGTTCTTTTCTTTCCTTTCCTTGACTTTTTCTACATCTGAGAAGCTGAAAAAGAGATAGTTGTCCTCTTCCCACTTTTCACTTAACTTATTTGATATAATAGTAGCCTGGCTCCACCCTTCCACTCTCAATAGCTGTGTACCAGAATGTAACATACGCAAACATTTTTTGTTTTTACTAAATAAATCCTAAGTCCTAAATAATTACCTTCATCCATGTTTATCCGTCTCTTTCTCAGTGTTTCCAGACAGATGAGAGTTAACTTCTGGTATTTTCTGAAAGCCTCCCACACTGTGTACATAAATATTTAACCTGCAAAAAATGCAAGAGCCTCACTAGGCAACAAGATACCTGCAGAAAGAAAAATACTGTTACTGGATTAGGTTTCTTCTCACTGTTTCCTGTGGCAGGCAATGTCTGTTTTGCCACCAGACTAAAACTTACTAGATGAAAGTCAAAGGCGTAGGAAACGTAACTATAAGTGAAACAAATACTGGCTGGTGCTATATATCTGAAAGTACAAATACCCACAAGATGAGAATGGTTTCATTAGAATATTTTACAATCTCCGCACTTCCTTGGTTTAGCTGGAAGAATGTGAAATGTGATTCTCTTGTTACACTTCCAGTAGTAGTTAAATTGATAGAGATCTAAGTGTTACTTTACGCAATTTCATCTCTAATTTCATATTAACGGAGTGATTAAATGGTTCCAGATGAAGCTGTTACTACGTTAGAACAACTTTTGCCCTGCTTTTCACGATTTTTTCAAGGAAGTCTATTGCCATTTCCCTTCTCTCCTAATTAAAGGTAAAACAAGTCCACATTTTATCACTGCCTGTACCACTATGCTGCGACTGGCCTCAGCTGAGACTGGCAGGTTATTATGAACTGTAAGGCAATATGCGGTTCTCTTGGAACAACTCCAGGTACAAAACTTCTGATATATTCCTATATTAATATGAACAAAACAGCAGCAGAAATGGGGAGAAGCAAGTACTATTCAGCAGTTTCAAATGAAAATACAGAATGCAGTGCTTGCAGGCTGGTGTGATCCAGCCCAGGCAGGTGAGACCAGTGGCTCAGGGTTTCTACCTCGTCGCTATTGTTGTGCACCCCACCCTTATGACAAAAAGGACTAAACCAGGAACTTGCCTTAAGATCGTAGTACAAAAGGAAGGCTTTTGGTATCACTAACTCAACAAGCAGTTTCACTGTGGGATTACAGGAAGCAGCTTCACTGTGAATCTTTGCACAAATAATCCACAGCTAATTTAATTTCTGGGACTATTTTCTCTGCTGTGTTAATTTGAATATTTTATCGCTCCACTGGGATGTAAAGAACACAGCATGGTATAGGGACCTATATAAAAGGCTTCTTTAAGAGGGTATTTTTCTTTTAAAAAAGGAACTATTTTTTGACTTTTCTTTTTAGGATAACAAAAATGTAAGGGGGTGTTTTTGCCTTCCTTCCTCTTTTATCACAGGGGAAAAAAAAGAGAATTAAGAATGGAAAAGGAGAAAAAGAAATAATAGAAAATCTACCATCTGAACAAATAAGGGTGTTTGGTTTTTAAATATTCATAATCTTACAAAAATAAAAACATATTTGACAGATCATGTTTCCAAATTCTTTTTTACAGTACTAAATGATATAAAACATATACTGTTTTATTGCATATTGTATAAAACATATACATATATGTTATATTGTATAAAACATACAATGATATAAAACAACTACTGTTAAATGAAGAAACTGGCAAATATATATTTATTTTTTAAATATGTATATATATATAATACCCATCTGTATTTTAATGGGGTATTTTAGGTTTCTATTTCAATTTTTTAATGTTCACTGTAATGTTTCTTTCTTTTTTTAGTCTTTGAGGGGTGTGTAGTTGTCCCAGTCTTGAACTAGAATGTGACTGTGTTTGCTATTAAACGAACACAATAAAACAGATTGGTAGTGCCGCAGATATCTTGAGATCACTCCTTTCAGTATGTTTGTTTTGGCTGGTATTTTTGCTAATTTTACTTAAGAAGAATCTACACCTGACAGACCTTCTTTACCTTTTTACTTAAAACACTCTTCAAAAAATCCCTACAGTAATCAATTACATGATATATTTTTTTCTTAAATTAACATCATTGGGACTCACTCTTCCACTCTTGTCTCTTGTATTTTATTTATCCATAATAGTTCATGCATAATTATGTGAAGATAAATTTCTATGGCTAGGTGTTTTATGTTCCTCTTTGTATGTTCCCAATGACTTGGATTCTCTTGAGAAACTTATAGCAGCTCCAGGGATAAATAATTTACTCTAGTATAGAATTGGCCTACATTTGAAATGTTGCCCCTGCACCTTTCTCCTTTGAGGAAAATCAAATGCAAATCAAGCTCTGAGTTATGTACCTTTAGGCAGTTCTATAGTGGAACAAATTACAACAAATACAAATATGTCTGGAACCTTTTTCTCTTTAAAACAGAAACAAACTTAAACTCTTTAAAATTTCCCATTAATAACTGTGACTTGCACCATGTCACCTATTGTGCTCTAGTGGTATTTCTTCTCAAACAGCAGTCTTGAGGCAATCCAGTCTAGAGGAAAACTGAAACAAAAGAACAGGAGATTTCTGGGGTTTTAGCTGGAAACACAGTAAAGAATTCTTGTTTAACATCACAGTACAGAAGTTTGTATGAAATCTTCTGGATAAAAATTATTCTGCTGAAAGTCAACAATAAACTTATATTTAAATTAAGGAAAAAACCACATACAATGGAGGAGGTCAGAAAAAATACTTTTTCAAATCGAATTCTGCAGCTTAGATTTTTTTGCTATCAATACTTTGGTTTTGTTAAGATTTGAGGGAAAGGTACATGAAAAGCTTCATTTTGTCTGACATTAAACTATTCCAATGTTCCATAGAAGCAAATCAATTATGAAATCAGTGACTAATTGTGAATTAGTTCTCTCTCCTAATTTTGGCAAGTAAGCTACTGAGTGAAATACTAACAGCCAAGCAGTATCCAAAAACTTCTCCTAACCACAAATCACCCCCACTGATTCTGGAACAAGCTATTACAAGAGTGAATGGCATGTATAGTTTCCTCAGGGTTTATGACTGTTCTTACCACACCCTGAATGTAGACAATGAGCAAAACATGATTTACTATTCCGCACTTATGTAATTCTTGTTTCTTCATAGTAGTGGCACCCACATCAGGGCTATGCCATTCAGAAAAAAATATCACCTTGACTGAAGTGATTCTGAAGATTTAGAGCATGACACTTGCTCCTTGTTGTAGATAGGGAATAAGATATGCTTTATTGTTTTAATCTGGATACATTCTGTCAATAGATCCGCTCAGTGGTATGTATTTCAACAGAAACAAGCAAAGCAGCATGGTTTGCAAAGGGCATATTTGTAAATGTTTAAAATACTAATTTTCTTTAAAAGAAAAAGCAACACAAGAAATAGCAGTAAATGTAAAACTACTTCAAAGAATCAATTTCAGAATGCCAAATAATCTGGGAAATCCCAGATGGCTAAATTTAACCTGCATATTGCAGTACCACAGGTGGTTCATCTGCTGAATAATTTTTTGCTAATTAATGTTGTCTCTTCTTTCTTTGAAGCTACAACAACACAATTGTGCAGCAAGGTTCAGTCTCTTGTAAATCAGGGGACTGCTCATCCTGCATCTTGATTTCCCTTGGAGAGACTTCCCAGCTCGGTTCCTCCTAAGATCAGTTGTGACATACCAGCAACTCTCTTGTTTTGGTTTGGTGTTTTGTGGGGGAGGATGTTTGGAGGTTTTCTCCGTTAAGGGCACCAACCTTTCCACAGCATTGATACACAGTTCAACTATTTAAAGTCACTTGTGTTCCCTTGACCTCTGTTATTATTTACACCCTCTAATTAGCATTGTACACTTCCAAGGACAGTAAAAATCTTAGCATTCCCACTTTGTCTTGTCCCCTTAGCACTTTCCCCTGCATGTGCAGTGAGTTTTACCTTCCACTGTAATTTATTATTTTTGTCACAGCTTCATCATAAAACAGGTCTGTTTTGCTCTACTGTGATTTAGAGGAAGATTTGTATAACAAGAATTTCCGAAGTTTTTTTCCTAGAAGCTTCCTAGAAGGTCCACATTTTCCTCATACAATTTACTTTGGCACACAGTTATAGTGGTTTGTTCTGGAAGGCAGTCTGAGATGGTGAAAAGCTTCTGGAAGTGCTTCCCTGTTTGTGCCCCTAAGATGAATTCCTGGTTAAAGAGGCAGAACTTGAGTTCATTTAAACTGAATGGGATTTCTAGTCATGAAAATGATGTTACCTTAACATGATTCCTCATGCAGCTACTCTGCCTGTTTCCACAAGAGGATGGGCTATTTTTATTTCTCTGTGCAGAATATTTTTATTTCTGGGCTGTTCACTAGCATTTTGTGTCTCCTGGATAGCCAAGCTGTGTTTTACCATGAGATTCAGAATATCCCATTACACTTCTAAAAATTTATCCAACTGCAGAAAGATATTTACTGCAATTAAGGGAGAATAAGTATTAAAGCTAATTATGGAAGCACGTGCATGTTTGATTAAAGCATGGAATTACTGCTGCCTGAGAGTTATTGCTAATTTCATGAGGCAATAACAAAATGCAAATCCATGTTAAAAGACAGAAGTGTTTTTTTATACAGTGCAAATACATTTAATTCTTGTTAGAAAATTCCTCAAAAATATTTATTGATTATTTTGAATCAGTATCATGACACAAATGTATGTTGTCCAATCTTTTCCCTATTTACAAGCTTGCAAAGAGGTTCAGTGCTGAAACATGATCTGAATGGGAAATAACATATTAATGGAAATAAAACCTTTAGGAGAGAAGCCGTAACAGATATTACACAATTTTGAATGTGTCCTATTGTGTCTGATGAATATATATATTTTTTTAAGCATGAAATTAAAAAAGAAATTATATGTCTAGATTTGAAGCCATCCAGCCCATAATATAGGATCACAGGTATACCCAGAATCACAACCTGACTCTAGGTGGACCTCACTAGAATCATGCAGATCAGGTGAAAATGAATAGATAGTGTAGCTCTTCTCACTGAATTTGGTATTAATCTCTTGTAATGTCAAAGGAAGAGATGAAGGTCTGAGGATGCCCTACACTTCAGTATGCTGGAAGGACATTTTTCTGAATAATGTAACTGAGACGTGCTTCCTGAAACAGGATTTGGTAAATATGTGTTAGTAAAAACACTATCTCTGGAACATCTTCTTGGAAGTATTACTGCCTTCAGTAGGCCTGCTGTAAGTCACACACACTCTTAGATCTGTATCATCGATAGGACTCTCTCTGTTCCCTGAAACCTGAGTACAGGTGCTACATTGCAGGTCCTGGCTGCCCAAGTAAATCAAGTAATGTGTTTCACCTCAGCTTTTTAGGAAGTGGATAAAAGCTACTGAAGATAAATAAAGTCACAAGGTGCAAAAGATGAGAGAGGAAGATTCCAGTTGACTCTGGATTGCTATCAGATGGTTCAAAATGGATGGCTGTCCTGGTGTGAAACAGGCAGGGCTCGGTTTTATGATTTATTGCCTGGCAGAAGTCTCAGGAGCTCTTTCAGGATAATGCTATTTCATAACAATGCAATTTGTGAGCATCAGTTTTCACTTAAAGTTTATCTCATAGGCAGTCTGAAGATCATTTGTAAAATTGAGTTTTTGGCTTACTGTAGGTAGAATGGTCATTTCCAAAATTTCTCCAACTTTAACTCTGCTTTAAGGCACCTTGAGTAGAATAAACACAGAGTTACAGCAGGTTGGTAGCAGCCTCTGAAACAGATGCAAGGGCTGCTGCTCTCACTCTCAAACTCCATGAAAATTCCTGACTCATTTTGCTATCATTTTGTGTAGGATGAATTACGTGGGGAAATCCCATCTTCCCAACTGAGCTGTCATCACTAGCCCTAAGAGAAATATTTGGCATGGCCAAATCTGGCAGTTTATCAAAAGTGACCGTTTTTCTTTTCCATTTTCACTGAACATTTCTGTTTCTCTCAGCAGCAGCTGCATTCCATAGTACATTGAGTGTTGTAAACAAAGATATTTCTTTTTGTCACTTTTGAGACATTCAAGCCTCTATGACAGTTGGCTGCATGCTTTGCCACTCCTGAATAAATAATGACAAGTCAACAATAAACAATATGCAAAATGTTACAGCTTTATGAAACAAATGATGGAGTAACAGTTAAAAACTTAACAATAAACAACTGTTAGGAGCTCCATCCAATTTAATTGATTTTTTTTAAGTGGCAGCATTTTGTACAATAAAGCACTCTAGTGCAGATGGTGACTCAGCTGAGCTCCAGGAAGGCAGTGAGTCAACATCTGTCCATGCATTAAGAAGGAGGAAAAGCAAATGCAAACAGCTTCTGCAATGAATAGCAGGACAATTCCTTCCTGTGAGATCACTCTGAAGGTGGAAACATGGGCCTGAAAGACAATACAATTAGATTAAAAAAAAAAAAATTAAATAACTAAATCAGACATGAAAAACTACTGTGATAAAAATGGGATAATAATCTGATTAAGGAAAACTATATTGAAAAAAAGTCATCATGAAGGAGTGTTTTATGATACACTTGTAGCCCTTAGCTGTGCTCATTAATAGACAGGGCAACAGCCCCAGAAAAAGCATATAAACAGAAATTTTGGCCAAGTGAGTAAGACTGACCCAAGTGAAATAAGACTGCTAGTGTCATTCTGACATGGAATTCAGGAGGGCTAGAGTAAACTGAACATCACACATCATAATTAAATAAACAAATCAAAATACAACCTGACAACTTGCTCACAGTATCACTGTCAGCTAGTAGGCCCCTTCAGTTACTCAGCTTACTGAATAACATCTGAAATACTTTGGTCAAATGATATATTAAATGTACAGAGGGAAAGGAAATAACAAAGAATAGGAGAAAATTGCTCTTGGAGGGTCAGGCAAGCTGCGGATTCCCTGGGAGCCAGAGGTGCTCCCATGGGGGCCAGCAAGGCAGGGCCTGGCAGCCCCTCCTATCCCATCACCCCAGCCAGGAGCAGGACAGCTGGGGTGGGCACTGTAGGCAGCTCCAGCTCCAGGCACTTGGCACCTCTCTGGGGATGGGAACGTGACAGACCATCAGCCCGTAGGCTGGGTTCCAGTTTCAGTCCCAGCCCTCTGTAAGGCAGCAGGGCAGTGACGCAAGTGGGGAACGAGGGCTGAGGCCACTGCTGAGGGCAGATCCCAGGGCTGGGGTGGCCTGACTGCTGTGTCCTTCAGCACACTAGAAACTCTCCCCTAGGCTGGTGGGATGGGGACCTCCTTGGCTGTGATGCGTAGATTACTGAGCACCACACACTTGGGGGTACGGAGGAAGATGTGCATGTGTGTTATATTACATTTGAGACATTTGTGAGGGTCCCCTCTAATAATTGCCATCAGTCTGTTCCTCTTCCTCCTCATTTAATTGACTGTTAGACATGGGTTTCAAGATCAGACTGCATTTCATGTACATGTGAGGATGACCACCCATACCTAAGGTACCGGTGGGTTGCAGCAAGTCAGCAGAAGTGGCATGAAAGTCTGCTATCCGCCCGTTGCAAACACTTCTGGTTCAGCAAGAGGTATTTCTTCACTGGGCATTGTGTTCCAGGCCAGTCTGAGATGTTAGTGATATGCATTGTGCCAGGCTGGGCTGGCTTGGCAAGGAAGTGCTTGCAGAAAACCACTTCTAGCAGATATACCCTCATCTTGTGCAAACCACTCTCACTTTGAAGTTCAGAGTTTAATCTGATGGTTTCAACCTCTTTCTGATCATGTAGATGCCAATTATTGCCCTTATATTACGCCTGCCATTTTCCATGAGTTTCTTTCCAAGAAAAAAAAGTTATTTATATTAAATACTAAACATGTTTCATTCCTGGGCCATTTCTACCCCTGGTCTATGTGTAAAAGAAGCAGAGCTGATAGCCACCAGATCTCAGTGAAGTGAGGATGCTGCCTTGACTCTTCACCCTTTTTCTCTCAAAGTTTCACTGAGCAAAGATAAATCTTAATATATTCACTGTGAAATGGTATCAGACATGACAAAAATGTGAAGAGAGTAACTCAAGTTTAGTTTTCTTAACATTTAATCATATGATCCCAAAAGATTTATGGCAATTTATTAAAGTAGGCGATGTGGTCAGGGCAGGAGAGGAGAGGAGACCTTCCGTGGCTTGCTCATTTTTTGTCTTTTCCCTTCAGAAATCTGCACATACTTTTGCCAGCACATAGTTTCGCAATGACTTTTTTTCCTTAATGTTTCTCCATTTTGGGTGGCACCCAGATATAGCTGCCGCAGATGATTACCAGGGCTGTGGAAACACTCGTTGCTAGGTGGGGTTTTCTGCAAAGGCTATAAAAGCTTTGAAAGCCCTTTGCTCCTTTACTCCTGACTGTGCAGCCCTGCAAGGCAGTGTTTGTGAGGAGTAAGGTAGGATTTTGTAGTTCATTACTGCTCTCTGTAGACCGAGCACACTTTAAGAATTGTGTGCTGACTTTGTCAAGTGACCTGGTGCAAACTTTCTGTGGGTTGGATTTGCTGTAAGGGGAAAAGATGGGCGTGGGCAGGAGAAATTCTTTCCATTTTGGAACACTTTACACAAGGGCTTGGACAATTACTGCTTTTATTAAATGCAATTAAATAAAGGGAATAAAAAATGGTTAAAACTTCAAAAACAAACTTCTTTGGAGTTGACCATTTTATATACTTTTCCTTTTTAGTAGGCTGCTGTAGAAATGTGCAGTAAAACTGGAGTTCCTAGGAAACTACTATGCTTTGTGTGTAAACTTGAAAAATAGAAACAGCTGTTGTTAATTCAACAACTGTTGCTTTAGGACTTAGAAGAGACATTGCTCATGAAAGGGATGAGATCACATCTCTTAGAAATCAAATCAGAAATAAAATTTTAGAAATCAAATCAATCTTTTAGAAACGTAAGAGCAAAATCCTGGTTTTCTGACTAAGAACTTGGCAAAGCCACATAAAAGCTGTATCATCTGGGGTTTGTTCTGCTAAATCTTTCCATAGAATTTTACAAGGATGAGATATTTTTTTTTCCTCTGGTGTTTTCATATTCAGCAGACTTTTCACTGCAAAGTAAATTACTGTGTTAGAACTTCTGCCTGTTTTTCTACATGGCTGTAATTTACATTAAGATCCTGATATCAAGCCTTTGAAAATAACCCCATATCTGACATGCTTCATGATATGGTTAAATAAGCATAGATAAATGCTGTCATTTGACACAGACTGTAGTGTAAAAATCTAGTTTGTGCCCTTAAATATTTTTAATAAGGCATTTTCTCAAAACCTTAAAAAGTTTTGATAGGTCCAGTTCAGGGGGTTAAGAGCCAGACAGAAAGAAATATTGTGGTGATTTTTGTGAAACAACAGTTAGGACTTTCAGTCTGGATGTCTGTCTGAATCTTCAATCCAGTTGATTGTTGATCATTCCAATTGGGAATGACAAAATGCACAAAACCCACAATATTTTTCAAGCTGAGAGACATTAACTTTTTGATCCTCTTTCCTGTTCAGCAGAACATCTACAAATTCCAGACTGGGAAATGGGACATGTAGCCTAGACAGTATTTTGTTAAACAGAATAACACTTGAATAGGTACCTGGTAGGGAGTAACCAGAAAGGAGCACCACACCTTTCTGTGGTACATTCTCTTTGCTCCTCTCAGTAAGAACATGGGGTTTTTTTCCTCTCCTTGCTCACAGTCTATGTTCTGAGCATAAAAGTACCCAAAAATGTATGACAGAAAGCCATCAGTTCTTTCAGTCCTTTTCATACTGTGTTGAAGTAATGCTTGGACTGAATGTGTCCCTCCTGGGTCTAGGTATCGTTTACATGATCTCTCTGCATTTTAGAGTGGGAGGAGACAAAGTATTGGGCAAGACCTTGTCTCCATCAGGGGGCTGGCTATCTTCCTAGATTCCAGTCTGCTTTTTTCTTACCAGCTGTAGTTTGTTCCAAAGCAGAAGTTTTATATGTAAGTTGGTTTCTTACCTTGTGAAGCTCCTCTCAAGACTAAGCAGACTAAGGTCTTTAACGCCTCTACAGAGCCATTGCCTACTTTGACTTATATTAAAATTGCATTTTTTGTTTACTAGATGGAAATAGATGGATTTACGTGTCAGTGTCTTTATTTCAAAAGAAAAAGAAACTTTTTAAAGTTTTTGAGGCACAGACTTTCTTTTTCTTACTGTATAATTTAAATCAGAAAAGACATAAAGTTTTAGAGGCTTAATAAGCACAATTTAGTGTAGTCTAGTAGCCTTCTGCTCCAGCCAGCCCCAAGGGCAGCAAAACCTTTAGAGCTTGGTGTCAAGGGTGGGTGTGGGGATATGTAGAAGAAACGCAGTGCTTTCCGAAGCCAGTTCTCCCTGATAAGTGTTCCTTTATCAAGCAAAACCCACCTCTTCTCAGATCTGGTGCAGGGAGACTGAATCTCGTTTCACGGTTTGAAGTGGTTCTGTGCCCTGTGGACCAGTTAGTCAGCAGACATACCAGTACATGTCAGCGTTGATGACTCAGTGCACCCAGTATGGAGATTTTTCTGTGCTTTCATCCTGCTGCACATGGCCTTCATTTTATGGTGTTATAAAATGCAGCAGAACTTCAGGTACCACAGTGCTTCATCTGCCCTTGTTAACTTCTGTCAATACAAGAAGAGTGCAGGAGTCACTCTGACAGCTTGAGAAAAGTGCTGGTTGCAGTTGTGATGTAAGCATGCTTTTCTCGTCCTAACTAAATAGCAGGTCATAAAAGTTGGTCTTTAAATATATCTCAATATTCTGTCCATTATTGACCCAGTTGAGGCCTACTCCAAATAATATACAAATACAGATTTTAAATCAGTTTCAGTTTTTCTGGCAGCACAGGCAGAGCTAAATTCCTTCCTAAGGGAAGGAAACAAAAGCAAGAGTTTTCTGGGGAAGAAGGGAATATGGGTGGCTCTTACCTTGGAGAGGGGTGGTAAGGAGAGCTGCAGGCAGGCTGTGTGAGGTATTTGTCACTTTGTTGGTTGCTGAATGTGGAAGTAAGCTTTAGAGTTTTGCTGTGAGAGACAGAAAGACCTGGACTGTAGCTACACTCCTTGGTGCTAAACTTGTATTGGTTCAAAAGATTGGTCTCTGCCCTTCCTGTGGGACAGAGGGGATGTGCTAGCAGCATAACTAACATCATTTTTTTTAATGATAAAAACCCCAAAACTCCAAATAGAATTTTGTCTCTTAACACCAGTTTCAAGGTCAGTCTGGTTTACTCAGCAACAGTACCTCTAGTTACTGCTTGTATGTATGCTTTAAAACCAACTCATCCCTAGAGTTTGCTGAGGAAGAGCATTTAAAAAAAGAAAAATCTAGTTAAATAACTATTTGATAAACCATTGATATCTTCTTTCTGTTCCCTCACTATTTCTGTTAGCAAACAGAAAATTCCTCACACCAACAATAGAGGTTGTTACGAAGCAACCTGTTTATTATTTTTGAGTACTTAGTGTCACATCACCACTCGTTTCTTCCTTTTCTGCATAGTGACTAATGGAAAATCTGGGTTGATTTTCTGTTTGAGTGGTGAAAAGCAAAAAATTATTTTAAATCCTCTTCTTAAACTGGTAATGCTTTATTATTATCATGTAGAAATTGTAGGAAATATGCAAGAAAAAGTAATGTATATAAAACTCTCCAGATGTACTCATTTTCCTTAGAAAATGTCTAGTCAAAGAAATTACATGAAAGTATATTTAACAAGGGAATATTTTTTTTCCTAACCTAATACACGAGAACTCCAACCTCAGTGACTGATGAGACAAGAGCACTTGTTAACCAGTGAATTTCAAAATGGGCAGAGATGATAGATTAACTAATGAGAAAGACAGGCTAATTGGTTTCTAGTAACTTCCCTTTGTAAGTCAGTGCTAATGCTAGTGTGTTGCTATAGGCAAATAGTACTACTGCTGTTCTAATCTAAAACTTCTCAAAGTAGCTAAGAATGTAGGGGTGAGCAAGCAGTTGTGGAGCATCACATCACCTGAGAAACATCAAAGCTTCCCATAGCACAGGCCAGTTACCATGTGGGACACTAGCCACTGCATGTCATAGTGCTAGAGAAGTGATTTTTGGGGGTGGGAAATCTTGAGTTGCACTGGTGCTCAAAATGATGAGAAATGGTTTGTATCTTGATGCATCTCTTCCCAGAAACTCTGTCAACATGGCTATGGTATCAGAATTTCTGAAGCAGGCATGGTTCATGGACAATAAGGAGCAGGAATGTATTGTAAGTATTATCAACTTTGAGAGCATCATGCTTATTTTCCTGTACTCTTACAGGAAGGCATTTAAAGGCATTTAAACATCTTTCATACTTACAAATGGAGGAAAAATAATCGTAAAACTCCTGCAGATTAGAACTGGAACCCAATTTTATTGCAGTGTACAGTCTAATGTAACCATATAATCTAGGAAGTTTGCTACCAGATGAAAAAATGCTCCTGTTTGCACCTATCAGTCTAGTTACCAATTTCTAGGCAGAACTAGATAGTGTGATAAATTGTAATTCCCAATGGCGAGTCACTGATTCACTAATATCGGCTTCTTTAAAGTACTAATCTGATGCTGAGTTGTGTGAACGTGTAAAAACATGTTCAGGCAATGTATGTGAACAAAACAGGGACTGTTTGGCAGAAATTTAGGAAGCCATGAGTTGAAACACAGGAGTGTAAAGGAGGAAGTAAAATTTTCATATCACATGTCATGCCAACGAGCCACAACACGTAACAAAAAGCCTCAGACAATGAGGCTGTTATAGATTAGAAGGGAGGGGTATGGTAGTGAGGAATCAAGAGTTACTGCGCTAGGATGATGTGGAGAGTCTTTGTGATAATGAGGTGAAGATACTGAAATGAAAGCAAAGGTAAAGCTGAAGTCACGTGGTGTTCCCTAAAAAGCTTACATTTTGAAGACAAAATTATATAAGGGGAGTTTCCGTAAACAAAAGTTTTCTTCTCTAGACCCCTGTGGATTTTGTAATTTCAACTCCACAACATTCTGTGCATAAACCTTTGGCTCCATCATCCTATCTCCCTTCCATTCCCAGGGTCCTGAGACATTCTTGGCTGTGGTGGTTACAGACAGTTTTGTATTGCTGGTAGATAAGTTTGGCATGGAAACCAGTATACAAATGTTAGCCTGTGAGACTGAGAAACAGGGAATGAGACAGTCCCATTCCTTTGTTGGCTTAGCACACAAGGCACAATGATCTATTAAAAAGTATGCGAGAGATTGATTTAAGTATACAGTCTGTCTGCTCTCTTACAGCTCCTAGTAATACAATTGTGTTGGGAGATGAACATTCAATTATCAAATGCTAGAATCATGCAAAATTCAATACAAAGTCTTGTATGTAAAGCGTGTATCCATAAAACCTTGCCATTTCTCTTGGGATGTGTTATTTTAATGGCAAAGGATTAAAAAAAATCCAAACACTAGTTTTTGAAACAAGTATAAATTTCATCCAAGAATCTTGGAGCATTTTATAACTTCTGTAATAGTAGCAGGCATCAGTTATTTGGTGCTGTTGAGTTATAGGTCCTACCAGTAATTTGATATGTCATATTGCTGACATAAGGCAAGCTATGTGATCTGTTGTATAGTTCCCAGAGGCCCTCAGACATTGATTAGAGAGTGCCCTTCCAGGAGTAGATTCACCAAAACCAGATGGTGGCTTTCTGAAGACTGTGGCTTAAGTTTCAAAGAAGCTGGACAACAGGTCTCCACTTCCTTGTAGGGTTAGGCTTGAACTCTTCCCCAAGATCTTAAATGCAAGAAGTGTTTGAAAGCTTAGATATGAGTCAGCTGAGGAGACCCTTAATGTGATGCACAGTCAGTTTGCATAAGATGAACAATAGAAATTAGCACTTCACTGGAAGTGCCTGTAGGATTTAATTGTGGGTTTAGAGCCTTTAAAATTTGAGCATAATTTCCTAATTTTGACAGTTAATTATTTTCTTATGCAATCCAACTTACATTAAGATATAGGTCTTCAGGTACCTAAACCAATTTATGAAGCACTTTCTGTTTAATATAAGAGCTGTGAAAGGAATAGATCCAATACGTACCCATTACTGAACCTGTTCAATTATCTGTAGCTACAAAACTGTATGTTCCTTAATGATAAAAGGCAATCCCAAAGGCATAGTTTATTTGGGCATCCAAAACTGCTTCTTTACAAAAATATTCTTTGGTATGAGAAATTTTTTTCCTTTTTTAAATTTCATTTTTTATTTTCCCTCTGCAGAAAAGTTCAAAAGGTGGCCATGGAGTTCAGTCATACCCAAATTTTGATCCGTCAGCTGATGTTGCTGCTTTGGACAGAGCTATTACTGTAAAGGGTAAGAGGAGTAAATATTTAACTTGCTGTATTAGGACTCACAGGAAATTTTGAGAATAACACTGAATAAAATATCAGAGCAAGAGGCAATGGCAAGCGAGAGAGGGGCCTCTGCTTTTAAAAGCTTGGCAATACCTTAAATTGTGCCACTTGGTGAAGTATCTCAGTTCTTTGATAGCCTGGTGGTGTATTACAGTTTCAGACCTTAATGCTATATTAAAGTTCTTGAATATATTGAAGGAAGTGTTGTAAAATTTCAATTTCTAGGGAAGGACAAATGCTGCAACATACCATACTAATACTTTTTGGCTTTATTTCTGTAAAATTCCTGCAAGAGGTAGTGATTATGCTGATAATGTATTGTGTGTTTCTGCTACATTTCTCGCTTTTAATGAAATTCACATTTGGCACTTTGTACTTAAAAAGGTTTTCCAGTTTGACATACTGAGATTAAATGAGTATGCCATCTATTTTCTTTTTTAGTGTGGGTTTCTGTTTGCTTGGGGATTTTTAGGTTTTTTTTCAGTATAATGGAAGACTACACTCAGAACACTTTAAGACTTTTTGTATGAAATTTGTGTGTCCTAGAGGGGTCTATTTATTTGGTTTCTTAGCTACATCACTAATCTTGTGAGTCTGTAGATGATTACAGCTTTTCCTTTGGTTAATCTTGAGTTTGTCTAGAAACCAAAATATGACATAAAGCAGATCATAATAACAAAAAATGTAACTGGCTAAATGACTTTGAATATTTTGGGATTTTGATTGGTGATTCATAGGTGTGGATGAAGCCACCATCATTGACATCTTGACTAAAAGAACAAATGCTCAGCGTCAGCAGATCAAAGCTGCCTATCAGCAGACTAAAGGAAAGGTAAGGTATATTCAAGCCAATCTTAAATTTTCACCCAGAATATATATGTTTCTCCTGGCTCAAATGGTATATATGAGTAAAGATAGAATACTGAATAGGATAGGAGAGTTGTAGGACCTTAACACTGTTCCCCAAGTATACCGACACTGGTCTAGGGAGGGGCTTCTAGTGTTCTCCCACCTGTAAGTAGTAAAACTGCTTGTCCCTGGAATTGAGAAGCTTGGAAGTTACTACATGTTTCTGCAAAGTGTTTAAATTGCTCTTACTCTTCTCAATTAAAGATTTTCTTCATTTGGACCTGTAACTCCAAATTGAAATTAGTTTCACAGTTGGCATACCAGACATAGTGAGCATTTGTTCCTTGGACAGGGATTCCTTTGAGGGTAACTTTTAAAGGCCAACTTAGAAAGTAAGTCTAACATCTGACTTTAGCCTAACTTTCCTGTTTATGTTCGGGAAACCTCACCTGTGATTTTCACAACCCTCTCCTCCCTCAGAGGAAGCTCCAGCTTTGCAATTATAATTTTAAGATAATTGTAGTAAATGTATAATGTCAAGGGTTAAAGAACAATAATGTTGTTAGATTATCAGATGCCTTAGTTCCTGGCACAGAACAAAACTAGCTATGGACATAGTGCTTATTTCTGAAATAATCTCATTGGTTTAGCTATCCTGACAAAGCAGGTTGACATTCTCACTCTTACAGCTACAGCCTGGACACAAACAGAATAAGAGTAGTGAACATTTTTACATAGGTGGCAGAATAAAGCAGACTTAAATTTTTTTTTTTCACCCCTCTTAAATTTAGGTCAAATTAGAATATAGCTCATGTCTTCAGGACTTGTGGTTTTGTTTAGGGTGGTTTTACATATTTTCACTTCAAACTCTGTATCCATCATGCAATAAATGATGAATTCAAATGTTACTCAAATAAGCAACTCAGTCCTAATTGTAAGAGCAATATGGCATTATCTTCTCTTGAAGAACAAGCAGGCTATTTGGAGTCTTCTTCTCATGCTGTAAATGGTTCAATATACCTGAACTAGCTGAACTGCAATGTGTGAAGGCACTCCTGAATATTCACTGAAAAACCCTCCCTGATGATTTGGTTAACATAAAGGTGACCAATTTGAAACTTGAAGTAGGGCTTCATAATTCTTACTATTATAGATAAAGGAATGATGTAAACTAAGAATGATCAGAGGTCAGACTAATTTTTGGACTGCAGCTGAACAGCAGCTACACTTTTACCACTCATTAAGCTTAGTGTGTTTCTTATTCCTGAAACAGAGTCTAGAAGATGCTTTGAAAAAGGCTCTGAAAAGCCACCTTGAAGATGTTGTTGTGGCTTTGCTCAAAACTCCAGCTCAATTTGATGCTGAAGAATTACGAGCCTCTATGAAGGTAAGGCAAAATCTTCAGAGAAGAACTTTCGTAGAGAACATCAGTAATTATCAAGGCCTGTAAATGACACTGGACACAGATTTCAAGGCTTGTGTATTATCTTTATTTAAATTTCATTTTGTAAAATAAGTCTGTATTGGTAATTCAGTTTATGAGAACAAGACCCAGTAATCTCTGCTGAATTTCAGAGTTGGGGATTCTTCTGTGAGAATGAACTCCTTCTGTCTTTTGAAAACTGGTTGCTGATGGGAGCATAGTGTTTACATACATGTTTACATAAGAGAATGAAAAAAGGGGAGGAGGTATTTTTCTTCAAAGATTTTACATTCCTATCTTTTATGTGCACAGTTTGATCCTTTTAGCGCTTCTTTTGGGGACCAGTATATTAAATGTGATAAGAATATAATTCCAAAAGGGCTGAAATTACAATATTATATGGAAGCATGTTTTTAATTTTTCTCATTCCATGTGGTGCCTTCAAAGCCAAGCCAATGATTTACGTTTTACTTCTGTTATGAATTTTAAGCTTGCTCTATTGAACAACATCTCTAAAAGTCAATCACTTTTATCAGGGGCTTGGAACTGATGAAGATACCTTGATTGAGATTCTGGCCTCAAGAACCAACCAAGAGATCAAAGAAGCCAACAGATACTACAAAGAAGGTAGTTCAGAGCAAGAAAGAAGTATTAACAGTCTAACCCTGTAGCCAACACTTTAGAGACACTGCCTCACCTCTTAAAATAAGGAGCTGAGAACAGTATGGGAGGCAAATGAAACTTCACAGAAAATTGACAGAGTTGCTGCGGAGGGAGGTCACGGTGACTTTTGCTGACCTATGTAGATCCCAGTAGTGCAGGAAAAGATACACCACCACTGCTGGAATTGTGGGTGTCTCATGGACTGAGTCACACATTTAGATGCATTCTAGGATGCATGCAAAACAAAGCTGCTTTTCTTCCCCTGTAACTAAACCTTGGCTGATATTTTAAGATAAATGGATAGACTTGAAAAAGGAATCTTACTGAGTTAGCAACAGAGACTTGTTAGCAGTAGGAGGAACAGTGTACTACACGGGGAAAATATTTGAAGAAATTACTAAAATGTAGTGTGGTGTCTCTCTTATATGTTGAGTTTACTGTGTTTTCTAATTAAATCCTTTTTTCTGAGATGATGAGGTAACTTTGACCAAGACATTTCTTCTTAGATGCTCATATTAATAGCTTGAGTTTTTGGGAGAGTTTTGTGTTTGAGTACAGTACTGATAAGGACAGCCACAAATAAGAATGAAAAAGAAAAAGGGTCAGAAAGAGGTTTTTGTATTTCACAAGCAGAAACCCAAGAAAATATTACCTACAAGGCCTTAGAGGATATTTTTCAGCACATTTTGGGTTTAACCTCCAATTTCACAGCACATCTCACAGGATTTAGAGGATATGTTAAAAATAAACTCCTTCACTTGAAATCAAATGAGAAAAAGTACGAAAACTACATTTCTAGTGGACATATTTAAGCGGGAAATTAGGAAAAGACTCAAAAAGATCACAGAAAGGTTTGGAAGGGCCTCTAAAAATTATCTAGTCAACTTAGTTGATACAATACAAACTATGATTTGATTTCAGTGCTGAAGAGAGATCTGACACAAGACATCGTCTCTGACACATCTGGAGACTTTCAAAAGGCTTTGGTTGCTCTTGCCAAGGTATGCTATGCTTAAGCATTTTCAGTGGCAATATCTATTATCAAAAAATCAATGTTGTCAAGGCTATTTTAGAGAGACATGTAATAAATAAAGATTTAGGTAATATTTATTTCTTTGCATTGCTTTTTTTCACTTTCACATCCTTGACCATTATAAACTGTTCTTAAACAAACTGAAGTGAGATTTTATCTCAAATGCCTTTTAAAAAACTGCATTGGGAAACATATTTCCTTTTTATCAGTTATGCTTTCAAGACTTTTTTTGTGCTATCTTTAAGTACTAGAAAAAGTAACAGGCATAATGTCATGTCAATGGCCTAGAAGTAGAAAAAGAAGAAATGCTTAAAATTAGTAAAATAAACTTTTTTTTCCTGTTAAGGTATATTTCTAGTAGGTAGATGATGGGACAAAGCCAGGGAGTTATCAAACACTGGACCTCCCCAATAAAACGACCCTTTTAAAATGACTAAGTATTTTATTTTTGAGTATATGCATATGAAGCTTGTACTTAGACACAGGATGATTTTTTAGTACATCCATGTACATGGTTTGGATTTTCAGTTTTAACTTTCAAGTCAGCTTGAAAGGTATTGATTGAACGATCATCAGGGAGCAATGTTAAGAAACAAATACTTCTGTGGATTTTTAGGTAGGAATTAAGAAATAAGTTGCTGGTGGCTCCAGAAGTATGTTCTCTGATAACAAATGCAACAGTTTTATTCACAGAATGTTTGACATAACTGCACCTATTTCCAGTTATATATTAGTTTGAGTGGTACTGCACAACTCTAAACTGTTGAGCTTTAGTGAACTGAATGATTGTGAGTAACAGTGAAATTTTATTTATTTCTTTATGTAGGCTGATCGATGTGAAAATCCTCATGTGAATGATGAACTTGCTGACAATGATGCCAGGGTAAGGTCATACTTGGCACTTTGCAGTTCTTCTGACTTACTTGAGATTATGCTGGCTGAATCCTGTATATTGCAGACCTAACAAAGATTTCAATGTGATACAGCAGTCATTTCTGAGAAGATAGTATTTTACAAAGTTCATGTAAGTTCATTATATGAAGGAAATTAGATCTTCACCCTAATACCTACCTTCAGAAACATTTCTGCGAGACCTCATCTAGTTCATGTGAAGCATGCAGACCATTTGAAGTACAGGTCACAAGTAGAAGAGTCAGACCCAGTCTTCCTTCTGTTTATGAAACAGTTCTTGAATTAAGGAACAAGGGTGTGCTCATCTATGTGCAGAATTAGCTACCCTACATTTACCAGTGTGAACTCTGCGGTGTATTAGATACAGCTATTGCTTTACAATGAAGAACATTTTAAGATTATTGGTAAACCTCACAGTTATTTTCTTAATAATTCTAAAATAAACATCTGATCTTTTTCTTATTTCTTTCAACATTAGTGGCACTATTTTTGATAAAATCTTGATAAAACTTAGCAGTCTTTCCTGAGTTTTCACCTATAAAATGTTACATCACAGTTACAATCTAAATTTAGATTACTTCCAATTGATTTTTAAAAAAAATCCAGCAAAGAGTAGGCCATTGAGAAATACTGCTTTAATTCCTAGTACATAAGGAGTTCAGTTCTGTTATCTGCCCTGGATATGAAAGTAAACTAATACTTTGTCTGAGCTCAAAAGTTCAGTACTGTTTATCTTGATGCAGAGTGTTAAATCTTTGAGCTGTGTGGAGGTCTTTAATTATTACTCTTAGAGAGGTTGGAGGAAGTGAGGAAAATGGAGGAGACCGATAAGGTTTTTACTTTCCTGGAAGTAAAAGTCACTCCTGGAAAGATAAGGAAGTACTTGGTACATAGGCTTCTCCTGTATATCGGACCAGTTAGTTGAAGAAACAGTTTTGTTAGTCTTAAGAAAGCCTATGAGTCTTGAACTTCCATGCAGACTGCTATCACGAAAAATGAAAAACAACTTCATTCAAAAATGTAGTATACCCAGAAAAGCTAGATGATGATCGCAAAATGTCTGAAAATATGCTTTTTAGCTGCATAGTGTTCTCTAGGTACTGTTATGACATAAGTGAAGTATGAAGCATTATTTGACAGAGCTGGAGTTAGTCTGAGGTAGGGTAGAGTTTTGATCTGGATTGTGTCAAGGGACAGTGTTCATTACTAACAAGCAATGGCCCTCAAAAGTACAGTGTTCCTGTTTGAGTTTTATTATTCCCATATTGACTTTGCCACCTTCTTTTCTTTATGACAGGCCTTGTATGAAGCAGGAGAGAAAAGGAAAGGAACAGATACCGGTGTGTTTGTTACTATTCTTACTACAAGAAGCTACCCACATCTTCGAAGGGGTATGTTGAACAAAGATTCATGCTTCTCTGGGATGGGTTTTGAACATGGCCTGCTCATGAATTCAGCGAATATACAGGTTATCAAGACATGACCCCAACTGGAAGCATGCTTGCTGACTAGGGGTGTGGTTGGCAGCCTGGCTGTTCTTTCCATAGTAGAGATGAGCAATATTATTTAGGCTGTTAACAAAACTGAAGTCTCAACTGGGTTGTGATCACAACGCCAAGCAATCAGAGTGGAAGAGGTTCTGAGGACTCCCCAAAATTGCCTTGTTTTTTAGCCAGGTTGCCCTAGACAGAGGGCTATCACACAACATCACAGGGTCTGGTGTAGTCAGTTGGCAACCTCTACCCCTGCTGATGGGAAATGAACCCTTCCATCCTAACAAAGTCCCGTTCCGTATGCTGACTCCACCAGTCTGTGCAGTAATGCTGCTCCACATTGTGCAGTCTGAAGAAAGTGAGAAAGAGGACCCATAAACAGTCCTCTGCTGCAGCAGTGAGGACAGAATAAAGCAGAGACAATGCAGGGAGAATACTGTTTTCATCCCTTATTTAGTCTTTCAGAAGTACACCAAATACAGCAAGCATGACATGAACAAGGTACTGGATTTGGAGCTGAAAGGTGATATTGAGAACTGCCTCACTGCCCTTGGTAAGTGGTTCTGCAGATTGAAACCTACTGTGTGTACTGACTAAACTTAAACTTTTACTTCTGCCATAATTGCTCTGGTCAGAAACTATTCTTTACTTACCCTGCTTCATTGAGAAGATTGCTAAATAATGCCTTGGAAAACCTAATCCAATCATAGTGATTTAATTGACATCTAAAATCAGTTGAAGTTGATGACTGGGTAGAAATACCTCTCCTGGTATGTGGAAAGGTCATTCAAGGAGAACAGATGAGTTGTCTACAGAGCAAGAACTTTAAAAGAAATCAATATGCCAAAAAGAGCTGTCAGAACAGCCACATTTTTTATTAAAAATCCAATAGTTTTAAACCTGTCTTCAACCAAAACCCATTCTTTGACTCTTAAGTTTCATGTTGCAAGGATACTGACAATATACAATTATTAAAAATATAACAAGTTCTTTTCTGTGGTTTTGTTCATGAAAATATTAATATAAATCTAGTAATTGTTGTTCATGAACAATAAGGTAAGGAAGGGACTCCCTCTTACCACTGGATGAGGGATGTAACTGGGAGCCAGACACCCATCTTGTTCTTAGCTTTTATATCACTGTCAAGCGTATTTTGGATAAAAGAATAATTTCCATCAGATCCCTCTTATTATCAAAATTGAACTATAACTTAGTTTACAAAATACCAGATTATAAGCTCCAGCTCTGCTGTAGAAGGCATAAATGCTTTCACATTTTTCTCTTTGGGAGCTGCAACACCTTCTGTAATTTTGTGGCAGTAAACTAGGGAGAACAGCATTGTTTTTATAGTAACTATTCTCCCCTGACTGAATTGTAAACAGAGGAAATGAACTTCTCATCCTCGTATATTTTGACATAAGGTAACAAAGAAGTACATAAATAGGGTCTGCAGGTAGGAAAAATGAGACTGTTTTTAAAGTGTTTTATTGCTAGACTTTTGTTACATGTATAGCAGAAGTGACCTTATCTCACTGCTTTGTTACAGTGAAGTGTGCCACAAGCAAACCAGCTTTCTTTGCTGAAAAGCTCCATTTGGCAATGAAGGTAATCTCAGTAAAAATCTCCTCTTTGTAAACATGAGGTGCTATATAAGCTGAAAAGTAGAAAGTTAGCTAGAGGTCTCTAGGCCCTGTGTGTGATAGAAAGGGACTGCAGAAGGAAATTCAGTGTATTTCTCTCACTCCTTCTGTTCTTTCCTTTGAAACCTGAGTATTTTCCATTGGAGGAGTTGTGTGTTTGCTGTAGTGTGTTCAGGAGGGCATCTGTCCATACACACATATCTTTTACTGTTACAGTGACAGGAAGGTGACTGGAACTTCTCTCACTTATGAAACAACGATTATAGTAAAAAAAGGAAAAAGGCAAACACTGTTGAAAAAGTAATGAAAAAAGGCAGTGAAGTCTAGGCTGTCCCTAATGTCTTGCAGGCACAGTGAAGGAGATGTCTGTTTTTAGGAAACAGCTAAAAGAAATGTTTAAAAATGTTTAAAAAAC
The DNA here is from genome assembly GCF_041296385.1 of Aphelocoma coerulescens. Taxonomy (NCBI): domain Eukaryota; kingdom Metazoa; phylum Chordata; class Aves; order Passeriformes; family Corvidae; genus Aphelocoma; species Aphelocoma coerulescens. The sequence continues at coordinate 61,858,694 of NW_027184085.1, forward strand.
CCCAAACAGGGTGGAGGTAGCCTGTCAAAAGTGAATTGTGCTCATAGGGAACATCAGACAGGTATGAGACCTCCCTGTTACAAGATACTAAAGGAAAAGGAAAGGAGTATGTCCATCTACAAAGAAGTCTGATAGATTAACACACAGAACTTGATTAAAGATATTTCAGTGTAAGTAGCATAATTATTTTCCCTTTTTTTTTCTCCCCCTTTTTACTTTGTTTCTTTTAATAGGGTGCTGGGACTCGGCACAAAGACCTCATCAGAATCATGGTTTCGCGCCATGAAGTGGATATGAATGAGATCAAAGGCTATTACAAGAGTCTGTATGGCATCTCTCTTCGCCAAGCCATTATGGTAGGTTTTCTCCCACCTGACATATGAAATGCAGAACAACTAGATTATTTCTGAAGTCCAGTAGAGGTCCATTCACTTTTCTGTTCCTCAGTCACCAGTTCATCCTGAGTAGCTCATTGTAGATGAGTAACTCATGTTTCCAATGGCCCACAGGCTGGGAGAACTAATTCCTTTTCCAGGTCAAAGTTTATGTCAAAAGAACTACAGTAATTTGTTAGTAGTGATGCATGTCTCAGGATGTCACCTTAGAGTAGAAGCCAAGAGCTGAATGGAGAAACAGTATCCCCAAATTCCTGCACTTAAGCACTACATTGGCAGGAGAGTGAAGAAAATTACCGTGACAGCTCTAATGGAGATACTTGACATAACTGGATATTGGCTTTTAAGATTTGGGGTACTCCAGCAAATGAATTTTTAATTTTGTTAACATTTATTTGGCCTGTTTTCCCTATGACCTAACCTAAATGAGTTAAACTAACAAAAACATTTTGTTAAAAGGGACTGACTACCCGATGTATTTTCCAGAAAATTTAAGCAGTGGGGGACTTGAAGAAAGCTAAACTGGCAAAGCATCTTTGTGGAGAGTAGTAGACATAACTGAAAAAAAGAGATGTCTTGATTGGAGTAGAAACATACTCCCTGCATGTATGAAAATGCCTTTTGGATTTTTATTGGTGTCTGCTATGCTTTCAGTTAGGTGCCAAAGGTCACTTTAATCTTCCCTTAAGCGTGTCTGTGATCTGTAATTTGATATGTAATTACACCACCTCATCATGTTCCAAAGTGGTGATTACATCCTAATGTCTTGAGGTATAGCTTGGCTACGCAAAACAAGTCATGTATCTCTGAAAACTAGATTCAAATGAGAGAAAACAAGAAATGCATGTCATAATTGCACTGAATACTTAATGCATAATTGCTGAATAAGCAATCCCATGGTGAGTAAAGTGTCACTGTACTGTTAGCCTTTGTTTGAGATGCTTCTAGAAGCAATGTGTACACATGAAGTATTTTAATATTAATAAGCATTGGATAACACTGATCAAGAAAGAAATTTTTACTTTATTTAGAGTAAAAGCTTAAACTCCTGGGTAGATAAAAATCTTCTGTGCTTCTCTTTTTCACTTACATCACTAGACCTCCCAGCATTTTTACTAGCCTTGTCTACCTATACTCCACTCTGGAAATGCATGTATTTATTTCTAGGTCATGCAGATAACTTCAGTGAGGGTACTTGGTTCGAGCTCAGTCTGTGGCTAACCGGTGTCTTATCAAGTGATTAATTCATATAGATGGAGCACTGATATTTGATCAATGTATATTGAATGTTAATTGGAATTTATTTTACTTGAGACCATTATTCTAACAACTGTGCGGTTTTCATGCTTAAATTTACAGGATGAACTCAAAGGGGATTATGAAACCATCCTGGTGGCTTTATGTGGAAGTGATAACTAAGTTTCATGTTCCTGAAATGCACTCAAGCCCAGTTGCTGAAAGTCTTTGTATTTGCATGTCTATATAAAACACAGGCTTTACACACGGAGGTTTCTGTGGAAGGGTACTTAGTGCATATATATTATGTTTTTTTCAGTATCCTTACTCTGAACGGCATCAATATTTCTGGGTGCCATTATTTATCCAAAGTGAAAAAATGCCCCCAAGTTTCTGTTTGCATATGAAAATGGTAAAGTTTTCATCTATGCTAAGCAAATAAACTTTTAAAAATAAAATTCAGCCATGTGTAACTTTGTATACCTTTTGTTGCTATTCTGCATTTAGTTTCAAGTTCTGTGAGTACAGTGTGTGAGGGAAAAGTCAGAACATAATGTAGTAATATCAAGTGTAGCTGAGTCTGTACTTTTCAATTCCACTTCAGCTAGGGTTTGTGTAAGCCAGATATAAGAAAAGCACTTAAGGATATCCTGTTAAAAAAAAAATATATATAAAATTAATAGAAAAACGGCAATGATGTCTCTGTCTTGTTCTTATTTAAATTTCAGGGTGAATAAACCTGTTGTGTTTTGTACACTGGAAAAAAAATTAAAATTCTTCATAGGACATTATGGGAGACTGAAATGATAAGGGCTAATGGCTCAAACAATAAGCTGTTTGCAAAAGCTTTGGGTGCTTTTCTGAGGCCAGGTTTGCACTCCCCCCCCCCCAACTTAAAAAGGGAGGAGGAGAGTTTTTCAATGTGGAGTGGCAAATCCTCTGATCTGCAGAAGACTTCTTTTTGGCAGAGTGCAAGAGGGTCTCAGCAGGAACATGTCCTTTGTGAGAGCCCAGCCTAGCTATTCAACTTCAAAATGGGAATGAGGGAGCACTTAAAATTTTCATTTAGAGTAAAGGAGAAGATGATATAGAGTTAAACATGTTAGTAATATAAAAACAGTTAATCTGATTACAGGGGCTTTGCAGGACAATGCAACAGAGGAAATGTTTACTGTGTATTGCTGTATTCTAAGAAGTTCTTCTAATTGTAAGGCATTTCATTGTTAAGTATTTTATGCATGCATCTTTGCTAGAGGCAAGAGTAGTTGCATTTTGATTGTATTCTATTCTTGTCTACTTCTAAAATGCAAATGCTGATTTTTTTGAAGAGGAGGGTTTGGTTTGTGTAGTGCTGTATCAAGGAGAAGTCAGAGTTTACTGCAAGCTAGCTCAATTCCCCGGGGTTATTTGCTTCTCTCTGAGAGGCACAGGTTTCTGCACAGTTAGGGAACTACTTCCTTAAACATTGAAAAAAACAGAAGTTTTTTTAAAAAATTCCATTCATATGGCTCTTTCATACAGCTATTTCACAATTGTTTTGAATGTTATGATGTATTTATTGCCATGGAAAATTGCAGCCCATTATAGTTTGGAAACTTTAATGCTGCAAGAAGTAGGACTGAGGTTAATACTTGTGAAACAGAGAGACTGCACCATCTATTTCACTACCAGAAGGCCCCATGATGGTCTGAGTAGAAGTGGGAGATGTTTCTAAAAAACAAAAAAGACCAAAAAAAAATGGCTTTCAGGTATGCTAACATAAGTGAAAAGGTTATTTCCTGGCATTAAGAAGCACAGTCCTTGTCTTAAAGAGATATGCTGCACAGTAAAGAAGAGAGACAGAGAATTAAATGGACCAGCACAAGTAATCTTTGTTTTCTATGCAAAGTAATAAGAGCATCAGCAATGAAATGTAAGTGAAAGTCTAAGAATGCTGACTCTAATCAGGTTGTCATTAAGATAAGATGGGTTACCACAGAAGACCAGTTATTTGGATTTTGTTTGCTCCCATCTTTTTGCATCAAAAGAGAAAATGTCACATAAAATCACTGCAAATGAATTTTAGTAAGTCCCTAAGGACTCCATTCAGTAGCATCCTTCTCTGTGTGCTGAGCTTCAAGCATGGGATGAGTCCACAGATTTGTACCTGGGAGGTATGTTTACAAATTTTCTGCAGCTGTTTTCCCAACCAATGTTAGAAATTAAGTACCAGTATAAGGAAAAATACGAGAGGCAAAATAAAATAGGTATTTTTCTAAACTTATCTCAAAATCAAGAAGTCCACCACGACAAAGTCATACTGGAAAGAACCTCTCGCTGCTTATTCAGACTGTTCAGAGGAAGGCTTGCTGGGGCATAGTCAGTGAGCTGGAATCTTCACCACTATTTTAGTGAAACACAACAGCTGCCCTGAGATGGCGCAGGTATTTCATAACACCCTACAAAAATAAAGAAGGCTTTACTCAAGCGTGAACATGGGATAGAAGGAATGTAGCCTCTCATGTTTCAAATGGAAAGTCATTTATTAGAACTTGTGAGGAATGGTCACCCACTCGATGGGGAATGGCCATCCAGCCATTTAAAGATAATGGAAGGGAGGTGAGTGGTGAACTCGAGGAAACGAAATGTCAGTAAATATGTTACAGAAATGGCCATAATGAAATTCATGAGAAGAGCTTCCTTGCTTTGTTGTAAGTTGGTGGGAGGGGAGGAGAAAAAGGGTCACAAGAAAGGCAGCAAGAAGATTGAAATATGCTATTTTTCATCATTGTACACTTGCAGTCTATCAGCAGAAAACTACTGGGAGGGAATAGCTTCAACACAAACGTAGATGAGAGAATATCACCCTCCATACTAAGCAGGAGAAGCTTTCTTAAGGGCTGGTAGTTTTGAAATAATTTAGAAAAGTATTGGAAAACCATTCCTTCAAGTAGCACTAATTCTTTCACTACTGTTTGATAAAATACACTGGAAATGCTACTTTTGTCACATTTAACTTATTATTCCTTTATGATCAGCCATCTGCTGCACGCATTGGACAGATTCTTCAGGTTCTCTTGTACTGTGAATGCTTTTCTGACCCTTTTGGATTTGCCCTCACAAAACAGATAATGAATGTACAGGAGGCTAGAAAAAGGTACACGAGTTTCCAAATGGCGTTTCAAAAAAATTTGAGCTCTGATGCCACCTTGTGACTGTCGCGAACAACGACAAGGAATAGTATTAGAACAAAAACTCCATCTAAAAACAGCCGAAGGTTTTATACTGACACCGTTTCCGGGCTGTCAGAATAAAGAGACATAAAGTAATTCAGCATATTACGGAAAATGAGGATTTTCCTATATTTCCCCTTCTCCAGCATTCCTTTTTCCCCACACTGGTTTAAAAAAGAACAAGTAGAGAAAAAGAACTGGCTGATGTATTCTCAAGGGGAGAGGCAAAGAGCAGTTTCTCACCGCACTGAGACAGACAGCTGTAGAGTATGAAAAAAACCTCCGAACCCAACACATCACCAAACCTTTCTAAAACCATAGCAAGCATGTATAGGTGCTTACAACAAGCCCTGTACTTGAAAGACTCATCCACTATGCAGTATGTCTTTCTTATTCAGCAGATTTGGGCAAATATGGGTGAACTTCTAATAGACACCATTATACAAGATGCTATGGCAAGGTGATACTGCTAAAAAGATAAAACTACATAAATTTATTTTGGGAAATTAAGATGGTTTTCTATCTCCATTCCAGAGGTGGCCTGTGCCCAATTCTATCAATTGCTCTGTGCTTATATTATATGCCCATTTTGCTTCGAAAGACTGGAATAATGTAGACAAATTAAAAATCTGGGCTTTAGTTTTTAATGTCTTGTTTTTCAATCTACTCAAGTGCCTCCTTCATTCAGCTGGACCAAATATAGAAAAGCTAAACACACTTCTTCTAAGGAGTTCAGATTTACAAAAGTGGTGGTAAGCTATCATAGTAGGTGCCCATCACCATACCTGTTATTGCTTTATATGCTATTCTTCACAAATCAATGAATCATAATATTTCTAGAATTGTCTGAATAAAGAAGGACAGAAATTAGATCTTGTATGTTCTTTGATTGTGCTATGCAGAGCTGTACATTAAATCGTTCACTGTGATACTAATAGAGGTTTCCTGAACAGTTGTGGCTAATAAGTATTGGATCATATGCATTTGTGATTTGCAGTAATAACTTACCTTGGCAATTAAACTTACTCTGCCTATTTCAAACTCTGCTTAGTCCTTCCTTCTTATCCACATTAAATAATCATGGGTCATTATAAAAAATTGCCAGCTGATTTTTCCAAATAGCTGATGAACGTAAATTAATGTATGAAGAAAAATTTTGAATTTCTTATTGCTCAGTTTTATCCATTTTAAAATTCAACACTTTCTTCTTCTTCCACAACCACCTCTTGCCATATTCTAACCTATGCTAGAACTTGGCTGCTAAACTACTGGCAAATTTCTTAGAAGCTTCTTGGGAGGTTATGTCAGGCTTCAGGAAGTCCAGTTGAACTGCAAAGGTTCTTCTGCTATTTCTGCCATTTTACAGCAAAGCTCTTCACTCTCTGTGGAGTCATGTATCTTGAATTATGGGGATGATTGAGAGATTTTTAATATATTTTTCTTCGTATCTAACATTTCAATTAGTGTTAGTTTATTGGCAAATTAATGCTTTTGATCCCTGAATTGGTAATATTACTTCCAATACTTGCTTATTTGAAATAATAACTGGATATAAATAAATACCATGCATTCCTTATTTTTCCAGCTAACACTATCCAGTTCTTCAAATAAGACTGGACGGTTCTGTATGGATTTTTTGTTGCCTAATCTGAAATTGTTGCTATGTGGAATTGTTTGAATTATATAAAGTTTGCCTCTAATTGACTGAGGCGAATGCTTCTGAAGTATCTGAAAAACAGGATACTTGATATTATGGAAAGTTGAAGACTTTGTTAATCCATGGTTTATCTACCAGGTCTAGAAACAGTGTTATAGTTAAGTGTTTTTATCAAACTTTGATATGAACATGTGGCAAGTTACCTGAACTTCCTTAATTCCACTCCACAAAATTTAAATCTTAGGATTTGGAATTTATAATTTTATTTTATCTATATGTATACTTATCCTACTAATAAGGAAAATACAAAAATACAGTATATGAAACTCTTACAAATACTCAAAACTTACAAAAATAAAAACTCCCAGTCTCCATAGATTTAGTAGCACAAAATGAACTGGGGGAAATAAAAATACTTTCAGTGAAGCATCAGTGCTGCTACAAAGCTCTACACTGGAGAAGAATTTTATTTTTCTTTTTAATGCAGAATACAAAATGCATTCCGAGGACATGGCTTGGCTGCAGATAAATTGTCCATACTGCCTAAAACCACCAGATGTAGCTGTTGATGCTTGCAGCAGGAAGAACGCACACACCCAAACACACACCCACACCTGCCTGCCCCCCTTCTCCTTCCCTTCCCCAGTTGGGTATTTCTTGGTTCGGGTAAGTGATGTTTTGGATTTTTTTTTTTTTTTTTTTTTTTTTTTTTTAGCAAATCTTCATGTTGTGGCTTTCCTTAAAATATTACCTAGGTCTTTTCACAGTCTGAATGTATCAGTTCCTCTTCCATTAGACATGATACAAAAAGGTGGAGTGTAAAATTTAAACATGACATGACTGTTGATGAATTAATTATAAAGTAATGATCATTGAAAATAAGTTAACATATGCTTCCAGCAATTGGCTTGACATTGTGACTAGAGTGGTGCAGCACTAGACTGGTTTCTCTTGCAGAATTGATGCATTTTACATAGCTGGGATGTAGCAGTAATCTGATGAGCTGCAATTGCCACAATACCAGATGGATCCCTGAAAATAGGAGTCCTGTACTAATCTGTCTAAATTATTGAATTCGGTAGCCACTTGGCAATATATCAGGGAATGCTTGTAGAACTGAATCAAAATAGATTATGAGGTTTTATTTTCAGCTATATCTATAAATGTTCTGTGTCCTGTTTTACCATTTTTGTGGGAAATGCATTTAAATAGAATAGTTTAATTAGGAAAACTATGAAAAAAAATTAAATTATATATAAAATAAAAAACCCAACCAATTTCCTTATCAATAAAAAGAAGGTACACATATAAGCATATACAAAACTTTTTATATCATTTTCTTCTGAAATGATTAAGACAACTATGTTTGCAGCCAAATGTATTTGCATTTAGATGCTTTTCTAGAGTATAATTGTAAAATGTACATTTAGGGAGAAAGAGACAGAAAAGATGGATATGGCAGTGGAGACAGTCATGCATTTTTCTGGTTGTCATACTTCATTCATGCCCTGTGAATGAAGAAGTATTGAAGCTAGGGGTCTAATGTTGCTACTAATTTCTAGCTGATAAATGCAAACAAATATTTAGTATAATAAAATTTCAGTTTTGGAAGAATGTTAATGGTTGACTGTTGGCAAGCACTCATACCTGTACATTTATGAATGTTGAAGAACTGGGAGAGATGCCTGAATTTTTGGGTTTAGTTTACTGTTAGTGAAAGTGTTTTATTTATTATTACCATAAGTTGTGTTATACGTACAAATGACTGGTAGAAGACTGGCATCTACACTCCTACCTGAATGAAAGTGAATACCCTGCAGATACAAAAGATCTGTCATACAGGGTGTCATGCACTCCATTGTGCACTTGTCCATTGAGCCCATCTCCTGTTCTCACTTGTGCTTCTGTGACTTTGTACAGATTTTAGGGTGCCTACTGTGGTATAAATACACTTACATCAACATTTGTATATCTGTATGTGGTACTTTGATTCCATGGCGCACAGCTGATCTGCACAGAAGCCCTGATAGCTTCTCTGGACATCACATGGCAAACACCTGGTCCAGGCAGCAGTGCAAGTGGATCATCAGTGCAAGAAGCCATCTGATGGTCACAGTGAGAGGAAATCTAGAAGCAAAGCTACAGGAGTTTTGCCATGAGAAACACTAGAACTCAGAGTAAAATTAATTCCTGAAGAATTAAGTTAATAATGAAGTACACTGGTTTCTTAAGCATCATTCCCTGCTCAGCCAAGGCAAATTCACTGCAGTCTCTGAGCCAGGAGAAAAACAGCGGCACTTTTACCCTTTCTAATAACCTAGTTCCTGCTGCTGCTACCTCAACACAGTTTTGCTCTCTCGGTCTCACAAGAGAGGTTTTTTCCCCTCTCCTCTTCTTCCCTCCTAATCCTCCCCTCCCCTCATGCTGAGGGTAGCTGCTGCCATTGGAGAGTCTAGGTCTTAAAGGTAAGAGCTGCATTACAAAATGTGTACACAGACCAAAGAAAGTGTACAGAAACTACCACAGAATTGTCTTATCAAGCAAAAGATGTGAATCAGGGTATAAAAAGTAAATTTTTTACTTCTGTTTTCCCCGTTGTACTTAATCTGTGCTTTATAACAAGGATCTGCTTTGCTTGAGTTTTGAACTCTGTGCTGCCCCTCACAAAGGTACAACAAAACAATTCTAATTTGTATGTTTATGGTACAAAAGGTCATGAAAACAAGCTCTCTATGTTTGTACCATTTTTGTATAGTCCATAGCATGTTTTAAAGTCTAGGGTGCCTAATTTTCATATTTTCTTCAGATACCTGGAAGTGCCACTGCAGTTTTAAAGCTCCAGCAATGACTCAGTCATTTTACACAAAAAAGAGGAAAAAACCCAAATGTTGAAACCAATGTCACCTGCATTACAGTAACTTTACAGTAACGTTTATTTTAACCAACCCCATTCAAATGTTTGGGGGAGGGAGGGATGTTGTTTGGCTTTTTGGGGTTTTGGCAGGGGGGGGTTGTCTGCTTTTTTGTGTATTTTTTTTTCCCATTGAATTAAGAGGAATTCATTGAGGAATTCATTAAGGAATTACAAAGTTGATTCTGAAACTGAGTTGTTTGCTGCCACACAAACGTGTTTACTTGGAAAAGAGTTGCAAATACAATGCATTACAAACATTCTTGATTTGTTTAAACTGTCTGCTCTCACTTTGACTACTGGCTAAGAATGCCTTCAACATTTTTTAGGCTGCTATGATTTCAATTAATTGGTTGATCCAGTTCAAAACAGATGTTGCTCTGTGTTTCATGTACCAAGAAACAGAGAAAGTCTGAATATGGCTGTCCCTTGTTAACTTTCTATGCTCTGTCCCTTGTTAACTTTCTAGTCTTTTGACTGGTGGCACCTGCAACTTACAGTAGGAATCCCAGTTGCATATATACGACTCACAGTCAATGCTTAAGACTGCTGGTGGAGAAAAGTAGGATGCAGGGAGTGTGATCTATTTACAGCTGTCCCAGATTAATAGAGGGGCAGCTGCATCCAGCATCAGAGTTTCAATAGCCTTTTGAGGATGTCGTAGGGAGTGCTAAAGTGATTTGGTCTAAAAGTTACATGTGCCTGACCCACTATGATGAGTCTGACCCTTGATAAAAAGCTTGTGAGACACAGGCATAAATGCTTTCAATCTGGAGAACCAAACAGAAATATGGGAATGGTCCAGGTTCAAAAAGCAGCCCTAAATTACAAACCTAGACTACTGTTATAGTCTCAAATAGCCTGTTGCCACATACACCCCTTTTGCTTAGACCTAATAATCTTCAAGTAGGTGAAAAGCCTTTTTGACCCTGGAAATTTTTAAATGCCTGTCTTGGATTGAGACAGTTTAAAGAGGTGGGCACTCTGAAATGAGTAACCTCCCCCTTGATTCCAACCAATATCTTCCCACCAGTGATGAATATGAGTAGATACAAGTGAAAAACAACAGTTTAATAGCAAACAGAATGCCAACAGGCAAGGGAAGAAAAGTAAATAACTGCTAGATAGCAAACTGCTACAAACTCACGATCTGCCACACGGACAGAGACCCGAAATGCCGGAAATGCCCTTCCTGAGACCTTGCCCAGCAGGGACAGCCTCAGCTTGTAGGACCAAGGGACAAGATGGCATCAGGTCCCTCCCGGGAAGGCAGGAGCTCACGGAGCAGCTCCAGCAGCAGACGAAGACCTGACGGCTCCTCCAGGGCCGGCAGCCTCCCCACAGAGGGCCCAGCAGGGCGGGCACGGCAGGCGAAGCCGCTGGCCCGGGGCACTCGGTGTTTTCTGTCCCCGGGCGGGCGCTGCTGCTGAGGCTCCGAGGCTCGGGCCGGAGCGGGGCCGCTGCGCTGCTGCTGGCCAGGGCTTCCACTGTGGGCAGGCACCTGCCGAATCCTCCTCAGGGCGGCCCAAAACCCCTACTGCAGCCTCTCCGAGATGGGAAAAAAGGAAAAGCTAAAAAAGAATACAAAAAGGGAAGAAAAAGCCTTTGCCTGAGCAAAGACCAAACAGCCCACAAAGCAAATGCCACGCAGCAAAGCACCAGAAGCAGCCCGTGAGGGAGGATTTTAAAAACACCCAGACACACGCACAGCATACCTGGCTGTAGGGTCTTACAGACACAGTAGCGATTTTTTGAGCACATATAGATATGGAATACAATAACAATGTGGATCACCCCAGGAGAATGCCTCACAAGGGAAAAAAAAAAAAAAAAAAAGAGCACAAAGCTGTTGGTGTTTAGCATGGACTTGTCTGCTGGTAGACATGGACTTTATGATATTTTAACCAAAATAAAAATGATATTTTTCTTTATATGTGATTTTTTACAAGTATTAGCATTCTTCACCCGACCTAAAATTACCATAGTCTGTTAAGTGGGTACTTTATAAGAACATATTTTCACAGTTTATGGTATTCCTACATTGATCCAAGAAACAAGTGAAAGATCAGTGCAGCTACACAGTATCAAGTTGTCTTAATGATACATCTAAGCACGTACTCTTACACAGTAGTTATCCATTGATGTTGCATTACAGATTGCATCCCCAAAATGGCTATCAGTCATCATTTAACACAGGAATGTCCTTAGAGTTCCCCAGCAGATGCCTTGCCAGCTCATTGGCTCCTGTTAGTCTCCATAGTTCATGCTTTAAAACATCTCACTGTTTTAATAACGAAGCCATTTAGCACATTGTTTGCTGTGGGATGTAGAAAGCGTAGTTGCTTTCATTTTACTGGAAATATTCATGCAAGCATGAGAACACACCCAAATCCAGAAAATACAGAAGAGTGACACCACATACTCTGTAACCATCAGCTCAGGGCTGATGCTGAGGCCCATGACACAGGTAGTGCAGTAGATGAGAAGAGCCCAGAATGGCTGTTGATATGTCTTTTGCTTTCTTATGTCACTTACCTTTTCAAATAGGTTTCTAATTCCACTGACAGTTTTGGAGCACATCCAGAAGCAATTTGAAGCCACTTCCAAAGCAGGGGCTGCGTTTTCACGCTTGTTCTGGACTCGTGGGAAATTTTCCTTAAATCCTCCTTGCAGTCCTACAGTGCCCAGCCTTTATTCTGGAATTCCCAGTCCTTCCAGGATGTCATCCTCTAGAAATTGCAGAAGAGTTAAAAGGCTAATTTGTGTTGCACATGTACATTCCAGAGACAACAGCTGTCTAATTTTTTTAAATGAAGCTGTATGTTTTGGCACCGAAGAAATATGACTACTCCCATTCAGCAGGTGCTAATGAATAGGGACGATGGTTCAAATTAATTTTCATTTAATTTTGTCCCTCTAGCCAAGAATCTTAATTCTATGGTCCTTTATAAACAAAACCAGAAAATGAGCAAAAATGTGATAGCGAGTATTATTGCTTATGAAATGTATCTCATGAAATTTGATTTTTCTTTTCAGAAGAACAATAGTTAAAAATGACCTAGTGGAGATAAAAACTGCTGGGAGGGATCTCTGTCATGTTTCAATTTTCCCGCATTCTTGAAGGAAAGCTTAAGACAAATGGATGCCAATAAAGCCCATAGAAAATACATATCTAACATTCCTACTGGAACTGTGAGAAAGGTATGTTGCTTTGTATGGCTGTGTTCTGGATATGCAATACTCCGCCCTCTCCCTACCCACTAAAAAGGTGTTCAAGTCTTTTTTGAGATAATCTGTCTCTTTTTTCTAATTTTGTATTGAAGTAAGAAAGTCAGCATAACTACTTCTAATACATATTCAGACACTGTGTACAACATATCGGTAAACAAGCACATGTTCTTGCAAGTTATAGAATATTTAATGAATGAGAATTGATTGGAAAGAAAATGAAAAAAAAAATACCGATCTCAGACTTTTCTCATCATCTCAAATTATTATTCTCTCTTTCAAGCCAACTGCTTTTTTTAATCCAATGCCAAGTCATAATGGCAATTAATTTGCAATGAGTAAGCACCAGAGAAGTCTCCACTCTCCAGTGTAATATCTGTAGAGGTGAAACAGCCAGCTCTGTTTTTAAAGCTGAAATTCACAGTTCTGTTCCCACTTCTGAGCTCACTGACATCAACAGAATTACATTTGTGTAACTCTGCTGCTACTAAAAAAGCACTAGACTCCACATTCTAGTCTGTTGTGGGTTTTAGTTCATCTGGTTATGACTCTTCTGAACGGTGCTTAGGGGAACACTGTACTGTGCTGTCCTGAGTTGTGTCTGGACTGCTGCTCTCACAGGGATCAAAGTGAGAGTACTTGTAAGCAAACAAAACATGAGTGGGCAGAAAGTGTTAGCAGCAAAATACAACGGGCGGTAACAGGTAAGCCTGTCACTACTAAGTTGTTTTCAGACACAGCAACAGGAATATTTGCAAAGCAAGGGAACATCAGGTTGCAATGTGACAATGAGGGGCAGTGGGGGTTGGGGAGGAAGTTGCAGCTTCTTTCAGGTGCCTATGAAAGAACGTCCTTATTGGCATGTCTTTAGGGCCAAGGTTGTCCTTTCTTTCTTCAGCTTGTAATTACAGTGACATAAAATAATCAAAGACAGTGGTAGTCAGTCAGCACCCAAAAATCTTTTTAACACCCTGAACATCTTTTATCTGCATTCTTGACATAGCTAAAATGTTAGAATTCTGCATAAAGTGACAAGACAACAAAAAATCCCAGCAACAAAGAAATATTGTGTTATTCTTGTGTATTAAATTGGAGTCCTGGCTGCAGTAAGAGATGGTCTAATCAGCAAGGGAATAAAATGGTCTGAGGTCAGCCTCAGTGAACGATAACTTGGCAGAAAAGACATTTCAGCATCTTCCTACCATTTCCTGCAGTTGATTGTAATAGCTGTTGATTGTAATGGTAGTTTGAGCCATTTTATATTATGGGAATTGTCAAAATCTGTATGATACAGTCTGTATGACTCTTAGGTTTACAAAAATAATCATTAGAAGTTGCAGCTAATGCAATCCATAGCCTTCCTAAATACTGCATAAAAGCCTTCTCTTACCATACTTTCCCCCTAATTTCTGCATTTCTCTGTCTTTTGCTATGGTATTACAGTAATTATTTGAACTGCACTGTTTCATTCTGAGGACCAATGCTGGTTTGGTCCTGGTAAGAGCCTGTCATAACCTAAGAGAAGAGTCTCCTGCTGTTATGTAAATAACATTTAACGAAGCTTATGCAAGAATGACACCTTTGACCTCCAGGCAACACATCATTTCAAAAGGAGCGTTCAGAAGTTGCTGCTATTTGTGTGGTCGCTTCTAGGATGCTGCTTTTCCAGCTGAAATTTTACTTTAGTTTATGACTGAGACAACATACTAAAGAGGAATCCAAAAAAAGATTGTTCTTCACCTTCCTCATATCCTGTTTCTATCACTGTTTTCATCTGTTTTTTCCCTGCTAGAGCAACATGTAAAACTATCCTTTACCTTCACTTGTCCCTAGCATAATATTTGGCTCTAATGGTACCACTATTTTTAAGTTTGTATTCCTAAGTATGATGGTGCAAACAGCCTGAAAGCTGATGATGCCACTGATCCACTATTTAATACAGCAGATTTTTCACATACGATTTTACAGATAATGTTTAAAAATAATCTAGTTTTTGAAGAATATAAGTTGACAGTCTGCCCCTGAACGCACCTTTTTAGCCTACTGAATATCTACAGATGTGGCTTCCAAGTGTGTTTTTGGCTTCTGACCATTACTTTATTCAGACTATCAGTCTTTTAAAAATTAAAATATATACAATGACGAAGAGAAATAAAGTGAAACTGAAGATCCTTCAGCCATAAAGGGTTCATGTGTTAGATATATCAGGGAAAAAAAAGTAAATTAATGAAAAAATTTTGGCATCAAATACATATGACATAATCATATATTTTAATGAGTCTTGCTAGAACTCTTAAAAAAAAATTGCTGACTATTCCTGTTCTGTTCTCTCTGCTTTCATTTAAACAGTCTGCTATTGTGGAGAGTTGGCATGGCCACAACATGACTATAATCAATAAAAAATATATATATGTTAGAAAAAAAACTGTCTGCAAAATTAAAAAATATGTTTTCACTATAACTCTTTGAGACTGAGTCTAGCTTGATTAGGGTTCTTTTCAACCAAAACTGGTTTTTGTATTTTCAATTTCTTTTCATAAATCCCCACAACTTCTTTTTTCCTGTTCTCCCACTGCATCCATCCCTTTGCTTTTCTTCACAGAAAAAGTACATCTGTGGGAGAAGCAGAAACAGAACCAAAACCCAACACTTTCAATTTTATTTTTTGTATGTTTAACTTTCCTGAAGTTTCTTTCCTGAAGTTACAGTTGGTTAAAGAAAAATTATAAAGTGTTGTGCTTTTCTACTCCATTTTTGTTGGAAGTAAAGGGAAAGAAGGTAGAAATTGCAAAAACCACAAAACTCATAATTAAACAACTTGTTTTTCTAAATGAATATTTTACTATCTTATATGAAAATGAGGTTATTAAAAAAAAGTTTTTTGTGAACCCTTAGTATGGATATTTTTTAACAGAGATATTTCCAGCTACTGTTGGTACTAAAGAGGAGACAGAAGCCTTATCACGCAATAACAGAAAAGGTACTTTTCATATTTGATCTTAAAGAGTAGTCATTAATGTTTACCTATTGGATTCTTTTCCACAATAAAAAGTATATATGCAGAATGCTTACTTAAAATGTAACAGTAATAGTAATAACAGTGATAATGACAATAATAATTCCAGACTTGCATTAACAGTGAAGTAAATTAACAAAAATAATGACATAACGCAGAATGTTAAGAGTAAGAATATCCCAGCAGGAGGAAATTTTTCTAGTTGACATTGAAAGTTTGAGTCTATTGTATTAAAAAAAAAAAGAGGGCTGTGAATGCATAAAAGAGGTATTTATGATGGAGGGAGATGACCGTTCTGACAACTAGATATTTTAATTGTAAACTATGGCTTGGTGGTTTTAATTTTACAGTTTGAAGTAATGAATTACATCAGCCTTGTTTACCCCCTTTCTCCCACCGTAAGTGTTTCACAAGCCAGACTCCTCTGTGGAGATCCTGTGAGGTCTGTCTCAGGTTTTCTACATATGTTCATCTTTAAATATTCACATTGTGATAAAGAGCCAGAGAGCTTTCTAGCAATGTTCTTGGTTACCACTTATATTTATCTTTTTGCCATATATAATTCCAATGTGATTGTAAGAATCCAGATACTTTCTGTTTAAACATTAAGAAGTGTAGCGGGTTTGGTTCGTAACTGGGCAGAAACACCAATTTAGTGTAGTGGTTTGGTCTAAAATACTCATTACTGTTTATCTTCTGTGAGATAAGAATTAGGAGAAACGCAAAGCAGGCACCAAACTTGAAAGAATACAAAGAAGTTTATTAACAGACCTAAAAGAAGGGAAAAAAAAATTATACCACCTTCAGAACTCTCCTCCTCCCCCCCACCTTCCTCCCTTCTCCCACTGACAATGGAAAAAGACAACCCTTAAGATGTTCAGTCTGTTTACCACTTCCATAATAACCTTGTTCAGTCCATTTAGAAAGAGAAGTCTCTTCTTGCTCGTGCTATGAAAACATTATCACACCGAGACAGCCGCCCACTTCCAAATATTGTTCAGTCCATTTAGGAAGAGGAGTCTCTCTGCTCGCATGTGAGCCCCTTCCCCTGACTTGCAGCTTTTCCCTCAACTGCTTTCAAGGGTCCACTCTTGAAGGTTTTTGGGGTACAATTTTAAGGTTGAGCTGTTCAGAAACAAAAAACAGAGGCCCTTCTCCTTCCCTGGGAGCAAAGGGTCTTCCTCATCTTCATCTTTAGGACTATCTCTGGGAGCATCTCTAGGAACTGAGGTTTTCTCCTTTCCCGTTTGGAGCAAAAGTCCTCATCTGGTCCATCTCTCCGTGTCCAAACTTCTCATGAAATTACAGCTGCGTCAGCATCTGCCTATCTCAGTGCAGGTGCTTTTGCTTACAAGCTGAACACTCCACCCCCCATATCTTCATGAAATTACAACGGGATAGTCTGATATATCATAGCTTCACAACAGAATTACAGCTTTAAGCATCTCCTCTCTCTCTTCCCTCAGGTTTTCAGCTCTTCACAGCAATAAAAGGGTTAATCTCACCTCGGCCTTGCAGCTTTGCAGCTGGAATGTTGAATGTTTCTTATCGCAGTGGAGAGGAGGGAGAGCCGAGCCGCTCCGGCTGCCCTCGGCAAGGCAGTGGGGGGGGTTCCATGGCTGGAACAAGTCCATCGGCTCCAGGATGGCCATGGCCCGGCCCGACCTGGCCCAAGCAGGGCCTGGCCAGGCCCACTGGCCCCCGCACGGGGCCTGCAGCCACCTGTCCCAGTGCCGGAAACGAGAGAGAGCTGGGGGGGAGTCTGTCTATCCTTAAGTGTGTATCACAGAGGCAGTCACAATTTTAAGTGGCTTAAAGAATTGTCCATATTCAAACTGGCCAGCTGATAGGTTCTGTCAGGTCACAGAGGAAGCTGTAAGCACCCTTTTGCAAGGACATCCCTTCTGGGACTATGCTTGCTAACCTATGACAAGAAGCAATCAATGCCTTCCCTCCCAAGAAGCCCACCCACCCAAAAAAAAATCCTAAAATCCAAATGAACTCCTTTTTCTCCTCATCTTATTCCTCTCCCCCCTCTCAGTGAGGACTGATAACTACCTGTACTCTGCATGCTGTGCCTTATCTTGTACAACAGCAGCATGTAATCAAAGCTGACAGGTAAACCCCCAAGCAAAATGATTTTCTGTTCATGAACAGAAAAAATTGGAAAAACAGGCAAAAGCATGCAGCTAACACAGATCCTAGAGAAATACTCTGTTATGCTTTCTCACTGTTAAAAAAGCACTTACTGTAAGAGACTTTCATCAATGGAAGAATCCCAAATAATATTTTCCAAACCTTTTTTCTTTCTGAAACTATCTAAAAGAAAGAGGAAGTTCTTTCATCTTTTTTTTTTCTCTCTCTCTCTCTATGTCTTTTGGTACCTTTTCCTATTTTTTTGCTATGTGACAGTATATATTTTGATCTGATTTGAAAGTAGTCAAGGGCAAGAACAGAAGGAAAAAGAACTTTTGATTTTAGATCTACACCAAAGCTCAGTGACTAGGCAGGAAGACAACTAAGAGGAAATCAGGGAAAGAGAAAATTGGCCACAACCAACATGTAAAACCCCACACAGACTTCTAAAACATGAAGAAAACTGAAATAGAATTTGATTCCACTGTGCTTCCTCCTGCTGCTCTCACTGTTGAACTCAGTGTTACTGAGAAAACCCAAATTGCAATGCTGTCCTTACCCCTCAACCAAAAAGAAAAAGGCAGTGGAAAAAAGCAAAGCGGAAGGTAAAGGGGAAGGGGAAAGTAGAAGGGGAAGGGGAAGAAGAAGGGGGAAAAGGGAAAGGGAAAGGGAGAGGGAAACGGAAAGGGAAAGGGAAAGAAAGAGGGAAAGGGAATAGGAAAGGGAAAGGGAAAAGAAAAGGGAAAGGGAAAAGGAAAGGGAAAGGGAAGCGGAGAAAAAAGGCACGTGATTGTAGGTCTTTGACTGTGTAAGAGTTTCCCATCAGGAAACATCAAGAAATCATTTTCACTTTCAGTAGAGCAGAGAGTGGACAAACTTGGAAGAATCACTTAAAGGCTTTTTTTCAGGTCACCTTACTCAAGTAAATAAATTTTTAAGAAATATCTATGTAAATCTCCTAATGGTTTACAGAGGTTTAAGCCTGGCTACAGGAGGACCTTCTCTTAAAAGAGATGCTGTTTTGCGTCTGATCCATGACTTGCCTATGTTTCAACACAGATTGGATTAAAAAATTCTAGCTTTGTAATTCTGGGAAAAGATTTACCAATGTATGCCAACCAAAGTAGAGAGTAGAATAATTATTAATTTTTTTCACTGCAACATATTCTTGCAATGTCTTTTGAACTTCACTGACACCTACAGAAAACCAGTGATTTTTTTTTTCCACCAGAAAAATACTTCTGGCTGTATACATGAGCACATTATTTTATCTTTATTCAGCTGGATATTAATATTTGCTATTCTGAGGGGAGGAAAAACATGTGTTCAGCAATAAACCCCAGAAAACCAGGAGAGACTGTTGGTCAAGGTTTGTAAACATATAAAAATTAGGACAAGCTTTAGGTATGACAGTGCTACATGCCAGTACATGGACTTTAGTGGGCTTTAGCTTTTCTGTTTTAGCAGAAGGAATTGGAGGCTAGCAATGAAGAGTATGAGAGTTTAGTAAATAATTCCAGCATAATTCCTATCCACTTCCTCTTTTTTTTGACAAAATTTAATAGAACTTTTATTGCTCATTCTTGCTTTTAGGGTTGATGTTTGTGACCTGGTAACATTGTTCATTCTGCAAAATGATAACAGAATGCGGTAATTGTTATGGTTGGCTTTTTTTTCCCCCCTTTTTCCCCCCAAGATTCACTTAGGAGGCTTGATAACAGTGACTTCAAACCGCTACGAAGAGCCTGGGCAAAGAAATCTGTCTCTTAGCTTGACTTAGGTGCATTGTCCTCTAGAGACACTCCAGACTCTCATATTATGAAGACAAGGGAGGGTTTTTTTTCTCAGACTCTGCCATTTCACCAGACTGAATATTGCACAACCACAGTATGACTTCTTAATATTTCTCTGTTTTACAGCTTGAAAATTCCACTAAAAAGAAGCACAGATTTTTCCTCTTTTAATTAAAATATTTTTTTTGCTAATTTAAACTATTGTAGGTTTATAATGATTTAGTGCAGACATAGTATCAACTGGGGAGGTGTCCTTCATAAAGATAAAAGACATGAGAAGCTGTAACCAGATGCTATATATGTGAGACTAAGTTAAGTCCTGTTTTATGCTGGTATTCAGTAGTGGGACTCCCTAGGGAGGACTAGGAATGGAGCTTCTATTTAGACTTGAGAATAGTGAATGTAAACATTTGTAAACAAAGAATATTTTAGTTTCCAGGGGAGATCAAGGTGGGTATTCAGTCCAAACCCTAGTCAATACAGGCCTGGTTAATAATATACCTTGCTCATGTCTATGCCCAGATAAGTTTTGAAGGTCTGCGAAGAAGGTGATTTCACACCCTCTCTGAGCAATCCCTTCCACTGCTTGACCCTATTCATGATGAAAAAGTTTTTCCTAGGATTTATCCAGCATTTCCTAACAAAGGTTCCAGATTTGTTCTCCTTCTATCCTATTCATTAGGTATCTGTTCCCCACCTTTCTCTTTTTTTGGAGGCCAAACAAATCTAGCTCTCGACACTCTTTGCATGTCCTGAGCTCCATCATCCTCAACAGCCTGGTAGGAAGAATCACATGCGTAGCTTGTTTGTCTCATTTTTTGCTAGTTGGATTTCCCTCATTTGGAAATACAGCTGTGGAAACACAGTCAATCAAGACAAAGTACCCTCGCTGTGTGCATATAGGTAATTTATATAGAGCATTATCTTTATGTTTAAAACAGAAGGTGAAAGAGGCCTCAAGCACAGATTTTCCAGCTCATCATTTTAATTTAATTTACAGGAAGTTTTATGTTCCAGGCTGCTACCAAAGATTTATTCTGCTGGTTGAAACATTAATGAGCCTAAAATATTAGTTCTGGCACTGGATATAAATGTTTATGTGTCTTTCTTCTTGTTTAAATCAGAATATGATCCTGGAACACAACATTTTCAGTAATATATATGTATATGTGTTTATTATATTTGTTGATTCTTCAGACAAAAGTTTCTGGGTTTAAAATTACTTTTACAGAGTCTTCTGTTTAATGAGGTGCTAGAAAATATTTGCCATGTAAATATACTTGTTTGGAATCCTAAAACTGATTAAACGAAGATGCTTTTGGTGAACGTTAGCCATTGTAAAGGTCATTTAAACAGTCTGTGTCCCCACAATGACAGCTGGAATACTTGATATTGACAATTTATTTCCAAGAAAACAAATTTAGTTCTTGCAAAAAGCATTTAGTTCTTGAGCTGACTGCAAACGGGGTTTTTTTTCACCTTGGTGAGAATTTGACAGAAGGGTCAGTCCTTAAATATCTGTTATTTTACCTGTGCCAAGAGATTAATGAAGGAGTCAGGGTTGAAATGAACACCTTCTCTACAATTGTAGTATTTTAGAGAGAATCCCCTTCTGCCATTTTCATTCATATTTTTTAGCAGTGTTACTTCTTTACTTGTTATTTTGGGTTTTGTTTTGTTTGTTTTTTTCCTAAGGAGTTTTATATTTCCTCTGTTTCCCATGCACCTGTTTTTACCACTATCCAGTGACCATTCCTCACATTAAAGGTATGATCATGATTTTCTTAGCAACTCTGGATGGAGATAACTCTCCCCGTACTGTGTGCTTATAGAAAGCACACACAAAGGTGTAGCTGCTACAGGAAGGATCTTCGAACTCAGCCCTGCTGTTCTTAGAAGCTATGTCCTAGCATCAAACCTCAGAATTTTATTTGTCAGGCTATCCAGTCTGGTAAAAAATACGGCTTTGAAGCTTTTGGTGGAACCGCTCCCCAGAGATTGTCAGAATTTTACAAATAGCATTTTTCAATGACTGTGGCCAAATTCCTAAACAAGATTTTTTCTGTTTCAGTAAGGTGTTACAATTAGAAACACAACTATTACCAGAACAGTTATGGGGAAGATGGGGAAGATGTTCTTGGGTTAAGAGAACAAGCAGCTGAGTCAGGTTGAAAAGGGATAAGTTCAACCAGGCTGAACTGGACTTTGTCCTTGTTTCAAGACTGTTTATATCTGTGTTTTTCTGAACCTCTGTGTTCTTACATCTATGCCCAAGATAAATTTTCCCATTTCCACAAGGACTGCATGTCTGATGTGACCCACGCCTAGTTCAAATTCATACCCTGTTCTCAAAACTAGGACAGAAAATAGACAGGTGTTTTCCCACAAATCCTTTCTAATTTCATATTGCAAAGGCATCAGATCCTCTCAGCTGGAAAATGAAGTGGGAAACAATTTTCACACAGGAAAAGAAAGGTTTCCTATGTTTCACTTTGAAACTCAGAATGAATATTCCCTTTCTTTAAAAAAAAAATTAAAGCCAAATAAAATATTATTTTTTGTATTTTTCTGAAATATACAGACATAAAAAGAAAACATTATGAAGCAGCAGACCATCTGTGTGGCTGCATAGCTTTCTAAAAAAAGAAAAAGGAATACACATAAATGAAATTAATTGATTTGATTTTTTTTTTTCCTTTTTGCTATTTTTACAAAGTTGAGGATGCCTTGATTTTTGTTAAAGTCTACTCATTCTTCTCTACTAAAAAGAGACATTCCAAGAGATCTGTGGAGGATAACTAGACAACATAATTTAGAAAAAAAGGAAAAAATTTTTAATTTTTATGTTTTGATTCTGGCTGATAAGTACATAATTTTCTATTTTTCTGTTGCTAAATTGACTCATTAGAAGATATATTTTACTATAGCTCCTTTACAATGAATTGGATTAAATGAGAAAAGATGATTCAGAAAATGTTGGAGATACTGTAGATGAGAGTATAATGGACAGCCAGTCTGCTCTTTTTTCCTGGAAATGATAGACTATAAATAGCTGTCTTTTGCCCTCCAGTACACACATTCAAGTCCCATTGAAGTCAGCAGTGCAGAAATCAATGGGAACTCTGTATGCATGTATCAGAGCAGATTTTTTGTTCAACCAAATGCTTTGTACTTAGTATAGGAAGATCTAGAGATTATAAGAAATCTGAAATGTTCATAATAATAATATTATCTGTAAATCCAGCTAATCTTGCTCTGTGTATTTGACTGCACTAGGGCATTCTTAACATGTGTATAATACAGATCAAAATAGATTTAAAATAGGCATACATATAAATACATACAGCATATTTTACTTACATTGTAAGTAAAATATGTAAGTTTTATTTTTAGCAGAAAATAGAGGATGAGTTTTTACCATTTATTTCAGTTGTGATCATTTTTTGCATTTTCCAATTCTTGTACTTGTATTGGAGGCATTATTCCCCTCACTTGTACTGTGCTCTGCATATGTTTGCACAGTGACACTAGATTCAGCCTTATTTAGATATCTTATAATGTCTGAAAAAATACTCATAAGGGAAATGAAACAGTAAAAATATTTTTAAATCCTTTTATTTGTGTCTGCTTTCTCCAGTTCATTAGTTGTGTCAGTTTCTCTCAGTTCATTTTGGCTAAGAATGAGTTCATTGGATCATAGAATCATTAAGATGGAAAAAGACCTCGAAAATAATTGAATCCAACCATTTACCCAGCACTGCCTTGTTTACCACTAAACAATATCCCCAAGTGCCACACTCAAACACCTTTTGAAAACTTCCAGGAATGGTAATTCCACCTCTTTCTTGGACAGCCTGCTCCAGTGCCTGGCCATCCTTTCAAAAAAGAAATATTTTCCAGTATCCCATCTAAACGTCCCCTGGTGCAACTTGAGGCCATTTCCTCTTATCCTGTCACTTGTTACCAGGAGAACAGATTGATCCCCATCTCTCTTCAGCCTCCTTTCAGGTAGTCATGGAGAGGGTTGAGGTCTTCCCTGAGCCTCCTTTTCTACAGGATAAACACCCCCAGCATCTCAGCCACTCCTCATATGACTTACGCTTCAGACCCTTCCCCAGCTCCGTTGCCCTTCTCTGGATTCTCTCCAGCACCTCAATGTCTTCACTGAAGTGAGAGGCCTAAAACTGAACACAGGATCAGAGGTGTGGCCTCACCAGTGCCAAGTACAGGGGTTCAGTTCCTGCTGGCCACACTCTTTCTAATCTAAGCCAAGATGCCCTTGACCTTCTTGGCCACCTGGGAACATGCTGGCTCATGATCAGGTGCTGTTGTCCAGCACCCCCAGCTCTTTTGCTACTGGGCAGCTTTCAGCCTCTGTGCCCCAGGCCCTGTAACTCTGCAGGGGACTGTTGTGGCCCAAGGGCAGCATCCAGCACTTTGGCTTGTTGAACCTCACACCACTGGCTGCCTCCCATCAATCCAGCCTCTCCAGGGCCCCTGCAGAGCCTTCCTGCCCTCCAGCAGATCAGCACCCCTGCCCAGCTTGGTGTCACGGCACACTCACTGAGGGTGCACTCCATGCCCTCATCCAGACCATCAACACAGGTGGTAAGCAGGACTGGCCCCAGGACTGGGCAGCACCACAGGAGACTGGCTGCCAGCTGGATGCAGCTCCATTCAGCACCACCCTCTGAGCCTGGCCAACCAGCCAGTTTTTCAGCCTGTGAACTGTGCACATCTCGCACATGGGAAGCCAGTTTCTCCAGGAGAATCCTGTGGAAAATGGTGTCAAAGGCTTTACCAAAGTCTAAGGAAATAACATCCACAATCTTTCTCTCATCCACTGAATGGGTCATAGTGGAAGATTAGGTTGGTCAAGGAGGACTTGCCTTTCCTAAGCCTATGCTGTCTGGACCTGACTTACTTTGTTTGTCCTGCATATGCCATGTAATGACATTCCAGATGATCTGCTCCATGACTTCCCCTGGCACTGAGGTCAGGCTGACAGGACCCTAGTTCCCCAGATCCTCCTTCCAGCCCTTCTTGTAGATGGGCATCACATCTGATAATTTTCAGTCAATGGGACCTCTCCTGTTGGCCAAGACTGCTGGTAAAAAATGGAAAGTGGCTTGGTGAATTACTCGATCAGCTCCATCAGTACCGCTGGGTGGATGCCATGTGACCTGTGTGCGTCTAAGTGGTGTAGCAGGCCCCTGACACAATGGTTGACCCTGGACTATGGGGGCTTCATTTTGCTCCCTATCTCTGTTTTGCAGCCTAGGGGCTGAGTGCCCTGAGGACAATTGTTCCTGCTATTCAGGACTGAGGCAAAGACATTAAGTATCTCAGGCTTCTCCTCATCCTTTGTCTCTATGTTTCTGTCTGCATCCAGTAAAGGGTAGAGATTCTCCTTAGCTCTCCTTTTGTTGCTGATGTGTCTGTAAAAGCATTTGTTGGGTCTTTTATAGCAGTAGCCAGATTAAATTCTACCTGGGCTTTGGTTTTTCTTATTTTCTCCCTGCAAGAGAGAAAATACTTGCAACAGATTAAACTGGTGCCAAAAGTGTGGATTTTGAGCAAGGAGAAAATTTAAATTGGAATAAAACACTAGGCAATCTGGGAATACTGTGTCTTCCTTTAGGGAATTTGTTTGCGCTTACAAATGCTGTCTGTGAATGTATTCCTAAATCTATTTACTGCTAAAGTAAGAAACTGATTTTTTGCCTTCATTTTATGTTTTCACACTATTTCACCCCATAATTGAGGGCACTTTTGAACAGGCTACCAGTAAACTGTTATTATATAGAGGAGACTTTCTCTTCAGATGCTAAGTTCTATCCAAACTGGAAGTTGTCTCCCACAATAAAAAGTTGGTTTGTCCAGAGAGAAGTCTGCAGTGTCCTATTATACCTGATAAAAAGGGTATATCATTGCAAAGAAGGAGGACAAAGACAAGCATTTCTCAGTATCTTAAGGTGATGGAAAAGATGCAAAGGAAGATTTAGCAGGGGGGGAGAAAAGATGGAAAAATCTTTGTAGTCAGAAGAGTATAGATTAGCAGCACCCCCTACCATAGTTAAGGAAGAATTCTGCTCCTCTGCATCTTGATAAAAGGCAGTGGTAACACCCACCAGTGTACTCAACAGCTACCTGTTTACTTGTACCTTCACTCTCAAACACTTACACTTTTTTTGATATTTTGAGGGAGAAAGTGTGTTTCCAGCACGAGTCTTAAAAGTCAGCACTAGATTCTGAATTAAATTGGCAGCCTGAATTCAGGACTTAAATTCAGAAGAGATATTTGGTAGAGAATGTGCCATTTAAAATCAAAACATAGGAAAATAACTGCTATAGTTATATCTCCACAAATGTCAAATATTGAGTACTCTCTTAGCTGAGTTCTACAAACATCTTGTGACAGGCCAAACTGTATCCCTTGAATAGCACTAGGTAAATATTCTGCAAAGGTTTCCTGGGCTTGGAAAGGAAAGTGCATTCCTGTTGTTACAATAGTGGTCTAGGATAATTCTGTCTCAGTGCTTGTTGGTTTATATGTAAGTACGTGGAAACAATGAATTAGGGGAAAACACTGAATAAAAACCCAGCTGAGCAACATATGAGAAGAACGGTAAGACTAACCTTTGCAGCTAAAAAGGCTGGTAAAAGAGAAGGAAGTCAGGCTTCTTGTGATGAGGGAAAGATTCCTTTCCTGTGGTGGCTTCCACCTTTGCAGACCATAGGACCAGGTGAAAATTCACTCTGGAAATTTTCTAAAGCAGAAATCTATCCCTGTCTTACTCTATATAGAAAACTACTATCAATTCTTTTAAAGTCCTCTTCTAATGTACTCAAGGAACACTAAAGAAGTACCAGCAGCGTAGAGTGTGGGAGATGGTCATCTGCTTGTATATCTGGGAGTAATTGCTTTGACAGTTTCTTTCCAGCTCTCTTTGTGAACATGAAATATTTTACATTTTCTTACACCTTTTGACTCACTTATAAGACAGGTAAAACACTACTGCAAAACAGAGTACTCCAAATGCTCTCCACAACAATCTAATTGCTTTGGTTTGGACTGAAGCACCACCTTGTTTTCAGGCAACAGGCAAATCTTTAAGACAGTGTGAGCTGAGAATCTCTTCTAGGATGTAATACCAGGACATTTGTGTGCATGAGATGCTACTTTGAAATGGTGCACAGAGCAGTGAAGAATTTAGCAATAATATTTAGCTTGTTAGGAAACACAGTGTATTTATTCCTTTCTTCAGAGCCTTATTTATGGTACACTGGGACTTCTGAGTGAAGGAATGGCAAACTTAATGAAACATTTGATTGGTATTAATTACTTTCCACTTAATTACCTGCCATGTGGATCTTGTTGAGCTATTGATTACTGGGAAACATCCCACTGGGGATAGTGTGATTTAACTTCATCCAATGAGTCAATTAGCCCAAGCAACACTGGGAGAGCTGGTGCTCTGCCTCAGTGAATGGGGTTTCTTGCCAAGAATGGTACATAAGCTGTTTATTTGTTCATTAAAACACAGTACTACTGTCAACAGGAGGCACTTATTAGTTGTTATTGGGATTGGTAAAATGTCACTGTTTCATCAAAGATTAGCAGCAGTTCATAGCTGCAAACTGGGTGAAAAGACCCTCTCTGGTTTGAGAGCACAGATGAATGCATGAGGTCAAGACATTAACCCCTGTTTGCTTCTCATTTGTGAGAACTTCAGTTACAAATTTGTGTCAGCTCTCCCAAGAGCAAAACATCTTTCATTGTCATTAATTCAGAAGCTGTGGGACAACAGACCCTGAACTGTGGCATGTGACATTCAATTAATTTCACCAAGAGTGAAACACATGGTATGTCCCCCAACTCACAAAACTAAATACTAATATTGTTCTTTAGTGAGGATGATCTTCCTAACTGACCAGAACAGCCTGCTGTCTTCTCATAAATTAATCTGAGAATGAAAAGATCTTTTTTATTTTCTTTCTTTCCTCCCTTGTGATTTAAATTAGACAAAGAAACCATTATTCCTATTGATATAACTGAGGGTATAAAAAAACTATCCTGGCTGGAAATAATAATTTAAAAAACCAAATCCCACAAACAAATAACCAAACAGCAGTTAAAACAAAAACCCAAAAACCCAAAACAAAATCTCAAATGAACTACAACAAAACAAGAGAATAGAGGTGAAGAATTAAATTTATCCAAGGAAGTCTTAAAGTGAATCTTACGTGGAATGGCTAAAGGAAAAATTTTGAGTATTCTAGGCAGATGTCTAGAGAAGTTACTTTTAAATATGAAGTTTGGATTAAAATATAATTTTGAGATCATGTTATATAATATACATGAAAGATAGGGTAAATTATCTCAGTAGTGGGTAAAAAAAAATCATTCTAAAATGAGAATCCTCTAGAAAAACTGAACAACTAAACAACTGACCACAAGTGCTTGATTATATTAGATTAGATATATACAAATGTATAAGACAAAAACATTGACACGGAGACATATCCTTCAATTTTTTCTGTTGGAAGAGTCATAGGAGATTATTTATGAGATTATTTACTTGACAGTGACCTGCATAAGCATTTGTAAGCATTGAGGAAAGGATTCAAGTTCTGTCATCTGCCATAAATGAATGATGTGTTTCATCTATGCTACATTTTATGTTGCTTAATAGAATACATTAATTTCCATTTACAGTTCTTTTTATGCTCTTATGTAAGAGTATAAACTAACTTTTAAATAATATTTTGGCTAATGAGAAATGGTACAGATATATCCTAACTTCAAGTTTTTCATGCTGTAAGAGAGGGACATTGGGTTTGATGCATGTCAAAATACTATTCTTGCAAAACAAGGAAACCAGATAAACTCAACAGATATTCATCTTGGTAGAAGACAAATGTTTTTTAGGGATGGATCAAATATAAAATTAAAAAAAAATAAGCAGAAATATTTAATGTAATGGGGTTTTCAAAGGTTTTGTGTCACTTATAATTAAGTATACTGAAGTATATGAAGACTTTACACACTGCTGAAACAAAGTGGTTCATTAAAATTACCTTTGTATTTGCAACTGAGAAAATAGCTGTGAAAAACTGGAAGCAGCAAGGGAAATTTCTGAATGCATCTCCTTTTGCGTGTGTGTTTCCACTTTTTAGCCTTATGAATCAAATAAAGAAAAACAATTTTTTTTTAGTTTTTTTTCCCATTTTTTAGAACCTTTTAGAAGGTTTTTGTAGGCTTTTATAAAACTAGCTATATAAGCTTCATTGCTCCTATAAATTACCTTAGTTGTACACAGTGGTATAAAGTCTTGTTTATCCAGCAGAATAATTTTGGATTGTTACAAGAGGATAGAAAGCAGGCTTCAAACTGTTGCTAAAATGTAACATACTTTATGACACTGTTCAATAGTGTCTGGCTGGAACATGGTTAATTTTCCTCGTAGGGGCCCATGTGGTGCTGTGTTTTGTGTCGGTGCCTGGAATAGTGTTTGTCACAAACTGGTGTTTCAGCTGTTGCTGCACAGTGCTCACACAGCATCAAGGCTGGACCAAACACCCCTCACTTCCTCACTAGAAGGCTTGGGGCTGGGCAAGAGTCTGGGAGGAACCTCAACTGACCTAAGGTACTCCCATGCCATACAACATCATGCTCAGCAATAAAAGCTGGGGGAAAGGCAGGAAGGCAGGCAGGGAGGTGGGAGGGAAGGCGGGAAGGCAGGCAGGAAGGCAGGAAGGCAGGAAGGCAGGAAAGAAGGAAGGAAAGCAGGACGGAAGGAAGGAAGGAAGGAAGGAAGGAAGGAAGGAAGGAAGGAAGGAAGGAAGGAAGGAAGGAAGGAAGGAAGGAAGGAAGGAAGGAAGGAAGGAAGGAAGGAAGGAAGGAAGCATTAGGAGCTAATAATGTTTGTCAACCCAAGCAATTCCTATGCATGATGAGGCCCTGCTGCTTGAAATCTGCCTGATGATGATGATAAGTTGAGACTAAATTTCCTGGGTTTGCTTTAATTCCATGTGTAACTTTTGCTTTCACTATTAAATTGCCTTTATCTCAGCCAATGAGCTTGTCCATCCTAGTGTCTCTTTAGTGTTGAGGAGAGTGCGTGAGAAAGCATCTGGGTTGGGGTCTGAAAGCCACCGAAGATCACCCACTACAAATAGTTAAACTATAGTTGGCTTTTGGAGAGTTTGAACACATGGTGGGAGTGTACAGTGTATGTATGCACCTCTCATTTTCTGGTTAAAGCTATTGGAGCATAATTAGGTGCTGTTTAATTCAGCCATAACCTTTATTAAATAAAAAAAAAACCCCTACTTAAAAGAAAGACGTGACCAATAAAAGGTTTCATTAACTGCTATAAATCTCTTTGACATATTCAAGGCATGAGGCCAGGGGAGGAAATTCTTAAAATTTTTATTTTGATGTAATTTTTTAATGCAATGTAGATCTCACTGTATCTTACATTAGAGTTCTGTGAAGCTGTGAAATAACAGCAGCAGGGGATGGGGCAGAAATTACTGTAAAACATTCTTGTCTCTCCAGTATAAGTTTCTGCAGTGGTAAATTAGCATGCTAAAATGAAAGGAACTGAACAATTTTAGACGACGGTGGAGTTTGTCTGTATGTTGTGGAAGAATTATTTAGTGGAGTTTTGTGCTTTAATCTGTTTAATGGTAGTACAAAAGGTGAAAGGGACCTTGTTTTTCTGCTTATGCTGTAAACAAGGTTTCAGGGGAAATTCTTTGAAGTGCTGAGATCTAAGCTGTCTGGTTTTGAATTCCCCCTGAGGTACTACAGAGGAACAGTAGGTATCTGATAATGTTTTAACTTCAAGTAAATATTTTTGGGCATCAAACAGTACTGACAAAAAATATAAAAAGTGGATTATTTAAAAGTGCTGCTTAAGATAAATAGGATACTCATATGATTTACGGTGTTGAAAATTTTAGTCTCTCTAGAGTTACAAAAGAGAATGTAAAGCAGTAAAGGAGTGGAATCTGGAGGTGTACTGATGATGTCAGCACAGGGACTTAATCCCTAGTGTACTCATCCCTTTGTAGAAACTGAGTGTTTTGTTTTCTCAGAAAATGAGAAGCACAGTGACATTCCCCATATCTTGACTATTTCCAAAGATCTGGTCTAAATGCAAGATTTTCCTTCAACAATCCTGACAGCTGCCTTTGTTGGATTAGGTCTGCCTGTCTATTTAAATGTGCAGAGAAATATATGAGCTACAACAATGTGGTGTGGAGTCAAAATGATATTCAAAGATGTAAGCAGTGCTGACAACAGCCAGCAGGAAGCACCACAGTTTAAATACGGCATCCCAGGAGTTCATAAGATGTTACAAATTGTGCCACAAACAGATAGGGATAACTTGCATAATGGTCGTAAGACCATTATCTTTTTTTTGTGTACAAATATGATTTTATTTTCCTTCTCTTTACCTCTGAAAAAGAGAACAATAATAAAACATTTCCATAAACAGTTTTGAAGTTTTAATTTTGGTTATAGTTATTATTATACAGCTTATGAATATGTCTGAATTCAGTCTATTTTCAGGATCACACTGGTAGCCATATATGATGCAGGAATAAAGTTCCCTTTCTGTAGTGTTAAAAAATTGTCTCCAAAGTTCATCTGCTTACTGACAGGACTACGAAATTCTCATTAGATTTTCAACAATTTTTTCCTGAGAAGATGCATTTAACCTGTTATACTAGTAGCATTAGTAGTGACCTGAGATGCTGAAAATTGTGGCAATTGAAACTTCAGAAAAAGAAAACCCTAACGAAGGTTTGGTTTACAATATTGTTCAAAAAAATAACTACTGGCTTTATCATAACACCTGACAGAGACAATGGCTAAGCAGTGTGCCCAGCAGAATGCCCTGTTTCAGTGAAACAGAATGTCTGGGTTTTTTCAGTTCTGTTTGGTTGGTTGGTTGGGTTTGTTTTTTGTTTTTTTTTTAGTATCAGTGGTGCCACTTTATCCACAAAATAAGCTTGTGAAACATGGGAATTTTTTCTCAGTTTCCTTTGAATACAGCAAGACACAGGACCCCATGTGCAAGGACACAACTGGTGGGTGTGCTAGGACCAAATTTTCATTGTTTTTTTCCGCTAAAGTGTACAGGATCTGGAAGGGGCTGGTGGGTGAGGTCTGGATTTAAGTCTTGCCCCTTCCTTGGAAATGATAGAGAAGCTCCAAAATGGAGGTGGCAGTGGCAAGCTAGGTGGGATACAGCTGCGGATAGTTGGTTGAGTTGGGGATAATCCTCAGCTTTCAAGGATTGACATGAGCTTCCTGAGAAGGAAGAGGATTTCTAAAGAAAGAAGATAATTTTTCTTCAAGCGCATGAGCAATGTCTTGTGTAGCAGGCCTGACCACCCTTTGCAGAAAAATCTTCATAATGCCATGAGCAAAGCCTCAGTTGCATCTGTCAGCCACCTAAAGCTAAAGACAAGTCTTCATGAAATGAAGAGCTACTAAGTGTCTACTGTCTTCAGCAGCTCCTGTTCTTCAGACCCTTCAACAAACACAGAGATATTAAGTTACTTTCCAAATGCAAAAGACACCTAAATGACAGAGATTTGTAACTTCCAATGGTATTTAGAGCCCCATGTGAACTATATTCCCGGGTCTTGGGAAACACAATCTCGCAGCACAGTGAACTCATTAAGTTTTCCCACTCCATGACTGGTATTGGGAAAAAAAGCCCAGACAAGCAGTGACCAGTGCAGTCCTGGCCTTAGAGATTTGTCCTATCATGCCTGGAAAAGAAAGAGAATCTCCTCCTGGACTGGTGATGTATGCTGTCTGTAGTAGTTTGGACTAAACTGTTTCTACACACTTCCCCAGAGATGAAGCTGAAAGAAACATGTTTGCACTCCTTCTACATGATCCAGCTTTACTGAAGTTGTTCATTTACAAATTGTGTATGACTACCCACAGCCTAGCTAACTCTGCTCTGTGGCTTTTATCAGACTGGGAAGACTTTCAGGAAAAAGTGGTCATGACCTTCTGTTCTGTTCTGCTTGGTATCTGTGAGCACCAGGCCACAGAACTTGAGCTGGCCTGTAGGTTGTTCATGGTGTCAAAAGGAATGAAATGTATTTGGACTGCTTTGTTACTTTTTTTCTCTTGTACTTTTTATTTTCTCTCTCTGTCTTTTTTGTTTTGTTTTGTTTTGTTTTTGTTTTTGTTTTTGAGATTTTTCTGCTTGGATCAGTTTATGCTTTGTTGATGTGAACTGAATGTGCAAATGCCCCTCATCAAATACCACATGCTTGATGATGAAGAAAAGTTCTTAGACTGTTTTAACACTAACAATAAGATTTGAGTGTAGTCCTGTGTTACCCAAAATATAATGAGGACATTTTTGAATACATCAAGAGTGGTAAAATGTGGTTGTTTTAAAAGCTGGAGAACAAAAATCCCCGTAATACTTTCATTTTGGGAAAGGATCATAGCCTTTCTGATTTCATCACATTTTGCAGAATTCTAAGAAAACTTAGATTCTGGGAGGATGGGCATTTTGACCATTTATTTGCAAACGCTTGGACCACATGTACCACAGCTGTTGAAATACACACTACATGTGTTATAGCTCAGTGGGGTACCACATCAGAACAGGAGAAAGAGGTAGCCTTTTTGCAATGACAACCAATCTATTATACATATCTGATTCTGGTAGAGTTAGGCTTATTTATACACCTGAAGATGTGTCCCCCAGAATATAAATCTTACTGTCCAGACAGATATAGTCACAGAAATGAAAAATACTCTATCTTGGAAGACAGCCTGTGTAAAATGCATCCTTTGAGAAATACAACCTGTTTTTTAAAACAAAGACAAGTGCAATTTACAAATAGGAGTTATCTGCTCTAAATAGTGGGTCAACAGGACGCAGTATACTTGCAGAAAACACACAATTCCCATTTGTGACTGTAAACACTGTGGGGTCCACATCTCTATGGGTAAAAACCAAACTCTGTTAGCATACAGATGTGCAATACCTTTTAAAATCCCTGCAGTATCTTCCTACCTGCTGTGCTTAATTTCAGATTCAACTGCAGTCATTAAAGGAAAAAAAAAACCAACAAACAAACCACAAACTGTTTTTGCCTTTGTCTGTGCCCTACATTGCACTGGCTTTTCCTCAGATATTTTCCTGGTGCTCCAGCTCCCCAAACATATTTTAAATACTTAAGATTTTAGAGCCTCAGTTCTCACTTTCCTTTTTCAAGTGTCTCTGTCTTAAAGTGATTTTACATGCCTGTCTAACATGTAAAATCACAACTTTTTGTTTTCTTACAAAAACTTTCTTGCAAGCCTATCTTTGTGACATTCCATAGGAAAAAAGGTTTTGCTTAGAATTGTAAAAAACTCTTGTGATCTGGAAGCCGTAAACTCCCTTCAAAGACTGGTTGCACTAAGCCTCATTCTCATTTTGATTTATTTCGCTTTGAATATAAAGGTATTAAATTAGCAAAGACAAGCAATGAACAAAACTCTGGAGAGGAATTAGCCATTGTATCCAGTCCATTAATCTCTTCTTCAGTTCTTGAGAATTGTGGCTCACCCAGACCCAGAGATCAAATAAAATGCCTAATTGGGAAAATCCTAAACAAGAGTATCCTGGGGAGCTTGAATTTATTTGTCAACTGTTCAAACAACTATGTTGTTTATAAGTCTTTAAAACCCTGATACTTTTCTGCCACTATAACTTAATCCAGATACTTTAAACACAGGAGGGTGATTGAGAATTGCTTTCAATTAACTGGAATAGGGAGAAACACTTACTCTGAAAACAGATAGCTGTGTTGTGAACATTCTGCTGAACATGCTGAGAATTTTAGAACTAAACATCAGGTTTGAGGGATGCTCTGAATACTCTTGGAGAGTCATAGTAAACACAGCTAATGGATATTCTCTTGTGATAGCATTTGTTTTAAGCACTGTGACTCAGTAAGAGAAAGAAATACAGTATAAATGAATGATGCTTTCTAAAAAGAAGCTCAATAACATTTTTCCAGATATGTGAAAGGCAACAATTACTTGAGTCTTTTCTGCTTGTGATTACCCTGAATTACCTGTTGATTTTCCTGGAGGTCAAGGAAAACCACCAACAAGACTGATCTCTACCCGCTATTTCAGCAAAAATGCAGAGAACAGTTAAAAGTCTATACCTGGTTTTGAGTCTGATAACATCCTATATTCCCATCAGTGCTAAAAAAACAGGTAAAATTTAGTCATCTAACATGAAATAAATTTTCTGACAGCACAGTGACTCACCAATAACCTGACTGCTCTCTCTTTTTGGAAAAAATTAGGCTATGGAAAAATCTCTGGTCAGGAAACACACGATGAGGTGGTTGGTTGCCCCTCCCCACTCCCCCCCATGCTTATGTTTTGTGGTCCTAATCACTAGTTTAGATTTGATATGGCATTTTATCACAAGTGCCACATGAATTGATGCCTCCTTCTTGCTATAAAGGATTTCTTGTTCTCAGTTGTAATAACAGTGATCATGAGATTACATTAAATGTCTTACAGGGTGAACAAATTAGCTCCAGCATCACAAATGTTGCTTATTTTCATGGTATCCAGAGGGGTGTCACTGTCAAACCTAAAGATGCTTTTGTTTATGTTGCTACAGAGGTCCTTGTATGACAACCCTCTTGTTCAAGCCTATAAATTTTCAGAGAGGTTACTTTGAAAGGATCATGTTAACGACAATGTGTACTACAGGGCAAAAGAAAGTCTGCCAGGGACTGCTTAAGTGTAAGTGGAGAACAGATCAGATAACTTCTTGAAGCCTCGTCTTCTATGCCTATTCATCTTTGCCTCCTACAAGCATCAGTCAAACAAGGAAACTAATAGGAACTTGCCAGAATGGAAAATAAGACATCTGGACCACATAAGACTGATAAAATACATTTTGTTCACAAATTTATCCTCTTTTTCTTTCAGAGGTCTAAGAAATAACAACTCCTTGAAGGAGATCAGAGGGAGAAAGCCAGATTGATTACGGTTGTAGAAACCTTGCCCTGAAAAGACCGTAGTGTATAAATAAAAATTCTGACTTTGCTCTCATTGCTGTATCTCAACAACAGCTAACTGGCAACAACAAGCACAAGCTATTTAATATAGCAGAATAACCATTTGGGCGGCTAGATACAATAACTGAGATGTCAACGAACAATCATCTTTATAGCTCTCTTCTTTAGCAATCACAGAACTGAGAATTTAAGCCAAACTGTTCTATGATTCTAGGAAAATTAAATTCTAGCGTTTTTTACGAATACAGCTTTTAACCAAACTCCCAAACTCCTCTCAAAATGACTCATCACTGCAACACACCCTGAAGATTGGTGCCTCAGTCATCTGTATCTGTGATCTAATGTCATGGAGCACTGTTGTTTTTCATCCCATGTGTCAGAACTTCCTTTCTTCTGAAACCCAGTTGTGTGATCTGGCGTTGCTTGTGGAGCCAGGATATGGCAAAGACATATATCCTTGAAGCTTGGCTGTCTCTTGGGGTGTCCATTTAGGTACCTGGGATTCTTCTAATGAAAATATTTCTTACATGGATTGAAATTTTAGCCTGACATTTATAAATCTAACAAGATCACTAACTAACTACAGTTGAATGAATGAATTATAACAGTGTTATCTTGAGACAGACTCATGCTTTAGCACAGAAAAAGAAGAAAATTAACTTATCCTACCTTGCATGCATTTATCCCTTTCCTATTTTAATGGTATTCTTTTGGCTTTTCACACTGTCTAGCTGTTTGTGAAGTTCATAGTAATTATATCTTTTCTGAGAAAATCAGATGGAGGAAGGTCATAGAATGATTATCCATGAAGACAAATCTAAGTTTTACAGGTTTCTCGTTGCCTAGCATTTCCTCATTTAAAATTCTATGGAAAGTCTCAATTACACATTGAATAATTGTGTTCTTTGCCTTGATGCTATGTTCACAGCATAGATGCCCTATAAGAATGACAAGCATGAGTAGCACAAGAATACAGAAGCCTGGCTTCAGATCACTCATATTGTATGAACACAGTTCCATTTGACATGGTATCTCACAGTCCCAATATTTCTAATACGTAAGTGCAACAACATGACTGCGTTGTCTTTCAGATGTCTCCCAGAATAATCTTCTCCGTAACTCCACCAGGCACTGAAGTGAGACTGACACACCTGTAGTTACTGGGGTCCTTCTTCTTGCCCTTCTTGAAAACTGGGACAACGTTTGCCAGCTTCCAGTCAGCTGGGACCTCTCCGGATTCCCAAGACTGCTCAAAAATCATTGAGAGTTTTTCCAATGACATCAGCCACCTCTTTGAGGATTCTTGGGTGAATCCCATGAGGCCCTATAGATTTGTAGGGATCCAGTTCTAGCAGCAGATCCCGGACAATTTCAGGTTCAACTGGGAGTTGATCATTCTCGCAGTCATGGTCCTCCAGCTCAGGGCACTGAGACCCCCTTGGTCTGTAGTCTGTGCTGAAGACCAGGGCAAAGAATGCATTGAACACCTCTGCCTTGTCCCTGTCCCTGTTTGTGAGGTGACCATTCTCATCCTGTAATGGGCCAATGTAACTTTAACACTTCCTATTGCCATTAATATATTTGAAAAAACTGTTTTTACTGCCCCCCACAGTTCTGGCTGCCTTCAACTCCAGTTGAGCTTTGGTTGCACAAATTTTCTCCCTACAGTGGCAGCAGCATCTCTGTAGTCCCATGTCACCTGACCTCGCTTCCACTGGGCTTACACCTTCTTTTTTCACCTTCCTTATTTCCAAGAGAAGATTCCTGTTCAGCCAATCCAGCCTTCTGCCCCTCCTGCTTGACTTCTGACATTTGGGAATTGCTGGTCTGTGCCCTTTGGAGGTGATGTTCAAAAAGTGGCCAGAACTGATGGACCCCAGCACCTGCAAAAACATTTTCCCAGGAGACATTGTTTACTTACTCCATGAGCCACCTGAAGTCTGCTCTCCTCACGTCCAGAGTTGAGGTTTTGCTGTCACTTTTCCTTCTTTCAACAGAGATTTTAAACTTGATCACTTCATGATCACTGTGGCCAAGACACTAGTGGCTGTGGCAAATGTCCACTTTGCTCACAACATCCGCTCTTACCAGCAGTAGATCAAAGAGGGCATCTTTCTGAGTCAGCTCCCTAAGGATCTGTTCCATAAAGTTGTCATCCAAGTTTTTTAGGAATCTTCTGGCCTGGTTAGTATCAGCAGTGTGATGCTCCCAGTTAATTTCTGGCAAGTTGAAGTCCCCTATAAGGACAAGAGCAGTTGACTTGGAAGTGTCCCTTAGTTCCTCAAGGAGTAATTTGACAGCATCATTGTCCTGACTAGGAGGTCTATATTAGACTTACGTGATGACACCACTTTATTTATTTCATCTAGCAAATACTAATGATTTCTTCACAAACATTTGTCCCATGTATCTGCTTCACAGATTATAAAAAGACAAGTAAAAAGTTAGTTGTGGCATATATAAAGAGATGCCTGAAAGTTACATGTTTTAAATCTGATAATAAATAAATACATAAATAAGAATCCTTTTCAGCATACACATATTTTAATGAGAGGAATTGCACTAAGCAGGGCACATTGTAATGAAGGATATTGCATCATTAAGTATTATAAGAGGTCTGTATATTTTCTTTCTCTACAAAAGGAAAGGCCTGGATTTCACTAACAGCAATTACTTCAGTTTAATTTTTTGATCTTGCTTGGAGAATAAGAACCCTGTAAGTACTTTGCCAACTTCTACATCCCATCTAGGCTATTTGAAGTTGTACATTGTCAATTAGAACTTGAATCAACTTTGAAATGAGACAAGCCTAGTAATTACAACTAGACTTATTTTACATAAAGAAAGCAAAGTTTAAAATCACATCATTAAGTTTCTAAGACCATTACTTCCCTAGGAAATTTGTCTGTGCATATTTGAACATGGTGAAATGTGACTCTCAGGACATTGAGAGTGAGGGCCAGGGCAAAGAGCAAGAGGCTTGTTTTAAAAGTGGCACACAGAGCACGAGAAGACAGTCCTTGGCCTTTTGCAAGGTCTGTCCCAGCCTCTTCATCTCTGATGCTTTCATCAGCTTTTGTTGAGATGGCTAGTGAGGTCCATGTCTGATGATTCAATTGTCTATCCTCAGGAAACACATACTTGGGACTGGTGTTCCCATATTTTTAGACAGAAAAGTCCAATCTTTTTAAAAACCCAAAATATTTAAAATGTGTT
Organism: Aphelocoma coerulescens; assembly: GCF_041296385.1. Classification (NCBI taxonomy): domain Eukaryota; kingdom Metazoa; phylum Chordata; class Aves; order Passeriformes; family Corvidae; genus Aphelocoma; species Aphelocoma coerulescens. Next base: position 61,897,580 of record NW_027184085.1, read on the forward strand.
TACTTATACTTTACAAGTTCTGAGGTAGCTTTCATGATGAATTTTGTGTCAGAATTTCACACCCATTTTTTGGAACAGAGATGTACCATACAAAAATCTTCTAGGGCAGGCTCACAGCATTTCACCATAATAAGTAACAAGCAATACACTTTGCTGCTCCCTTGGCAAGAATCATATTGTTTAATTGGAAACACCAGCCCAAACAGATTCAGAGCAATGATTTCCAGTGTCTCTAAACAATAGTTAAATAGCTCAACAAATCTGTCTAGATGGCACACCTGTGTTACCTTACAGCTCTCTACAGTGCTTTTCACATTGAGTTTTTTAAAACACACTTCCTACTGAATGCTTTTTGTCACTTCTTGACGTGTACTCTTTCTGATTGCTAAAAGAGATTTTTCTTAATATAGTTTAGTGTAACTCCTCCATTCAACTCTTGCTTCTTCCATGACTTTCCCAAACAACAAAATCCAGTGATTCACTGTTTTAGATTGTTTATACTCAAGAATTACTTTTTAAAGCAAGAATTAAAAGTTTGTGATAACCTACATGTTTACTTCCTGAACACATTTGTTTTTAGTACATTGTATTAAGCAGAGCTAATATAGTGGTAATATACCCAGATAAACCTCAAAACTATAACAAATGAGGAACTGTCTATCTGATATTCATCAGAGAATCCTCAAGGAGCTAGTTGCTGCTGTCATCACAAAGCCTCTCTCAATGATTTTTGAGCAATCTTGGGCTTCTGGAGAGGTCCCAGCTGACTGGAAGCTGTCTAATGTCAACCCAATTTTCACAAAGGTCAAGAATGAGGAACCTGTAAACTACAGTCTCACTTCAATGCAATGGCAAAGATTATTCTCGGAAGTCTTGAAAAACACCTAGAGGACACAGTCATCAGTCACAGCCAGCAATTCTTGAGGAGGAAGTCCTGCTTGTCCAACCTGATTTCCTTCTTCAAGAGGTGTCGTGGGTAACCCAAAATGTTATTGTATTCCATATCTCTCTGTGCCCAAAATTTTTACTATCACTTTAAGCGCCTGCAGCCACAAAACGGAGCTGGGTGTGGGGGACATGGGGGGGAGGATGGCATGGTCGCTTTTAAAGTTGGCTCTTCCAGGCAGCTTGCTCTCTTCTGCCGTGTGGCTTTTGGCTCTCTGGCTGCTTGGTTTGTTTCTTGTCGTTTTCTTGCCTCTACTCGCAACAGTACCAACTCTAGAAGCTGCATTTCACAATCAAAACTTGTTTCAAGGGAGAATTTTTCAACACTTGTCTGCATCTGCGGCACCACAGTGGGAGAAGCGGAGCAGCCCCGGTCAGTGTGGTCACTGCAGCCTCTGGGAACGGCCGGCCCAGGTGAACGGGAGTGGAGGCTGGACACCCCAGCCGGACACATGCTCTCTGCTGCCAAGAGGAAAGACAATGTCCTGCCAAGAGTTCCAGCCCCTGACTGAGCACCAGCTGCCACAGTTGCCAGCTGCTTTCTTGGGCAGAGCTGCTGCTGCTGGAAACATAAGTAGTAGGCGGAGAGGCTGATGCCATTTTCCTTTTGTCTCCCTACATGAGGTTGCCCATGTCAGCCACCATGTTGGAAAGTGGGGGGCAGGTTTGCCCCACCATTCTGGGTTTCTCTTTGCTCAAGAGGAGTTAATAAGATTTAGCAATTTTTCATCTGATGTTTGTATTTGCTGTTATTGTTTGCCTGTTACAGTTTCACTTGTTAACAGTAAACTGTTAGGTTTTCACTTACATTGACTCGTATTTGCTCCTTATGTGTGGAAAGGGATTGGTTAATACCATAAGGGGAGGCAACTCATTTAAGAGTGCCTCTTAAATTTTCTTAAACCAACAGGGTAAGCCACACAGCTGATCTTGGGAAGCCAGTTGATGTAGTCTTCTTTAGACTTCAGCAAAGCCTTTGATACTGTTTCACACAGGATCCTTCTGGACAAAATGTCCAGGATACAGCTGGATAACCACGTTATGTGATAGGTGAGAAATTGGCTCACAGGTCCTGCAGAAAGCCTGATAGTGAATGGAGTGACATCAGTCTGTTGTATGGTCATTAGTGGGTTTCTGCAGGGCTCAAAGGAATGCTTGGCAAGTTTGAAGATGATATAAAATTGGGAGGAGCTTTTGACTCCCTTGAGTGCAAAGAGGCCCTTCAGAGAGACTTTGATGAGTTAGAGGGCTGGACGATGGCCAACTGTATGAAGATTAACAAGGGCCCATGCCGGATTCTGCACCTGGGACATGGCAACCCTGTTTGTACATACAGACTGGGGAATGAGAGGCTGGAAAGGAGTGCCGTGGAAAGGGATCTGGGGGTCATGGTTGATGACAAGTTGAATAAGAGTCGGCAGTGTCCTGGCAGCCAGCAAGGCCAAGCGTGTCCTGGGAGGCATCAGGCACAGCATCGCCAGCCGGAAAGGGAAGGTTGAGTTGAAAAGGACACCCAAGGATCATTGAGTCTGATTTGTGGCCCTCCACAGGAAAACTCCAAGAATCACGCTAAGTGTCTGAGAGCATTGTCCAAATGCTTCTGGAACGCTGACAGACTTGATCCTGTGACCAGTTCTCTGGGGAACCTGTTCCCGTGCCTGACTACCCTCTAAGTGAAGAATCTTTTCCTAATGTCTAACCTAAATATCCCCTGACACAACTTCAAGCCATTCCCTTGGGTCCTGTCATTGGCCACCATAGAAGGGATCAGTGCCTGCCCCTCTGCTTCCCCTGATGAGGAAGCTGTAACCATGACCAGTTTCCTCTTCTCCAAGCTGAATAAACCAAGTGATGTTAGCTGAGGCTCAAATGGCTTCCCTTCCAGACCCTCCACCATCTTCATAGTCCTCCTAATAGCTTTATATCTTTCTTATATTGTGGCACCCAAACCACCCTCAGCACTCGAGGTGAGGCCACCCCAGTGCAGAGCAGAGCAGGACAATCCCCTCCTGTGCCCAGCTGGTGATGCTGGGCCTGATGCCCCTCAGGACACGGGTGGCCCTCCTGGCTGCCAGGGCACTGCTGGCTCATATTCAACTTGCCACTGACCAGGACTCCCAGGTCCCTTTCTCTGTCCCTGCTTTCCAGCATCTCATTCCCCAGTTTGTCCATGCATCCAGGGTTGCCCCATCCCAGGTGCAGGATCCAGAACTTTCCATGTGGAACTTCATATTGTTGCTGACTGCACATCTGTCTAATTTGTTGAAGTCTCTCTGCTGGGCCTCCCTGCCTCTGAGGGAGTCAATAGCTTCTCCCAGTTTAGTGTTGATAGCAAACTTACTCCATATACCTTTGAGTTCTGCATCCAAGTTGTTAATGAAGATGCTGAAGAGCACAGAGACGAGGATGGAGCCCTGGAAAATCCCACTAATGACCAGTTGCCAGCCTGATGTCACCCCATTCACTGTAATGTTTGTGCCCAACCCATGACCAGTTTCTTATCCATCCCACAATGTGTTTAGCCAGCTGTGTGCTGAACATGTTGTCTGTAAGGACACTATGAGGGACAGTATCAATACCTTACTGAAATTCAAAAAGAGTACATAACTTCCCTTGATCAACTGGGTGGGTTACTTTGTTGTAAAAGGAAATTAAGTTTGTAAAGCAGAATATCCCCTCATGAACCTGAAGTCTTTGTAGACCTGCATGTTGCTGTCCTTTTATCTGAGGTACGTGGTTCAAGATGAGCTGCTCCAGAGAGTTTTTTAGTGCTAGCCAGTTGTTCTAGCTGGTTTTAAAGAACCTTTCAATCAGGGGAATGGAAAACTCTCTTTGATCACCCCTACAACCAACACATCCTTTTCCCTCTAAAGCCACAGCAGTAATCACTGAGCATCTGGCTTTACTTACAACAATGATCATGCTCAATGACTTAGTTTATCATGTATTTCAGCTTTATGTTTTCTTCTATCCTAAAAGAAACTATATTAAAACACAATTTGCAGGGTTACATTAAACAAACAAAAAAATCCAACCCAAAAAACTGGGTGGAGGATTGTATTTCATCCTTAGCCTTTTCTATCATGTTTGAATATTTATATGGCCTGTTTCTGTACTGTCTAGTATTGGCAACACAACAATTTTATTTAGAGACAAAGCCTTTTTATGTTTGTGTTTACACTGTGCTTTTGGAGTGTCTTCATTATTCAGTGCATGCTCTAAAAAATGCTAATTGAGAGGGGTTTTGGAGGCAGAGGGAAGTCTTGTCCTATGCACTGGAAATTTATACCATATTCTTGGGACCTCTCATCTTGTTGAATATATTTCGTTAATTTTGTTTACTTCATCTCTTCTTCCACTGTGTGTCCTCAGAAAGAGAAGGAAAGAGGAGTCTTCAGAGACAGAGCAGATCAGACGCTACCGGGGCCGTGATGCGATCCTCTTGCATTTTGAATATCTGCATTTCCTTTCCACCTTGTCCCTCTCACACAAAGAATGCAGAGCAGCTTGAAAGAAATAATCTGGGTTTTATTATCATAGAATTGTAAAATCATAGAATATTCTGAGTTGGAAGTGACCCACAAAGATTATAAAGTTGAGCTCCTGGACCTGCACAGGACAGCTCTCACAAACCTGAGAGTATTGTCCAAACACTTCTGGAGCTCTGGTAGGCTTGATGATGTGACCCCCTTCCTGGGGAGCCTGTTGCAGTGCCCAGCCACCATCTGGGTGAAGAACTTTTTCCCAATATCCAACCTAAGCTTCCCCTCATCCAGTTTCAGGCCATTCCCTCTGGTTCTGACACTGTCACCACAGAGAGGAGATCAGTGCCTGGACCTCTGCTTCCCCTTATGAGGAAGTTGTAGAATCTGAAGAGTAAAATCAGATACTGATATTCCATGGTCAGAAATTTTGCCATTGCACTGTATTTACATTCAGAAAAAATGTCAAAATACAAGGGAAATATAAGTTTTTACTTAAGGGAAAGCTTCTGAAATCTTTCTCAAATAAGGGGGAGTGGCAGAAAATTCGAATGTTGCAGGCAGTGGTTGTTATCCAATCTGGCAGATTTTTAAAAGTTGCATGTATAAAGAGGAAAAATCACATTAAGTCAGATTCACAAGATTCAAAGTTTCTTCTGAAAGGAAACTAGTTAAAATACATGATGTTATATAATGAAGTAATTAAAAAGGCTACCCATCTGTAAAGCCAGAAAAACTTGCATGTTCCTGGGATACCGTAGTCTAATTATGCCACACATATTCTGTGAAACTCATGTAAGTGCAGCCTTCAACTATGATTAAAACAAAATCTACAGTAAATGTACTGAACTGTGACTGAAGCAGTACTAAGAGGAGAAAAGAGCATAGGTACATAAACATTATGTTGCTTGTGCCTTAATTGTAGGGCTGGATGAAGGAATCATTTGTTCATTTCCCTGCCTAATGTTGGATCAACTACACAAGGCACAGTCCTGAAAGGTATCTGTGTGCTATTCCCTATCCCAGAGTTTCTGTTGAAATCATAAAATTTCCTTAGGCTAATTTCTATTTCCAGTTAAGTTTGACTTCAAATACCATGTGGTCATTGCTACCACAAGGGGGTTTTTTTCATCTAGTTCACCATATCTACAGAGAGATTGCTCTCAGCCTGATTTGGTATTTTTACTTGTATGTTGATGCCTACTCAGATGATACTTAACATCCTCAAAGCCTGAGGAAGTAAAAGTTAACAATGGATTGGAAATATAACCAATAACTTTTCCTCATCTACTGTCCTGAGGACTGGGAATTCGGGCAATGACTCAATTTGCTTTGCAGCTCAGTCCATTCAGGTGCAACCTGTTACTGAAACTACCTCTAGTCCCTTAAAGGGCTGCTTTCAGCAAGCTTTGCCCTAAGCTGGTCCCAGCCTCCTGCATAGCTCTTTCTTATGTGCTCAGGTTAAGAGGCCTCAGCTTTTAGAAACCTTCCCTTCTGCTCTATCCAAACATATTTACTAGCATTGATGTTATTAAGGAGCTTTTCTCTGTCTTCACCTGTGTCACACTGTATAAATACAAAGATTTTTTCAGAGTGTTACAGATAGTCAGTAGATACAGGTGCAATGAGTGTCATGATGGGCAAAAGAGGTAGAGAGTGAGAAGGTGTTCTGGTTTGGCCAAATCTAGAAATAGATCCTCTGAGAGAAGGCAGGCTACAACCACCCCTCCCCCACCAGGTTCAGGAAAAAATAAATTTTCCTTGAAGGAAAGTGAAAGACATAAAAACTATTTCTTTAGCAAACACATAGGAAAAGGGATAATGATGCTAAATAATAAAACCTCTCGATCTGCTGAGAGGAACCTGGGAGAATTTCAGACTCCTTCCGTAGATCTCTCTCCCCCCCTCCTTGGAGCTGGGAGGGGGTGGTGGGCCCACCGCTGGGAGGGCCACCAAGGCCACCAAGGCCTCGATGGAAAGTCCTCCCAATGTATTCTGATGTTGAAACCGTCCAGCAGACAGAAAAGGAAAAAAAATGTAGTCCCAGGAAAACAAAAGTTCAACTCTCTGAAGGAAAAAGAGCTGGGGAAAAAAAAACTGCTGAAAGCTGGCTGGAAAGAAAATCAAGCCGGGTGCTTCCCTTCCCTCTCGCTCCCCTGCCGCAGCTGAAAAAAAAAGTCGCTATCTCTGTGTGACCTTGAACAAGCTGCAAACTGCTTTGAAAAAGTTTTGCTCAGTTTTTCCTTCCCCCTCTCAGACTCAGTTTAAAGGCATAGAAAGGCACAAATTTAATTTCTGGGCATAGGGCAGTGATATGGGATACACATCATAAAGTCACCCCAAGACAGGACAGATTTGCTGTGGCAGACAGAGAGAGACTTCTAGAGAGAAAATACTCCACAAACTAAGAGAGAAGCTCAATATTTTCAACTTTAAAATGGTTTCTCTTTTTTTGAACTTGGAGGAAGTACTGTGTCAGTTATCTTGTGTAACACATTTTTATTAAAACTGTTTTTCTTCTTCCTTAATTTTTCTCACTACTTTTATTTTTCTTCTAGTTCTCTCATTTTGCTAACCTTCCATATTTTTTTCTTTTCCCCCATTTATTTCCAGGTATAACTTAACTTTTTTAGTCTCCTAGTGACCTTTACACGTTATTCATGATATTTCCCTGACCTCTTCCCTGTTCTATTTACTTGGATGTTATCTCCCTAGTTCTCCTGATAACTCCCCTTGGACAATCCTTCCTCCAGCCTTTGCTATTGAACTTAGGGATAAGTGCTGTGGTTTTTTTTGGTGCTACCTCTCTTTCCAGAAACTTAAGGCAGAGACCAGTTTATCAGCAGCAGTGAAGAAGAATGTCTTTTAAATGGAGTCTATGGTCAATTTATTCTTTAGCTTCAGCTCATTAGCAGTGCCTGTACAATCAGAGATGGAAAAAAGCTTGGTTAATATTAATTATTTTTCTCCTACTACTTATCCCACATCCCACACCCACTTCATGTCTTATACCAAAGGAAGGCAGTGGAGACCAAGAGGAAATGGAGACAAAAAAGTTGGTGATATCTATTAATTTAATTAATTTTGAGCCAGATAACTAGGGCAATAACCCCTCTGGGAAGACTTTTTCAGATTTGACTTGGACTTTGTCACATTACAGGAACATTTAGGGATTCTGATACCTCTACAGCCATGCAAGCACATAAAGAAACAGATACACTTATATTTCTTTGAAGAAATATATGGAAATATAACTTGTGCTCTGCCTCATTCCACAAATATTTTCTTTTTCTTTTTTTTTTTTCTTTCTCCTATTTTCTTCTGTAATTCTTGAATCAGAAAGCGATTCTTAAAGCCTAGAAGTACAATGTGTTTAGTTGGTCATGATTTATATTAAGGTCTGGACTTAACTTCCCACATGTGCCATAACAGTGACTTAAAAAATAATGAATCAATTATTATATAAATAAATACTTTTTTCATTTGGTTTTCCTTGGAATATTATGCCAGTCATTATTGATTCTAGTTGGCCTGAGCTTACATTTAAATGTCCCTGTCTTGGAGCCAGTATTATGCCATTTAATATAAACTGGTGCAAATAAATTGGAAGGCTCCCAGTAAATGAGTTTAAAACACCATGCTATTATACAGAAAACCTGTGCTGTTTTAATTATTCCTAATGCCACAAACAGCCAGCATTTTAGTTTACTGAAAGAGATCTGAAAACAAATATTGGAATCTGACAGATTTGGCTGTAGAGGTGGTTTTATGGGAATCTGGTCTGGAAAATCAGTAATTTTTCTGTACATGGTAAAGTGATTAAATAAAACAACTTGGTAAGCTTAATGCAAAGGAATGGATGGAACCAAAGTATTTTTTGATAAGGTGTGACATGAGGAGAGGAAAGATAACTAAAGAGGAAATAAGAAAAAGAAAAGAACCTAAAGATTATTGAGGAGATGTAAAATCAAGGTATCTTAATATGCTGCAAATAATGAAATGAAGTATACAATAAATTACATAATAGTTTATGTTAATTATAGAAAATAACCTTGTTTTCTGTGTATTACTGCTTTCAAAATAACCAGCAATATATTAAATACATATATTTGTTCAGATGAATATGATGTGAATTTCCAGAATTATGGAAGTTTAGGAGATTTCAGCAGGGTTAATATTTTCTTGCTGGCTTTGATATATGAGAGATCAGCAGCATGCAAAGATGAAGATTTTGTGCATTTATATAGAAGCCTCTTGGATATTCTGGGAAGGGCCAATTCTCAGTGAAGGAAACCAGGCGGGTTAAACTGATGTCCAGGATTTTCATATTTATGTCAGAATCTGCAACATATAATCAGTTTCTAGTGCTAGGCAGACACAGCCACAGAATTGACCAACATTTACCTGAGGGATGCTTTGCTTCTGAGATGGATAAACCATCCAAGTGTATTTGTCTTATAAATTCTGCAATGGCTTTATTGTCACAGTTGTTCACTGTGGACATACCTTAACCAGTATTAATGACAGTGAATGTAAGCACTGGAATAAATGTTCTGGAGCAGACAAATCCCTTCACGCTGAACGAAAAGCAACAGTGAATGTTTCCATGGTGTAATGCAGGGTTGCATGACCTATATCCAGTACAGGAAGCAAACAGACTGCAGGAGCCCTGAGCTATATTCCCCAAAACCCAACTAACAAGCTAACACTTGCAGCACAGTACCTCACTCAGTGTTAAATTTGGGATTCTTATATTATGCTGAGTTTTAGAGGTTAGATGTGTCAGCTTAAAGTTTGGCATCTCCATTTAGCTATGGCAGGTCAGAAAGAGGCTGTACAAATCAAACCAAACTCACTCTCAATATTTTTATCAGTGAATGTAATTTCCAAAACCACCACAGAAATCTTGCCACTCACTGGAGAATCTATGAATACTGGAGTTGTGATAAAGTTATTCAGACTCCATATGGTATGAAATCAGACTTTTGTTGCTGTGCCAGCAATGAAAAGCATAATACTTGCAGCAGCTCCAGAAAGTTGTGCAAAGTTGAAGTGTCAGTCATGTCTTAAGATGTCTAGAAGATATCTAATGCAAAGTTAGAAATTTTTATAGTTGGTTTGGGGGTTTTGATGATTTTTTTTATTGTTGTTGTTTGCTTGTTGGTTTTTTTTCCAGCATTATTAGTCTTCAGGCATAAAATTAAAGTCGTCACTATATGAGGTTGTAGGAAGCCATCAAAGTTGTCAATGTTCTCATAGGTGATTTGTGTTTTTACTTTGCAGAATGATTCTGCTTTTAGTAAAGTGCCATCAAACTGATCAATTTGTGTTTTGACAGATCTGTATGTCAGTTCTAAGCCTGTTCAAAATCAGAGGCGTGTATTGAATGGACGGTTAAGAAATTATGTTTGTGGTAACCTTTTCAAAAAGGCACTGTAAGTGCTGAATTGTTTATCTGCTGATTTAAGAGTTAATTTAGTTACTTCAATAGTGTCCTTTTTAGCTTTGGAAGCACCTATTTATTGAAATTACTAAACCCATTATGATGAATAATCACAGCATTACAGAATGGGTCAGGTTGGAAGGGACCACAGTGGGTCATCCGGTCCAACCTCCCTGCTCAACCAAGGTCACCCTAGAGCACATAGCTTGGGATTGTGTGCGTATGGAATTTGGATATCTCCAGTGAAGGACAACCCATAACCTCTCTGGGAAATCCAGTGCATGGTCACCCACACAATATAGAAGTTCTTCTTCATATTCGGAGGAGACTTCCTGTGCATATATGATATAATGCATAATGAAAACATTGAAAGTTTTTAAAATATAAAAACATATATATATATATATATATCTTTATCCCTTTTTCTTTAAAGGCTTCATCCACCTTTCAGAAGGAATGCTAAAAACTATCTGGATTTGAACAGTTTGATTTCTTTTGATTGAGAGGTATATGAAAGTGAGCTGGACTCTATTTAATAATAAAGTCTATCATTAGTGAAGTACAGAATAGGAAGTGGGAAAGAGAAGGAAGGGGAACCCAAAGCAAGGTTATGTTTTGATCATATCTTGAATTTTCTTTGAGAAGAGTTGTGAACTAAATAAACTTTGTATTCATTAAGTGTAGAGTGGTCATTCTGAAAAAATTCCAAATTAATGAACTTTTTTCAGTTTGTTCCATTTTGTGAGCATGGTGAGAGTTGTCTCTATTTCAATTATATGATAAAGATTTGTAGGCATGTCTTCCTTTGTTGTTAATTCCTTCTGGTTTCAGATAACTGGCAGGTTATACTGAAGCTTAAACAAAAATACTTCTAAAATATATCTCTGAATATTTCTCTAATGCTTCTAAAATATGTCTCTGAATTCTAAAATTTGTACTTCAGCTAATGGTTTCCTTCTGCTTTGGCTTCCAAAGCTTAAATAAATATACTGCTGGTCAAAATATTTGGTTTTCTCTATGGTTACTCTCACATTACTTCTGTATCTTTCTCTAACATTTTAGCCAAAGACTGTTTCCCACTACAATTTCCAAATTAAAAAAAATACATCGTTTCAGTTTAGATAAAAAAAATTCATTCAAAAATCAAAAAACAACAAGCAACTTAATTTTCTTATCTTTAAGAAAAGATAAGAAAGACAATCTGCTTTATTAAAATCTGTAGGGATCACAACTATATTGCTAAGAGGAAAGCACAAGATAGAGATGTGTGCATTAGAAGGGATAGAAAATATAGAGTCTTCTTGGAATTTACAGTTGAATGGGTGGATAGGAAGGTATGCAACCCAACAGTTTTAGTTCAGAAAGCAAGAAAGATTTAGATAAACCCTGGATGTGACATCTGGCTGACCAGCTCTAAGAAAAACCTAAAAACCATCAAACCAAAAACAAACCAACAAACACAAGAAAAAACTTCAAATTTAATTAAATGTGTCCCATTTCCACTGGGAACTGTGAAGACCTTATGGAAACATGTATAATGAGAAATGAGAGAACTAAATGAGCATGAGCTCTTTATATAAGTAAAATTAGTAGATAATTTTTTCAGTATTTGCAAGAATAAGGATGAAAAATGATTAAAATTTTTAATATTATTTCCTAAAATGTTTCCTTTACCACTATTTTGATCACTTCAGAATTCTCTGAGGCTGTCCTGTTTAGCTACTAATATGAAAAAGATTCCTGCCTTTCTACTAAATCATGTCTGTTTTTCTATGAAAATGCTGACTGACTGACAAGTTGATCAGCTTGCATTGCTTCTACAGCTCTAAAGCTATACCTACAATGAAATTTGATTAAGGGTTTCATTTTATCATCAGTCAGCTTGTTGTCTTTTCCCTTCTTTGCAGTGACATTAGTGAGTTGTTCTGTATAAGTTTTGCAAGGTGATGCAAAGGAAATTTTAGTGTAAAACATGGTGTAATAAGGGAGTTAAAAATATACTACAGCTACGTAAATTTATCCTGTCTATAAATACCAGTAAAATCTTGCTATCAATTGGTTAAGAAAGAATAACTTTATTTAATGAGTACTAATCCCTGCCTAAGAGCTCATCAGCTCTAAGTGAATATTTAATTTCTTGTCTAAAATTAACAGGGAATCCTAGTTTCCCTTTTATTCTGTGCTCACTTACTGCACAAAGGAGTACAAAATGGAGTTGTATGGTAATTGGAAATTCTCAGATGTGTTTTGAAGAGGTAGTTCTCCTCCATTCCAATTTCAAAATCCCAAGGTTGTTAGAAAGTACATAAGCTACCAAAACTACATGGAAGAAACACAAAGCAATGGGTCCCCAAATCATTATTAATGTCTAGATATACTAATTTTATTTTCATGGAGTGGTAAGTAAGAGGTAATCTAGCAGACACTGTGCTGTGCTATATCTTTGCCTAAACTCTACAAATAATTTTTAATTTCCTTGATGATTTGATTAAGAATCCCTGGATTTTTAATGCCATTGAAAATCAAACCACAAGAACCACGGAAATCAGTTACAGAGTTTTCAGTTCTGCTTGTAATTACCCATGGTCTTGGATCCCATAATGAATCTTGTATTCTAATTCAGCAAGAACATAAGTGAACATAATGTTGACAACAAAAGATAAACACAGAAAACTGGTGCTAAAAGGCTTCAGAACTCTAATGAACTCTGTAATGACTTAGGAAAACTGCCCAGTTTGCTCTGCCCTTTCTTTCTCCATATTGCAAAATGATGTGCCGTTTTCAGCTGGGATAGAGTTAGTTTTCTTCACAGCAGCTAGGATGGGGCTGTGTTTCAGATTTGTGGTGAAAACAGCGTTGATAATTCAGGGATGCTTTCATTATTGCTGAGCAGGGCTTACGAAGAGCCAAGGCATTTTCTATTTTATACCCTTATAATAACAGTGATGAGGCTGGGGTGGTACAAGGGTTTTGGGAGCAGACAAAGCTGTGACAGGTGACCCCAAATCATCCAAGGGATATTGCGTATGACTGCATGATGTAATGCAAAGAGGGACTGGACTTTTTTACTCCAGTCTCTGCCCTGAGATTGAAGGTCCCAAGAGATACAAGAAGAGCAATTTCCAGTGAAAAATGAAAAAAATGTTGTTGACTACTTCAGCTTCCCCATGTCAGCTGTCATCAGATCCCCTGTCTTATGGAGGTGCAATTTCTTTTGTCTTCCCTTTCTCACTCATGTACCTGTATGAAACCCTTATTACTTTTCTTATCCCCTGCTAAATTTAGTTATAGCTAAATTTGTCCCTTATCTTTCCCAATCTCATGCCTACACTCCCAACCCATATCCCTATAATCTTCAAAGGAGGTCCCTGCTTCTACTGCCTATCCTTTTTCCTCTTGTGTTTCAGCTCAACCAAAAGATCTTTATTCATCTATGCTGGTCTCCAATCATCCTTGCCTGATTTCTTGCACAGGTTTGTGCTCTAAGAAAAATGTCATTAAGTATCTGACAGATCTCTTCTGCTCCTTTATTCCTGAGGGCAGTTTTGAAGAAGGTCTGTCCCATCCACCAGTTCCTTAAGCGACTACTTTCCCAAGGCTTAAGGTCTGGACTATACTTTTTGCTTGGCTTTACCTTGAAATAGTGAATATCACGAAGGCACAATCACTGCAGCCCAGGCTTCTACCAATATTGACCTCTCCAATAAATACATGACAGCAAACTTCCAGAATAGCTAGAAGTGTAAAAATCTTCCTTGCAGGAAACTTTTGTCTGTATCAATTTACACGGATGGAACAATAAAATTAAATTTAACCTGACAAATATCCAAAACTTTTCGGTTATTTTTTTTCAGTCTTTGGAATTTCAGCACCATAATGCTAGATATTACAAAGAAAAAGTACCTGCTAACTGATTGTGAGTATATGATGTTTTCATTATCTTGAATTAATAGTGGGATAACTGTATACAACATTTCATTGTGTAGAAGTGTAATGTAAACCAGAAGAAACATCAATGCGTAATGCCCTGCAGGTGCCATCAAGATCTGTGTGTGTAAGGCTCCTGTAAGCCACAGAACTTTCATACATCAGTCAGCGTAAGCGCAGGCACGTTTGGAACTGTTTGCAGAAGTCATTTCCAAAACATCTTGATTTTATTAACCAAACATCAGTGTTCACAAATGTTGAATGCCATTTCAGGGGAAGTAAGTGGGAGCAGTGTCAGCATCAGGGGTCTTTTAGAAATAAGTGGTGGTCTCTTCACAACAGAAAGGGGAGGCAACCTTTGTCTTCAAATCCTACTGTCAAAGGGAAAAGGCAAGGTGAATAATAGATGAGGCTATTTTAATGTCTGACTACTACAGTATTTCAAGTAACAATATTTTTCACTTTTGCTTGAAATCAACTCATGAGAAGGAATTTATTCCCTTTGCGGCTCAGCATCACTCCTGAGCATCCAATATGACTTTCAGAAGTAAGTATGAGATGATATATTATTTGCTACCTTATGCAGTGCATTCATTTCAGGATGGAATTACAAATAACTTTTGGGAAGGCCATTCTTGTCATAACCTGGAAGTAAAACAGTCTCAAATAGAGATTACATTTGAGATCATCTCAAAAGTTTCAAAGTGGTATTTGCTACATTAGAGGTTGGAGAAAGACTAAAATGGATTACAGAATATGCTAAGTTGAAAGAGACCCACACACATCATCGAGTCCAACACCTAGACCTGCGCAGCACCATTCCCAAGAGTCACACTATGTACCTGAGAGCATCATCCAAATGCTTTTTGAGCCCTGTCAGGCTTTGTGCTGGGACCACTTCCCTGGGCAGCCTGTTCCAGTGGCCAAACACAAGCAGAACCTTTTCCTAATATCCAGCCTAAACCTCTCCTGACACAACTTCAAGCCATTCCCTTGGGTTCTGTCACTGGTCACTAAAGAGAAGAGATCAGTGTCTGCTCCTTCTCTTCCCCTCACAAGAAAGTTCCAGACTGTAATGAAGTCTCCCCTCAGACTTGTCTTCTCCAGGCTGAACAAACCAAGTGACCTCAGCCCCTCTTCATATGGCTTCCCCCTAAGGCCCTTCACCATCTTTATGATCTTCTTTTGGACACTCTCTAATAGTTTCATGTCTTCCTTATATTGTGGTACCCAAAACAGCACTCGAGGTGAGGCTGCCCCAGCTCAGAGCACAGTGGGACAATCCCCTCCCTTGCCTGGCTGGTGATGCTGTCCCTGATGCCCCCCAGGACACGGGTGGCCCTCCTGGCTGCCAGAGCGCTGCTGACTTGTGTTCAATTTTCCCTCAACCCAGGGAAACCCCAGGTCCCTTTCCACAGCACCATTTTTCAACTTCTTTTTTCCCAGTCTGTACATATACCCATGGCTGGCCCATCCCAGATTGTTAGATATGCTGTCCCATAAAATGGATTGGACTGATGGGTAATTGTATGAATTGGTATTGTGTATTGAAATTCTTCCTTACTTTGAGGAAGTCACATAGCACTCTCTATACCCAGACTTTTTCCTACTCTTGCAGTACAAGCACTTTTTACTTTACACTGAAGATTTTTATGTGACTTATAAATCTCCTCCAGGGGGTGTGGTTATCATAAGATAATCACACCCTTGGGGGATTAAAACCACTTATCTCTGGATCATGACTTCTAATACCCCAGGGGTGTGATTATCTCAGGAAACTCACACTCTCTGTCATGCCTAATTGCTTAATTATTACAGTGGCAAGTTCACACTACTATGTAGGAGTGAAGGTTGTGTCAGCAGTTCTCTTAGAAATTTCTGTTTTCGGAAATCTGCCATGAAAACTCTGCTTGAGGCTGAAGCAAAAAAAATATTCTGCCTGGGAGCAAATACCTCTACCAGATTTCTAAAAATTATCTTGATTATATTTTAGTAATATCAGTGAGAAATACAAGTTAAATTTATATGCTTATGTTACAATTGACATTCAGCCAAGGTTCTGATGGGGAATTAAATGGAGTCAGAGATAACTACATTTATTTAAAAATATTTATAATTATGTAATTATTCAAATTCACAAAGTCTTTGGGGCAACAGTATACAGGGTTCAAATATCTCTCTGAAAGTTTACTATGGCTTCAATAAGCGTCAAGAAGGAATCAAACTTACTGAATTATAGCACTAATGAATCCAACCCAGCTGGATTGCACTCAGTGAGCACATAAGTACAAACTGAATTTCTTAACCAGGTTTCAAGAAACACTGATAACGTGGATCTACAACCAGAAATGCTTGTTTGTACAAGTTTTAAAATTTAGACATATCTTCTAATTGTAGTTTAAAAATTTGCCAATTTATATTTGTAGAGCTAGGAATTGCTGTTCTTTTAAATTTTTTATCTAAGTGAAAATGGAAGGTTAGCACAAAATATACTGGTGTTCTTGCCCTACACCTTAAGTATAGCTAAAATAATGGTAGTAATGGTAACTCTGCAATGTATTTCATACCTTCAGCAGTTTAAAATATTCTACCTATTTTGCACAAAAAATTGATTTTCAAATGTTTAATGTTCAAATAGTCTCATGTGAGTTTATGGCCACAAATCTATTTTTTCCAAATAAAATTTAACTAACACACAATATATATCAATATATGCCTTTTATTTTTACTTTAAGTGAATGCAAAAATACATAAAAATATCTATATTTTGAAGTATTTTATTAAGACCCTGTGTGGAAAAGGACAGTCTACAGAGAATTTGAAAAGAAATCAATGCTATAATTTCTTTTTTATTTATAAAATAAAATATAAAATTGATCACTGGCTTATTCATTTTATGGAATGTTATTTATGATTCAAAAATGATGCAGAAAACCCGTTATATTTCTGTCTTTATATTTCCTAGCAGAACAGGACCTGAACTGATTGGAATGGCAAGATAAAACCTGTAATTTAAGGGATTTTTAAATACTATTTGTCCATGTGTTATTTGCTGCTTTTCTTAAATTTAAAGATGAGAGTATGTTATTTTTCTCTCTGAACTGGATATGGCTGGAGTGACCATACCATCCACATGTATGAATAATGTGAGCAGCATAGAATTTCATAACACTTACTTCTGTGTTAAAGAATGTTACTCACAGAACCTGACACAGATAAGGAAAAAGAAAAAGCCTGAGAGTAGCTTATGTGTAACTGTAATAGCTCATCTGGCCAACCATATAGCCAGAAGAGAAGATTATTCCTCAGTGGGAAACTTGAGGAAGGGGAAGGTGGATTACACTGAGGGACTACAGATTGCCCTGGTCTTCTGTAGGTCATCAGTTCACAGTGAATAGCTAGCAACAGATAAATAGCAAACTTTCTTTGAAACCTAAAAGATACTCTAAAAAGCAGAAAGAAGTAGGTAGAGGTCCAAAGAACATTATTACTTAATAAGAAGTTGAATTTTCTTTTTTTTAGAATATTTAAAATATTAATTTCATTAATATAGCTCAGACAAATTCAAAGGGTCTGTGTGCCATAATAAAGAGGACTGTTTAGCTCAGTAAAAAAATTCTTAATGTCACAAGGTCTTGCAATAAGGCTGGTCCATATATCTGTGCTGAATTTTCTACTTCAGTTCTGCATTCATTTTCAAATGACAGGTTTTAATCTAACCATGTGAAATACTGGCATATTTTGATTCAAAGAATTAATGCATTTTGTATGGTTTCTACCACATGTTAAGACTTTAATCCTGCTTTCCTACAGATAAGCAGTCCTGGAAAGATGACTGAATGCTGTGGATGACTGACAATGCAATACTCATTTGATACTGTCAGAAAAGGCAGTTTAATCTGATACTTTTTTTTTTTGTGCTTTATTCCTTTTTTCTGCTCTATTGTTGTCCACATGGCATGCTTTTTTTTTACAATGTCTTCCACCTCACAGTATGACAGTAACTACACAGATACGTTGACCACCAACAGATGAACAGTGGGTAAAATCAGCTGGTGTTTCTGGTCATGGACTCCAAGATGGTTCATAGGGAAAAAAACCCTTTTTTGAACATGACTAGTTGTGAAGTGACATGATAATGGTGCCTTTAGGGCTACCTAAAAACAGAGGCTAGACAAAATTAAGAGAATAAAAGTGGTTATATTTACTGAATGACCTTCAGGTACATTAGGACAGTCAAAGCCCACCGGGGGCTACACCCAAAATGGACAATGGGGTCACAGGTTTTCACACTTCTATAAATTTGGTTCATTTGCAGATTAGGGGTCAATCCTCCAATTACAGATTCAGATAATGAAGTCATTACCCCAAGTTTGCTCCCCCCTAGCCCCCTTCTGTTTACATTTCTTGGGGCCTGAGTCAGTAAGGTGTCCTTGAGTTTCAGGCCAAGATAGGATTTGTTTTGTCTAACCAAAACAGGAGAACAGTAGCTAAGAGGCTATATGGAGTTTAGAGTTATACAATAAAGAATTACAGGATATGAAAAATATAAAAGCTAAAATCCTAAGGCATCAATAGGAGCTGTAAACCCAGGATATAATTTTGCTGTAATGAAGGCTTTTTGTTATGTACCACTAGAAAAGTGAGAGGGAGATTGGGTCATATATACAGAGGAAAAAAAATATATCTTGTATAAATTAAAGCATGGTTCATATACAGATTAGCAAATTACATAATTAGAGATGAATAAAGGAGCTTGGTATTTCCTACTAGGTACATTAGTGAAGAGAGATATACCATATGATGCCACTGTCAAATAAACAATAAAGATTTCTTGCCCACTGGCTCACAGTTAAGAGTCAAAGCATATTTGGATTACGTTATTTCAAGAAGAAATTCCTTTTAAAATTACTTACCATGAGTGCTTCCACTCTGGATATAATAAAAGATAACATGACAACTTCTGACAACAATCCTGAAATGTCTATGTGGGTATTTGTGTGTGCATAACAAGGTAGTAAAAACTGTTAGCGGGCAAGGGAATGGCAGATATGTGAAACAAGAGGAATGCAAAGAGTGAGAGAATCAGTGAGGGGACGAAAGGTATGGAAAGCAAGAGAAAAAGAAAAAATTCTTTCTTTTGAGTAGAAAGAGTAGAGAAAAAGGAAAAAACCTCAATTAAATTAATGAGAAATAAGAGTGACAAAGCATGAATGAATGAAATGAAGAGAAATAAGGACAAGTGGTGATGGCTTGCCAATGGCATTTCTGATATAGATGGTGAAATTCCCGGTTATTCCCTTGCATTGTTGTGATTTTGCTGACTGGTATGTTTCACTGGAGTACTTTTATAAGTACTTATTCAACGATAAAAATACCATGATACCTCTGTGGATTTTCTGTTAATACTACTTTGAACTAATACTACCAATCAAAATCAAGTAATTTTTCTTACATATTTTATTTTATAGCTTTTACAGCTACAACCGTATTAAAAATGCTTAACAGCAATAAAATAAAAACTGAAATTTGGTTCTCAGTGAAAAACTTAGCCTTTCTTTGCATAAATAATAACCTTCAGAGACTAAATTTATGACAACACTGACAATATGGTACCCATTGAGGGCTGTACAACATTAAAGCTAAGCACGAGTTTAATTACCTTATTTTCTCTTAAGTCTTTCGGTTTCAGTCAGAAAAGTTTGAGTTGTGCTGTTCCCTTTAATAACTGAAGAAGACAGTATATGCCTCTCTCATACTACTTTTATGTGAGCTAAAAGAAATAGCTTTAAACCTGTCAGTTTAAAAATAGAATATCTTATTCATTTCTGTATTTTTCTCAATTCAAAATGAACTTTTTTATTTACAGAAAATTATAAATTTTATACAAAAGCAACTGTCCAGGAAAGTAAAGAACATATGTCAGTAGCTCATGTTTTCTTATCACTCATCCATAGCACATGCTGTACAAAAAAAAGCAACCAACAACTATGGATAACAACTAGAATTATTCTGACCATAATTTTTTGAACAGCTTCCTTTCCTCTAAGTACTGGAAAATTAATTTCTAATTTTATCAAAATTATATATACATATTACATATTATATAATACATAATACATACAATTACTATATATTATATACAAATTTCAGCTAAAATGGTGACATTAATTAAATTGTTTGCAATTTTATATAATTATGCTGATGCTGAAAGAGTTTGTGAAGACAAAGCATATTTTAAAGAATATTTTCTACATTATCAATGTAATTTTATTAAACAAGAGTAACAGATAAATCACATTTTATTGAACGCAGATAAGCCATTACAAACTTTTTTGCTTCTCTCTTGTATAACAAGTCTGACCTTTTGTCAGACATCAGCTACGCAGTATCTTATTCTTAATGAATTTGGAAAATTACATTACAGAAAGAATGACTGTAATGAATGCTCTGTCACTATGATGTGAACATATGTGACCAGGAGTTGCAATAACAATGTAAAGGTCAGGTAGGAATTTTCAGTTCAGTACAACTCCTAAGAAATCTTACAGAAGTATCAAGTATGCAATTCCTTTGTCTTTCTTTAATTAAGTAATATTTAACTGAGAAAATACTAAAGACTGATTAAATATTTGTCTGTGTTGTAGTCTTCCTGCAAAATAGAATGGGATGGGGTTGATGGTGGGGTAGGAGGGGAAAATTGGGAATGAGTGAGATGGAACATTAGAGTATACAGCCTCTGAATATTGTTCCATTCTTCAAGACTCTGTTAGAAAATACACAATAAATGTGTTGACATTTTTTAAATGTTGCTGAATTCAAGGATTTGTCATCTAGATTATACCATCTCCTTCACTTTTGTCAGTGATGAGAAATGGACCAACATCTTAGTGTTAACCTAGTCCTCTTTATTATGTTTTAGTAAGCAGAATGAATCAAATCTTGCCAGGACTTTTCCACTTAACTGTAGAATGGCTTTTCTTTCATGACTTTTGGTGTCAAATGGATGTTCGCATCACCAATGGCAAATATGACAAAGAGGATGGTACTCAGAGAGAGCCTCAGAATTAATTTCTATCATGCCAAGTAGCTCTATGTTTTTTTCATGTATTTTTAGGGAAGTGTTCTTTGTTGATTTAGTGGGGTTTTTTCCCAAATGGCAGCTGCAGTAAGAACTCAAAAAATTTGTAGATGATGTATCGCCTGTGACAGCCTTTATATAATAATTTATCCTTCATGGCAGGAAGGAATTCCACAAGTGCCACCACTTATTACAATTTTCACAGTTCATAGAGCTTATAGTTGGAGGGAGCTTCTGGGTCATTTGGTGCAAGATTCAACCTATGCATTAAGTTTCCTCACGTAACATCTACCATCTCTTTGAACGCATCTGATGGAGCTTTAGTGACTTCCCTGTTGGTGACTGCATTAACCCATTGAGACCAAAGCTGAATTTCTTCTGCCAACCTATCATTTTTTGGGATAATTCCAAGTTTAAGCCTCCAGCTTCCTGAGAACACCAACACCCCTCGTCACCACCCTTGTTTCTTTGGGATATTTTAAATGAACATTTACGGTAAAATTAGTGAGCACCAAGCTTCCTAAAACAGAAATATTAAACCTAGCTGAATGTAATTAGATAACTTCATAGTAAATGGGATTGCAGAGCCATTTGATACTATAGCTTCTTGAAAATCAGTATTTTGTCTATTACTTTCATTGGCAGTATCTGTAAAAAAAAATGGCAGTTAGCAACAAACCCAAGTTTTATCAAGTTCTTCACAATTTAAGATAAAAGAGACCAGAAAGTTTTGTTTAATAAACTGGAGTTCACTGTGAGAATTACTTCTACCTTGGAGAACTGGTGCTCAGGAAACCTCTAAGAATTTTTTTTGGAGAGCCTTTTTTTGACAATGGGTAAGAAACGGTCTGGTTGTCTGACAGCACCTAAGGATTTTCCAGTTTTAAAATCCATTGTGACAAGAGCTTCTAAGGCAAAAAATTGCTCAATTGACCAGTTCACCATCATATTTCCTTGGTACTTAATTTTGATATCTTTTCCTCATATCTCTTTTTCAAGATTTTTCTGCAGTTACATTTTTTGGAGTACGCCATGTTAACCTCTCTTAATTTTTGCATGCTTTCTGGCTCATTTGAATCCTTTTGTAGAAGAAAGTCGAATGTGAGTATATTCCTGTGTTAATGCTGCATAAAAAAATTATTGCATCCCTTGTTTTACTAAGTTTTACTAAGATAGTAGTGCTTTCATTGCATGTTTTGAATTTCCTGATATCAGTTCAATGTAATAGTAGTTATTTTGTCAAGCTATTGATGGCTTTAACCACTGCATATGGAGTATTTTGAATTGCTGAGTTACTTTCTACACTTTTTAATATTTATTTATAACAGAATTTTCTGGTATATTAATTGACAGATATTTCAACATTTCGGGATTTTCCTGTACTTAGTGTAAATTGTACCTATACCTTGAGATAAGGCAAGAGATTCCTGAAGAGGGATCCCTGAAAGCTTCGTCACCTCATGGAACGTATTTGTAACAGAGAAATACAAGAAATTTTCACTATTACTGGCAACTCTTAAGAATACAATTCGTCAGTATAAAACCCTATGTTGAAACGGAAAGTGCTACTCACCAGGGAACTGATGAAGATTTTCTCAGTATAACCTTCCACCAGCCATGCATGTACTTTTTTCCTAATTTCTTAAATGAAGGATTTCAACTGCACATGACTGGACTCGATTCCAACTAGGAGACCAAATTTTGAGGAAGATATTTTCTTATTTTTACCTGTTTAATAGAGATAAAAATTGGTGTGTGCTACAGTTGTGGTCCTGTGACCCTTTCAAGGGTAGCTGAGTCCTTTCCAAAGCATATCTCTATTTTTGTTTCAAAAGTGTCTGAACTGAAGAAACAGCTTCCTAATTTTGTTTTGAGAAATGACTCATCTGGTTTTGCAGACACTGAAAAAAGGTCAGCCTAAGGCAAACAGTCTTTTTTAACCCAAAACCCTGAAGTCTGACCAAGATATGTAAATCATGAGGTTTAAACGGAAAGCATTGGACAGCCTTAATTATACCAGATTATGCTTCCTATTACATGAATTAATCCATGGTCATTACTGGCTGTGTTTTGACATCTATGCTATCAGTATAAACATTTACCCTTCCAGAATAGCCTTGAAAATCTATCAACAAACCAACAGCAGAATGCTCCTGTAAGTGAAATATTTTAATCATAATTTCAAAGTAGATGAAAACTCTTTAGAAATTCTGCTGCAAGATATCATATGAGAAAATGATATGTTAATATAAGGAAAATCAAATGGCTCTTGATTGATTCTTAACATTTCTGTCAGAAGAAGAGCTGATTTAATTAATTTACTTATTAAACACAGTGAAGCTGGGTTAGTATATTGAGACAGCATTAGGAAAATGTGCACAGGGTAAGCACAAAGTTTCAAGCATTGAGGTTAGATTATTTCTCTGCCAAGATAATATATTAATGATCAAAGTTGACACTGACAAGTATGGGAAAGAGATAACAGACATCTTACTGTGCAAGATGTGAACAAAAGGATCCTGTGTCTCCCATACCTGCCGGTTTCAGCTGAAGGGCATTTAAAGTCTTTTCCCCTATTGCTTTTCCAGCTACTTACTGGTGAAAGATAAATTCCAAACACAGAGTCTGTGGTCCTTCCTCCCTCTCTCCCCCCATGGCTTCCCACCCCCTTTCCCAGAACTGTAAAGGAAAGCTTCATTCAGTCTTCTTATTCATTGTACATTTGTTTGAAAATCAGTCAAAGTACTAATCTACTATCAGGTGTAAATCCCAGAGGATTTCTTTGGTTAGGCTGGTCATATATTGAATTTGAAAGTAGGACATTTGGCTGCAGAAAGTCAGGCACATAAATACAGATTAGTCTCCCTGAAATACCCTTCTGCAGTATCAGAGTAGAAAGTGATAAAAACACTTTTTACACAGAGTTAAAATTGTGGTTGCCATGCAGCTTCCTCAGAAAAAAATCTATAACAGATAATATGTGTATATAACAGATAATACATGTAATATGTGTATTATGCATATATATATTTTTTTTTCACAGTTTAAAAAATGTTCAAGCCTTTACACCCTTTTTACAACAGAACAAAAAATGCTAAATACTGAGGTAACCCTTTCCCCCTTGGTGAGTTGCATTTTGCCACACTGTGAAAATAATTTAATTGTCACCAATTCAAGAGGTTAATCTGGGGACATTTTTATGCATGCTTTGTTTAAGATGCAGCCATGAAAATTTCATTGCAAAAATGTATGTCTCTGTGTCCATTTATGTCTGTAAATATGTGTGTATTGTGGTTAAAAAAAAAAAAAAAAAAAAAAAAAAAAGTTGGGCTTTATTTTTACTTCAAGTAAGAAGTGAAGATCTACAGGACAAGATTAGTAGCATACTAAACAATGTAAAGACTTGTTTGCTGACAGAAATGTAGTTAAGGGCATATTTTCTGTAGAGAGGGGAATTAAGTGGGAAAAGATTATGAAAAGATAAGTACTGTATACAAAAATGGAAATGAAATCTGCTACTTAAGCAGTACTCAGAAAAGGTTCAACAAAGTTGAGATGAGGTGGGAGATTAAAGTGGAAATTCACTGTAATTCAGAGCAGGGTTTCAGACCTCTGTTTGTTTGAGCAAATGCCATCTCCCTTGGGCTGCTGAGTATCCTCAGAGAGAAATTCTTTAAACTTTGCTATCAAGTGAAACACATTTGTGAATCTTGAGCAAGAGAAAGAGGGCTAGAAGGTTTTTTGCTTTATTGTTGGGAGTGATCTAGGGTGATCTAGGAGTGGAAATCACCAGAGTCAGAGGTTCTGATCATCTTTATAGTGCTATTTTACAGAGAACGTGTATACTAGAAGCATCTATGCCAGAATAGCTAGTGTGTGGTGGACAGGACTCCTGGGAAATAATGCTCTAAATAATTTATCAGTTAGAAGATGTCAAACATCTTGTATTTCATATCTCTGTGCATTCAAATAGCTATATTGTGGCTGAAGCTGCAGTCAAATTCAGATCTCTTTTCAACAGGAAACCAGAGCATTGTTTTTCAAAAGATACCAAACAAATATAAATAAAAATATGATGTGATTTCATGTTCCAAAGGGAAAACAAAAAAACAAACAAGCAAAACCCCCAAACCCCAAAATCCAAGCCCAAACCCCATCACACTCTCATTTTGAAGAAGACAAATGCCCCTGCCTTCTGGTACAGATTTAGTTAAGCCTGTAGAGAGAGTCAGAGTTGTCCTACAAGACCTTCAAACTAGTCCCTGATCTGATAAAGAAAGATGTCAGATGATTCTTTTCATGAGAGATTGGAAAACAAATGAGGATTTAACAATGTTAAGAATGGGGAATTTTCCAAGTGAAGCTAGCAAGTATAGATACCTGTGAAGAGTGCAGTTACTAAACTGCCATGGGGACCTAAGCAGTTGCTTTTTAATATTTGCTTGCTTGAATATGTACTATTCTCTTGGAATACAGGCAGAACTCAGGTACTGTGTGCACAGTTCCCCTGCTGATATGCAGATGAAGAGCCTAGGAAAGGAGCCCAGTGATACCCATCCTTACTGAGACAGTGGCTGTATCTCATTGCAGAACTTCTCCGTCACGGTGGAGGTTCTGTTTCTTTATGGTTTTCACTGCAGGATCTGAGGTGCAGGGCTGGCAGAAGCTCTGCAGGACCATCAAGACAGGGATCTGCAGGGCAAAAAAACCCCCTTTCCTGCCAAAGGTCTTCACATCTATTCATCTTCCTTAAAAAGAGAAGACCTGGGCTTTGGGCAGCACAATGTGCTTAGCTGCAATCAGGTTTGCTTTGCCCCAGAAGAGTCTCTGTGCCAGCTCATGCATCATATAACCTGTGTCCTGGGAACCTGCAAAGCTTAACTTGTTGGGCTCCTTCCATTCAAGGCTGCTTCTTCCTTTGCGTTCCTCCTCTCTCAAAGGCAGCATTATCAGAAATGCATTTGTGAGAGCTGTCTCACACCAGTGACAGAGGTCCTAAGATGCAGTTAGACGCCCTGGTGGAGTTGGTCTCAGTGCTCAGCTTCATGCTAATATCAGTTAAGTCTGGGCATACACTCAGTGTTTACTCCCACTGCCATAGTGCGGAAAAGATGGCAAACGAATGAAGAAAGGTAATAAGCAGCACTCCTAGAGCAAACTTCTTGTCCAAGCAAGTCCTTGTATCATGGGCAGTCTGTACAGTTTACAGTGAGAAGAGATGCCATGCTGCCTCCAAGAGCAAACTTCTTCCCTGTTATCTCAAAATGAGTGCCTGTGGGTTTTTTTGTTCACTTTTCAGGTTTCCCCAGCTGAGGAATGTGGCACTGCAGACTGAAGATGGCCATATAGCCAAGATATAGGTCTTGTAGACTGGAATGATGAGACACAAATCCTTTACATCCCAGCAAAAGTTACAATAAAGATTTACATTTCCCAGATACAATTTTTTCTGCCATAGCTCTTCAAAATATTTCACAAGAAATCTACTGACAGACACTGTGACCTCGGACATTCCTTGTCGACAACTAGAGATATTGCCATCTCAGACACTTCTTGCAGAGTCAAGATAGTTGTCCCCACAGTCAACTTCCCAGGAGATCAGGTGTGTCCTTGTGAATCTGATTGCTGAATCTGTGTGAACATCTTACCAGTTGCTTTTGACTAAAGCAAATTATCAAAGCGCTGGTCTTTTCAAGGCTTTGGTTTTGTAAGGATTTGTTTGGAGAGAATTCAAAGAATTCCAATGTCCAATATATTCAGTTTGGATCCTCACTTTGTAGTCCCTTCCCTCGTACTGCTTCCATTGTGATTCATGGGCTTCCAAGCATAAGCCTGCTATTACACAATGTCCTTAGCTTTGCCCTTTGATCCACTGCTTCCCTTGGCTAGCACAGGCTGTGTTTTCTGACCTCAGCCTGGCCTTAACAGCTGGGTATGACTTACCATATCTTGATCACTGCCAATACCTGTAGCAATGAGATCTGAGGGAAAATGGGAGTATGAGAATTCATTTATTTCATTTATTTTTGATGAAGGCATGGGAAAAAAAAAAAAAAAAAAAAAAATCTCCAGACTACGTCAATGCCAACCTAAATGTTATCATCATACCTTTAATTTATAAATTTGTTCAAGAAATACACGTGTTTTAATGTAAATCATTATATTTATACTAAACCATTAGCAGATGCTAAGAGCAGACAACTGCAAAGAGAGAAATTTAATATAATCCATATAAAAAGCAGAAGTAAAGACAGTAAATAAATTATGTTTTCAGAGCAGTTCAGTAGCATCTGGGGAAGTCTTTTCTCACATTTAATTAATCATGTAGAAACTGCTTACTCTCCTGTTGTGTTGACCCTATGCAACAAAGAAGCAGGATGCTAAGAAGAGTTCCAATGTTACCATGCTTCTGAAACTACTGAGGCTGCTGAAGTATTTAGTTAACTCACCAAGATCGAGGCTGGCAGCATTAAGACCTTTTATTAGTACTAATTTAGAAATTGCTTTATGGAGTTTAGCTTTAAAGTCAATATGCACTGTTAGTTGTAAATAACCTCTTTAAAAAACTTCAGGAACTCTTAATACGAGGGGAAATTGGCATTTTTCAGTCTGCAGAACATTGTGGTTTGCAATATCTGTCTTCTGTATAGGTCTAAAAATTTCTGATTGGTTTTGTCCCAGGTGATTGGTGTTTTTTAATTTAAAAATCCAGGGGGGAAGGGGAGGGAGCATGATCTACTTTGTTAGAAATATATAAGTGTTTTGAATGGAACAATGATGTAAAGTTTTATTTGTTTAGAAAAAGAAATTAAAAAATGCCACTGTGCTAAAATGTCATTCTGGCTTTGTTGGTCTTAATTTTACAGAGGCCACTTTATTTGTTTCTGCTTTTTAAAAAAAATGCTTAACATTGGCCTTGATTACAGATATTCATTGAAATAATTTTGAGTTCCAGTATTTTCTGTCACTTTTTGTAGAACTTTTGAATGAGTCATTATGAATTTACAAAAGCTTAATTGACACTTGCTTAGCTCATTTATGATATGAAGAAAGAAGATTCAAGAATTTTCACTCATCTGTCCTAAAAAATTTCTATTTCTTGGGGTTCACAGATAATAAAAGCATTTTATATTAAAATAATTAGTTCATCTTATAATTTTTTAAAGATTTTTTTTCATTATGTCTACAAAGGAGATAAAATATATTTCTTTAATATCTGAATTTAGCTCTATAATCTTGTAACTACTTCATTAGTAGATACTAATTTAGTCATTTACTTATGTAAATAAAATATAACGACAGACCTTACATGTCAGAATTACCTTGCCAGCTTATCTGTGTATCTTGCTCACCCTCTATATACTTTCAGAACATGTGTCTGACAGCAAGTCATAAATGGTAAATGTCCTTTGCTATTTCAAGTTCAAATAGCTCAACGCTAAGGTGTGTTTCGTGGAAGTGCATCTCCTCAGTCTGCGTGTGTGCAACCTGCGCCTACAGAACGCGGTTTATGCAGGCACAGACTGAAAGCGCTGCCTCTCAGCTGTGCCACCGACACCCAACTGCAGCATTGATTGTGGGAGGGTTTGTATGAAGGTGTATCCCTGCCATTCTCTGCGCAAAGAGAGGTGTCAGACTGCTGAATGATTTACGGCGGCATCAAGGGTAGTGAGTGCTGCAACGGGCGTTGGTTTTGTATGGATGGGAGATTTGCTGTGAGCGCACAGCCTGGGAAAAGGAATCAGTGGCGAGGCCAGGAGAGGCCACTAGGTGACACTACGACCCCACAGATGAGCCAGCCAAACATTATTTATACAGCAGGTTAAAAAATATGTCAGAGTAGTAGATTTCCCTATAGCGGATAGCATCCATCAGAGCCATTTTAAACCAAAAAGATTGTGTTTATTTCCTTTTTTCAAACCATGTAAACTACGTGTAGAATATTCAGATTCTAAAGAAATAAATCAAAAACCAAATCAAAATGTGTTTGGCCCTATTTTATTGCTCAGTTATTACTTTTGTTGACCACCATTGAAATAAATGGGTAGATGGGAATAACA
Organism: Aphelocoma coerulescens; assembly: GCF_041296385.1. Classification (NCBI taxonomy): domain Eukaryota; kingdom Metazoa; phylum Chordata; class Aves; order Passeriformes; family Corvidae; genus Aphelocoma; species Aphelocoma coerulescens. The sequence goes on from NW_027184085.1 coordinate 61,926,518, forward strand.
AAGTTTCAGCTCAGAGTTGTAAACTCAGCCTCTTATTCTGACGGTTTTTTTGCTGTTTGTTTGAAACATTAATCCAGGGTGGGTTTTATGAAGGTATTACAGACAGACTAAAATTTAAAGAAAGTAAAATTTTCAGAGTAATATAAATCACTTTTTAAAAATAGATATTTTTACTATTCCCAATATTACTAATGAAACTTTCAATGCAATAAATGAGAGATTATCTTTTTTTTTTTTTTAATATACTTTTAAAAAATGTTGTTTTACAAATGGGCACAAAAATAATCATGAATACACTCTGTCTGTAAAGTCTATCTTAAGTAAACTTCAACCTTGTGTGTGTGTATATATAAACACATAATCTAGTTAAGCCAAAATAATTGAAAATCATTACATATCATGCTAATGAATTCCGAGGATGTTTTCTACTGTTTTTCTCTTACCAGAAAATGTGCTTTGAAAGTTAGTGGGTCAAGCACTATGACAAGAAATGGTAACTGAGCTCAGCTTTGTGTGAAAGGCACCGCAGAACAGAGACAATTAAAAATGATAAAATAATCTTGGCAGTGGTTCAGTCCAATTTGTACCACAACAGTTATTAACGCTAGCAGGTGAGGTTTTTCCCCTTCTTCCGATGTGGGTCTTTTGGGGCAGCTTGTTTTGTTTTTTTCCTTTGGTTGGTTGGTTTGGTTTGGTTTGCTTTGGTCTGATTTGGCTTGGTTTGGTTTTTTAAATCACTCATTTTCCCCATGAACTTTTCCCAGAAAAATTTGAGGCTAACAATTTTTGATGGAGGATAGTAATTTCATTGTCCAGTAGCCTTATTCTTCACATAGGAACAAAATACTTTGTTAAGAAGGTTGAAGTGCAAATGAAGAACTGCAATTCCCAGGCAATGCCCAGCCTACAACACTAAACTGTAATATTGAACGGTCCTCAGTATGGTGTAGACAGAAATTCTGTTTTGCTTTTAAACTGCAAGTTTCGCATCCATTAGCTACATGGTTCATAATTAGTGTTTGGGCCAAACAAAGAGTCAATATGATGTCATGTCTAGACAACATGTAAATTAATATGAAAGCAATTGAGTTACAAATTCTATACTAATACAAATTAATCTGAATTAAGTTTAATCCACAGTTATTAACTGATTAAATGTGGCTGTTGGTAGCTACAGGGTGCTGACTTCCATCTGTGATTATTAGGGACACAGCTTAATCACTGATGCTGCACAGGGAAATATTTAAAGCAAATGTCATATACAGTGACTCTTAATGCTTGTTAATTGAATGTAACATCTAAGAATGAAAATTATAAATCTACATTTTTAAAATATGTAGAAAGTCTACCTTGATTTTCATAATTAGCTTCTGGTTTGAGTAAGCTTAGTTCCTGTTTTGTTGATTCTGAGTGTGTTTCTCAATTGAGAAGTGCACATTTATGAGGCGAAATTCTAGACCACTGTGAAAATCAATGCAGATTTCTAATATTTCCATTATTACTCAAAATATGTGAAACCTGTTGCCAAAAATAAGCAGGTATGTGTATGACATTATCCCATGCCACCAAAGCTGCTTACATTTTAGAGCTGGATATGCACTAATGTAAACAACACAGTGACAGATGCGTCCACAAAAATTGCAAAAATGTTGATGCAAATTGAGAAGGAACCAGAGTAAATTCTGTGTAGATTTACATATTTTTTTTTTTTAGAAAATATATTCCTTTTAGGCTATGCATATGGCATTTAAACTGTTTGTCATTCCTAGTAAATTTTCAGTACAGGCAATAAGTAAAATGAAAGTTAAAAATATATTATTGAGATGGAAATTACCTCATTACAGAAAGCCACAATGTCTGTGATTTACCCACAAAGCAAAATTGCAAACAATTACTAGCTGATATTTTCTGTGAGATTTTGTTTTGTTCTGTTTTGTTTTGTGGGTTTTGTTTCCTGTATTTACTAAAAAGCAGATAAAGAGATTAGGGAAAATATTTTATACCTTCTTTCTTTGTGACTGAAGAACTAGTTCATCAGTAAATTGTCTCAAAGCTTTGGAATCTATTATTAATCTATCACATAGCGTATATATAGCTGATAATTGCGAACTATGTGATATCAAAACCAGGGTCATTCTTTTCTATAGACTCTTTTATAGACATCCTACTCATTGCCATAATAACTGAAGCTGTCATGACAGTAGTTTGTGCCTAGCATGAAGCCCTAAACAGTTCTGACAAGCTGCAGCTCATTAAGGGACAGTCGTTTTGTTGACATGTCTATCAGCTCTCAGGGATGTACCAAGATGAATAGACCCAAAACAATAGCTCCATTTGTTAGAGCAGTAGCTTCTCTAATACATGATGAGACAATCAAGCCAAGCCACCTTCAGCACAAAGACATAATTAATCAAATGGACAAATGGTTCAAATATTGCTCTAGTATATTCTGTAGTGGACAGAGGTTTCCATGGAAACATTGGCATTTCCATCACAGTTAATGACCATTCTGTTCAATGAGGCTCCAAAAAAGATAACTATGGAGAGGAAAAAAAACCAAAACCAACCAAATAAATAAATAAATAAGGAACAACTGACAGGTAAAAGGACATGTTTGAGAGTGTAAGTCTATTATGACAGAGAAATTAATGACTTCATTTTCATCTGTTTGTAGAATGCAAGGCTCAAATAGGCCATCGTGGTCATCCTGTTTGACCTGCTTAACATGGGCCTATAGCTCTGTCCAGAACTAGAACATACGATTTAGAAAGACATGTAGCTTTATTTAAAGTATTGCAGTTGCAGAATCTATCATGTTCCTTCTTAATTTATTCCAATATTTAAATACACTAACTGTGAAGAATTTGCACCGTATTTTCTATTTTGCTTCTGTCCATCTAACTTTGCCTACCCAAGCAGTGCCTGTTGTTATGCTGAGAGATTCTGCCATATAAAATCTGTTTCTTCTTTACTTTTTTCTGTTACAATTGACTCAACCTCAGTTCTATCAGCACAGGACGTATTTTCTAGGCTGTCCTAACCTTTGGTTAGCTCTTTCTGCTAATTTGAAACCCTTCCCTTCCCTTCCCTTCCCTTCCCTTCCCTTCCCTTCCCTTCCCTTCCCTTCCCTTCCCTTCCCTTCCCTTCCCTTCCCTTCCCTTCCCTTCCCTTCCCTTCCCTTCCCTTCCCTTCCCTTCCCTTCCCTTCCCTTCCCTTCCCTTCCCTTCCCTTCCCTTCCCTTCCCTTCCCTTCCCTTCCCTTCCCTTCCCTTCCCTTCCCTTCCCTTCCCTTCCCAGTATAAAGCTATTTAGGAAAAAAAAAAAGAACTGTTTTACAAAGGGACAGAGAGTGGTTGCAAGAATAAGACTTTTTTTTCCAGCTAAGGATTTCGGAGCTCCCTTGTGTCACTCGTGGAGGAAGCTTTTGCTGTAGCTGTTGGGAGTCTAAGCACATGCATTTGTATTCTGACTCACAAAGATGCTCATAAGAACATCCTGATCCACGGCTGTCCTGAATGACACGGAACTCTCCTGCTTCTTTCTGAAATTGAAGACAACATAAATAATCTTTAAGGCTATCCTGAAGCCTGAAAATGGAAGCACAGGTGGGGCAGAGAGGCATCTAATAACAAGGTTTGATAATTTATGTGCCTGTACCAGACTGCTGGTAGACAGCTCAGACTCTGTCCAGGGGGACACATTTTGAAACTTCTGTGACAATGTTGGAAGAGGGCCCTAAAATGATTAATTCATGGTGGCAATCTTCTTCAGGACTTTAAAAGGAATCAGTGAAACAGAGCTGAAACTTACAAAAAGTGTATTTTACTATGTCCTTGGATGCTACAGTATTTTCTCATCAGGATGACTCTGGCATCTTTGTCCAGCAAAACCAGGATCTGTAAGATGTCCCTTAGATGTCATTCACATGACCTCTCTGTCACTGTGAGCTGCTTTGTGAGTTCAGATCAGTGAACAGCTGCAGGTCTGTTATCCACTCAGTACTGACCCAACCAGCAGCAGCATCTGCCAGGAAGAAGTGCAACCACCACTGCTCCAGGAAAAGAAATTCTTTAAAACTGGGCAGCTTTGTGCTTCTTAATCATCTAGTGCTGTGAGATAGAGTAAGTAAATTCTTTAAGAGTTGAAAAATATAACTGTTAATTTGAATAGAACAACTACTTTCTAATAGTATATAAAATAACATAAACATGAATATATAGTGTATTACGAAAAGAATATACAGATTGAGTTCCTACTGATTGAAAAGGATTGTTACTGACAAACTGAAGTCCTCGTAAGAAACCTCATGGTTCTTCAGAGTAGGTTTTGCATTAATCATTTGAGTTTCATGAATAAATACAAAACCTAAAATTTGCAAGTTCTTCTCACTACAGAAACAGACATGCTCTGTCAAATGAAGGAAAACATCACTATACTTGCCTGGACAAATCCTGAAGCCTTTTACAAATAACGATTCCCATTTTCATTCTATTCTGTCTGAAAGTATAGCTGAGTATTTAATTGGCAGAGTTCTCTTTTTTTCTCATCCAGTGCTTTCAATAGTTACACAAATATACATTTGACATTGAAATCCTCAACCTTTCTAACTGCATTCTTTACAATGCTTAATACACATTAGGGATTTCATCTAATAGAGTGCCACAGTGAAAATTACCACAGTAAATCCCTCTGTGATGACAAAAATGAAACCTTAAGCATATCAAGATTTTCTATCACACAAATAAAGTTTAATAATTTTTACACTCGTCATGCTTTACAAAACCACCTGATTCTACTTGCATTTTGTAGTAATTAAAAAAAAAAGCAAAACACCAACAAACAACAAAAACCGCAAACCAAACAAACCCAACCAAAACCTGTTCAGGTTTTTTTGTTTGCAGAAAGTCACTGAAAGTAATTTAGCTGGAGCTCTATATATTACTGCTTTTTTAATAATAATGATTAATTTTTTTTATTTTCTTCTATTTATATTCTAAATTTACTTCTAAAAAGAAGGTTTTTTTATCTTTTTCTTTAATTTGATACAAATACTATATTGCTCTAACTACTTGGGATCAGCAATCTCTGCCTACATATTTGGTTTATAGATACTTTTCTCATTTTCACCTTAGAATTCTGTATTTAATATATTTTATCATGTCGCATGCCAGCTATTATAATTTCAATATTCATGATATTTGTATTTCTGATCTTCATGTGTGACCAGGCTATTCTTAAGCTTTACGAGATAAGAATCTTCTACCTTCATTCACTACCCCTTTGACTGAATTTGTATTCATTTCAGAAGCTAATTTAAAATCGCTCTCATTCTTCAAAATAATGCATTTACTGCAACCTTCTGTATTTTCCTGACTTACTCTTTTTCTCTTTCTCTCCATTCCTTGTCTTGGTTCTGTGTTTTGTGGTTTTTCTGTCACTCTCCACAGCTAATTGTCACCTTTTACATTTCCCACACTGTTCGGAATAATCTTTTTTTCATCCTTCCTATTGAAAAGTTGTGTTCTGCTAACACTTTGCTACTCACTTTTGCTGAACACTTTTTTCTCAGAAAGACAGAAGTCAAAACTGTTAAGGAGTTATCCTAATAACATTGGATAAACCATTAAGTTACTGCTAATGACTAATCCTACTAATGACTCTGAAACACAGACATGGCTGTGTTACTCACAGACATCTGTAAGGATTAATGCTTCTAATAATCCTGATCTTGAAGAATGATACTTTCATTGTAGGGCAGATGGGTATCAGGAGTAAGAGGGGAAAGAAATTAGGAGTGAGGAAAGGGATAATAGAGAGACAAAAAGAAAAATAATTCAAATAAAGTATAACATTTGTTGCAACATCTAATTGAGATTAAACCCTTTAGACATCAAAAATATTTATTTTATTGGAGTGACAGTTTTATATTACTACCTCAGAATGACAGTTTGCTATACATCTTAGGACATTACTGCTGCTGTTGTCCTCTCACTGTTTCATTGAGGCTCTCAGTTCAAAACCGGAAGTTTTCCATCATGTATTTTAAATAATGACTATTAAGCATTTTCAGAAAGAATTATCCTAAAATTTTATTTATTGCACAACACGTAATGAGTTTCATGTGATAATAACACACTGGAAACAAGCAAACAAAATTCTGTATTTCTCATAGTCTCCTATTTCTTCTACATCTACAGATGAAGAGACACAGAGCTACATGTACTCTTACCATCCAGAGAGTCAGAGTTCCTGCAAATTAATGCAATGTTAGAAAAAACATCTGCTGAAAACCATTGCAAATGAAAAAGAGGACATGATGTGTGAGCTTTGGAATATCTCTCCAGTAATATGAAAATGCCAGCCTCTAAGTATGTATTAAGCAATTTATGGACTAGGAAAGACAATATCCACTGCACTTGCATTTTCAGGTTTTTCACTATAGCTCTGCCAACATAAGCATATAATTGGGATACACTTTCAGTGTAGACAGGGACATAATATTAAACCAGTCAACAAACTTCATTTGCATGTTGGTGCTGATGACACTCAAATCTGTTAAGGAGATGATAAACCTGTGTTTTATCATAACATAACATGCACTGCGTACTGCTGAATAAAGCAATGCATTTGCTTACATAATTTGATTGTTAGGACTAAAGCAAATGGGAGTGCTTTAATCCTTACATGTTTTTATCAAAGTAAAGTGGTAAGCTTTCTAAAGGCTCAGGACTATAATACACTTTATAATGGTTATTCCTTGTTTCTTAGTTGATTTTTTTTATTTGGTACATGTCAAATTAATATCCCTTAAAAACAGTATTTTTTTTAAAAAACTTCTTCATAAATGAGAATATGTGTATGATTTTCATGACCACCATAAAATAAAAATTGGTACAGATTCATATGAAAATAATAATTTGTGGTCGATGTTTCTTCAGATTTTTTTCCCCAAAACCCCTCTTTAGATAATGTTGACATGAAAATCATGGCATTTACTTGCAATTAACCTCAGCTGACTATTTTTTATTTGACTGACTTACATAATTCTTTCCTTGCTGTAGGGTTGTTGTAATACATGGATAGCTGAGACACCTTGCTGGGAAATAGTAGCTAATAAGCTTAAAGGATACTTGGGATTCAGATGGTATCCTGGTGACTAGTGTCTTCTCCATTTGATGACAAAAAGCAAAGGAAATGAAAAAAAAGTAAGAAAGACGTTAATAGCTCACTATGTGGGACTGCATGGTCTCTATTCTGCACCTAGATAAAAGACCCTCACATCTGAAGCAAGGAAGTCTTTACACAGCATTAAAAATGTTAAAGAGTTTTTTTTATCTTTAAAGAGGAGCTAAAAATCCAGAGCACTTAAAGCGGTGTTACTCAGCCAGGTAGACCGTCACAGGTCAGCAAACACCAAGTGCCCAGGGAATCACTGCTAAAAGACCATAAGACCTTTTAAGAACCAGATGCCTTCCTTCATTTTCCAAAAGCTGCAAATACTGGTCAGAAAAAAAAAACAAACAAAAAAACCGAGAGCCGAACAAGCAAAATCCTCTAAGCAAATTATGAGATTTCTGCTTTATTTGAGACTCACATTGACTTTATTGGTGGCATTCAGACTTTCTCCACTTGAATTTAGGTGGGTCAATATTTATAAATTAATGCTTGACTAAAATTAATTCAATGGTATAGAGCCTAGATGTTTTAAAATAAAATATTTGATATGAAGTCCTACAAGGAAAATGAAATTAAAATTGCTTTGAAAACAATCACAGACTAGATAAGCTACAGCCTATGAAATGACAACTGCAGGTCAGAGACAGGCACAGTGGCCTCTCTGTTTTATGTTTTAGAGACAACACTCATGTCACAGCATTTTGGTCGTAAGTGAAAATCTATCTGAGTATACATGTACTTGTTTATAAATGGATGAAATGTTTTCAATGAAAATTTACAATCAGGACATTCAGATCCTGATCAAAATCATACAAAAGTGAACCGGAAGGACTGCCATATCTGGTTGAGCAAAATAGAAAATGCAGTATTTTCAGAAGACCAAAGGAGATCAAGAACACTCCCATGCAATATGTTTGAGGTACAAGAGCATATTCATTGAAGCTGCAAGGTTCAATTAATTATCCTTGTATGCCAATTTCAAACTACAGTCTGTAAAGTCTTGAAAGCTCTATATTCATATAGGCCTTTTAGAAGGTAGAATATGGAAAAGACTGTGGTGATGCCCTAAGTGGAGTAAAACGTGAATACTATCAAAAGTATAACAATCAAAAATATTAGTTTTATCAGATCACCAGATGACACGGAGTTTTGCATATTTTCTCCACACATTACTGAAATGAATTATGATAAATTGCAGCAACTTATTGACTCATATGCTTATTATTGTCTTTTAAGAAAAGCACCAATTTCAGATATCTTGAAGGAAATTATGTAAGTACCAGAGTTAGATTCTTGTAAAAAACCTTAAGTGTCAGAGAAATTATTTAGCATACGCTGGATGTCAACCTTGTGAAGTTTTGTTACATGCTTAAAATTCTTGGAAACCATGGTACAAAATAAACGATAATTTTGTCCATTAACCAGATTATAAGATTTATTTATTCACATATGACATATGCAGTGAGAATGTGTTACTGAGCTACTGTTCCATGCAGCTCAGTCCAAAAACTATCCCTAGGCACATCCTTGCAGCTATTCTGCTTTTATCACTGCCTAAATACAGGAATTTTTATGCTGGGATGTGAAAAAAATGCACTCTACATGCTCTTTTGAAGAATTTTACTTCATTTTCCTGAAAAATATTCCCTTCATTGTTGCTTTAATAATCTGAGCTTGAGGGCCATATGAATAAATGAGTATATTTAATGCCAATCATTAAATTAATTCCAAGTGGTTCTTTTACCTTTCATAGCATAATAAAATTAATATGTTTTATTTGTTCTGAATGCATACCATTGGTTTTATGGTTTCATTATCTATCTTGTGTTTCTGTGAAGGTATGAAATCCCCACAGGTCAGTGTTTTCCATCTGTATGAATGCCAGCTACTCATGACCAACTTTTGGAGGCTGTAACTCTGAACTTCTTAGTACTTTATAACCAAACAACAGAGAAAGTTCTGTGTGAAGGTGGAGCAGTTCCTGTATGATCACTGTTTGAAATAAATATGCTATTTGATTTTTCTAGTATACTAATCTTTCCTGATGTAGAGTGTTCATGGGATGGCTCTTCTAGAGTGGAGGCAGCCAAGCTTTCACCAGGACTACAGAGGTGCCAGGTTTTGCAAGTGGACCAAGAATAATTTTGAGCTTCTTAACAGCTCCCAATTCCTCAGCAAAGTACCTTTTTATCCTTTGCTTTGCATCCTCCTTGACCCACCTTTACCTTCCTTTCCTCCTGCATGTGAAGGAGTTAGAAATGAGAACTGCAGTAGGCTGACATGCTCTCCAGACACCTCTCTGATCTGTACAATACACTCAGCAACTGTGCAATATAGAAGTGGTCTGGGAACATTTTGAACCATAGTGCATGCATCCAAGTTCAGACATCAATCAAGTGCTTCCAAATCTAATTATGACTACAGGTTTGTTGGTATAAATCTGTACATGACATCTCTCCTCCAGAAGCTAAATACCAAGGAAAAGTATAAATTGATGAGTTTTAACATTGTGCAGGCAGGAATTGTAAGCAGGAAAGATTCAACTAGAAGGGCATGGAAGCTCACTGATGCTGTCCCATTAATATTGGTAGACTAATGTGGGACCAATACTAACCAGGAAAAAAGCCCAAACAGACCCACCTCCTCCCTTGCTCCCTCACATGATGAACATGTATAACTGGGGTTGTTCTTGGTATCTGAAAAGTGCGTTTCAAGGAACACTTTTTTAAAAAGCCTTTTTTGTAAGACCATGAAGAATCATATATGCCATATCTGCAATGTAATTTGGTTGCTTTTAGCAATGTCTAAATAATTACCAAATATTTACATTAGCAAATTCTGAAATTCTTGGTAAAAATTATAAAGCTAGATATCAAATATTGGAAGATATCAACATTTGACCTAAAAAAAAAATTACAATATATACAAAAAGTTATTTACAGGAAAATAATTTCTTGTAATTATTTCTTATGTACTTTATTAGCTCTATTAAATTTCCCTTCATTGACATTCATGCAAGAAAATTGGAAGCCTGGTGAACTAAGTTAGCAGGAATCAAACATGTGATGATAGAAAGGCAATAATAGAGAAGAAATATTTAAGTAATTGCTGTCTTCTTTGATTAGGTCACTCTAGGTTAACCAGCCTCAAGTAACTAAACAACTAAACATGTTTGTTCTGTGACTTACATTGTTACTTAGAAGTTGTCTTTTCTTGAGCCTTGACTTCATCCATCTGAACAGCTTCAGGTTCCCCATGTCAGAGCCTTTTCCAGGTTCCCCTTCAAGTGACCTCACTCCCAGACTTTTTTTGCCAGGTAGAAGACTATGATATTCATAGTAATAACTACCTTGAGAAAATAATAGATTGGCAGTTACTGAAGATGAAAAATATGCATCGAGGAATGCTCCTTATCAGGGAGTGAGTAGTTGAAAGGACAGGAAAACGGAGCAGGAGTCTGAAATAATATTGGAAGATACATTTGTTTTGTGGGCTTTCATTAAGTCCAAGGCAGACAGTCGGCAGGCAGGCTAGGCTGTCTCATTGACAAATGTGAACCCTCACATGGATCTTCATATCTAGGATTTTTATGTGGATTATATCGAAAAACACCTAGAAGTGAATGTAAGGTAAGGAAGGCAATAGAGGTTTACTAACAGCTGTCTTTCAAATACTTAACTGACTTTCTAAGAAGTTACAGCAGTTCTTTGCAATCAGGTTTTCTATTTAAGTTTGATAAGGCATCTCGCTAAACTTCTCTTTGCATACACATTATAAACAGGTAGGATTTGGTGTAAGTGCACAGAACAGATGAAAATAAGTTAACTTTGAAAATAACTTTGGAAATAATGAGTTCCATGGAAGAGTTCATACACTCAAGACTAGTGCATGATTGAAATAATGATACAATTTTACTAAGGTAAATAAAAAATAATAAAGCAAATTCTCATTCCTTCATCTGTTCAAACAAAATTCTGATCCGTTTGATGCACTGCATATTTTCAATAAAGAGAAAAAGTGATAAACATGCTGGGATAGAATTTGGCAGAAGTCAAGTAGATGTATTTTATAATTCATGTAAGAATAACATTTATTTCATTAAATCACATTTTCTAAAATGTAATGCTTGATTTAGAGTAATTGAGAAGAGCTGCATTTTTTTATCTGCTTTCATTTCTCAACTTGAATAAGATATCCTTGTCATATGAAGCATAATTGTCTATAGCTATTTCTACATTAATGATGTTTTGCAACCCAACAGCAAGGGTTTCTGGTTTCTGCAACACTGATGTCAAGGAGGACAAAAAATGTTATTTCTACTGGAAGTCAGTTAGCTAGGAGTCATGCTATTAAAACAAAACAAAACAAAACAACAAAACAAAATAAACCCTAGCCTGTGTCAGCAGTGAATAACAGAAAAATACAATGATGAGACAAAATTACAGTGGTTTAAAATTAAGGATTCAGGAGGGAAATCTCCATAGCATACTACTAATTTTCAAGTAATGGAATTTTGAGTATGTATGTCTTGAACTTACTGAAAGAGCACTTAAACCGTGGTTGATCTGGTATCAAAAGTTCCTTAGTTCAGCTGACTCATACTCTTTCTTATTGTTTCTGTAAGCTTGTGTAAATTGATCTTGTTTGTATAAAAAAATGTTAGGGATACGCTTTTGTTAACACAAACGCATCCAATCAGCAGCCAGAGAACAGCACAGGACTTATCAGCTCACCATGCACCCTCAGCTCTCCTACAGAAGGAGTACAGAAGTATTTTGCACTCAGTATGTATGCAATGTATGCATGCAATCATTTTCCCAAAATACGAAAATAGCATATATGTTAGAATTATATCATCATTCAGGAATGTTTTTTGAATATAGAACAAAAGTTACTATTAATCAGTAATTTCTTTTTTTGTGATTATGTCAGGCACATCTTATGTTTACACACAGAAAAACAGCTAGAAATTTTTGGATTGCACTGGGATGAATGCAATCCCTATTGTATTTATAGCTGAAAACTGAAGAGTAATTATGAAATTTATCAGTGTCAGCTTGCCAGGTAGCAGAAATAAACATGTATTTTACTGAAAACTAATCAAAATGTTTATATTGAAGCTCTTGATTACACAAAACATCTTCAAGTGATTTTTGATAATTGACTTATTACTATCTTAAGGTTGAGTGTTGCTACCAGCTGAGGTATGTGAGGCAGAAGAGAAAACATTCCTTTCTGTCTGAGACTGTCCCTACAATTAGCAAATAAATTTGGGCCACAGGTCCTAGTCTGTTAATTTTTTTTAATGTCAATTAGGAGATGCATATATAAACAAATCCATGCAAATTTGTCTGCAAACTTGCTTGCTTGCAAACTCATCACCAAATGAATATGTCTACAAAGCAATTGTGTCCATCTATCCATCCAACTGCTCCAGAAGTTTTAAGGGTGGATAACAATTAGCACAATCTGGAGCACTATCTCCTAAAGGAAACTGTTTTTTCTTTACTTCAGGTGAGGAAACAACAAAATTAGTTCATTGGGAAGGTTCGCATTTGTGCTGTATCCTGTTCAAAGATCCCTGTCTTTCTATCCTGCATTACAGAGCAAAAACAAACTGTAAGATAAAATGTGTTTTCCAACCACTCAATGTACACATTCTAAGAGAAAGATCAATTAGGAAAATTTATGAGCGTGTTTAAGTATTTCTATTATATCTGTAAACTGAACTCAGAAAATCGGGCTAAAGGAATGCTAAGACTGAAAATCCTGTCAAAATTCAACCAATTTTTAAAGGACTTTCAGTTTTTACCAGATTGCTGATGCTGTAGAACACACATTGTTGAACTTCTAATCAGTGCAAATACTGGATGTCCTCTGTGATGTAGCCATGATGAGGATAATACAGTGAAGAACTTAATTCCACTGTGCCTCTGCCAAGCAGTTGCCTGCCAAGCTGGACAATGAGCAATCACTCAAAAAGTCCCTGGTTAGCCACCCTGTGCTTCTCATTTTCTTGGCATCAACTGAAAGATCTGTTATCTGAAATCCAGAGGTGTTGTAGCACGGAATAGGAACATACGAAACACTTTATTCTCGCTATATACTCCAGACAGCTAAGTTACAAATTTCTTATCATGGCCAAGATTTCCAGCTATTTCAGGCTCTGAAAAACAACTGATTCTTATTCAGCTTTTCACCTTATTCACCGTTTATTGCCACACATTTCTATTTATTATCAAAATGCCTTCTTAATAGTAATTAAATTTTTTTAAATTTTGCTAAACAAACCAGGTATCAGTAGAATGTAAAGCAGAAAACTTTTCCCTGTCTGCAATGGTGAATACATACATAACTAGCAAATATAATTAAAATATTTAGTAACAATGTGTTTATTTGAAAAATATTTACAAAGCATATGCTCACCAGTATTTTAAACACACAGGAAAACTCTGTTTTGACTTGGTGACATTTTAAATGAACATGCAGAAAGGCAAAATGGAACGCTTACTTTGTAGAGCCCTATTTAGACAAATGCATTTAACTAGTTTAAATCAATGGTTGCTTTCCAGTAGTTTCACTTGTGTGGATTAAAAACAGAGGCTTTTCTGGAGAAGTCAGATATTGACATGTTAACTCAAGTGTCAAATGAAACAAAATTTTAAGTATGTTGTTCCCATTGCTGTCTCCACAACAGTGTTCTACTTTGATCTGTCAGGTAAAATGATACTCTACTCACTTAATGTAAATAAGTAATATATTTAACTACAGAATGGTAGTTAGATCTGTCAGTAATTATTAATGACAGTACTGACATGATTTGATTAAAACATAAAACTTCATAATATTATGGTAAAAATTCCTCTTGTAACAGCATGTTTTAGAAAGAACTAGAGCTCTATAAATGCTTTTGTAAGATACCATTACCTGAATTTGTGGTTCATTACCTGTTTCAGCTATAAGATGCATTCAAGAAATAAAGATTTTTCTGCATTCAGCCTTACTGAAATTCATGGATGCTCAAATGGCTGGACAGTGAAAGCAATTAATTAAAAGAACATAAAAACTTACCAATAACAAAATAATTTTAGTGCACATAAATTCCAGTATTTTAAAAAGACAGTACTCAAACTATTGACTTTTACTGACTTTAAAACTGATATTACCTAGAGCTTATGAGCATAACTTGTACTTCTCTTATTTTGACTTGAGAGGATTTTACAATAAATAGCAAGGACAAAACATGTGGCTAATTCTGAGAGTTATATCTCTGTCACTGATAATTCTTACCATTTAAGAAGGCATAACTTTATGAATTTCTATTTTTGAATTTTGTTTCCATGTCGAGTCACAATAGTTTCTTTCTCCGTCTCTCTGCTTCTCTTTTTCCTTACACTGTTTGTTCTCAATTTGCAGGAACTCTGACATTTAGCAGCCTAGTAACTTTACCCTTCTTCTCCTAATGTTGCCATCTTCCTGATGCAAATAAAAGCACTTCAGGTAAACAGCTTAGTTTGTCTTTGTTGTACTGGAGTTTCACTAACTCAATTATGATTTTGTGAATCAAATAACTTGTTCTTGTCCAATTTTTTTCTGAATATTGATGTGTTTGCTTTAGAACCTTGCACAATTTGAAGTTTATCTTTGTAACACTAAATTAATTTTTACTTGATTTTTCTACAGCTGTCACAAAGTTCTGTTATTTTCACACAAGGTCAGTTGGATACCAAATATGATATGGTTTAATTGAGATGTAAACTAGAAGAGAAAGTGCAAGCACAGCAGGACTGAGCAGTGAAGGCAAACTATCTCAGCTAAGGGTTAGAGCTTTGGAGATACAGGATAGAAATAGGTATAAATGCCCATGAGGGATATGGGAAAGAACTGCTGAGTCATGAGATTTCAATTTTTGGAAACAGCTATAGTTGCCTTTCACCTTGGGATAGTAGCCGATAGTAAATGCTACCTTGTGGGCAATTGTTCAGCTCAGATCACTGTGGCTGATGTGTGGCCTCAAAGAGGCACAAAGGCAGTGAATGACATTGCACGGCAAAGCCAGTGTAGATCACTGGATTTGCATGTGGTAAAACCAGCTGTCCATCTCACAAATTGTTTAGGATAGAGATGTGCTCCCTGTAGGAACCCAGAGTGACGAGAATATTTCTCTGCCTGTTTTTAAGGGTCCTTACCCCCCTGAACAACACTGTTTTAGCTTCAAACCTTGGAAAAAATTACCAACAGTCAGACAAGAACTAGAAAATACAGTGGTGTGAATTAGGTGATAGACTACTATGTAAGATTGTCACAGGGTGAAAAATTTAGAGGTTTTAGGCTTCTCTTTATAGTAAATAGATAAGAGTAAAACATATCAAAATGAAGGACTGTTGTTCTCTAAACCTTCTTCTCCTTCTTCTACTACTCCATATTCTGCAGTAAAAGTAGTTTGGAATTATTGGATAGAGAATTGTTACTGAATAATTGGTAAGAAAGTGAAAATAATGTACGTTTTTAGTAACTATTGGTTAAAATACCTTTAAAAGGCTGTGTAAATCTTGATAATTGGCCTTACTCCTACTTTTCCTCCTTCTATGCTGTACCTGGGTCACGCTAGTGGCTCTGTTCCTCTGATAAGACTTAATAAACAACTATCTAGAAGCATTGAAACTAAAGAAGATGTCTCGCTTTATCTCTCAAACTCCTTGCAAAGACTTTCAGCAAATTCTCTCCCATCAGGAGAGACTCGATTTATGGCATGGTAAAGTGTCAGTTCCCCTTTAATCAGAAGGCAATATTGGCTTTAAATTACTCTTGCATTGTTATACCCAAGTGTTTTACCCATATTGTTATCCCAAGTGACCTGAGTTTGAAGTCTGTGCCTGTTTAAAGATTATGAAAATTAATATCAGTGATTTGTAGAGAACATTTTGTGTGGTTGGAAGAAATACAGCAATTAATCAGGAAATGACACAGGAAAGAGGCTCAGCTTACTCTTATAACAGCCAGTCACAGTCACTGGAGAAAAGATACTATTTTTTATTCAAACCCATTAGCCATATGAATTAGGAAAAAATACTGAAACTTGAGATGCCAAACACAATCCAAACAAGGTCTGAGAAGAAAGCAGACAAGATGGTTAAGTAAGGACTGGTTCCAACTAAAGAGATGTATATTCATACAATTGGATACAAGGAAATCATAGTGTACTATTTCCAAGGCCTGTGTTATATTTGTGTGGAGAAAAGGTGCAAGATAAAGGAGGTCCATCAGGAAAGAATTAGTTGGTCATATATCAAGGGATAACTAGAAGATGTTGCTCATGCTCAGCCACTTATTAGGTTTTACACTGTTTTTCAGTTTGAGAAATTCCTTTTTTTTTGTCACCATGTGTTTTTGTTTGAGTGAGGAAACCAAGCACAAAAGGAAGCACCTAGAAATTGTTAAGGAAATGCTGGGTATTTTTGCTAGACTTGTGAAGGAAGTTGCTAATCTACCTCAAAGTATATAATCAGGTAAGCTTTTCCAGGTACAGCAAGCCTCTTCTGTGTAGGTCTAATAGAATGCAAAAGGCTTTTATGACTTTATAATGACACAGCTCATTATTTTAACTAGCATCAATTAAACATTTGGATAACTGAAGAAGGAAGTGAAACATGTTTCCTGTAGTAGAGATACATGTTTGGGACAAGGCAGTTAAAAGTCACAAAAAGTTTAGATAGTTCTGAAAGTTTCATTACCATAATAATTTCTGTATTTTGTCCGGTCCAATAATATTTTCAAGCATACATCCTTCTTCATAGGGACAAATTAGACTCGACTCTGATAAAATACAGTGGAAGGAAAAAAGGCTAATCATGGCTATCTCCTGAATATACAAGTTTGCTTTTTTCAAGCAGAGGGAATCACGTCCACTTTACTCTCATATCGCAATTGGTTCTGTAAAAAGAGGAAAAATACACAGCTAAAAATAAATGCTGACAAAATCTTTCATGTTTGTTAAAAATAATGTCATTAATGTAACTTAGATTATTCACTATTAAATTGATTTTTATGTCCCTTACCTAGCTATGTAAGTGCTAGGTAAGATCATTGTACTGATCTTACCTAGGACTTAAATAGCATATTTGAACATATTTACAAGCCAGGATGCTGCTGGAGAAGAGACTCTTCTCCCCGTTTCTCTCATTGCTGTTTTACATTGCACCAAACTGCTGCTGAGATATTAGACACAGAGCAACTCAAATGAAATGCTGAGTTATTCCACAAGGTCTGACATGCCTGCAACAGTTAAGGAGTACGCAGTGCACTGTAGTGAAATTATATGTAGCCACATATTGTAAAATGTAGCCCTGTTTTACTTGAAAACCTGCTAAAGTAATAATAAAAAACCAAAACTTTCCTAAATAATAAATGAGCTCTGAAGATATATGGGTATAGTTTCACAGTTAATTCCTAGACTGCAAAGCAAAATTTTTCAACATTGCTTTTTTTACTTCTCAGTCCCAATGTTATGGGAAATAAATTAATTAAACACATCAACTTAGGATGTTTTTTCAAGGACAAAAACTATTCTTAATAGTAATGCTAAAGGATTGAAAAACTCAATATATTGTGAAGTTCAGTGGCTGGGACTGGAGAATCATGTCTTATACCTTTAGATTTTTTTACTACATTTTCAAAGCCATGATCTAGTTCTTAAGCTATGTGGTTTAGCTACTGTGTTGTTACTTACTCCTGCAAGGTCATAGAGAACAGTATGCAATGTTAAATTTCACACAGCACATGTCAAGGCTATTAAAAGAGTTTTAATATTTGTTTCTGAAATTTTCATTTCAAAGGCAAATACAGAAAACAATATAAAATCTCCCTGGAAATAGCTGAGTTTTAAAAAACCTGGAACCCTTTATTTTTTGTACAGTAGGATGAAAGAATAGCAAGGAATTATTTCTCCATCTTCCAAATTTTCTTGCTTTCTAGAAATTATGGTGAAAAAGAAAATTTTAAACATTATTCTTTGTCTTGACCACATTCAACATCGTACCCATCCATATTAATTTAAAAAAGGTCTTGTCTAGATCTGTTTTGATTAAAGCATGCATGATCTTATAAAGGACAAACAGCTGTTAGGATAGGGGATAAAAATTTGCAAGCTCTTTTTGAGAATTTTATTTCCCCAATTTAATATATATAACCTGTAATGCCAGTGGTTTGTGAATCCTTTATACACTGAATACTCCACATGAAATTTTATATCACATTATACTGGACAATCTAAGCTAATGGAAACAAAATATATCCCAGATTCTTGGGAACTCTAAAAGCCAGATTTATGTTCTTGGCACCTTCATAAAAATTTACTAGTGACTGACATCAAGACATAAAGAAAACTTTAGTAGCTAGGGTTTTGATTTAAGAAATTGTCTGGCTTTTTTCATGACCTCAGTCTAGAATTCTTCCTACCCAAAGACACAAAATCCCAAATGTCCCCAGTGGTTTGAGGAAACATAACTGATGAAATGACTAGGACATTGTGCTGTTTTCAGTAGTCTATTTTCTCTGCATTTGCTGATGTCACACTGAGATGTCAATTAAAGATGATATGTGCAAATCTTTTAGGTAGATAATGAGATGAAAGAAAAGGTTGCAAAACACAAGGTCATAGCTTCACAATTAAGGATGAAATAAATGAAGATGATTTATGGAGGAAAATCAGGGAAGATAGAAATTGAATGCTGTGATTAATTCATTCATTTAAACACAACCTGCTTAGATGCGACAGAGCAGCCCCTCTATAGAGTAGTACAGTATAATTTTACACACTTTACCTGATATATGACAAATTGTTTCACTGACAAACAATGGATCTCATTCTGAGTTGGAGACATACACTTAACAACAGATAACTGTGAGAGATTCACTCCTGAGTTAACTACGGTACTCACATAAGGAAAAAGACTGAGGTAACTCCCTCAGTCAAAAGGAGTAACCCACCCTGCAAAGTGTATTGTCAAAGAGATAGTTACCAAGCAGTCATTCATACACATCACCTCCCAAATTGTGGAACACAAATGTGGGTGAGAAATACCATCCAATAATCAGAAACTGGAGAAAATAAGTGGGATCAAGAAAAGGAGACAAATTTCTTTCTTCTACAATCCAAGAGAACTTGGCTAAATAAGATAGTCTCAACTGATCCCTGTTTATTTTCAGTCAGGTCGACTGGCAGACAGGGCCTACTCCATACACACTAATTCTTATTCTAGACAAAGACTGATTCAAAAGAAAGAAAACTGGCTCAGATTTGGCTGGTCAATGCCTTCTCCAATGAATTTAGGTAAATCCTAAATTGGTTTGGGTTGAGAGGGAGACTCAATGGTCACCTGGTTCAAAACTCCGCAGTTAGCATCATTCAAACATCTTCAAATAGCTCAGGTTGCTCAGAGCCCGGTCGAACATGACCTTGAATATTTGCAGAGATGAGGCACCCACCTAGTCTCTGGGCAACCTTAACAGCCCCAGCTCTTTCAGCCTTTGCTCACAGAGAGGTGGTACCACCCTCTGATCATATTTTCTGTCCTTTCCCCAGACATGCTCCAATAGACCAGTACCATCCCAGTGCTGAGAACTCCAGACCTGGATGCAGCACTCTGGGTGAGGTCTCATCAAGCTGGAGTGGAGGGGCAGAATCCCCTCCTTTCCCTGCTGCCCAAACTGCTCTGGATGAATCCCAGGACAGGTTGGACTTTCTGGGCTGTGATCATTCACCAACACCTGCATGTCCTTCTTTAGCAGAGCTGTTCCCGATCTGTTAATCCCATGGCATTTCCTGATACTGAGGATTCAATAAATTAGATTAACCGATAAAATTAGATGCCCTAACATCTTCAAAGTCTCTGCAGGCCCTCTGAAAAAGGTTTTGCCATCTTTTCTCCATAAGCAAAGTGAAACTAGAGAGAACGAATGTCCTGCAGATGTTGCTGCAATACAGTTTAAGCACTAGCTGATGAGGCTGGGAGAGGGCCCTGAAAAATGTTCACTGCATCTTGTGCTTGAACCTGCATTCCACCAGGGACTCTGTGAACTACTTACCGCCTTTCTGTGGACAGGCCTACCTACCTGTCTGTGGACAGTTCACCTACTAAGAAAAATCAGATTTGTCTTTGGTAAACAATACACGTAAACACAGATTCAGGAAAAATTTTTAGTTAGACTGGTTGAGGGAACTGATGAAAACAAAAAAGCTTTTGGGTGCAGAACCTCTTCTTCACACCACAAATTTCTTTTTTCAGCTGATCCGAGGAAAACTGTTTCCCCCTGAGTAAATTTTGCCTTGCTGACTTCTTCAGGCCACGCTGCCTGTAACAACATAATTAACCAAAAGCCCAAACCCCCACTTCTGGGTAAAAAGGACAGCCTGACTGAAAATTAGGGATACTGTAAACTTATAGCAATCTCAATTATCACAGATGTTTTACAATTTCTTTACTGTCTATCTGTTTAGGGAGCACGGTGGGCATAGAAGTGTGAATTCAGAGATTAGGACAATCATTTTTTTCCCCTTCCTCTCAAGCATGTTTTGTGTGATATATCCTCAATTTTTTATTTTGCTTAAGTAAACACTGGGCTCCAAGACATGTTTGACTGCCAGTAGGAATCTTCACCATCCTACATATAAACACATCAATCATCTTTTAGTTTAAATTCCACATAAAGTCATAATTATACACTAACCCTAGAACTTTCCAGCCAGTTTAACACCTCCTTAATGGAGGTGGGTAAAATAATGGATGCTTTTCAGCGGTGGGATGTGTACAGAAAATATGTACAGAAATCATCCTAACACTTATAAGGGACATGCAAGGTGATATGACTTAAGAAAAAAAACCACCCAGATGAATACTCACATTAAAACATCTGCATAGTGTATCTATATCTGTAAAAAATATATGTGTCAATACATATTTAGACATATATGTATGTGTATATTCATGTATACCCCTGTGTCTTTATAGATACATTTATTATGTGTATACATTCCGATATAGGGCAGATATTTCTGCTTTTCCTCATAAAACCCAGTTCTTCTATTCAATAGCAGTCAAGGAAGGAAAGATTTTCAGAGAAGTTTTTAATCCTGAATCTGAACCTTTTTTCTCCTTCCTTCAGCTCTTCTACCATAGATAACAAGACATGTACATGTCTTTAAGAACTCTCCAGGTAGCTGATAGTCAGAGCTTTCAAGCTGCTCTCTTCGTGTCCTAGAGTTGGTGTGTGACTTTTCCTGTCTCTCTTGTCACCTGAACACCAATTTTTCTTTTTTTGTTCTGATGAATTTCAACCACTTGTGAAGAGGATTTTGCCCTTCTGTGATCTTCTCAATTACCCCTCCCTCCCTCTGCCCCTCCCATTTTATAGCAAACCTCACTGCAGTATTTGAAGCCATTGACACACTGTTTCAGCACATATTCACTTCTCTGCACAGAAAATCCCTTTGGGTCAAGAGTAAGACCCACTGTTTCTTTTTTATACCAAAGGGAATTTTTAAACTCTCCAGAAACTCTGCAATTTCTGAAGCAAGGGCATTAAAAAAAAAAAAAAAGTTCACTGCTTTCTGTGGAAAGTCAAAATGTGAAAGAATATGACTCTTGGATGTTCTGAATGTGGTTTCCCTACATGTTTTAAAACTCTTCATACATAATAAAGCAAAATACAAGATGTGTCTATTCACCATTATTCCTAATGAACTTCTATTTTTACAAGGCTGGGATGAAACACTGAAGAATTTGGAATCTGCAATAGAAGACCATGTAAAGTTATGCTACCACTTCAGTTTGTATAATTGTTTTCTTTTTGTGATTGAGAGTGACTCTAAGGGGAAATTCTATCTCTGTTGTGCTCACAGTTTATGATTCACATACACCTGTCAGGAGAAGAACAACAACAAAATGTTTGTTGGTACTAATAATAAATGATAGTATCAGTTTTATAGCAAATGTACATAATAAATGTATCTTTGTGTGGAATATAAAATGACAAAAATAAGGTTTATCGGATTGCCCTTTCTTTGTATTTAAGTGGATGGTAAACTATGCATCAAACTGTGAACTCTTTACTTGTAATTACTGAGGCAAATAGCACTGTCAAAGCCAGTTCAGTTACTCTCACGAGTAATGACTTATTGAATCTAGTTCATAAATAATTGACATCTACTACCTTGAAGCTTCTCTCTGCACTTGGTAAAAACTGTCATATTTCAGGCAAAATAAATGGGGATAGGAATGCTTTTGGCAAAGATGACGATGCCCTTCACAAGTCAGGATAGCTACACCTGGCACATACTGTGGGATTCTGGGGAAGGCCAGGCAGGAGTTAGTTTTATTTGCATTTTGATCCATTTCTACCCTACATAAAGAAAATAACATTTCTTTCTGATTCTAACTTTGTTGTTAAAGGCATTGGCTAACATTTTCAGTCTGATATTCTTAGCACACCTTGAACTCTAGCCAAATGTTTGACAAAGGAGTAAAGCAATAAACAGCAGTTACCCTACCTTCTCCTATTACACAAGAGAGAACCTTCAGTTAAGCAAACATTTACAAGGTATTTCTATGATCTACAAATTATGGATCCAGTAAGATGGGGTTTCTTGAGATACAAAACACCACAAAAGTGAATAAGAGTGAAATGGCTCACCAAATAAATGAGCTTTGATTGATTTTTCTGATCTTGCAACTCCTAAACAAGGACTTGGAAATTCTGAATTAATTCCTAGAATATTCTGTGACTCTAGCTCATCAATAGCATTTCCAGTCTTATGCTTGCAAGTATAGATTAAGGACCTTTTCTCTGAGCTCTGTCTCATGCTGTTGAAAATCCTGCCAGGCAAATGAAATACCTTTAAATAAATTTACCTCCAATAATAAGTGTATCTTTAATTTCTATCAGATTTGCAACCTAAGCTGATTTTGCAGATGAGTAAATATCTTCCCATCACAATATTTTCTATATAAGGCATGTTTACATCTTTTGGATTAGATTTCTCATTGAAGGATTATTTTCCAGGAATCATGAAACAGATTTATAGGATATACAATGTATATTGTGAATTAAATAGGTGTGAAAGGAAAGGATCTAATATTCTAGTGAAACTCATGAGTCATTCTCTATTGAGCTAGAAGCTGAGCATTTAAATAAAAGCACAGGGATGTCCATCTTCTTTTTACCAGTGGTGATCTTGGTCTTTCCTTTAGTTTGTCCGCATCTCTGATAAAAGAGCCAGCAGGAGTTTTACTATTTCTAGGCTAACAGCAAAGGAAATAGAAATATCATAATTGCTGCCCTGTATGTGATAGTTAATCTGAAATGCTGCAATTCAGATCCCCACACTGATCTTTAAATTGCTATCTCCACTGTATAAGACAATAAAAATATCCGTCAGTCTATAGTAGAAGAAATGAAGGAGAGGAAGGAGAGGAAGGAGAGGAAGGAAGGAATTCGGAAGGAAGGAATTCGGAAGGAAGGAATTCGGAAGGAAGGAAGGAATTCGGAAGGAAGGAATTCGGAAGGAAGGAAGGAATTCGGAAGGAAGGAAGGAATTCGGAAGGAAGGAAGGAAGGAATTCGGAAGGAAGGAAGGAAGGAAGGAAGGAAGGAAGGAAGGAAGGAAGGAAGGAAGGAAGGAAGGAAGGAAGGAAGGAATTCAGAAGGAAGGAAGGAAGGAAGGAAGGAAGGAAGGAAGGAAGGAAGGAAGGAAGGAAGGAAGGAAGGAAGGAAAGGAAAGAAAGAGAAAGAAAGAGAAAGAAAGAGAAAGAAAGAAAAAAAGAAAATTCATGCAGACAATATGAAGGTATAGAGTTACTGAAATAAAGGCTTTGGCTCACTTCTTTGTTTTAACTCTGTGAAATTGAGGGGATTTTTATTTATCAAGCAGAAAATTTTCTTGCTTATTTGATGTATTAATCTTAATGTGTTTTCTAATTTTGTTCATCTGCGAGCCTTGCCCGTGTCTGAGAAGTCTTCTTCCTTCCATATTTCAGTAGGACACAAATCATGAAAAGCTGTCCTTAATAAAGAGGTGATCTTCCATGTCCTTGGCAAAAACTTCATCCTTTAGATGTGCTGTTGGGCTGACAGTTTCTTCTTGTAGACTTTCTTCTTGTAGTAGTTATTCTTACAAGCAACTCTTGTGTAGCTACACCTTAATATACATTATTGTATTACTAATATTTTCACAGTGAAGACTTATGATATGCTGCTACAACTTAATGTTTTTCTGGGGTTTTCAGTCTGTTGTCTTCTCAAGTCAACTTATTAATAACTGGAAACTGATTCTATAGGAGAAGAGGCACTGTGCAGCATTTGGAAATACATGAGTTACTTGTAGAGTTACATGAAATACATGAGTTACAGCAGCAGAGAGGGCAACAGAGATGTAAAATGCTGAGCTGATACTTAAAATTCTTCTGGCACTTTCCTTCACCAAAACATATCCTTTCCCAGTTGTTACGTTGCATGGTTTTGCACACTGTCTTGGTAGTTCCTGCGTATTTTGACAGAGCTCATCATGACGTTATCAGAAAACTTTTTATATAGTAATATGTTTTAAATAATAAGTAATATATATATATATATAAGTAATAATATCTAATCATGACAAAAGTATGGCTCAAGAAAACATTAAATATAGGAGTGACATGGATGGTTTGACACAACTACAGTCACAGGAGTCTAAGAAGAGGTCTGTCACATGGTGCTACAGTAAGTTTGAAGGTCATGGTACTTATTTTGTATACTTAGTGCATATTTAGAATATATATTATGAAGATGCTTTCTTTGGATATTTAGCACATATTTATGATATATTTCATATGTTTCTGAGAATTACTGCTATAGGTTTATTGGACTCATTAAGGAAGAGAGATTGGGCACATGAAAGTTGCAAAATTTAGTAGAAAGAATTGATAGTGACTTGGGAAAGGAATAGTGTATGTAAAGAGCATGACTAAATAAGAGAGGAGCATGACTAAATAAGAGAGGAAAAAATGTAACACACATCTTCTGAACTCACATCAAGAAAGAGGAAATTTTTTTGTTTGGTTGGGGTTTTTGTTTGTTTGTTTTTGTAGTGGTGGTGGTGGTATTCTTTTCCGGCAGGAGCTGGTTTGCGTTTTTTGAAGAAAACTTTGTTCCAAGAAAAATTTGAAAAGTGTATTTTCTTTTGCCATAAATAAGGGGTGTGAAAACTTTACAATCAGAAGCTTGAAGCTCGAGTAAGAAATAAAGGAGGAAGTGAGAATAATTGAAATTTCATGCCATGAAGAGAGTCAATCTGTACAGTAGATACCTTGGAGATGTATTGGAAGTAGTGCTTTCTAGTGGAGAAACCAGACCTAAACAAAAGCAGTGTGATAGGGAGGACCTACATGTGATGAATGTGCTTTCTAGCTTAGACCATGATTTAAAATCTTGCTCACAGGAAATTGCCTAAATGGTAGTTGCATCTCATGCAAATCTGCCAGGAAATCTGTGAGAAGCACTCCCCAGGTTTGAGCTTGATGAAGCAGCCAGAGACGTTTTTTTAAAAAAAATGTAGTGCCCATTGCAGGAAGGATTTAAGGACTTGCACAATGAAAACAGCAATAAAGGGATGTCTGATTGGAAGTATTCACAGAACATGTTTAGGTTATGTGCTGTGAGGGTTTCAGCTAGCTTGGATGTGTGGGGACTCAGTGAATGATCTACTTTAGCAGGCCATATACCCTTCATAACCCAGCAAAGCAATCTAAAAGTCCTCCTGGAAGCAATGTTGCAACCATGTACTTGAGCAGAGGATAATTTCTTTCTGTTATTCTTAATCTGTGCTTTCATTCCAAATAATCTCCTAATAAAATTAAGAAATTTTTAAAGTTGTCTCATCAAAATACCACATTTTAAATACTGTTGTTTAAATGGCAAAAGGAGGAAACAAAATTTGGAGAAAAGACCATTTATAGAATGTGGCTGCAAACTTAATTTGGCTCCTTTCTGACTAAATAAAAATTCATACGTTATTTTTGTGATCCTCTGCCCTATCCTGCAATTTTGAACTTCCCAGCATGGAGAGGTTGTTATTGTGGAAAGGAACTCAGTTTAGTTCCTTGAAATTCTTTCCATAATAAGAATTTTAGAAAGATTATTTAAGATTTTTATCCCTATTTCCAGCTTTCCAAGAAAATATTTGGAAGCAGATTGACCACCTTCATCTATGAGTATAAAAGCATACTTTTGTTTGTAGGAGGTTTTGCAAGAATATTTTATATTTTATATATCTTAAAAATTTAAATGATCTTATGGATTTCACATGTGAGAGATGACAAGTTCTCATGGCTCTGATGGGGGAATAAATGTTGATGCCATCATTTATACAGATATTTATTGACTGCAGGGGAGAAGTTGGGATTAATTTAGTGTTGTTTGCTCTGAAGAATTAATGGAAATCACAATCCGAAGTAATATGGTTATTGATAGAGTATTGTCCATGTAAATTACTGCACAGCCTAAATTGTTCAGTGTTAAGTGGCATATTTATTTGCAGCAAATTTATCTTTACAAAAAATTGCAAAGACTTCTTAAAAAGTGACAGAAATGTCATGCATGAACATGAAATTGCCTTAGAGTAAACTGTATGGTTTCTGTAGTCAGTACATTTTGACATGGAAAGCTCAGCAGGAGCTGACTAGTACAAGTTATTTGATACAATACTATTTCTTTTCCTGTGTGTGCTCTGTTCTCTCAATCTGGTGAATATATTTGAATAATATGTTTCTGAGATACTTTGGTAGAAGATAAATGTATTTTATAAAAGAAAGGCTTTTGCAGATGCTTAGATCACCTAGGCATCAAAGTACAGTGAAACAATAGGACTAAGATGAAACAAAGTTTTCTCAGATATTGAGATATATAACAGGACACTTGTGATTCCGAACAAAGTTAATTGGGAATTTGCCTTTCTCTTAAATGAGATCAGAATTCAGTTTAAAAATGTAAATGTTGTACAAGACAAAAGTATTGCATCTATAAATGCAGTTCCTCAATACCTCCTTCCTTCAACCTGTTGGTCATATTTTTAAGAAAAAAGCAACAATAAATAGCAAGTTGTCTTTTAAAGACCAACAGAGTAATTCAAACTATTTTTCCTGGTAACAGTGTTCAAAATAGAATATCAGGATCAGAATATCAAAGCCACATAAAAACAAAAGACATAATATAGAAATGTTTATTTCTCTTAAAGCCCCCAACAGCTCTATGACTTTTCTGAAGATCAATTACACACCATTTTAAGACAGTGTTTGTTTGCTCCTAAATTTTATTCTTGAAACAAGAGATAAAGTTTTAAACAGTCTACTACTGATGTCAGCCAGAGCTATCAACTGTTAATAAAGAGTTTTTAGTTATCATCTCTGACCTCCTTTTCTTTTTTGATGCACCGTCTTTGAAAGGACGACAAACTTCAAAATACACAGTTAATACTGATCATTATTTTAGTAGTGGACAGTGGTTGTAACTGGATACAAGGACTCTCTTGTATCCAGCTTGTTTTGCAAAGAACTTCGTACTCACCTACTGTAATTAGAATATCTTGTAGCATTTTCTTGCCATTGTGATTAGAGTGACTAGGGTAATATATTTCAATTGTCTGCATGCTGCATGGTTCAAGAAAGCACATCCGTAAATATTTTCATCTTCTCTAGCTGAAGCATAAAGTGTCATTCAAGACTGGAGATTCAGATGTGGGCTCTTTAAGCATGGTGTTAGGGACTTAGATTTAAAATTTGAGGGACCAGTAATTGAGGCAGCATTTAACTTAATGGAGTTGATGAAGAATAAGGCAAAGAGAATCTTTAATAAGTGTAAAACTTTATGGCATTGTTTTATAGTTGACAGGAGAATGTTTTTTTGAGAGCCCTGATAATGAAGTTCTTTTCAGCATTGATGTTTACAGTCCCTGTTTTATTATTTATGTGATAACTCACAAGATAATTATTCATCACAAAATCCCTATTAATTCTTAACGCTTTGTGCTGTGGGTACAATAAATATGGTGTATCTATTAGGTTGATTTTAAATCCATGCAAGAGTAATGAAGAGAGCATTTAATAACCATAAGTAGGTTAGCAATAGCATTTACTCATCAGAAGGACTTCCATCACCTCAAGTTGTTATAAGCTGTGCAAAAGAAAAGATGGAATTGGATATAGTATTTTAAGTCTGAGTTAATTCCACTGACTTTAATGGTCCCTTGGGCCAAATGAATTATTAGTGAGGTAAGAGCAAATGAAAAAGGTCCAGAACACTACAAAAGTTGCCCCACTTGAGATAATATATTATCTTTCCTTCACTTGGAGGAGATTATGCTGTGGAGACAAGCAATTGGTTATGCACATCCACTTTCTCTTCCCTTTCTGATGAGTGTTTTGGGACAGAATACTTCTGCTTTGCTTCTGTTGACAGCCTGCTTTTTTTTCTTTTGATGATCATAATAATTTTATTAAATTTCATTAGTCCAAGTCAAGCCCTTAAGAATACACAGCTTTGTGTGTTCATACAAGAATGGGATGCAAAACTCTGCCTTAAAACATCTTTTTCAAGTTGTCATTCTGCTCTTCTCTGATTTAGATGGGAAAAGCCGTTCTGAAACTTTTTGAAAAGTAATTTTGGACTGTATGCTACGAAATAAACACCATAAACACTATGGACCATAACATTCTACGAACAATATTTAGTGGTTTCAGAGCTACAACGATAGTGCTGAGTCGATTGATGATCTTAAATGTCTCTTTTCCAGCCTTGTTGGTTCTATGATTTTATATCTCATAAACATAGCCATCTGTCCTAACAAGGTGTTTCTCCATTCTTTGCATGAGATGCCGTGGTACTGTGCTGGCTAGCACAATGTCCCGGGCACCAGGCAATCTTCTGCCTGCTCCGAACAGGGGTGGATGGACAGTATGATTATTTCAAAGCCCTGACTGGAAATGGATAGTTTCACTGAAGACCCACCAGCCGCACAATTTTTCTGGTCACAGTAGCCACGACTCAGATATGACCAGGACTTAACACCTTAAATACTTATTGTTGCTGCTCCAAGTCCACTTCGCAAATGAGGGTAAACCTCTTCAAAAAGCAATATTCCTTGTGTTTGCAGAATTGTAAGCAATAATTACGGATATTTCCTTTCCAGTCTTCTCTTAACTTCAAGGTTTGCAAATAAATCTGCAAGATAGAATTTTTTTTCTTGTGCCAAAAAGCCCATTAATGCTATGGGTTAAATACTAAGAATGTTTAGCAGATGACAAACCATTTAACATAACTTCCTTGCCTGTAGCTATTCTCAGCACTTAGTTTTTGACACTGTTCCTCAAAATAAAACTGTGAAATAAAAAGTATACACAGCCCTAGTCACACAGTAAGGCCTTTTTGAACCTAATAAATTAATTATATCTCTAAAGAAGCCTTTCACTTGCTTCCCTCCTTTAGCATTGACAGCTGTATCTGGCCAGTCAGCAAGATACTGAGGACACCGCGGCGCAGGAGGGCAGACGAAGCTTTGGGTCAGGTTCACCTTGCCCACCGGTGGCAAAGGTGCAAGAAGGAGGCAGGAAACAGGCGGAGGGACTTCTTTGTGGGGGAAGGGGTTTACTGAAGAAACGGGAAATCCACACAGGAAGCCAAAGACATGTGGCTTGCAGGGGATCTTGTACTCCCCCGATCTGGGTGTGGAAAACACACAGTAACCAATGGAACATCAGCCAGGGGGTGTTACTGAGGCGGGGAGAAGGAATTACAGCAAATGTGAGAAGGGGTAGGCAGGGAGGAAAGGGCCAATTAACAACTGAAGAACATAGAACTCTCTGGAAATACAAACAAATATGAGAAATAAGGGGAGGGGAGGGCTGCGGCCAATGGTAAGGCACGGAGTTATGTATTTTTTGTCATGGGTGGGTTTTTTTTTTTTTCTCAACTTCCATAACAAAATACGGAGCTATGGGATACCTCTGGAAAAAATATGTATATTATACATATATTTCTCTAACATTCCATCATATATATATATATATAATATATATATGCCACCCTTTTTCCTTGGAATTTATAGAAATCGGAATTTTCTAAAGGCACAAAATTTGGATTTTTTTTTTTGTTTGTTTTTTTGTTTGTTGTTATTTTTTTTTTCTTCTCTACTTTACACTGTATGTACAAAGACACACTCCCAATCCCAAATTCCATAGGCTTTTCCCGATGGATTTCTGCAAGATTCGCACCGGGAAAAGAAAAATCCTTTTTGAGAGATTTTGATTATTTTTCACAGCCTTTTGAATGCTCAGGGCTGGGGCAGCATCAAACCAATGCACCTTTGGGTCCACTTGATCCGGCTGACCCTGGCTTTGGCCCGGTTTCATGGCAACAGTGAGACACATCTCTTCTAATGATTGATTGTTGAATAGACTACCAGAATAATTTTCTGACCATATTTGATACACATGAGAATGATTACTTAAATCAGTTTAAATATTTTAAAATTTGCTGCAATAGAGCTGACAGATTTTTTTTTTTTTTTTAATCGTAATCCTCTGCTTATTTTCTTTTTTCCTTTCTCTGCAGATGTACTAGCTTGGTCAAGGGTTATTACAATTATCATGTTCCTGTCAAAAAATTACTATTTAGCATTTCCTGTTGTGTTGTCCTCACAAACCTGGAAGTACAACACTATAGGATACCAGTAGTACCCAAATTATATTAAATATATCAAAACAAAACAAAAAACCCCTGCAACTGATGCAATGTGTCTTCTGACGGCAAATAAGAAAATTTTTCATCAAGAGAAATATCCGGAATAGAATTCTACTACAGCCTTTGGCCTGGTGAGCTTGGATTGTTGCATTTACTGTGTCATCCCAGAGTAAAAGCTTTTTTCTGGAGCTCTAATCATAGTGTGGCCTCTTAATCCTGTACCCTGTACAGTGACCATCGTTCAACATTGGCATCAAATGACTCTTTCAATCCCAAAAAAAACATTCTATAGCCTCTCCATCTACTTTGTTCTCCTGGAGCAGGTAGATCAACAGCTCAGGCAGCCAGGAGAAAACAGTTTATCTTCCCTTATCCCATTCCCTTTCTGGCCCAAGAGGTCTCTGCAAAAAATGCATGCTGAAATTTTCAGAATGGTGGTAAGTCTACAAAAGTTTAGAGAGTTCCACTGCCATGTGTCTGTCCTTTGATGCATCCCTTCTTTGGTCTCCACACAACTCCTCCAGCTATGCTGCCTTTTGCTTGGTCCTAGGGGGCAGGTCCTGTGAAATGTGGAATAGTCTTACAGGAGACATAAATGGAAACATAAAATGTGTCCCTCTTCAGTATGTAATCTCAGAAAACAGGAGAGCCATTTTTTCCTGTCAGAAATTGGAGTCTATCAGTTCTTTTTGTCCAGTATTAAAAACCTATTTATCATCCTTATTGTATAAAAACTCCTCTGTATAATGAAGTTTATTTCCTTGACCCTGGCACTCATTTTTTTTCTCATGATATAGATGTGTCATAAAAGGAAATATATTGATTTCTTTACTTTTTTTTAAAGGGAGTTTTCATTATGGTTTTTAAAAATAATTTTTACTTTAATGCAAATATTTGCTATCCATTACAATGTCCTGTCTTCAGAAATGAGTGTTCTACAATACTTGGTTCTTTTTACCATGGAAACTCTAAAGCACTACCTTTTCCCAGACCTGTTATTTTTTCAGTTTCCCCTCATGAAATCTAACATTTCAAGTACTCCTTTGATCTTCTTACATCTTAGTCCTGGCAAAGAAAAAAATGCCAGTGTTCAGGTGATTGGAATTTTCATTTGCATTTTAATGGTCTCTTTTCTAGTGGGTCTGCTTATGTATCCCTGAAGAGGTACAAAATAGAGCAATTGTTGTTCAAATGTGACCAATAAAACAAAAAAAAATGTAATAATAATTCAGATTTGTTGCTGTATGATTTTAAATAGGCAGATTTCAGATCCTCTCTAAGTTTACTCTTATTTTATGACTGCTAATGAATTATATATATATGCATACCAAGAATAAGATTATTTTATAATGTCCCCTTTCTTCCCTCAATGATTTGATGACTTTGCAGGAACATTTTTCATTTTGTGAGTTCTTTATAAATGAATTTAAACTGATTGTGCTTGGTTATTCATAATCTTTTTGTTAGTAATATCTTGACCAGTTAAGTAGGATGAAAGGCTTTCCACCTCTTCATGTGCTGACAAAACATTTTATGAACAGGAAATAAGCACTTCTGGAATCAGCTGGAAAGCTGCATTATTTTTTCTTTCTTGGAGATGACAATTTTTTACTTAGATCTTGAGAGGAATAACCAGATGGCAAATTTGCACCAGATCCCATCCTACAAAAAAAGTTGTGAATAGAGATCGGTGGAAAAGAGGGAACGGAAAACTTAAGAACCTGAATAGTTTTTAATACTAATTACTGAGCCTTAGCTGTTGATTTCCCTATACACGTTGTATTAAGAGTTATCTACTGAGGGAAGTTATTCTGTGGTAAACTGGGGTGCAAATTTACAGTACATTGGTTACTCTGCATTAACTCCCTGTGAGGAAACAGCATGAGGCAACTTGTTTTACCTTAAAAGTGCCTTGCTTAAAGGTGCTCTTTGTATGGAGGAGTTAGTGGACTGTAAATTCTAACCCAAGCTTATTAACATTAAACTGTCTGAATAGATAAAGCCTTATTTGTCTGACATTAATTTTCAAGCATCTCTTTACTAAGGACTTGTCATTGTTGGTCTTCTACAGTCACAATTACAAACTCCTTGAGTTCATGCCTGTGTTTATACAGCAACTGATGTTGCTGTATAAATGATGGTCATCCTCCCTGCTCATAATGATCCTCACTTGTTAAGAAGGACCAAGGGTGAGTCTCATATATAACAGAAGTAATAAGTGCTACACTTTTAGATGTGTTCTTTCAGACAGCAAAACCTTGGTACCAAGCACTTGTGATGTTATGTGCCTGGCAGTCTGAGAGTGATCTGCATCACAAACTAAGCACCCAAACTCCTTCAGATTGAGAAAGCTGGCATTGCAACTTGTCCCTGCGTCAAAATGTAGATCATGAAGAGCACCCATACACTTCTAAAAGGCCATGATTGTGATTGTCTACTTTTATTTCCAAAGGAGATTTGGAGTCTCAGTAGGCAGTGAGTCCATCAAGAATGATTAGGTAACATTTGTCACTGATTACCAAGACTATTTTTTGAGCAGATAATGAGCTGCGTGAATGATACACATTTGTACAGCAGGTATAGTTTCCAGAACTGACATTTTTGAGCATTTGATACTTTTTGCTCTTCAGAGTTGAACAGATTACACATCTCCACAAAGTTTGTCAGTACATGGAAGTAAAAATAAATAAGCTAGAGATGGTCTAAAAATTATTTCAGTGTCAAGGTCTTTTGACAAAGACCTAGTAAAAAGGGAAACAAAACTTTTTTCCCTTTTCTCTCAAAGGAATGGAGATGGGGTTTTCTGCAAAACAGGACTGGTTTTAGTTTTGCTAAAAATCCCATGTTCAGTAAAAGTTGTTCGGATGAGTGGAAGGAAACAGAACCAGGTGGTGTTTCATGGTTGGTTCTGAATTTAAAGAATATTAATGTTTCACAGAAAGTAATAGTACAAAATTTTTTTTGCTTAAAGGTATGTATTTTTTTTCTTGAGGTGTAATGCTAAATGTCAGCTTCCAAAAGCTATTCAAATATTAATTGACTAACCAGAATATTTTTGCTTTCTTTCTGATTGACTGTTCTATAAAACTTCCTACATAAAATAGGAAGTGTTTAAAAAAAAAGATTAAAAACTCTATTCCAGGCCATTGCATTGAAATCCAGGAGTGACACATGCTTCAAGCCAGCATGGATCCTGACTCATTGTTTGTAGCTGAAAAGAAGCACATAGGCTTTGTGTCTTAGCAATATCCTAAGAAGATAACTAATAAGAAATAACATATATTGGTAACCTCTCTAGAATCACTTTCATTTTCAGAGAATGCTCTGGGCTTGACGGCTCCAGGAAAGGGCAGGAGCAGACAAAGAGTGTAATATAAGTCTGAACACTGCTTTGCTGGCTCTTTTTTTTTCCTTCTCTGTATCTGTTATAAGTAAAAATAGATTACCATAGATCTTTTAAACCCAGACCAGACATTTGAACTGTCATTTTCACCTCTGATTTCCATCAAGGTATTTTACAGACACTCAGTAATGTATCCTGTATATTAAGACACCAAAAAAAAAAAAAAAAAAAAAAAAAAAAAAAAAAAGACAGCGCTCAGTGCTTCTGTTCTGTGGTGGTGAGAGGCAGCGCGCTGCACTCTTTGTAGTCCACAACTAGGGAGTTCAAAAGCTCTAACAAAGCACTTCTATGCAGCCCACGCTTTCTTCTGCTACTTTTATTCTGAGTAAAATGTATTCAGTTAACAAAGAAATGGGAAATAGTGATCTTAAAACAATTTTCATGCCAGAAACTGGATTTTTGGTGGTATAATGAACTGATGTCCTGTAAAAGGTCGAAAAAAAATTAGATCAGTGAAAGTATTTGATAGCCAGGAGGAATGTAACTTGTCTGTATTTATACAAACTTTTTCCTCTAATAGGACTGCCCAGTTACTTTAATATAATCAATAGGAAGAGTCAGACACATGATGAAAACTTGTTCCAATTCTACCCATGTGTATGACATGAAAATGGAGAATTACAGTTTAGATGGACCATTAGAAAACTGCAATGAAACCATCTATTGAATGAACAAGG
This sequence comes from Aphelocoma coerulescens, assembly GCF_041296385.1. Classification (NCBI taxonomy): domain Eukaryota; kingdom Metazoa; phylum Chordata; class Aves; order Passeriformes; family Corvidae; genus Aphelocoma; species Aphelocoma coerulescens. Next base: position 61,961,538 of record NW_027184085.1, read on the forward strand.
ACATGAAAATGCTGAAGTTATTAATTTAGTATTTGCACAAAAGATTCTTAGAAGAGGGTTGAAGTTAGGCTTCAGAACTAGCAGGTCTCCTGATGATTTATGCTCCAATTTAAGTCCAAGACTGGGTGGCAAGTGAAAGATAATAACAATAGGTAATTGACAATAAAATAAAAAGCACCTGCTGGTGAGATACATACAATTTATTATTATCAAATCTGTCAGTCCATAGAGACTCCAAGCTGTGTTCTCCTCATCAGAACACAGACATGGAACTATGGAAATGTTCTACACTCTGCCCTGACATGGGTCATGTCTTGATGAAAGGCAGTGGTCATTTCCTCAAAATTTGTTCAAAAAGCCTTAATTCTCTGGCCCTTTGCTGCTCTGTGCTTTCTCTGCTATTGCAGGAGGCCTGGTAGAGATATTTAAAAATCAGCTTGCAATTTGTGATCTCTGCCCTATCACCCTTGAAAGCTAACTGTATCTCTTTGTTACTTGGCTATGCGCTTGCTAGGATCATTCTCATGCTAAAATGTGGAAAAACCTTATTACTGGAAGTTTGGAGTTTCAAGGATTTGTGGACCTCTCTTTCTAGGGAAAAAAAAAGAAAGAGATTAAAAAATCACATGAAAGCGAAACACTGAAAGGAGAAAAAGGAAATGAGACTGAAACAACAATCATGATTTAACTTGGGTTTTCTTTATTACTATTAATGTTTATTGCCATCTGAGAAGGAAGCGTGCATTGGTTAGAGAGCCATTGTGTATATCTATATTGAAAATAATAAATTTTTTTCATCTTCACAAAAGCTTTTCATGCTCTATTGACCTGTTCATGGACACCTGTCATTGAAGATACAATTCTTGAGTATTCTATTCCAAAATCACAACCAGTAGAGGACAGTGTTTTCAAAAATATCAGAAAATACCAAAAGACCCACCATAGATTGTTGAATGGCTGATGATACCATTATACATGACACTGCTTCAGGTCAGCATTTCTGAAAATGGTAAAACTTTCCAGGGAGTCAATTGGTCACAGGGAGCACCGGTAAGCACTGTTGGCAAAATGTAGCATTTTGTAAATTCTGTAAAGTCTGCCTTGCTAAAATGCTTCCTCTGCTCACTTTTAGACAAACAAAAATATGTAAAACAACTGATCCGGTTACTAATAAAAGTATTCAATATCTAGTTTTGTGTTATCAAACTTTGGGGGGTCTTTTTGCATTGTAAAGTTAGTCTTGCTTCAGAACATTCGCTAGAAAGTCACAATGTGAACTTTTCAAACTGTATTTTTCTCCATTTTGCATATTTTTATATGGCTTTGCCCAGCTCTACAAGGAAATGAATATGTACAGTAAATATTGGGTTTTTTCAGAAGAATAAGAGCTCTCTCTTAAAAAAAAAAGAATGGCATCAACAACAGAAACAAATGATGAAATCTGACAACGAAAATAAGTAGCATTGATCTGCCATGCTTTTTAGTAGATATACTAGATAGATATAGCTAGCAGATTAGAATTACAATTTACATGAAGGATCAAAGATACAACTTATGTACCACTGTTTTGTTAAAAGCAAAACTAAATTAAACAGAAAACCTAGTAACATGCAATAAAAGGATCTACAGAAGGAGTTCTTCTACAAAAATAATGTTACTAACAATAAGCTGACACAACAAGTTGTATCCCAGATACCTATTTAAAAAAAAGGAATTACTTCTAGGGAGTTACCAAAAGATTCTCAGAATGTGATGCTGTCGATTCATCACTGAATTTATGCAGAACATAAAAAAGATATTTGAACTACATGACCTTCATGAAATTTGATTTGGTTTTCATGTTTGAAATCTAATTTTATTAATTTATTTTGTTAGGTGTAAAATTGAGTGGAAAGAGCATGGGGTGATCATCTTTAATTCTTTTCACTTGAGGCATGAGAATAATTTGCAGAAAAGCCTTTCCCTTCAGTATTTGAGAGCTAAAAACAGATGCATATTTGTGGAAACCAGACTATTCTTACCGGCAAATTATTTTATTCTTCAAATTAGTGCTAACTTCTTCAACCATGGAAATTCAGGATGTTTAGAAATAATTTCTTACAAGCTTTTTAGTAGCAGCATATTATCTCCTCAGTTCAGTCTGTCCATTAGAAGCAAGCTCAAAATAGCTAGAACTATCTTTTCAATCACGCTACATGGGATGTAAAAATTATTCCACTTCTTTCTGATCCTTGAAAGGAAACTCAGTTCATATTGACATGTTGTTAAAAAGGTTCATTTTTGTTTTCAAGCAAAGCAGTGGAGAGTTGCAAGGTTCATTAGGAAATAGAATTAGCCCTCCACTCATTTTACAAGTCGTGAAACTAGGATCAGAAGTCCCAGGCAATGTAATGTTACTGTCATAATCATAAGAGAAATTCTGTAAATCTTTGTCGCCTTAAGAACAGAGTGAAGTAAGGAAAATGGCCATGAGAAATAAAAACATTTGGGTGTGCTGCATGTTAATTCTAGACAGTAGCAGCTTTCTTAATGAGATCCTCAAGCAATTTTATTTTTATTTCTATTTCTGTTTCTTATTTTATTTTACATTTATTATGCAGATATAAGAAGCATAACTCTTGCTAGATCTCAGATGCAGGTCTGATGTAAGAACAGTAAGTTAGTACACAGCAATTAAATCACAAGCTAAACTCTCTCCTGTGACCTGAAGACATTTCCCCAGTTAGATTTTTGTTGGATTCTTTTTCAGACTTTAGAAATAAGACTGATTTATGAGGAAAAGTTCTTATTTCATACCAAATAATTTGCAAGGTAGTTTTGTACTGGTAACTTACTATAATTTTTTTCTAAATAGGTTCAGAATTTCTGCCTTTTCAAATGTATTCTGAAGCACATTTATGACATGATTTATGACATCTGTCACTTCCACAAGTAGACCCACGGATTTAGGGGGGATTACATCTATGAGCAAATGCCACCTAAAGTGCAAGATGCCTGTAGAAATTAGAAATAAGCCTCCCTAGTGCATAACTGGTCCTTAAAAACATTTCCTATATGACATTTCCAGATTTACTTTAATTTTTCAACATATGTTTTTACATTGTAAATGCTGAAGGACCTTCTTTATTTTTTTTTGTCCTCAAGATCAAAATGTTTCTGATATTCTCATTCCTATTTTATGAATTGCATAGCATTCCATAATAACGTATAAATAAGACACAGGTCTACACCCATGTTTAGTGCATCATTCAATTATTTTATTTCTTTCCTGCTAATAACTCTTCATCACATATTCCTGTTGTTCCTAAACACTTCAAAAATCACCATGGCTGTAGCCTTAGAAGATGGAACTACACAGCATTTAATAGTTTGTAATTTCCTATGATTTGGGTAATGTTCTATACAATTTGCATTGGCATTTTGCACAGCAAGCTGACAATTATTAACAATATATTTTTCCCTGTCCTATTTGTGCAACTCTGTTATTCATAGAGGGTTACAAGTGAGTTAATTTTCAGAAAGAGTGGTTTGAAAGAGGTCTGGAGCTGGGCTGTTTATGAACACAGCCTTTTCTCTTATTTCTAATTAGTGTGAAATGGTTCCAAACAGGAGTCAGTACTGCAGAAGTCTGTGCTGCACAAAGCCAGCCTTGTTAACGGACACAGAGAACAGTTTGTTTTGCCGAATAAACAACTTTGTCATAGCGCTTTTCAAAAAGAATATAATCCAGTTTACCAGCTGCCCTCTGAATGTTGAATGCTGTTGATGTGCATCTGGAGGTCTTTCTTGGGGATTAAAAATCTTTATTCCCATTTAGAGTCCCAGGCCTACTTAGAGAGAGATTCAAAAGAGAATCAGTCATAAAAGCACTATTTTATTTTTTTTTTAATCTGGTATATATTCTTTTATTTATAGAGTTAAACTGAAACTTAACCATTGCATATTTTTTCTTAAACTTTCATTTGTGCCTTGCATAGTTACAAAGTGATGTATGCTGGCTTATACTGATTCTTAATAGATAAGGAAAATATATTAGCATAGGCTTTGGTGTAAGTTTTACAACATGACATGTTGTTCTGTTCTGTCTCAAAATTTATAGTGGAGATGTTCTTTTGGAGCTTCTGCAGTAAAGCAGATTCTATGCATTTTAATTTTGCAAGAATATCAGACCCAGTCTTACTGTCATTACTATAATGTTGCATATAAGAACAGGTATTTTCATCAGGCAAGGAAATAAACTGAAATTATGTATGAATTTGCCTTTGGTGTTGACAACAGCATTGCTATTAAAAGCTAAAATAGACCACTCTTGTATACCATCTCTTTTCTCAAACTTGTGTAGCAGTGGTAGCCTTGCACTGCTCTCTATGATTTTAGTTACCTAACCTTGATGTTTAGCTTGTAATCATCATGTAATATAAAATGAGGACTAGTTCAAAGGCGTAACTTAATTCTAGCTAATGATCTGAGCACTTTATTGATAACCTCTCATTAAAGAAGATTTGAGTCAAGAAGGGGAGTAGAAAAGCAAAGGATATGTAAATGTGGACACTGTTAGTAGAAGGGGTTTATGTGCACTCCTTAGGTTATCAGTTATACTTTCCACATAATTAACAGGAAGTTTACTGTTCTCTGAATGGAAGGAGAAAATGACACTTTAAAATTTAAAATTACTTTGTGTAGAATCCTGAGTCTCAGAGATGTCGCTGACAGGAAGAAAAAGAAGGGAAATGTTGTGCTATGAGAACATTGCATCTTGTGTATTGCTTTGCAAGAAATATTTGTCACAGTAGAAGGAAAAAAGAATAGCAATGTGTTCAATTTGATCTCTTCTCCAGGCACTGTGAGTGCCATCATATATCTTGCCTTTTGAGTGTACACTGCCTACACTTAAAAAACAGTGAAGAATACTCCTGAGCCCGAGAACTTACGTGACCTCCACTGTTTGAGAAGACATTTTAGGATGTCATGAGATGTTCTGGTTATAAAAACTATGAAGATTACAGAAAGACAAAATATTAAATACCGCATGAAATAAAAAAAGTTCTTCAGTGTTTCTGCACTGAAATTAAGCTGAAGTGAAAGGGTCTGTGTTCCATCTATAAGCAATACTTTCCTTCCTCAGTATAAGTAGATCCTGAGACTGTCAAGTATGATGATAATAAACTGGGGAGAACAGACTTTGTCAAACAGTTCAAGGGTGACTGTTATTTATTAAGTTTGATATAGTACTAATTGTCTCCCCTTCCTCTTTTTTTTTTTTTTTTGTTCTTCATGTTTCTGTTAATGAATGTTTATGGCTAGTTATGACTTCTCCTTTGTCTTTTTGTTTTTTTTTTTTTTTTTTACTTGCTATCTGTACATCCCCCCCACATTCTGAGCATCTGTGCCTATCAACGTATCAGTGAAGTAGAAGGGCATAGCGTCAAAGATCTACAATAGGAAGAATGATCACTGGAGTTACGATACCAGCATGTAACTCATATCTTGATGGATACCTTTGAAAGGGGAATGTCACTTGTCTCAGCCCTGCGTCTTTTTCAGCTTTGGAAAGTACAAATTTAGCTATACTTTCTAATTTGGCACTAGAATGCATTTCAGAGCACAAAGTATTTTTTTTCTGGTCAACTTACCAAAGAGCTATATGAACTTGTTGAATATGTAAGCATATAAGAAAGCAGAAATTAATTACGTATCATAGAAGTGCCATTGATTTGAAAGAATTAATATAGCAGCTGCCTCCCTTCTTTCCCTTCCCTTCTCCCCTTAGCATCAGACAGAATGCCTTGGGCTTTCAATTTCAAAGTCTTGATAATATAAAACATGTGACTTGTTAACTTTCTAGCATTAGGAGGGTAAAAGTCAAGAACTAGATCTGTTCAGCTCTGTCAGAGTGGAAGAGACATGACATGAAGGAGTCTCTCTGTTGAATGCCCCACCCTTTCCTATATGACTCCCTCACCTGTAGTTAGCCTAATTAAACAGAATAGGGGACTGCTCTTAATTGGCTCCCTGCTCTATTAAGTAATGCAGATTACACAACTGAAGAAATTTTACTTTCTTGGAATCAAATCCATCCTCTCAGTGGTGGGCTTGGAATTATTTTTTTTCCTTGGTTTTAAATGTTTGTGTGAGAGTCCAAAGACCCTGAAAGATGTCATCGAGACATATTGGAAAATAAACATTTTCCAGTAATTTCTTTCATTAATTCCTTTTTTTCTCTGTGTAAGGTGTGTTACCAGATGATTTAAGAAGTCAAGTGTCTCCCTATGTCTGAATTTACAGGCCAGATCTGAATAAGTCCACATTAAACCTTTGTTTTAACCATTTTTACTTAGAGACAAAAAAGCTTTAGCCAACCAAAATACTGAATTTTGTGGAATTCTAGGTCCTGCAGTACAAAGTGAGTGAGGTTGCAGTATGAACTGATATCTTCATGGTCAGACTTTCAAAGAATTTTGGGCACTATTATTTTCCAATCACCTCTTGCAGTCAGCAATAATCATAGGATTTTATAACAGAAATTATTATCATCTGCTTAAGGCCACTTTGCCCAACAGCTACCGATACAGTAATATTACTCTGCTCATGAAACATTTGCCAGGGCCTTAGTCTTCATGATCATACATTTCCCCATTTCTCTATACATCTAGGAAAATTTGTGTTAAGTCCCACTGAATAATTCTGGGAAAAATAAGAGGTTATCATTTTAAGGTTGGAATAGGTCATTTTTCTAGTCAGCTTCTGTGTTTGAGTTCAAATTTAATGCTTTCAGGAAGACTTCATCAACATTCATTATCATTTCCAAAGCGACATTCTGGAATGTCTAGCTGGAGATATTTTGATGTCAGATGACTACTATTAAATGAATTTTCTGTTCCCAGCCCCATTAACTATTACCTTCTATCCTCCTGCCCTCTAAGGGCATTATTTTCTTTCCTCCGTTTTCTTTCTGTATGTACTCTAGTCCTTCAGTAATGCAATTTTTGTCATTTCTTTCTAATGTTCAAGAATCACTGTTACTGCCCTCAAGGCTATGCAAAGGCAGGACAGTGACAACAAGGGTTACTTCCACAGGTGCCTCAGAAGTCCTCAGGACATGGAGGAGGAAAAAATAACTAGAACACATGGCTGGAGCAAATTGCTAGGAAAAAAACGGTGAAACTGATCTTTCAGGAAAAGGTGGAGATCAGCTGCATGGAGAAATCAAGATTTCTGTGGTAGGAAAAGGAAAAGAGAAGTAACATAGAGAGGACAAGGAGAGTTACTGGAAAAGGAGGAACACTTCACTAAAAACTGTTTTAAATGCTGTAATCCATGCTATTTAGCAGTATCCATAAAAATCTGTTGAGTAGCTAAGGGATCATATACACTCTTATCCAAGTGTTTGTGTATTGTGTACTTGCATATGAACAGGCACGATTTTGATTGCATTGTTAGCACTCACAATCTGTTTCCTACGTTTCATAAATAAGGCCCACAAAATCTCATAACTTGTACTATTTCACACATATAATATCTTCCTTTTTCACCTGAGATACTTTCAGAATCATCTACATATGTAGGACCTTAAAATGAAGCAACCTGCGAAAGACTATATTGCTTGTCTTTGCCCTGGTTAGCAATTTGACATTTTTGCCATTATCTGAGTGAGCAAATGTCTTTGAAAAAATCCCCAGTGATTAGGATTACTTTCCAAGTTTCTTCACTAAGTTTGAAGAGATTTCTGAAAGGAAAACTTTGCCATTTGATAACATCATTACTGCACAATGGTCTTTATTTCATCTGTCATTACTGAATTTCTAATGATATAACTCTGAATAGGCAGAGTATCTTAAATTTTTCAATGAGAGATGAGTAGCAAAACACAGATCTTCATGTAGTTTTTAGAAAAAAAGTACTGTGATTGGCAAAAGGAAGACATTTGTTTTTGTTACAGTGAGAAAGATTCTCTTCTGCTAATAAAACTGCCTATTAAAACTACACTTGTATCATTTAAAAAAATTGTGTAGAGTCAATTCAGGAACATTACTCTCACAAAATATCTTGATGGTATTGAAGCTGTTAAGTGCTCATCTGATTTTTCTCCTATGTCATCCTTGTTTTAAAGAATGGCTTAATAATGCTTGCATTTAAAGAGCTTTGCAGGGATTATTAATAAGTTTTAAATATTCTGTATTCTCCCTGAAATACAAATGCATGTGGAACAAAAAGTGTTTCTGAGCAGAGGAAAGAATATTAACTAATATGGGAATCTATTTCCAAATGTGTTGTTTACTTGTATAATTAGGGGCTGACATTTGCAAATTCTCTGTTTAGCTTCAAATGAATATGAAAATATTTTTCACTAAATCCTCTCTTCTTTTTAGAGTCACCCTTGGATAGTCCTTCCAATAACCAGGCTAACTTTGGTGCCATCTTTTTCTCTTCTATTCTTCTCTCAAATTCTATCAATCCTCTTGAGAAAACAAGCAAACATAATCCCTTCCTCTAAACAGAGGGAAGACATTCCTCTGTGTTTCTATAGACCCTCTTATTTTCATTTATGCAAACTTCCTCTGTCTTTCTAATACAGTCTTATCAACCTGCACAATTCCTTGGCTGCTATGGCTGCTATTTTGAATAACATCTTTAGCAATTCTCTGATAATTTTTTGTTCAGTTCCAATTGCTCTGGTTCATGCAGCCATATACAAAAATAAAAAAACTGGCTTAGGAAGAAAGATATTTGTAGTGATATCAGTTTCAGTTTTATGAAATACTACTTGCAAAAATGATAAGTAAATACTTTGAAATCCACATTTTACAATTATTTGTATTCACTGTTTCTATGGTGAATCTGAAAGAATAAATTTCATACTTATTTCTTTTTAAAGGGGACATTGCACGTAACAAGTGTTTACTGTTTAGCTGCTACTATCATTTTTCAGGTTAAAAGCAATCAAGATAGAAAACCTTTTTGTGTGATATATTTACAGCAATGCTTTCCACCTAGTACAAATTTATCCCAGTTCTGGTTTGATGCTGAGTTACAGTCAGTGAATGGAGCGGTAAAAGATACATTAAAAATACATGGAGATTATAATGAAGAGGTAAAAGAACCTAAGAGCTAGGCAGGTGCAGGACTAAAAAAATGCCAAATGAAAAATCAGGCACCCAGCGCACTGTCAAAAACCCCCATATTCTGGATCACTGATTTTGTAGCCATTGCACCATATGAATATATATAGTAATTTTCACCTATAGTATGCCGAATGAACACAAATATCTTATTAAACAAATTACTATATTCACAATACTTTGAAGTGTTCTTTGGAGTTTTCACTGTTTGTGAATGATAAAAATTCTACTATTTTCTGTGCTGAGCAATGAGTGAGATGCATATTTATGGAAAACTAACTTGGCCACAAGTAACCTTGAATGTAGAGAAGTACCTGATCCTCTTATAAAACTTTTTAAATTTGTTAGCTATTTAAGAAGTAAAAGAGGATTTCTCATTGGCTTTGTTTGTTCTTTTTTTTTTTAACACCACTTAACAATGACATAGATTCCCTTTGTCAGAGAAAGCATGGCAAAGATGAAGCACAAGTGTCTATAGGATGGAGTAGACACTGAAGTCTCCTTTCTGCTATTCTGAAGGAGCTTCTGAGAAGAAAGAACATCTTGTCCAGTCACACTTAGTGGCCTTACAAATGTGCGCTGCTTTTGGGACCATCACCAATTTTCATGGAGTCCGCACAGAAAATGAGGAAAAAGTAATTTCCAACCTTTCCTAAAGCCAGTTACACCTAACTTGTGGTATTTTGTCTCACTCTCACGGCAAACGCACACAGTATGTTCCTCTGCCAAGCTTTCAGCATTACTGCCCACAATACTCACTATTTGAAGAATGTGCTGCCATGAGTGAAGCAGACATTAGAGTTCTTTTCTGTTTATCTAAAGGCCATAAAAATTAAGATGGTGCTAATTTCTCCTGTGGGGCTCTACTGCTATGTAACATGGTAAAAAAAAGTCCCTGATGATTGTCCTGATTCATCCTGTCTATCTCAGGCACTATAACTCGTTACAGAATATATGTCCATGATTCATCTTTCTATTTTGATTTTTCCAGAAGATACTAACTCCCTCACCAGCAGTTCTTTATCTCCAGACAATGTCTCTTTCTTGTGTGAGACATGAATGCCTCCAGAGGAACCGCACATCGAGCCCTAAGTGATCAGAGATTTCTCCCCTTATTGCTCCTTACTTTCTTTTTCATTTGCCGTGTAATAACCTGTTATTCTCTTCTTTCTCAGCTTCTTCTTTGCTTTCTTACCCTAGTCACTACACCTATTCATTTGTGGCAACTAGGAAGGACCACTCTCCCATTAACTCCCTTTCTGGATTTCTCATAATGCCCACATTCAGGCATTTTGCTATATTTCCTTTTGTCAAGGTCTTTTGCTCCCTCAGGACCTCTAGTCTGTTTTCATCCATAGTTGTTCAATTGCTTTTGACAAATTTGATCATATATTTCTTTGTGAAATGTTGCCCTGTGGGAGTCTCACTGGTACATCTCTCCTCTTTCTCAGGTAGTTCTTACATAGAAATCTGATCACCCATCAGTCCTTCCTGGTGCCTTTGGCTCTCTACTCTGTTTCCTTGATACCTACATTTTGCATGCTTTTGTCTACTTAAATACCTCAGACTATTGTCTCTGTGATGTTAATGCAACAATTCAGACAGCAAAGGCCAGGAGGTACAGGGGAAGAAAATCTGCACTAATACTTGCTATCATCTCAAAACGTGAAGAACTTGTCCAAAAATACCCAACCAAACTCCATACTCTAACCAACCAATGAAAACACTTTAGAAAAGCAAGATTTCAAATAATTTCCATCAAAAATTGTTAAAAGTAAATTTAATGTCATGTTTCCTGCTGCCATATTTTCTTAATTTAGAAAGTTTGTCGAAAATTGTAAAAAAAAAAGTACTTACAAAAAGATAATATAAAACAAATTAGTGAACTTCAACACATTTTATGGCAAAAAGTTGGGTAAAGAAAAAGTCTAAACCAAGAAATATGAATTATTAAAGTGATTTTGTTTTATGGAATGTTGGGAATTGCTAATGTTTCTTTCTGAAATGCCCCTGTTCATAGAAACAATATTGTTGTGAAACTAAAGGGGAAAAATTTTTACACAATGAGAACAATCCAAATAAATAAGATGACTTTATCCTTTTGTCACTTGTCTTGCTTTGTGTTCTGATATGATTTTGATAACTACTACATTTTGGTTACTCTTGCAATATCTAAAATGCAGTCTCAGGTGATATCAGAACAAAACATCTGAGGTAAACAGGATTCCAGATGCTCAACCCTTTCAGGTCTCCTTGGCTCGCAATTTTAAAATCTCATCTCTATGAAAAGAACATTCAATTTTCTAGCTTTCATGTTCAGAATCAAGAAGCAGACAGGCAGTAAAAGGAGCTTAATGTTCTCTGTGACAATCCTTTCCAACTAAATTTTTCTTTAACATGAATGAATAGCCTGTTTTTCTCTAGTGTTAGTATTATTCTTCATATCAAGAAGTGCAATGCTGGAAAACAGGCAGACAAGCAGAAAACTAACTGAAAGAAAACACGTTTATTTCTATACGTATCACAGTAAAGTAGGTTCTTTAACTTACAATATTACAGTGTTGTGTGGTAGAAAAAAAGCAACAATTTTTCACAATTGTTGAAAGTTCATAATTTAAACCTTCTTTCAGGAAATACTTGCAATAATAATAACCACCTTTCAGCAAATGTCTGAAGAAGATAGCCAGTAAGAAGAAAATACAAAGATGGCAAAACCCATCTCAAGTATTTAAAATGAGGACTTTTCATAAACTATCCTTGTTCTGTAAGGTTAGTGGTTTGGGGTTTTTTATTGTTGCTTGTTTGTTTTGTTTTGGTTTTGGTTTTGGTTTTGTTTTAAGGCAAATGAAAGCAACATTTACTTCACAATTTTGACATGATTCTATTACCATTATTAAAATGTGTGACAACAAAACTTCTGCATTTCTGGATGAGATACTACAACTCCTCACCCAAAGATGTTTACCCATGAAACAGGGTTAGGCAAATTAAAAGAAAAACAAAACATCATCCTCACCTTTCTTCATATACATATTTCTAAGATTGCCAAGGACCAACCAAATATCAGTGTACTAATTTATGCTCTCTATGGAATTGTTTCTAAGTGGGAATTGCAAGAGCTGTCTTTTTTAATACCATACCATACCATACCATACCATACCATACCATACCATACCATACCATACCATACCATACCATACCATACCATACCATACCAGAGACAAAATTATCATCTTTTGTTAATTCTTTATTCCATAATTGGCAAAAATGAAAAGCACTTTTTTGACAACCAGGCTCCTTATTTGTCTGAGCAATCTGGAAAACAAATGGACTAGTAATGAAGCATAATCTGACAGATGATGGCAGGAGGTAAGACTAGGGAAGATGATTTTTAGCCTTAAACCCCTGTACAATCCTGCCTCAATAACAGAGTAATTAATCAACTGGGCCTAACATATAATCTGATTAAACCCTTCTTTGCTAAAATGGTATAAAGCAAACCCCCAAACTGACTCTGAGTAAGCAGAGAATGATACAAAAAGCCTAAACATTCCAGAAGCTGCCTCCCGAATCTTGCATCTTGAAAATTTTTTTCTGTAACAGTCTTGGAAGTTTGAACTGCTTGATACCTTACAGGTTTCAGAAGGTTTGCCCTGAATTTGCAGAGGTGATGAAAACAGTTAGGATTCTGAGATCAGTGTTTGTTTCCAGAGGTCAAACACTTGCATCTTAGGCAAATTCCTGAATTTTGAATGTTGTCTGATCACCAGAAGTTGGATCCCTATAACAGCAAGACTACAAGGCAGAAAAATATATTTGTGAATGGCTTGATATTGTTTCCTGAAATCACATTGCATCATATTAGATCACAGAGACACATTTTATTCTTCCATCTTAGCAGAGTTACAGGTACTGTATCAAACATGATTGCAGCATAATATGTGGGCCTACATAATATGAACAACATGAAAAAATGATTTGGGATTCAGAACTTTCATTACTGATTAGCCCTGGAAAATCTCAGCTATCAGTGCTCATAGTACAATTCCATTTCATAATCTTGACAGGCAATGCAAATTTAACCAGTAAATCACAACAAGGCAGATACTCCTTTTCAGGGTCCCTTCCCCCCTGCCATGTGGTCCTGGGAAGACAGGCCCTGGGGGGGAGGCACAGGGTTTCCCTGCCCCTGGTCAGCCTCGTTCCCCATGGGTTGTTTTATGTTCCTCTGCGCAGGCAAGGACCCTCGGGTCCCGTGACTGTAACAGTTCCTCGGCAGAGCCCCGGCCATGCGGCTGGAGAAATAAACATCTCTCTGAAACATCTACCAAGAATCAGCCTATATCTATTTCTTTTCCACAGGCCTCGTTGTCTGATACGCGTGTTGCAGTATCCTCACTGTAACAAACGGTAGAGAATTGCAAGCAGAGCAATCCCCAATCCCTAAGGACAGCAACTGATTTGTGAATAAACTCTGGATTTCTCTTCTTGTTTTTGTTTTGCTGTTGCATCTCTAAACCATGGAGGAACCGTGGAAACACTCTTGGCTCTCAGAGCCGCATATGGACATTTATCTTAAACTTAAAAAGATTCTTGAACAACGATTTGTAAATTTTAGCTTAATTCAAGATCAAAAGGAACTGAAACACTTCCTGGCATGGTTGTTTAAGAACTTTTTCTACGTTTCTTGGAATTTGATTCTTACCAAAGACTTTTGGAGCACCATTTGGACACAGTTAATTTCTGAGTCTAAATATATACCGATGGAAGAATATTTTCATGAATATTATTTAATTACTGAGACTGTTGAACAATGTCAGCTGTATCCTGGTGAAGGGAAACCTGCCTCAGAGTCTGTGCGACCCAGGCCACGTGGACTGAGCTCTCTGTGAGCAGCAGTGAGGCAGTTCCCACGCGCAGGCGGAGCAACGCGAGCTGCAGTGTCGGCAGTGGAGCGAGGCATGGCAGGAGCCCGCCCGGCCCTGCGCAGTGCGTGGGGGAGCCAGCCCCGTGAGAGGAGCGGTGCATGGGCGGCAGCTGGCGGTGGAGCGGAGCCGCGCCTGGCAGAGACGCGCGCTGGAGCAGGGCACGGGGGGGTTGTCGCTTGGGGGCCCGGCCGAGATGTGGGTGTGGCCCCAGGCAGCGACAGTGCAGCTGAGAGCAGAGGAGACGGCACACAGGGACCTGAGTGGCACGGCCCGGCCTGGCCCATACAGACCCAAATGCGACCCCGGGAAGAGCGCGCAGCCATGAGCAGCCCTGACGGCCCCAGCAGCTCTGGCAGTTCCAACGCGGGAGCGAGCGAAACTGAAAGAGAAAGCAAAAATGCAGCGAGACAGAAAACAGCAGCCACTCAGAAAATGGAAAAAATCATTGTAGCTAAGGTTTTAGGAATAGTAAAATGGTATAATGTTAAACAAAATTATGGTTTTATAACGAGATGTGACAACCAGCAAGACATATTCATTCATAGAACTGCTATTAAAAAGAATAACCCTGAAAAATACATCCCAAGTTTAGGAGATGGAGAAGTAGTAGAGTTCAAAATTGTGCAAGGTAGAAAAGGGTTACAAGCAGCAGAGGTCACTGGGCCTGATGGTGTTTCTGTAAAAGGCAGTATACATGCTAAAAATCGTAGTCATGTTACACAATATTTCCATTATAAGCCCCCCTAAAGTCTCCCTTTCCTAATCCCACCTTTCCCTTTTACCCTATATCCTATTACCCCCAGTGTATTCCAAATCTGTTTTTTCACCCATGGTTTCCCTCACAAAACCATGCCTTTGCCAGTTGTTTCCCCAAAAATCCCTTTCCAATGCCAAGTGGGGGATGAACAGGGGGAGGGAAGAAATGAACTATTGTTGTTTAGAGTTCCAACAAGTACAAATGGAAGAAACCCTCTCCTGCCTCAGTTTCCCCACAAAGCATGCTCGGAGAGTCCTGTCTCCCTTCTGTCAGCCTTAAGATGTTCCAGAGAACCTGTTTGGACATTTAAAGACTCAGAAGAGTAGCTTGCTTTGTTTTGAAACTGTCCTTGTTATGTTTATCCAGTTGTTTTCAATGTTAAGTTTTAAATCTCTTTTTGTTAAAAATAAATGGGTGAAATGTTGGGGTCCCTCCCCCTGCCATGTGGTCCTGGGAAGACAGGCCCTGGGGGGGAGACACGGGGTTTCCCTGCCCCTGGTCAGCCTCGTTCCCCATGGGTTGTTTTGTGTTCCCCTGCGCGGGCAAGGACCCTCGGGTCCCGGGATTGTGAGAGTTCCTCGGCAGATCCCGGCCATGCGGCTGGAGAAATAAACATCTCTCTGAAACATCTACCAAGAATCTGTCCATATCTATTTCTTTTCCACAGGCCTCGTTGTCTGATACACGTGTTGCAGTATCCCCACTGTAACAACTCCTGACTAATCTAAGATGACTCTTATTATGCTGCAATTTGGGTTCACACATAAGTTCAGGTGAACCTCTTTATTCTGTAAGACTACTTTAGATGCTTTCCTTTTTTACTTTTTAATTTAATAGAACTTTCTTCTATTTCTAGCAAAGGAATACAAACATTCGAAGTGATGAGATGAAATCAGCTAACCTTTTATGAACTTCAAAACTTTTGGCTTTTGTAGAGTTTAGTGTGAAGTTTTGGGGTGTTGTCATTAATAACACACAGTTTCAGCCATTTCTTTTGGCAGACAACTTCATGAGATAAACAATGGGAGCCAAATTCTGCTTCTACAACCGGACAACTTCACCAAAACTGAAATAGATAGAACTCACAACAGCATGTAGGACTTGGTGACAGCTGTGCTTCACATTGAGCATGCACTAGCTATGTCTCCTCAGATCCAGTGTATTCCTAGGCTTTAGGTCAGCTTAACCTTGAAGTTTAGTTGTCCTAAACTCAGTCCAAACATTAAATAGTTTTAGGGCCATGAATTTTGTCCTTGTGCTATTACTACTGGTTGAATCTTTTTCCACTTAGGTTCTCGCTGACTGGACAAAAGAAAAGATTTGGGAGGCATAGTAGGAGTGAAATGGAAACACTAGTCATGATGCCTGGGAGGTGTGGCAATCTAAAAATTGTCTTGGTTTCTCTGTGATTGATTGTATCTAGGACAATTGGGAAAGTTATATCTTAAACAGTTTTCAAACCAAACAAGGGGAAAGGATGGTAAGACGCAGATCCTACACATGTGAAGCAAAGCTTTTTCAATGCTGAATCTCCCCTTTTCATGGTAAGACACATCTGCTCAGTCACAAGAAACAAGGTCAAACAGTGGGCATATACCTAGAGGAGGCTATGGACCACCAAGGACCCCAAAGCACGCCCTGACTCTTTTGGCAACTTTCCATCAGAAGATTGTGCATGCCCTGTAGTGTTGCATCAGAGATGAAGAATTCCCCCGCTAAGGAGGGATCCAGGCATTTCCATGCTAACTTAAATGTGCATAACCTGACAAACTCTTTGTTTCATGGGCCCCCACACCCAGCAGATCAAGACTGAGACTGTTACACTGATCACAGACGTTAAAATTGCAAGAATCAAGTTGCTGGATCCATGTGTGGTGATACCTTTCCTCTCCATTATTTAATCTCATTTCTTTCTTTCTTTTCCTTACATATTTTCTCTGTGACATTTTACACCTTTACAGAAAGGAACCAAAATGGCCGCATACCTCCTTTCCACCGCAATTAAATTTTAAAATAATTCTGCCTCATACACATACACCAGTCACTCAGTTTTGTTTCACTCTAATTCACCCCAGGGATGTATTACCAGGAATCTGAGTTACCCTGCTACAGAGGTGGGTCATACAGGAGGAAAAGTAAAACTGCATATAAATATGAAGGAAAAAATTTTCTCAGAAGAAAATTACAAAGGGAAAATCAGATATCTTGAATTCATTTAGGTCACCTAGTTCTCAAGGACAAGCAGAACATCAGCACAGGAGCCTAAACTGCAAGAGATGGCACTCCAGGAATCCATATTTTGATTTCCAGTTTGGCAGTAAATTCTTGTTTCCATGTCATAACTTCTGCTAATACAGAAGTTTATGCCAACAATCTGAGCATAAATCTATAATTCCTTTTTGTTCCATTCTTCTGTTCAGAAGGGATAATTTTACATAATGTGATGATTCTTTCTTTAGACTTCAAACCTGACAAATTCAAATCCAGAAATGTCTGTAGAGTAACAGTGTTTCTTATGATTTTTAACAAAATAACTGTATAAATATGAATTATATTCCTCCATCATTTCATATGATAGTGGTAGCTCTGAAAGACCAGTCAGCAAACCGGGAGTGATAAAATACGATCTTGACACTAAAATCAGTGTGATTTTTATTTACCACAGCAACACGGGATCATTATCCTGTCATATCTCTTTTTCTTGTATGAATTTCCTTTTCCTTGCTATACTGGAGCCATAGTGAGGTTCAGGCTATTGATAATTATTTTAGGCTGATCCTCAATAGATTGGTAAAGTGCACTTTAAAAGCATTTTAAGTGCACATTGCATTGAATTGCTTTGCAGAGCAACCACTCTTATGAAAGAATCTCATCCATGAAGACACTCAGGCGAGAGCATCTTGGATGTATGCCACACATCAATCAAATATAAGTGGTGCTTGAAGATTATTATTACAGGATTTATTCCTAGTGGTCAGCAAGCAGCATTATTCAACAGAAATAGACAAGCAATAAATTTAACATGCCCAGGAGTAAAACACTTTTTAAAGTTAAAAGGGACATGAAATTGTTTCCTATGATTTCAATTATAATATGCTAATATTTATAGCCATAGCTAAATTTTATAAAAAATTCAATACACAAAATAGACAGTCACCTGAAAAAAAAAAAAGCAATATTGGTTCCCAGTCTTACTTTTCTTTCCAGATTCTGATATCACAACTGATAGAGCACATATATTTAGAAAAGCAATAATTGGAGGGCAGTATTCTTGGGTCATGGCCTTCACACTTTAATCTCTCTCTCCTATTTTCCTAAATGAATGAAAAGAGTTGTTTATTCAGCTGAGGATCCCACTGCCTGTTACTGAGGTCTCTGAGTCTTAATATAGGAAAAAAACCTTAACTGAAGTATTTGGT
Source organism: Aphelocoma coerulescens (assembly GCF_041296385.1). NCBI lineage: Eukaryota > Metazoa > Chordata > Aves > Passeriformes > Corvidae > Aphelocoma > Aphelocoma coerulescens. The sequence goes on from NW_027184085.1 coordinate 61,979,761, forward strand.
GCCAGCATAACTAATATATATGCCTCTCTATGTCATGGAGAAACTGAATTGTGTCAAGAAGTTTTGCCTGGATTTCAGTATTTACACGTCTAACATTTCTGTTATAGTTAACATGATATGAAGGGCTGCTAATCAGATTTGACCTCATACAATGCGTTTCTGGGCATTATTTCTTATCTGTTTTCACTGTATATGTGCCCATATAGCAGATGTCAGAACAATATGCAACTAGGGAACAAGTGTATTGTTTGTCCTTAGAACATAGGAGTAGTTTTGTGGCAGTGTGTATTGGTTTCTCTTTTCCTAAGTAAAAAGCTGTAACTAGGCACAAATCTAAAGGTAATGTTATCAGGTACCTTATGACATTCACATCCTTGTTTTCCTGTTAACTGCTGTAAAGGTTGATATTATCATGGAAACTAATTTTTTGAGAGTTTTTAAAATTAGATTTATTTTTTTGTTTTCATTTCTTCTAGTAGCCACTGACAGATAGATGCCACTAACACAGATTTCCCATTTGAGAGCAGTAATGACAGAACATGTACTGAGATGGAGGAAAGCTTAAAGGCACTAAGTCTAGAAATATTGGATACAACCATGACATTTTATGTAGTGAAAAGCTGCCTCTTTTGGTTTTGAGCTGAAGTTTTCTTGCTACTTCTACTTTTTTACTTGCCCTAAAAATTTCAATTTGATAATTTAAATAATGTTATCTGTTAAATACATGAAAAAAAATTAAATTAAACTGAATTTGTAAAAATAATTAAATACATCAATTTTTTTATCCTTATTTTTCTCATGTTTTCCCAGATTGACCTTGGTACACAGATACAAGTGTGTGTGCATGTAGCTTAAAGAATTAATCACCAGAATCCTAAGATGTCTTCACACAAACTCATAGCATGAAAAAATTTGTCATTCCCTGTCAGGGTGAAAAGATATAGTGTTACAAGAAAGAATGTTTTGCTGCCTTCAAAATCGCCCACTCTTTACTCACCATAAACTGTCATGGGTCATCTCTGACATAGTCTCTGAACACTGTTTCAAAAACTTTCTTTTTTGGACAGTCACAAGGTCACTGTGAGAAGGAAATATTTATAAGTATCCCTCTGCACATCCTCTGGCTCACACACACACATGCACTTGCGAGAGAGACAAGGGTTATATATATATATGTATACATCTTTCTCCCAATGACTGCAAGAAAAGTTTTAATTCCCACTACATAATGGTCTATTTGCCTTGAGTGTTTCAGAATGGTTCAATAATCACTAGCCATGTGTGCATTTTGTTGAATTATTTAAGCTTATTTCCAGGGGGAAAAAGACAGGGAGGAAGGCAACTGATTCAATGCAAATGAAAAGCTTTTGAAGCTCCCTATGGTGAAGATGTGATTACAGTCAGACGGTTAATAACCTAGACTTAGAAAAATCTGAAGGTTTTAAAACTGTCTGGCCAGTCAGTAAATGAGGTTTTTCCACACTGTTGACCAACTGCCATGCATTGTAATGGTTTCAGATTTGTTTGGATTGTGAGTGGACCCACAAATGAGGAAAGGACCCCCTGCTTCATGATTTAGAAGAGCAGTTGGTAAATCTCAAAGGTTTTCTTCTGGATTTGTACTTGAGCCTTCAGCCTTCAGTTGTGTACTTTCTACTGAGGTTTTCAGGGATTATACCAGGCTGTCCAGCTTTTCTAGGTAAAGGTTGGTTTATGTCATGCTTTATCTCCAGAGCTGACAGGATCCTTCCCCCTCCCATCACTGTGCTCAGTGCTTCTTTTCTCCTGTTCCTTGGCGCAAGCAAGCCCTGTTGCCTAACACATTATATGTTTAATATCTTTGGACAACTGGCAATGAAGGAAAAAGAAAAGCAGCAGTAATCCACACGCAATTCTAACTCTATATATAGGTAAACAGCTCTGAAATGTTCATAGTCCCTCAACAACAGTAAGAGGTGTATCTGTCATCTATGTATGCTGCATGGTGGCTGGCTCAAAGCTGTTTCAAAGGGATCCTGTTATCCAGCTATGAAGAACAGCCCCTATTTATGGGCATTCCAGTGAAATTAAGCCACTGTAGACTGAATCTGATCTCCAGTGAGCTCCATTATAAATCATCTGTCTTGATCATCTTGTCCAGTGTGCAGCCACGTGGAAAGGCATAAACACTTGCCATCTGTCCAAAATGGTAGGAAGAAGTGCAAAATACTGTCCATCCTTATGTTTCCTCCCACATAAGCAGCACCGTATGGTGTGTGCTGCAGAGGACACTGAGGATGTACTACCATGGAAAAGCGGGGTGCAATGCCTTTGACAAAGCCAGTGCACCCAGAGGAGCCTGGCCAAACTATTCTCATCTGCCATATATGTAGCTCAGGGCTCAAGCAGCCATAAGCATATTTAAATTATCTGCCAGACAGTTGGCAGCAAAGAAAACATAAGCAATATCAGTTGAGGGATTTACCTGCAGGGAGTACTTTTCTCATCCTGCCCTCCAGAACTGACCTTCAGGGACATCCCTTCACGACAAATTGGATGCTGACATACTTGCACTTCTTCCTTACACTTTCCCCAAAGGCCAGCTGAGAGGCACCAAGTCCCCTGAGATATGACTCTAGGCCTGGCACTGTCGTTCTGCCTCCCAGACAATGAGGTGTGCTGTTTCCCTATGCCAAAGATGACAACCTGCAATTTTCTTTCTGTCATTTTCTCTTTTTTTTCCCCCAGTTTTGGCCATATTTACCAGCCATGTTCAGTGCCTTAAAAACCAGTTAGCCATTGCTATTGTTCATACTGATTGAGGAGGTATAAATTGCTGTCATTAATATTCAAAATAGCATTTGTTTCATTGAAAGGAGATAAGCGTCTCCTTGCTTTTTTTGTTCACCCTCTCTCAGAACACAGATGTTGCCTAAAAGCAGAAATACAGAGGTGAAATCAGGAACCTGGAAGTATACCTGAATTACATCTTGTTCTTTCCAAATACTTTGTTTTCAACTTCTTTTTTTTTCTTCTGTGCAAAGTTCAGCCTCGCCTCTTTTGGTTCCCCTGATTTCCTTACTTTTTTGCTGTTAGGCAGATCATCCTTCCATTTTTCTCATGACACAACACAAGCATCAGACAAAGTCTGAGCTCTTCTGTTTCCTTTGACTGTTGGTTCAGTTCTCAAGGGAACTTCAACCTAATTTTCAAATATGCAGGGAATATTTCTTCCTGATCAGGTTTTCTAATACAAACTGCCCCTCTTTTGCTATCTTTGTTTAAAATGGCCACTCAGAATGGCATTCATCTATTCCATCAACTTTAATGTAGGGGGAAAACTTGTGTCTATTGATAAAATTAATGTCAGATTTGAATCTTCTCAAGGACTATTTTAAGTTGCAGAAGGGTTTGGGAGATACTCCACAGCAGCCAACCGTTGACACTAAATATTTGGTATCAACTGACAGTACATGTATGGATCACTCTTGTATCACTCATTGGACTACACAGAGAAAGACATTATGCCAACCCAACAATGCCTGAAGATCAAAAAGAAATGGACAAGAATGGAGAGAGGCTTTCCATTTCTGAAAATTTCAAAATAAAGGAGAAATATGCATCATTAAGTGAATGAAGAATAGTTAAAATCATTACATAGCAAAGTACTCATGTCATTAGTTCATATAACTGTTTCTGTAACTTGGATTTGAAAAGGTAAAATATGCATGTATCTCAGCCTCTATTACATGGTGATGGTAAAAAATGCATGATAAAATGCACAACAGGAAGATCTGACACAGTGTAACTCCAGGAAGAGATGCATAACACTTTATGTCCATTGACTTTTAGAGGTCTTTTACTTGGCTGATACTCAGTGGTGAACTCCCTGTCAGCTTAAAGTGAGTTAATAAAGTTATTTTAAAAAAACCCAAACTTTTTATTTAAATGAAATGCAACTTCTATTTAAAATGACTCATGAGTACATAGCATGTGATGAATGTTGCATGTTTTGTGAAGTACCGTATCTGAAAAATTGTGCAAACTCAATAATTATCTGTGGTATGGCATTGTTTTTTTCACAGATTGTACTCAGAGTGAGAATCTAGCCATGTGTATTGAGACCGTTAATAAATTCCAACATAGAAATTTTCCTGTGCAGCAGTTTGTGAAATACAGGACCATTTATACAGGAAGAATCTGGTTTTTTTGTTTGCTTGTTTACCATAAGAGATTTATTTCTTTAAGTCTGATTTATTCATCTTATGGTAAGACTTCTAAAATTTTATGTGTAGGATAAATCTTAGGGTTATGTTGTTTGAGTATCATTTTAATACTCATATGCTAATCCTAGCTTTAGTAGAATACCTTCTGTTGTCCTTATACTAGTTAAAAATAAAATAAAACACAGCTATAAAAATGTCTAAACCCAGCAATGCACAGGAGTGTGTATCTTTGACTGAAAACAGTTTTGGCTAGTGAGAATCCAAACTTAGACTACACTGCATTTACCTTGGGTTGTAACTACAAAGAACTGGATTGATGTTGTTTGTTTGTTGAGGTCTTGGAGATTTTATTCTTTACTTGTTTATTTGGGCTTTTTTCATTTCTCTCTAATTTATGAAATCTCAATTTCATAAAGTGGGATTTCATAAATTAGAGAGAAATGAAAAGTTCCCATTTAATTCTGAGAGTAAAATCTTAATTGTATTTGCAGTGTTTAAGCCTGAAGATCAGTTTGGGCGCTGCTGTCTTTTACTAACCAGATGCATGGGAAGCATGTAATGAAGATAAAGCAAATGATCACAAGCCTGTTTCTTCCAAAGCAGACATAACAAATAAAAGCTTTATTTTTCTCTAGATGAGAAAAAACCTCTGAATCTCAGACTCACAGAGAACAGAGCCAGGTGTTTTTAACTGAATCAAAATAAGGTGCAGGGATTCAGTCAGAGAAGTAATCAAGCTTTCCTGATGAAAAAAGTAAGCAACCTTCAAATCTGACACAAAGTTGTTGTCTAACATGGAATTGTTATTTCAAGCTGTGCATTAAGAAAATCTTTTAAATAGGACAAAAATGTGAGTGATTTCTAGATTTCAGGAATTGATTGCATATTATGCAGGTTTCTGTGCTTCAAAAAAGAAAGGAATGAGCATATTACATCTTTTAGGAGCGATTTTCCTAACTGGCATAGCTGTCTGTGCTGCCTTAAAAGCCCTGATTGTTGCCTTGTAGAGAAAGGAAGAGACAAGTCTGGAAACCAACAAGGGATTACTAGGGATTTTTATATTAGCCTGTAATTAAATAATAGTTCATGTTGCCTTCTTCCACTGGGAATTACATCCTTTTCACCTCTCCTCTGCTAAAGCAGAGACATCCATTACGATGAGTAGCTACAACACTTGTCAGATCCAATCAGCTCCAAATGACTGAAAAGCAACTGACGTGTGCTCTCTTAGAGCATGGTTTCTTCTCCCCCAAAAGCCCACTGTCCTTTCACGTGCATGTAACAGTCAGAAGAGATCACATCATGCAATGAAGAAAAACAGAAGCATATGGTACTAAGGGGCCTCTGCAGGAGAGGGCTAAAATGCCAAGGCTCACACATAAAATATATGCAAAAATATGTGTTCATATATAATGCCAGATAGAAGCAGATGACAAAAACAGCACAGAAAGACAAAATTTTGCCATCACTTCAGTTACCTTGGATTATTTTTTAACCTTTTCTTTTTAATTTTGTCTAGAGTTCTACACAGAAAATAACAATTGCAGGCATTTAACTATGCATAAGCAGTCATAAAGTTCAATTTTTCTGTATAAGGAATGTATTATTCCTACTATGTTTTCCTCATGCCTTTAGTAAGTTTAAACATGACAAGTGACTTGCAAACTCTCAAGTGATTACACTGACAGATTTATCCTCCTCATCTCATTGATATTAAATAGTGTAGGTAAAAGCAGAGACGTAAATTCACTGCATGTTCTTAACCAGCATGTAACTCTCTCTTGCTCTCTCTCTCTCTCACTGGAGACACATCACTTACTACTTCTTCTAACCCAGATAACAGCATTTTCTAAACTAAGCAGCCTTTTAGGTGCTTTGCAAAGAAAATTAATGAACCTTCCCTCTCCCCCTAAATTGCATATTTGTATGGTACTTCTGTTGCAAAAACTCTGTGTTAAAGAACAACACATACCAAAAGATGGTCCTTTCATAATGTTACTATAAACTGAGGCAGCAACTGTTTCAGGAACACTGTGAGTGTATAAACATAGGTATAGAGCTTCCTCTGTAAGCCATAAATTGACTAGAAGTTTTAAAGTATTATTTCTTGAAAAAGAAAATGTTTATTTTCCATTTGTAATTCCATCACAAAAAATATTTAATGGAAGTAGGGAATTTATGAAGACAAGATTCACCAATAGAGATACTCTTTGATCCATAAAAACTACCTGAAAGCATTTTGAATGCCAAAGTTAGGTGATGTCATTGTTCAATACCTGTAGGAAGCCATACAAATGACTAAATATGCAGGAGATGGTTTAATTCCAGCAAAATTGGTGGTTTTCCTCATCCTAATTTATTAATCTACATATCTTAAATTACATCTTTGAAAACAAAACAAATATCTCTCTAAAACAAATAAAGAACTTTGATTCGCTTCCTAGCCTTTACTAAAAGATGTATGAGATATTTCTCTCTAATAATCAAACATATGCAATCTTCTGTAGCAATGATCCCTTCTCTAATTCAGGATATTAATAAATGAATGTACTTTTAGCAACTACCTGTGTTGTTTGCAAAGATTAAATTTCTTCCATTTAAAAAATGTTGTGGGTCTAAAATTTATTAAAAGGGTTTGAGACATAAAGTGATCTTAATTTCAGTAAGATTTCCTGCCTTGCAAAGATACATTGGATAGAATAAGGTAGTTTCCTAATCTGGACTTTCATCAAAACATTCTAATATAACCAGGCTGTTAGAAAAGTAGCTGTCCCAATGTCACAAGTTATGCTGTGAAAACGTTATTAAAAAAAAAAAAAAAAGAGAAAGAATTAGTTAAATTAATCCAGAAAGTTCTGCATGCATTTATCAGTTTGCGGAATTCATTTTGTTGCTATATGAATTAGCAGACAAGTAATTTACTAAGGAAAACACAAAGAAAGCTGTAGCTGTATAATGAAAAAAAAATGTGAGATTTGGATGATTCCTCAATTCAAGATATCAGTCAGCTCTGAAACTCCATGACATTTATGTAAGAGATGGATTTTAAATAAGGGAAGTTCTTTTTCCTTCATCTGATGGGTGGTGATACACTCTGGTTAGGCTTGTTCTTGATACAGAGGTTTGTATCTTGTTTTCTGTAACTATGGCTTTTTGACAGAAATTGTAATCAAATTATATTCTCATAGTTTCCCTGTCTTTATTTATCTAATTATTTATTTTTTTAATATTATTTTTCCCAAAGGAAGCAGGATGGTTCTGAAGGCAATTAGTAAGCAAGCTTGGAAATGTCATCCATACTATGGAAGTGATATTGTTAAACATAATGACATACAGAAAGACAGTAGAACTTTTCTAGGGAATATTTCCATTCAAAGACTACAAAGTATGAGTGAGAGAGAAACCTGAATAAAAATATATCTATACTTTCGAACAGAAAACTACAATATTAATAGGGATACCTGCAAAAAATCACAGGGTTAGTTCCATCATTTTTCCTAATAGTGTAGATATTTTTTTTTTACTCAAGGGCTGTCCTAATTTTTTAATATTAGAAACAAAACTAAGAAACAGTCTATTTTACTTAAAAAGTTATCATTAATCCTGACTAGTAGAGAAACATGGCTAGAAGAGGAAAAAACATCTTATATTTTACATCTGGTAAGGAAAAAGTAATTCTAATCTAAAATCCATGAAGAAACTTCAAATCTTTCTATGAATTAACTCAAATCTCAGCTAGTCTGGCCACACCTTTTAGCTGGTGGATAGGCTAGTCAATGGTACAGAAAGCACCTCTTGCCAGTTGCACAGCCTGTTATTATTACTGCCTTCTTCTCTCTTCTGCTGCAACTTATCTTATGTATAGTTTTCTGAGGTTTGGACCACTCCCACAGGAAATAAACTACTTTTGAAGTGGTTATGTAAATCTGTGCAGCAAAATTAGAAGTTGAGTATATAAAATGTAAACTGACACTTTGCATGACAAAAGTATTTTTATCACACTCTTGATGTCAAGCACTTATGATATAAACCACAGTTGATTCACACCAGAACTTCTCTCTGGTGAAACATTCCATTTTTAAAAATACTTTTTTTAGGGATTACTATGACAGGGTTTTTCTCAGTATAAGCAGCAGCTGTACTTGTAAAGAATGAAGGCTCGCATTAATATAAAAACAATAAACTCATTTTTTTCTGGTGACATCAAACTTCTGGCACCTTCAATGTTTTGGGTTTTTTTCCTTTGAACTCATCCTGTTCTTGAAACCTGAGGAACTTGAATGCATTATAAGTATTTCTTAAACCTTATTAGTTAAAATGCTGACAAGTGAAAAAGATTTTAGGATCAAGCTAAATACAAGTGATAGAAAGTTCTTACATGTATTTCATGAAGCCTCACGTTACAGCTATTCTATCATGTAAATCATAAGCTCACAGTTGTATTAGCACCTTTAGATTCTTGGAGTTTTCTTCCCAGTCATTTTACTTTATGGAGAATAATAATGAAAATACCTTCTCTTAAAGTACAAAATCCTATTTAGCAAAATAGAATGTGCATAGCAAGAAACATTGAAAGTATTACAGTCACAAGTAAGGACTGAAGCTTCTTTAAACTTTATAGTCCCCCCCCAAACCAAAACTGTATGTGTTGGATGGTCAGAGGTTAAGGAAATATAGTAAAGGGATGCCGAGTATTATCTATATTTATGGTTCATAAGAGTAAAGCAGGGAGGGACACACAAAGAATGTCTTACTGTCAGGTAACAGATATGGTGCTGCAAGGAATCAGTCAAAAGGAAAACTAAAAAATCCCCATTGTTTGAATTTCGGTTACCACATAACAATGGCATATTGGATCCTCCAAAATCAAAGAATCTGACATTGGTGTGACCTACTTAATTTCTAGAATGTAAACAATTACTTTTCCATCTTTCCAGCACATGTAAGTATTGTAAATTTGCTGTTTCCAAAAATTATTCAAATTTTCAGTTGAAATGTATGTGTTTATTTGATTTTGTCTTATTCCAGATCCAACACTAATTCATAAATTTGTCAGAATGCAGACACTTTTTTGTAGATCAGCAGCTCTATGTCATTTCAAGGTGTATGTCTCACTGAGTCAGACTGACTAAAATAATGGACTCTGCTGCAAGTCACAAGGTGCTAAGAAATAAAGTAGGTGCAAAGAAATATCACAGTTCTGAAGGGTTTTGAAATCAGTGTGATGTGATTAGCTGTACTTTCTTGCGACTACTAAATTGGTATTTACATTTCCTAACAATGAAGGATGCTTTTATAGCTTTCTGTCTGGAGAATTATGAAAGAAACACCAACTTTAAAATAATAGAAGATAAACACATATTGTCTCATTGTGCTATAGTAATCTAAAATTCAGATTGAAATAAGGTGACCAAATATTGATGTTTTGAGGTGCTGAAACTCCAGGAGTTAATTTACTATCTTACATCTGTGAGATATGGATCAAGAGTTAGCAGCTGCTAAACTGGATGCAGACTGACAGTAAAAAAATAATTATTGTAAGAATTCTTTGCCTCGCTACTTGCTGGAAACTAACTCTATTAAATTACCACTTAACAGTATATTTTATTGTATAAATCATATGTGTGATAGATATCTGAAAGTTGCCGAGCATGAAGACAATTACATCTAAATAAATAGTCTAAACTCACATAACCTGTTTATACAGTCTTTTTTTATCAGAGAGCGAGCTTGGAAAGGGAATATAAAATATGAAATTCCCAGTAGGTGCTCAACCCAGCTCTTGGTACAGGGGCTTTTATTCTGAAATGAGCTTGCTTCTCCTTGTACATTTGGTAGTGCATTAAGCTGACCATGCAAAGACTTTTCATTGTGGACTATGCCTTGAATTCATACAGAATAATTAGAGTTGTAGCCTACCACACTTCCCAATACTTTCTTCCAAAAGACAGACTTTATTGTTAAGACACAGACCTAGGAGTCTGCACCTTTTAGACTCTCTTTAGCCTTTGTCAGCCTAGTTATTCTCTGATGGAAGCCATGCCGTGCCATCAGTGTCCCATCTGAAAAGTGCTGACTGTCTTCAACCCAGACCCACAAAGTACATGAGTTGTGTGCTGCTTCACTTCACATGATCCATGGTTCAAATCTGGCAAAGATTCAGGATCCCAGAGGGCCAAGTTCTGACAGACACACTCATGATCAACCCACATTACTTCCTCCGCATGTAAAGTAAGGCAGTGATATTTCATGTTTTAAAGACTTGCAGATTCACTTTAGAAAAAAGGAGCAAAAAAATTGCTATTGGGTTAAAAAATTATTTGACTGTGGTGATTTTCTAAAGCATGTATTAAACAAAGAATGATTTATTCTAATTAATTATGTGTAGATATTGTAGTTTAACACCCTCTTTTCACTTGACAGGTAAATGGTTGAAGACAGGAGACTTATTATAGATTTTACATCCAGCCCATGAGGATTTGGACTGATTCCACAGAACAGGTTCAGGTCAGCTAAGTTCTTTCCTTCAAAGCATCATGGGTGTCTCTGAGCATCATTGCAAGCTTGTTCTGGCAGTAAGCCAGGCTTCAAAAGCCTTTCACTATGCAGTCACTGACTCACTAATGGGCAACTGCAGGCTTTCTGATTTTCCTTTCATTTCATGTGTTCATTTGACATAAATTTAATTAAATCAAATCTGGTGTTAAAGGAAGAAGAGATAAAAGTGGTATGTCACAAATTAAAGAACTGTGTATGATACAGGAAACACGATTTTTTTTTTCTGTTCCTGTAAAATATTTTCAGTTTTAGTAAGCTCACTACTTAGAGTCTGCAAAAAATGTACGGATATGCATTATTAAGAATAATGTGCATCCAGGGTTAGATGAAGGTCTCAGCCTTGTATTCTCTGTAGTAAAACCTTTCAGAGAATTCTTATATTTTCTTTCATACCCACACTTCAGGTAGTCACCTCTTCACAGGATATGAGACAAGTTTGCCCTTCTGCCAGCTACATATCCATAGTTGTTAGATAGCTCAAAAGCATACAACAGCAGAAACATGAAAAGATCACTTATTAAATATAAAAAATCATCATTTTTCAAAGGTCTCTTTTGGTTTTTACTTAAGGCTAAGGAGGTGACAGTAAAAATGAAAAAGATCATGCTGTTAAAAAGGTTTCATTTAATTGCTTTGAATGTTGCTTTAGGAAACATCGAACTTTCTTTTTGTTCTTTTTAAAAGTCCTTTTTTAAAATTAAAAGAAAATTCAGACTGGAAATATACTAATGTGAATTGAAAGGGTATTTGCAAGCTGCCCAGAGATGTTCTGAACCAATCATATTCAATGGGGTTCCAATACTGTAATTTCATAAGAACTATATATAAGTTCCTAGCACTGAAAGCATGAGCACCACAGGAAAAAACATGAGCAGTCCAAGAAGGATCTAATGACCAGTGAGCAATTTTTGCAAAGTCTCATATTTGCTTATGTGATCTATAGGCTGTGACTGCATACTTCATCTATGGGACAAATTCTTTTGGTCAACTGGTACAAATAGGAGTTTATTTGTCATAGCACCACCCCTCTGTCCTCCTTTCCTTTATAGATGCCCCTGTGAGCCTGTTTTTTGGTTTTTTTTCCAGGTGTGTGGGTGGGTGTTCAATGATAAGTTCTGCAGCTTCTGATGCCTAAGTACAGTGGGCTGCTAAAGTAAAGGGGACCACACCACAGCTGACTGAATGGAAGGTCTCCCTGGACAGCCCTCACTGAAAGTAAAGGTAGTTTTGTAGTGTTTTCCACATCTGTCATCCCTAGCTGCACTCTGGCTCCTGCTTAGGGCAAGATGAGAGTGCACATCGCCCCTTAGCAGTCCTTGTCGCCTGTGGGGGGAAAGCCTCTCTGCACTCCACTGCCTGGGCAATCAGAGCTGATGAGAAAGAAAATTCTGCAGAGTATAGACAAAGGATCCTTTAGCACCCTCTAATCCCCCCTATCCCTATTCCAAAGCTTTCTACACACGAAGTTTTTCTGGATGGAAAGGAAGTATCTTTGAAAAAAATAATCAGAAATGCTTCTGTTAGAGAAAATACTTCCAAGACATAGTAAAACTTAAGAAAATAAAGTATATAGAACTGAATGTTATTGGATTACTACAAGATCTTTGTGCTGCCCCTGTTGAAGGATTTCCTTTTCCTCTTGTTAATGACCCAGAACATTATTGCAGTTATTATAATCAGAGAATTTACTCTGAAACATGAACGTGTTTCATTTTTAAAATCTTATTTCTCAGCTAACTGTTCTAATAGTTCATGTAGTTGAAGCTGAAGACAGGTATTTTAGGAAGCAAAAATTTAATTCCATAGGACTATTGTGAAAACCAAACTATATACATGAAATTAGGACATGTTTACGCTTGACTAATTTAAAAAAAAAAAAAAAAGCTGTTTCATTTAAACAGACAACTTCCCATCAACCTAGTTCTCAATGGGGATAAATTTAGCATTTGACATAAGCAAAGACATTTAGGGTACACTTTCCTAAAGCAACTACTGCTGCTTACGTGCCCAGTTAATTTTGACTTGCAGTGCGCAATTCCCCTGACACTTAAGAAAATCCTAATCTGTTTTTCACAAGTAAAATACTATAGACATATTGAAGAAGGAGAATATGAAAAAAAAATTAATTCCAATACAGTGCTAACTTTGCTACAATCATTTACAAATGTACAATTTGTAAATGCTGCAGTCATATAGTGTGGCAGAGTTGATGATCTACTTTAAGAAAGTGCTATATTTTATGATTATTCTAACACTGTAACAATGTAGGCCCTGATAAAAGCATACTGGGAAAGCAAGTGGCTACCTCTGTTCCTCCTAGTTCAAAAACTCATATACTGGCTGTATCTGAATAAACCTGATACTATATAAAATTATACTGTTTGTTTTATCTATTCTTGTTTTATGATCTTGGAGATTTATCAAAGTGAAGCAGTTTTCACTACAAGGGCTTCAGCCCTAATTATTTGTTGACATTAAACACATAAAGAAGCAGAGGACAAAAGCATATGACAATCCACATATTGCTTTATCTTCTTTCACAATCTATTTTTAGACAGGCTTAGCAGAGTTAGGCAGAGGCATCCTGACATTTAAAAAGCTTATGTTAATCCAGAAATGCTTCACCTCTTTATAAACATTGGAAGATGGAGGGTACCATTAGCAGACTGCTTTGCTTGCTGCATTTTCTCCATGGAGAACATCAATGCCAACCTGGAAGGCCTTTTCTGGAGCTGTCTCAAGGTCTTTGTCTAGACCTTCTCTCTCTCAGAGAACTCCTTCACATTAGTAAGTTAATTAGAAGCTAAAATTCTGTTAGACCTCCAGAATGAAAGAAATTAAGTAAGAAGCAAGCATATCAATTCAGTTTTCTGGAAACTGTCATGGAGAGCTGATGTATAAATCTTATAACCTTCAAAGAGGAGGGTAAAAGTAAAATCTGGGATTACCAAGGATGAGAGAGCAAGGGAAAACTGGTTTGTAGAATTAAAAAAAAAAAAATAACATGAAGTAGAACAAATAGTAGCAGACAGTTTAGTTAAGCTAATATAACTAAGACAAAATAGAATTCTGGAAATGTTACCTAAAGAAACCCCCAAAAAACTACTGATTTATCTATACTTTCACCCAAAATAACGGTGTTCAGTTCCGAGATAATAATCATATCTAGACTTAATTTTCACATATTTTGCCTCACCTTTCAAAACTGCAAATTGCCCTTTTATTCAGCAGGCATCATCAGGGGCTGCTTCTGCTTTTTCTGCACTTTGGGGGTCTCAGGGTAGTTTCTGTGATGTAGGAATGCATACACTACGGTTCTTTGATCTTTGCCAAAGCACCTTCTAAATACAGAATATGTAAAATTTTGTACATTCTCATTTCACATTTAGGTATTCTATCTTTACTTTCCTTCCTGACTTGTTACACAATAAAAAAGGCCTTTAAGAGATGTAATAAAATAGTATATTTTCTCTGTTCACCTCTGAAAAAAGCTATGGTAGTGTATGCCAAGTGTTTGGGGATTTTTTTGATGACACTGCTTACTGCATAACAAGTTCAAAATATTATTATTGCTAGAGAAAAGGCCCTTTTTTTTCACCACAGTTTCCATTAACACTACTTCCAAATGTTTCGTATTTTTGTATTTTCTCTTTCAGCTGAACAGCCCAGCTGTTTTGCGTCTTCTGAATTTGTAATTTGAAGTGGAAGTCAATAATTAAGATAAGGGTAAGGAAGGGGAGTTTTCTGTTAAAACTGCATATCCTGCCCCTTCAACAAAAACACGAAGACTATTTATATCAAACTCGCTGTCCCTGATCTTCAATATGTTCGTGACATTCTCACCTCCCCTTCAGCAGTGACACTGCAGCAGGTCTTCACCCATTGTGCTTAAACACAGTCTTTTAGTAAAACTCTTGCTCCTGTCCCTTGCCAGAAGGCATGATCTATTTTAAGGTTAGGTGGAGGTAGGCACTAGAGAGCTGTTACAGTACTCTGACATCAGGAGTGGGAAGCTAATGATTTATGGTAAAAGTGGTGCCGAGGAGCTTCAGAAAGTTCATCCAAAAGCATACACCCCACCATTTTTCTTAAACCCTTACTTAAAGTCAAAATAACTTTTGTACCTAAGGGTCAACAAAGCTCCACACAACATCGTCTCAGGAGGAAATGCTTTCTGTCAATGTTAAATTTGGCTTAAAGATATGTTCCCTTGAATTTTTACAGAATGAAAGCCTAGGATTTTATAGAAAATGAGGAAAGTAATTGGCTTCAAAGGATTTTGAATAGTGACTTTGTTATCTCCTCGTCAAAAGTAGATAACTTGCTTCCTAAAAGCACACTACTTTACCAAGTAGAAATACGTGGTTCAAGGAAGTCTTGGGGAAAAGGACTGAAAATGTTTTCAAGATTACATGTGATTTGATCATCAAATTCTCTATCTGAAAGCATATAACATGATACCTTTAAGAAGTCAGAAAGGTTTTACACAAGAGAGACAGGAATGTTTACATAAATGTGATAGGAAAGGAAACTCATGTTTAAAATACCCATAAATCAGAATAAGTAGAGCACACATGCAGCAATACTCTGAAGTTCCACAAATTACACTGTTATCACTGTCTTTTCTTCTCTCCTACTGTGTGGTTTAATCACTTGTCTTTAATTGGACTATAAAGATAACGTGTCAAGGACTATGTTTTCCTGTATGTGTTTGTACAGAACCTAGCACAGTAAATATTTATCTTCCTGGGACATTAAGTTAATACTTTGGAATAGTCTATACTCTATTTTAGAATATTATATAGCCACCTGCAAAGCTGGTCAGATAATGACAATATCTGAATAATTTATTTTAAGTAGAAGGTTCTAATTAATCAGATAAATTACCAGCAATTAATAATTTAAGAAATCTAACTGTAGGGAGCAATCTTTCACTTGCAGGAGGATGAACCTGATGACCCAAGATCTTTCCAATTTCTAGGAAATAAAAATTTTAAAAAGTCAGTGATTACTGAGAATTTTTGCATAACCTCATCTAAACTCACAATTTTCCCAAAGGCAGAATGAGACATATGAGAAAGGGCACCAGAAGGATTCCCAAGAGACTCAGAAGGTGGAAGCTGTGCATCAGTACCCCTGGAGACAAGGTTTCTCCTTGATACATTGGAGAAAAGCAGCAAAGTCAGATTGTGTTCTTTCTCTCTCACATCATACTGTGTAAGTAGCTCTTTCTTCCAAAGCACCATATATAACAAACTTGAAATGGTTACGTGCCTGCATATACAGCAGGCATGTAACCCATACACATACAAAATGCTTGCATTTTGGCAACTATGACCTCACCACCCACTTCCTCTGTTTTGACCCCCCCAAAAAAAACCCCAAGTATTTTTAATTCTGCGCATTTAATTAGTTCACTAATAGCATATTTCCAAAGTCAATTGAACACATTTGTTCAATGAAATAAGCAAAAGTATGATCTACTCAGAGATATTCTCTGAGCATAAGGCTAAATGTTCTTGAGCATTAGCTGCTATACATTTTTCACTTAGCACTAGCTAGTTTCAAAATGCTGAGCTTCTCTGTGTCTGGACAGAGGGCTGAACCAATCTGACAAGTAAAGCAGTGTAACTGCGCTGATGAGCTCCAAAGACAGCCAAACATCTGTCCCCATTTTGCTGTTGCATGTTCCCAACAGACATTTATGCATTAAATCTATTTATCAGACGATACTTTGTGTAAGCCAAGACATAGCCTGTCATCATAATAGGATATATCACTAATAAGGGAATATGAAAGATTGCTACTTTGACAAGATATTCATATCAGAGCACAAGCATTGCAATTTGATTTATCTTCAATACTCTTCTTCAATATTTTTCACCTTGAATAAACAGGACAAGAAAAACTATAAGAAAGATATATTCACAGTTATGCAGAATGTCCTCCTCCATTTAGGGTTACAAAAATGAAACAGTTCTGTCCTCTGCTCTAGTTCCAGACTCACTTTCATCCTGAGAGATATAGGAGCTGTTTCCATGCAAGCACAGAGCATTGACTTCTTGCAATTCAGTGAGTACATTGTATAAGGAACTTTTAAACATTCTACTGCTGGTAGGTACAGAAAGAGATTGCATCAGTGTCCCCATCCCAAGTTCCATTATGCATATATGTTTCTATTTAAGATGTTAAACAAGAATTTTGATGAAAGGAGGGTGCCTCTATTGAAGAGGATATCCCTTTGTGTATTTTTCTTTATTTTCAGCAAAGCCGTGACAAGACACACCAGGTGTTGGGTGACATTAGAATTACCCAGCCTTGAAATAAAGTTCTGTTTCTAAGTCAAAAAGGTATTTTGGTATTAGAATTATACTTAAATGGCAAAGAAACATTACAGCATATTTACGAGTTCACGGATTGAGGATGACAGAGCAGATTGACAGCAAGACTTTTGCAGGACTGGGACCCTAACAAGGTTTATCATGAAAAGGACTTTCTGTGAAAACCCTCCAGTTCTACTGGCAATAGTTCAGAGGACACGTTCTACATCAGCCTAACAATTTCCTGGTTCAAATTTAATTTGTTCTATTCTGTCCTTACTTCAGCAAGTTTAATTTTCATAGGACTGAAAAAATTCAGTCTAACTAAAGCGTTCGGGCTTCATGTGGGGCAGAAATGGTGTATGCTGAGCAGGAATTGCTGATGATTGTCTGATGCATAAAACCTTATGATATATTTATATATTAAGCATATTCATTTCATTTGTCATTTATTTTACTGAAATCTTTTCCATCTGAAACCTGATATAAATGTTGGGAATTATATGTAAGTAAGTGTCAAGGAAGAAATATTGATACAATAGGAACCAGGAAACCAAGATCTGAAGGAAATTTTCACCTAGAAGTCCCTATCATGACAATTAGGTTTTTTTCTCACAAAAAGACAGTGAAATGAACAGCAATAAAATTGAAATAAATATCCATAATGAGAATCACGGATCTGGAGCATTACAGTCAGATATAAAGATGTTTAGATAAGAAAGCCATCCCATTTGAAGTGTTTCTAAGCAATGAGAAGAATATTTTGGTTTCAGTGTTGTCCTACTTCATATGCTAGTTGGGTCTGAATTCAGAAAAAATAAGTGAAATATTTAGACAAGCAACTCAGAAATATACAAAGAGAATTTTTTGTTATCAATGGCAGGCTAGATAAGGCAAAAAAATTGCAAGACACAAAATAAAACAAAAGAAACCAAGAAAAAACGGACTACGTCTGCTTGTATTTTATGTTGACAACCAGTGAAAATTTCAAAAAGTGTTAAAAGCAGGAAAAAAATTGGCTTTAGAAATACTAGCATAGAGACACTTCTTGAAATGGGCTATGGAATTTCGAAGTTCTATGTGCTAATACTACATTTTGTGCAAATTATATATTTCATAAACAACATGCAGAAAACGTCAAATAATCTGTTGCAGAAATTCCTAATTTTCAAGAGATACACAGTAGAGTATTTTGAATTCACCCTTAAATTACACTTAGAATAATTTTTAGAATAATTTAGAATAATTTAGGCTAGAGACATTAGTTGTATGGCCTTTTGCAACTGTTACTCTGCATTTCTTAAGTTTATACAAATCTGAGTTCTGTGAACAAATGAGTGTAGCATAAATAATCTCGTGATCAATAATGCAAAAGTGCAGACACTTTACATTTTCCTTTGGTTGGCAATTCCTCCATTCTACTAACTCAGTGTATAAAAGCTTGGGAAAAATGTATGTACTAAGATAAAAGACCAGAATGTACTGCACATAAAAATTGCTGACAGGGCATTAAAACACACAGAGAAAAAAAAATCTCCTCATATTCTGAAATATAGCTTAAATTTTATGTTCAGCCTATAGGTCTGTCCAACCACTCTCCCAAGGGTGTTTCACAGAACTGTGGCTGACATAGTCCCTTGATCTAAATGAAGAAGGAAAAAATCTAGAGGAGAAAAGAACCATAAATACAGTATTCTTTCACATATTTTAGATGAACATCAGGCACTACACCTTCAGGGCAATCTTTTTAACAAAAACTCTTAGATGGGCATGTCTGGAAATACTAAAAGCACTTGGGCTAAGAATGTCAGCACTAAAAATACAGAAGTGGCTGGAAATGCTGCTGTGTGTCAACCTTTATTTGTCCTTTAAACCAAGAAAAAAGAACAAATGTATGCCTGTAGGCCAAAATGCAGAAGCTTGGGATTTTTTTCTCCTCTCCCTCCAACTTACATGAAATTTTTACAATGAATTGTAATAGAAGGTTCAGATAACAAAAATTACAGTGGTGTAGCCAAGAAAAATACCCATGGGGCTTTCTGCTTCCCTTGTGCCCAGCCTGAACTATCAGATCAGCCTTCTGGACTCAAATGCAACACTGTCAATAGGAATACATCATCTTTTTTGTGGTATAGAAGAGCTGTCGGTTGCAATTCCCATTATTCCAAGGCCAGGATTTTCCATTAGTGTAGCCACCTGCTGGGTTTCTCTACTCAGGTTTAATGGAGTCTGAATTTGAATTTATCACCATCTGTGGGAAGACAGGAAATGAGAGGAGCATCACTAATTCCTTTCTTCATTTACTAAGCATAAGCATAATCTTTATAAGGAGATAGGCAGAAGCAGCAGTGATCAGGGAGACAGAGAGACTATTTTAACTCATATTGACATCAGAGTTCCAGACCAAGAAAAATGCAGTCTGTTTGTCAGCCAATTCCAACAACAAAAAGAATGTTTTAATTTCCTACGTAATGCTGTACCAAAACATGCAGATATGGGATATTATTTCATTTTTGCTTCCAAGGAGGTCTCTGAACATTTAATAATGTAAACTATTAAAAAAAAATTAAAATTAAGGGCTTGGAACATGAATAAGTTCTCAGGAAGAGTTAAGAACACTGAATGATGGTTTTTAATGAAAAAGGACTAAAATCATCCGTTTACACATTTTGTTCCTGTTTTCCTGACCCAAAAGAAAAATCTGAAACAAAAACATTAGGAAGAGAGAACTGAAGTTTTCAATGGAAACAACTGTTCAAGGACAATATGAAAATCTCAAAAAATGCAACAAAAAGAAGAATTTCTTATTAATATAAAAAGGAATATGCTTTTATTACAGAACACCCAAATGAGATGAAATTGATGTAGTTTCCTTCTTAAATATAACAATGAGGACTCTTTGTGGTGCTTTCATACAACACTGCAGCTTGTTTTGGAGTCATCAGTGGTTCAGGAATCACAACTCCCATCTTCTAACTACATTATTTGTTGTTCCTAACTGTTGAGGCTGAGATAGATTAATTTCTCTGGTTTGGACATAATAATTGCTGCTTTGGAATGGACGGAAGAGAAGGTGGAAGTTTAAAATGCATATTTCAAGAAACCTTATGTGATACCCATGTGCCCTTATCAAAGGGGCGCTGATATCCAATCTACATTCGTAAAAGGAGGTTTTTTGACCTCAAGCCTGTCTCATGAATTTTGCTCCATGTTTATAATCTTTGGATTTATTATCTTGAACTTTTGAGGCTGGTCTCTTGTCATGTGGGTCAACAAAAGGATTTGAAGAATTTAGAAAATTTAAACGAATGCTCCTTTTTGCAGTGAATAAACAATTCCAAGTTGAAAAATGAAATGCACAAAATCCCCTCAAAAAAATAACCATGAAATCTTTTTCCCCCTTCCTTTTCTTTTTACTTTTAAAGTACCTACATTCCTCTTCTATTGAAGTAATTTTGTGCATTATGGTATGACAAAACAAAAAACCTTTAAGTGTGTGTTTCAGGTAAAACTCACGTGACATTGGGTCCATAATGAGGAAGAGGACAAAATAATCCCTCTGATTGTTTGAAAGCTTGATGAATAAACCTAATGGTTGAGTTTAACTTGTTTCATTGCAGTATTGATAGTTAAATGATTTGTCATTTTTTGGAGACCTCTTGGCCTTGTCATACCATCAAATGTTGCAACATGGCTGATAATACTATTACACTTTGCTTTGAGGACTAAGTTTAGCCACAGAAATTACTTCTGACAATTCTTATATAGTTGGTTTCAATTAAAATTGGTTCTTATTTTTGTCTTATACCTACTGTGGATTTGTCCAGGCTTAAAAATCAATAGTGAAACACTAGGATATGCATGTTGCCAAAATTACAGCCTTGTCATTAAATTTTATGAATTGCCTTTGACCATAAGCATTTTGAGATTTGGTCACTATTTTTCATTTATTTATTAGGGTAACACTATTGTGTGACCATAAGGTACCCTAGAGATGGGTAGACGCTACATTTAAACTACCTCAAAGCTTTTTTCTCAAGCAGACAGGCAGTTTCTCAGGTTCTTGAAGTGATCTTTGAGTCACTGGGAAAAGTTTTGATCAAAAATATGAAGACCCTAACACGCTAACAGAAAATAGAAATAGATTTTCCCAAGGGGAACTCTAATGAAAGTCCTCTATGTTACAGGTTTCCTTGGTTTTTGATTTACTAAAGCTGAAGTCTATTGGAATTTTTTCACCCAATATATTTGTTTTTATTGGTGAATTTTTTTATCTACTTCTAAAACTAAAAGGATGATGAAGACAGAAATGTTATCTATTCATTGGCTGAAGAATTTATAACACAATTCAGCATCTTGCTTTTAGCTGACACTGTAAAAATGTGTAGGTTTTGATACAGCACCACTCCAAATCTGAAGACACAGGAGTATTCTAAAGGCTTGTGTGTATGCGTGAAAGATTCAGAATCCAAACCCGCACCTGATCTGCATGGGTGAACCTTAATTTCAGAGAGGCAAAACAAGGAGAAGACAGCAAACTCAAGGGGTAGTTAACTGTGGCTTGCCTGTTTTGTATGATGTCACACATATGGTTATTGTTATTCATACTGAGGGTGGCAACTTTAGTGATTCAAGACTAACACAAGAAAATCTGTCAGCTCTAGTTAAATGAACATTGTTATTACCTCAGGTCAAGCAGATGGAGGGCAAACTTCTCTGTTGGATTCTCCTGCTCTTTAATTAGTGTCCACATTTGTTATGTCAACATGATGCATCACATTTAGTTTAAAGGTTTGGTTTTTTTCTAATACAAATGCCTATAAAACTGAATTTTCTACATTCTAGGAGTTGATCAGGAAGCTGGGGACCTCTGATGGATGAAAGTTCCTTCAGTTATATTTTTGAAAAGTAAAAAGAAAACTGTCTAATACTTCCATAGCATTTGTCACATATTCTTCTTCTGTTTTCTTCTTGAAATAAGTCTTTAATACATTATTAGGAACTCTTTGCTCATCAACAAATCTTTCTAACAGGGAAAGGAAATGTTTCTTCTCTGTGCTTATATTGCTATATTTATGGTGGTATTTAAAACAAATAGACTGTGGTAATTTTGCATTCAGTAAAACCTTTTATTTTGTTTTATTCTGGAGGAAAAAAATCTACCTTGTAGGAGCTTCCTTGGAAAGTTTTTTTTTCATGCAGAAATCATGAAAATAAGAACAGGAGAAGAAAAAAATTGTAATTGCAACATTATGTGTGCATAGACTCTTTCACAGCAGATATATTTTAAAATTATAATAAATAAAAAGCCTGGACAAACATCTCATGTTTTTCATTTAATCCTGGGAAACAAAAGAAATCTTTCAGCCACTGCTAAAATAACAGATGAAGAAGACTGATGCTTCATAGAAGCAGAAAATAAACACCAAAAAAATCTTTACAGCTCAATGTTCTTAAATGGTTGGTAGATACATGTTTGCTTCTCTGAAATCAGTGTTCCACAATGTTTGCAAGCTTTTAATATTGCAGATTTGTTGGATTTATAAGGAAGAGGTTCTCTGGCAACTATTCAGTCAGCATTAAGTAAACTTTTTCATTTCTTCAGTGGGGCTTAGTCCTTACTGGGTGGTTGTAAAATCTCCCTTCAGAAGGGTTTATGTGTTGATTTCCTACGGAAAGTGACTGTAGACAGGCTGTGCAGGTATTTCATCTGATGTGTAGTCTTAAGAGAGATGTCTTCAACTGAAGTGAGTACTAAGAAGTGAATCAGTGAAAGGTCACAGTGGCCCTTTGCATGTGGTCAGTGTCTCCTACAAAAGAAAAAAAAGTTGTAGCTCATGTAGTCTCATTAGAATAATGACTTCCCTTTATTCATTCTTTTATATTATCCTTCCCTCCCTACATGCCCCTCATAAAAAAGGAGAAAAAAAAAAAGAGAATTTTAGAAGATCAGATATAGCTGTTACAATAGCAATAAATTGTTAACAGATTTCCTCAAATATACCTCCAGAATCTTAACATGCACAGATATATATCTCAAGATGTGCTACAGACACATTTTTCAAACATTTATAAATAGGTGTTCTTTATTTACTCTAATATTCTTTGGCTCATTCACATATGGCATTTTACTATTATACAAGTTTTCATTCACTTCTTATTTTAATTATTCTGTTTTGCAAATGAAAGATCTTTCCTCGTAAGAGCAGGATTGGTTTTGTTGGAAATCAAGAAGAAAAAGATTTCAAATTTGGAGTGGAGTTACAGGAAAGTGAACATAAATATACACTTTCCAATCAAAGATATTTGGCTTGATCAATTACATCTTCTTCTACAGAAACCCGAACAAAAGCATGACAGCCTGATTACATAAAAAAGATAAAGAATTTCCATCTGACATTTTAATAAACCTGGAGGTTGACTGGCCTGAGAAATTCAGATTGTGTAGACAAGTTTGTTCCTTGTCTCTCAGCTTTGTAGTATTTTGCATTTCATTGGGTCCCCTAGCCCAACGCTATTCTGCAGTTCCTGGCCCTGCCATACCTTTACCTCTGCTGTCAATCCTCCTTGCCAGCTCCAGCCATTCCTACTTACCCGCTGTTTCCTACAACTAAGAAGGTGAATGGAGGGAAATATTCTGCCTCTCTTTCTTTTGCTCTAGTTGTCAAGTGTCTTTTGAAGCTCTGTGTCCTGAGATAAGATTATACCAATGAACTAAACCCAGGATATAAAGCAAAATAGAAGATTCCCAGGACCATATTTTTACTAATAATTTCAGCACAAAGTCCTACACTTAGGACATCAGAAAAACTAAGTGTCAAGAGGAGTGCATAAAAAGAATGAGAATCTAGTTTCTATGTGTCATGTCTAGAAACATTTGTCTTTGTCCCAAAGGTTTAATAATAGCATGATATTTGAACATACTGGAACACTTTTAATTTAAGTGTCATAAAAGATTTGGGTGTTTCCAATCTCACTAATCTCCATCCACAAGCCTTTGTGGTCATCACAAGCCATACTATCTCCTCTGATTTAAAAAGTATATAGAAGACTCACAACATTGAAAACCTTAGGACTTTGTCAATTTCCAGTGTAGAGGAAATGGATATGCACCATGTTTTCCAGACAGTTTTCCCAGACAGTTTTCATAGAAATTTTTTAAAAAGTAAGAATACTAAAAAAATGCAAACAACTTTGTAAGAGGTTCCCTTCAGCCGCAAAAAAAAAAAAAAAGAATTCTATTGTTTTGTAATGTGACATTTAAAAGATGGTTCCGATAAATTAGAAAGCAGTGTTTTCCAGACTGAAGCTCCTAACAGAATAGTTTCCTCTGTTGACCTTCCCACTGAATGTCTATTTCAATTTTTACCTGCATCCAGCTCTGAAGTCTTTTGTCATGTCTCACTGTTTATTCAGTGAAGAACATGGTTCCCTCCTCTGCCATTGCAACCTTGCTAAAGACTTGAACAAATACATGCTTATTAATTTCTCCCAGGTTTTTACCAAGTGCACATGCCTCATTAATTTTCCCTACCTGGTCTTCTTCCCTCTGCACAGTTAAAGGTGTTTGGGAGAAGTTGTGAGAGCACTTGCACAGGGAGGTGACTTGAGAACTCTGTCAGTACAAGGTGAGAAGCTGGTTGCTAGTTGCTCCTTCTGAATCATTTCTGAAAGTCTGAAGATCAAATGGAGTCATAGTTTTTCTATTAACGTTTCAGATAGCTCTTTAATCCTGATATTGTATACAAAGCATGCACATTGATATGTAGTAACTTAGATGTTTTTACTGACTGAAAATCTTGATACAGATCAATAGCATATCAAGAATTATTTAAAAAGCATTCGGTTTTGTTTATGCTCTGCAGTGAAGTTATTACCTTTTTCACCTGAAAAATGCCGTGGAACATTAACTTGTCTTTGAATTTATAATTAAACAGACAAATATATTTAATCTTGAAGCTAAATTTGAATATTTAGGTACAAAATAGAAGTATGCAAAACACACATTTAGTGAAATTTCAACACCTCTTTTGCCTGTGAACAATATTCATTACATATTCTTCATACCTGCCTAGGTCTTCTGTCCAGAACACTTTCTCTTTATTTCCTCTTGGGTATATTTTCCTACCAAGGAATAGAAAATAAATTGATTTTAATTTTAAAGCAGTAAACAATTAATATCACTCACTTCATCAAGAAAATATAGTTTGTCATTGCTAAGGCCAAAGAACTCAAATAGATTCTATATTGCTAAATTACTGTAATTCACAGGAATTGTACTGGAGAGATATTTCACATAGGGTGACAACATTACTTGAAATATTTTTAACATAGCTTATCTGATTATACCTCAGTTAAAACTTTGCTATTGCAATTTTAAAATTCAGTGAATATATCAGTAATCCTTTGCTTGGAAACTGAGGTTTCAGATCGGTACATTTCACAGATTCTGAAGCAGAGCCTCCTGGTTTAAAGAACAAAGAGCCTGTGGAACAAAAATAAATTGTTAGGGGCAGAAATTAGAGCAAAAATACTCACACAAGGACCTGTGGAATTAACAGTGTGAATAGAGGAAGATATTTGTGCTTAAAAAGAAATGTTGGATGATAGGAAAGACAGTGTGTTTAGTGTCGGCAGGCAGTGGATCAACAGCATCAAAAAAAGAATGTGCTGATCTTCAAAATTATGTAAACCCATGGAGCTTCTTAACCACCACAAGCGTGTAAATACTGGACATTTATTTAAATGCAGTTTTTAGGAAAAAAAAAAAAAAAGAAGATAAAACTGTGTCAAAACACCATTTACCAAAGACTGGGAGGCTAAGGAACTACTCTAGATAAATTTTCTATATACAGTAAGAAATGTGGGAAGATGGGAAGGGAAAGGAACATTACAAAGATATTAAACAGGCAGTTAGGAAAGAGTAGCAAGTACAGATTCAAACTGTTAAGGGCAGTTCTAAAAGGTGGCTAACTCGTGGGAACAAGATGTTTTAGGCTAAACTGGCTGGATATGTTAGGACCTCCATTCTCTCTCACCTAGACACAAAAATGCATTATTATCTTTAGCCTCTTTCTACATTTGACTATACAATATTTTAGTACTTTCTATGGATACTGACAAGGAATTACTTTCCCTAAAAGAGAACTTTTCTTCCTTAAATTCCAAGACTAGTGACAATATCGAAATTGATTTTTACGCCATGTAAAAAACCCAATACTTGCACTTGCAGCTTAGAGGAATCTGCCATAAATAACATTATTGTATTACAGTGGGCCATGGGCTGGGAATGGTAAGAGTTTTTCTGTCTACACTGATTATTAGAATTTGAACTTCCTAGTTTTGTAACCAAAACAGATTATAACTTAGTTTACACTCTCTGAGCAGCATTTTCAAAAGGAAAAATAGTTGTGACTTTAACTGGAATAACAGAACAGATACATAATTACATCGCAGAACCTAAAATCTCAGTCAATTAAGGTCAACAAGGAAGAAAACGAAAAGTTTACAAGCCATAGCACATCAGTCCTTGCTGGAGTCTATCACTTTGCTGTCTGGAGAAGTAGATAAACGTTTTTGCAAACACAGAGAGCTAGAAACAGCTTTTTTTTTTTTTTAATTTTCAAATTAGAGGAGCACCTAAACATTAGCACTTGGGATTCCTGAAGCTCAATTACTAGATTAAAAATTGCAAAAACAACCCCCCAAAAGTAATAATCATATTATAGCAATACTCTTCTGTCAAGTAATACAAAGCATCAAATCAACGAAACAGAGGGGGAAAATTCCTAAATCTATTTTATAGAAACTGTCTGCTGCTGCTGCTATTAACTTGCCCTGATAGCTGAAAAAATAAGGTATGTTCACAGACATCACCCAAATGCTTCAACTAAAGTGACATTATTTATTGAATAATTTTTTTTTTCCTTTTTAAGGGCTGTTGATTAGGAGTTTGAATTTTCTTTAAAGTCTGGATTTTTCTGAACTATATTGACTATTGGCAAAAAAGGTATTTGAATTTTGGTAAATATTTATTGTGTCAAATATTTAACCTATTTCTGACTCAGCTTCTCCCTGCAGAGCTTCTTTCATCCTTAACCTATTTGTTAAAACAATGTCTATGTTGTGCTGACTTGCATGATCCCTCTTCATCTGTCTGACTCTATAACTCTTCTGTGTTTCTACGAAGCTTTAATCATCAAATACACTGCATGTCTCCTATACAACAGCCAAAACAATAACAGGTCAATGGTTCAGTTCTCTCTTCATTGTCAGTAGTCCTCGTGCTTTGCCTCTCTCAGAATATTCACATTTTAGGTATGGTCACACAGTTTTCTGCTGTAGTGACAGAAGCATTAGCAGGAGTGCTTTAGTTCATGCTTTATCACTGTTTGTTTCTATTCTAAACTTAGTTATTGTGCTGCTTTTAGTTTAACCAGAGATTTAGTTTAAGCACTGTTCCTACCTTGAAAGAAATTTCAGTCTGCCTGTTTCAGCATGATGGAAAAGCATGTGCCGAATTTAGAGACTAAATAAGTAATTATTAATAAATTCATACAGAAATGAAAAGGAGAAGAAAAGAGGAAACAAAGGCAGTGGGATTAAAATATAGTATCCAGCCCTGTACTACTTCAATACCATGTCAAAAATAAGAAAGGGTTTCAGTCTACAATCTTCTTAAGCCAGAAATATGGAAGGTTGGAACTAAACAGCTTTTCAAACCTTAGCAATTGCTTCTAGCTTGCAAAACCTGTGATCAGCGTCTTGTAGCATTCTCCAACTGGTTAGCAGGCCCTGCAATGATCAACAATATTCGGATCACATGCCTGTGTGGACACGGCAATATTA
This sequence comes from Aphelocoma coerulescens, assembly GCF_041296385.1. Lineage (NCBI taxonomy): Eukaryota > Metazoa > Chordata > Aves > Passeriformes > Corvidae > Aphelocoma > Aphelocoma coerulescens. The sequence goes on from NW_027184085.1 coordinate 62,007,692, forward strand.
TGTACTGCTCCCTGAAAGAGCTAAGAAACTCACAGAATCCCTTTTTCATCAGAGGGTGACACTGAAAAAATTATTTGCATTCATCTTATGGTGATATTGTCTGTTCTACTGTCCTCATCAGTAATCTATAGAATATTGTGAAACAGGCAGAGATGTCAGTCTGTAATTTCAAAATGCTTGATGTCTCCAGACCAGAAAGAGCATTTGAAGCTCCATCCTAAAAAGCACAGTCAATAATTTTATTCTTTAGACATGGCAGACCAGTGGGTATCACAGCCTTACCCTTGTAAAGCACATACATAGAGGAAATAAAGAGTTTTCTCAGCAGGGAAACAAATAATACTTTTTACTTTTTTTCCTCTGCAAAAAGAGTTCTAAAAAGATTCACTTTATATACAAGGTTGATAATGTTTTCATTTATCTGTTGTAATGGAGCAATACATGCATTGTTATATATATATATATTACAAACAAAAAATTAAAGCCCATTCTTCTCAGAAAACAATAGGCCTGTCAAAAAAAATGCTGTGATTTGAAACATATATGTAGAGATTGAAGGACTGCATGAACTTAGTAATCAGCAGATTATCAGTCATTTGTTCACTGGGAATTGTGAAGAATATTTAATAACATTAAATACATGTAAACATTTTTCTGAGTTGATGTCTAAATAAATAATAACTAAATTAAAAACTGAGACTGTAGTGTTTCCAGATGAACTTTTTGCTCAGCTGATTTTAATACAATGCTTATTTTGCAAAACCAGTAGCCTATGGAACTGGACAATCAAAACTGCGTTAAACATTAACCAGGAAGAGGCACAAAATAATGAACCAGCCTGGGTGTGCCAACTCAGCTGCATATTTGGAAAGTAGCACCAGTTATCAAGCAGTCAGCTATAACTTTGGGGTCTTTGACCACCAGAGACCATCAGAGGGACTCCCCGGACAGATGAATGCATATGCAATGGGAAGAGAACATATGTTAATGATTTTGGGGAAATGATTATCATTTGTATGTTTAATCTGGGAAAATCAATGAATATGCATGAAAACATAGTATATAAACAGGAGCTTTTCTATACTTGACATGTACGACAGGTGGAGATACCCCCACACATCCAGAGCTGCAATAAAGATGCCTGCTACTTAATGCTGTATTGGTGTTAAGGAATTGTGGATGGTATTTTGGTAACAGTTTCTGGTGGCCCAGATGGTACACTACTCCAGAATTCCAGTGGATCTGAGGAATCACTTGGAAACACTGGGTCAAGTACTGTAGTAATTGGTGGCTGAAGTATACTTTGAACAACCACAAAAACTGGCCCAAGTGTGGCACCTTAAATGATACGATCAGTATGCAATTTCTAAAGAAAGGAGACATTGGTGAAAGGAATGTCCCCAGGCTGCGTGAAATCAGACAGGAAACCTAAATCCAGCTCTTCAAACCATCTAGCTCATGATCTTAAGTGAAGATGAAGCATCCTGCCAAAGGAGACCAGGGGTATCATCTTCATCTGAGTCCCTGGTTATATTATTGCTGGGGAATGAAAAGATTGATTTTTTTAAATTGATCCAAGAGCAACATACTCAGTATTATCAGAATCTGTAAGAGCTATGGGTGTGAAAAGGAGGTAAGATAATAGGCCTTTTACAACATTATCATTTAAATTAGGAAAACAGTGGGGGACACACCAATCTTTGTATGTCTGGAATGTCCAGGGTCCCTTACGGGAAGAGATTTGTTGAGTAACTTGGATGGCAAAAACTACCTTTGAAAATGGAGAAATAAAATTAAAAATTCCTGAATCTAAAAATCAGGTAGGACAAGAAGAGATACCTGAGGAGGTGGAGAATGCAGTAACTCCTTTGGTGTGGCCAATAGATATACACAGAAAATCTAAAGTGGTGATGCTCACTCTAAACTGATACTGGCAAAACCCTTGTATGATCCTCCACCAAAAAATACTTAGTATGGACTCCTGAGAGTCAGAGGGCCTTTAGAGCCCTAAAAAGCCTTAATGACAGCTTCTGCTTTGAGACTCCCAGACTTACGCAAACCTTTTGAGCAATTTTGCATGAAAGGATGCACCTGGCACTAGGGGTATTGGCACAGCATTTGGGGTCATGGAAGCAGCCTGTGGGGTACTTTTCCAGACAACTGGACAATGCAAGCAAAGCATGGCTCTGATGCTTGAGAGCAGTGGCAGCTGCAGTGTTTTAATCCAAGAAACATGAAAGCTCACATAAGATTACAGTATACATACCCCACAAGGTAATAGCTGTTTTGGAATCAAGGAGGAGAATGCTGGAATACCAAGTTGTCCTATTGGAGCAAGACGATGTCGAATTTAAGGTAACTACTTCTTTGAACCCTGCCATGTTTCTCCAGGCTTCAGAAGAAGCCCAGAGACCAGGACTGCCTGGTACAAGTGTGTTCTGGCAGACCAGATCTCAAAAGCAATCCCATCCAGGACCCTAAACTGCCACTACACACTGGTGAGAGAAGCGGGTACCAAACAACTGGGTACGCAGTGGGAATCTCAAGCCCAGGCTTTACCTTTTTTAACACATCAGCACAAAAAGCAGAATTACTGACTTTACACTGACTGATAGAAATTTCTGAAGGAGAAAGAATAAATATATGGACTGATTCAAAATATGCTTTTGGAATATTACATGCCCATGGAGCCATATGGAAGGAAAGGGGATTTTTACAAGCATAGGTGTCTCCTATTAAGTACAAAGAAGAAATTAGTCACCTACGACAGAGTGTGCAAAAGCCAAAAGAAGTGGCTGTGATGCACTGTGAAACCTATCAGTTTGGAAGCTCCTCAGTTAATACGGGGAGTCAATTAGCTGACAAAATAGCTAAAGAAGTTGCTGAAAAAGATATCTTTGTACTAATACCAGGGGAAAAGTTGGATGTCCTAGAACAAAATACCAAATTATCGTCATCATGACAGGCAGCTAGCCACTTTATTAGAAGCTATGGAAAATCCATCCTGTTTATTTATACTGTTGTACACTTACAATTTGAATTCAATCTCAATATGAGAAATAGAGAATTTTTGAGCTTCTTGAGAAGAATGTTGTTAGAATAGTTAGAATACTGTAACATGCCACCCAAAGCAAAATCCTCCATGTACTAGCATTACACTGTGATTTTCAGAACATTCTTATATAGCAGGAGAAAGCCAGATTTCTGGACCTTTAAAAAATCTAAATAGACAAGAATATCAGCCTTATAAGAATTTTTTGTCTATCTTCAATCAAAACTTTTGCACTCCATGTCTTGAAATTATACTTTCTGATACTTCAGATATGTATCCAAAAAGGGTAGTTAATTTAAGTAATTTTGTCTTTTTCTCTCAATGTACAAGGTCATTAATTGCAATTGGGACCTTCATAAACCCTAGTCTGCTGATGGGGCGAGAACTCTATTGTTAAATGTATTATGGCAGGGCTGTCTTCGGAGATTGCCTGCTTGATTGCTTTGTAAAGGCCCAATGGCACACAGCAATTAAAATCCATAGACCTTTATAACCCTACTGATGTTTTATGGGCCTTTTTGTGTCCTTCGGTGTGGTTTACCATTTGTGTGTCTCCCAGTGGATCTTCTTTTCAGAACTCAAAGTGGAATTTTTTTCCGGACTGATAAAGCTAGTTATACATCATGCGAAAGGTTAATGACTATTTTCAAAAAGAGCTTATGTTTAATGTCATAGGGTGAAAGTTATAGTAAAGAACAATTAAGTAAAATCACTTGCCATTTTCTCATTCTCAAATTATTTAGATACTACTACTACTACTACTACTTACATAGACACCATTGAGTTGGTAAGTTACTGAATGATTTAAAACTTTTCAGTTAATTTTGTAAAACAAGTCTAACTTAAACAGAACTAAATAATTGGACACTTTGTCTATGTGTACCCATATCCATATGGAATGAAAAATTGCCAGCTTCAGAGAGTGATTCCTAGTATCTTCACTCACTGAGTCACTTACGGAACGATTACACAGTGGTGGGCCCATGATGATGTTATGTTCTTAGAAGGTATGTGCCTTCATGCGTGTTTAAATTTTTTCCTTTCGTCTCTCTTAACAATGCCCTAACCAACAAAAGTAACAGAATCACAGAATCACAGAACAGTTAGGGTTGCAAGGTTCCTCTGGAGATCATCTAGTCCAAACTCCAAAGACAACAAGACAACTATCTAGTAAATGAGAGCTATGTTTTCCCCCACACCTCTGGTTTCACAGACAAAACGTCCTTTCAATAACACTTATGTATTTGGAGTCATAGTCAATATACAGTCTTTACCGCTACTGATCTTGACATTAAAAAATGTATATGTTTGTATGATTTCTCATTATATATTTGCATCATGTTTTCAGGAAAATAAGAACTGACTGCTAAAATTCAGTATGGAATAGCTATTAAGCTTACACATGTGATTTAATGGAATGGAACTTGTGCACTATTAAAGGGAAATAATAAAAATTTCCCAGAGATCTCATGAAACTTTTTCCTTAAATCCATTTCTATATGTAGTAGAATAGGTGCCTCCAAAGAACTAAGTTGCACAACACTTTAATTCTAAAACACTATATAGACAAAAATTGATAGAATGGTAGGAAAAGAAGTAAAAATGGAACAGCAAACTAAACAGCCATGAGGTTATTTTCAGGATGCTTTTTGAGAATGCAATAATTCACAGCTGCAAACACAAACAGTTTTAGAGCTGAATAGTTTATTTGCTATTTCCTTTCAAATGAGGAAAGACTATTTATTTTTTGAGAGAAAGGACAGTTTAAATTTGAGGTACCTATGACTTGTTGATTTTCACATCACTTTAACAATTTGTAAATCTAAATGCACTTTTAATTTTGTTCTCAATGCCAGTCACTGTAGCCACTGTAGACCCCAAAGTCTGTATTATTGTAAGCTGGAAAGAATTTGGTGGCCAAAGTGTACCTTCAGAAATTCTCAGCAAAGTTGCTTAAGCCCAGACTCATCATAATTAAAGACATTTGGCTTTAAAGGTATAGCTACATTTCAAAATTGTCCTGCAAAATCTCTACTATTACCAGTGGCACACAAGATACTAATTGTTAGAAGCTAGAAAATTTGATAAACCAGTGATAAGGAAGAAGGTTATTACTTTTAGTTAGATTAATTGTATTTCATATGGAAATCAGAATGAAACAACGAGTACAGAATTTCATAACAACAAAGTAAAAAAGCCACTTTTTGATTTGGTCATCACAGCTGACAGTCTCGACAACAGTTAGTCAATTGGGCCCAGTTTCTTTCAATATATATTTCATTTTCTCATGTCACAACCACAGAAGCAGTCAGGTATCGTGGTCTCCTTGGCTTTTTAGCTGCTATTATTAAGGCTTGTTTGATTATTAAATGTACCAACTGGCATCAAATGTATTTTGTGGTCATGGGTTACGCTCACTTTAGCAAAGAACAGCAGCATAGTGTCTACCCTCACAGGAGGAAATTCTTATTTGTAGGATCAAGTTTCCACCTCTTAGGTGACTTATAGTATTTGGCACCACATACAAGAAGAAAATCTGTTGACCCTCAAAATAGAACTTGTTCAGCCCTTGGAGTTTTCATTATTTAGGTCTTACTTCTGAGGCTGGAGACAGAGATTAGAGTCCTTGGTCCAGTTTTTCATAAGGAATATTAGGCAGGTGATCCAACAGCATATTTCATCGTAGCTGAGGTCCTAATATGAGTCTGAAATGAAAGGGTTGAGGGTTGTTATCGACACAATTAACTGGATCTGAATTTGATTTGCTGCAAATTAAATCAGTTCTGGTAAAAGGAAGGGATTTTTTTTCTTTTTACTCTTTTCTCATCCACCCTTTCTTTTAATAGAATGATGCTCACAAGCCTTTCTCAAATCCATTTGTTTATTTAGAAAGGTAGAATCTGTACATTAAAAAAAAGAAATACTTTATGTTTGCTGTGATGTGAAATATAAGACAAATTTGGAACAGTAATATTTTCAATGAAATGGAAAACACAACAGCTTTTCTCATAAAATATTACTGTTTAGTGTTTTCTCTTTCTTGTTGATTTTCTTGAGTGTTTTCAGCATGGCTCTGGAGCAGTTTTGTTTGGGGCTTTTTAATGTGTACACAGTTCTTCATGTAGTGTAAACTGTACAGCTAAATTTAAAGAAATAGAACTGTTATGATTTACTCTAGGTAAGAATATGATTCTCAGAAATGCAGTCAATCTTTTCTCTTTCTGTGAATAAAAGACTGGAAGATGAACTAAGAGGAAATATCTGTAATATTTAGCTAACTTTCAGGTTTAAAACTGCTTTTATCATTCAAAATACTTATAAGGGAGTGAAATACTGCAAGAGGATGTAGTGACAGGAAAACAGAGAATTGATTCAAACTGAAAGACAGTAGTCTTAGATTAGATATTGGCCAGAAGTTCTTTCCTGTGAGGGTGGTGAGGCACTGGAACAGAGAAGCTGTGGATGCCTCATGCCTGAAAGAGTTCAAGGCCAGCCTGGATCAGGCTTTGAGCAACCTGGTCAAGGGCCCATAGCAGAGGTGTTAGAACTAGATGATCTTCAAAATCCCTTCCAGCTAAAGCCATTCTATGATTCTATGATTCTATGAATCTGCAGCACATGCTTTCTCACATAATGTATGGAATAATGTGTTGCTCCCTCACTTGTTTAATTTTAAAATACAACTGGTCAGAAGGGTTTTAAACTGTGCTCTAGCAAATATGGATTATATCAGAATAAAGAACAGGAATGAGTAAATGAACTAGGTGCCTCTCAGTCATATGAAACTACAGAGCATTTGTGAAAAGAGGTTTTCTTTCTTTCTTTATTTATTGGAAGGTAAGGCATTAATGGCACTTAGAGTGGACTTGATCCTCAATATACTATGGTGGTTCTCATGTACAACGGGAACATACTGACTCAAAGAAATGAAGCATATTTAGTGCCTCATTTACAGGACTCCCACCATTCAAGTGGTAATGTTGTTGTAAAGATCAAGCAGTAGTCTCCTCAAAGTGGAGAGGACACTTTTCTCCACCTTTCATAGGTGGATCAAAGAGCTGGACCTTTTAAGTGCAACATTTCCTGAGGACTTCAGTACTATGTAGATTGTTTTTGAAGAGGTGTAATGTTTAGCAGATACATGAACAAAGTTCAGTGAATTCAGAAACACGTAGCCTGAACTGCAAACTTTGGTTACTCTTGTGCTACAGTGGTGACAGGGTTTAATTGGATCTCTGTGCCTCAATTCTGGAACTCTTGCAGGAAAACAACTGAAGTTGAAGACTTGTGCAGATGTCTCATCCTGGTAATGAGAGGAATCTGGCTGGTCTAGTTTTAAGTAAAATAGCTGAAATAAAAGCTAAATTAAGGCTTTCTGACATGGATGATCAGTGATTGCAAACCAAAGTCTTGAAATTAGTTGACATTTCATATGGTAATCAAAATGGATTCAATGAAGCGACTGAGCTGTCCATTGAGGTCGTCTCCACCATGACATTGATTCAGGAGGAGTAACTCATCAGAGACACTTTGATGAAATCAGTTAAGACACTGTGGGAAAATATCTTTTTTGGGAAAATAAATACACTTTGAAAGGTCTGAAGGTTTGTGTTGTTAGATTTTGAAGGTACTGCAAATGAGACACAACAGAAAACTGTGTTTGGTGGCTGAAACCTAAGAGAACACAATTCTCTGTCTTTATAAATAAAAAATGATAAGTTTTATTACACAGTTATATGAGGCAGAGATGAAACATCTTTCATATAAAATGATATTGCAAGCTAACTACAAGAAACATGAAGCAAGAGTAGAAATTCTTGCAACTGCTTCCAAATAAGCATATTCTGTTTTAAAGACTCTAATTATGAAAACTGCAAAGGAATATTAAGCAGGACAATGTTTACATTAAAACTACATTTGCAAAACTTCAGTGAAAATGTACATTTTACTTAGGCCAAGTTACCTGGTTTTTCCCCTACATGTACATCTGTTCACTGCAGTGTCTCACATATGCAAGGCTAGAAACATGAATTTGCAAAATCAGGATTTATTTTACTAGTCGTTTCAGTATTGATGATCTCCAATAAGTATGAAATGTAGTGTTAAATAGAGCCTGAAATGGGCTCCTTTGTATTTATTTTTGGTTTACATCGTACTACGATATTGTTTACACAAATGGCCCCTGCCCCTGTGAGTGCTCTGCAAGTGTACTATGAATAAAGTAGCTTTTATTCTTTGTTTAAATTTTTATTTCCTTATGGGGATTTTCAGTGAGATAGGCTCAGTCAGAGTTAAAGTGAAAAAATTCTAAAATAATGCTTGTAAGTTTTATTTTTCTTTTCAAATCAATAATTTGTTTTAAAATACTAAATTTCTTTTAAGCCACAAGCTAAAATGATGTGACATTATTGTATGGGCCATTCACTAAAAAAGGTGGACTCGATTCTTGCAAACTCAGAATATTCCATGATTCTCTAATTCTAAGATAACATGCAATGTTATTTGGAGACTGATTTTTTTCTGTTCAAAACACTTTAATATAGGATTCTTTTTCAGAGTAAGTATTTTTATAAATAGGCATAAAAAAGCACAAATCTACTTGCACGTTTCCTGAAATAATGGTTAGCTGAGATGGTTTTCCATATAAATTATTCTACTCCATAAAATATAGAGGTTGGGGGATAAGGGTAAAACATTGTGCCATATTTCACTTTTCCATTTACAAGCTCTTGTAGTAATGTTAACTGTGTCTTTTATGTGTTAATACAAACTGAAGGATAAAATAGGCTTTTTGCATGCCTTTTTCATTTTTCCTATAGTCCCTTGTTTTTCCTAAGATATTGAAGAATTAATTCATTTAACTTCATTAGTCTCATAGTGTGCCTGTTAGAGCATCCCACAATGTCTTCCCTTATTTGTGTCATGCAACATGCAACATCTCTTGAGACACCAAAACCCATCTCTCAGAGTTTGTCTTTGGAGAGCCACCACCATGGCTAAACAGATGAACAACAGAGGGCTGTACTGCATGGTGCTTCTGCACAGCAGGAAATACCCCCTCTACTTCCAGACCTCCTCCTATGCAATTCTTATAGTACACTGTAACAGGAGAGATATGTCAAGACTCTTAGGAGTCAAGACTAAATAAATACAGCCAAACACTTTTGGACTTAAATATGTGATTTTTGCTAGTCTAATAAATGTCATTTACATTGCTGTGTCAAGAGAAGGTTGCAAGGCTGCTCTTTGGATTCATAATGGTGAAGTTGCATGGAAGAATGCTGTCAAGTTTTTTATGTCTCACATGTGTACGCCCACAGATGACAATCTCCAATCAGCGTCTAATTGGAGACTTGATGAACAACTTCAACTAAGTCTTTCCTCTTTTCGCTTCATCAAAGATTCATCTTTCAAGTGCAAAAAAACTAAATTAACTTCAGCGTGCTCTCCCAGCACCAGTGATATATCCGGGAATTATCTGCTCCTAAAATCAAATGCTAAATACTTTTAGATAACTCTACAAAGGTGTGGTCTGAGAACAGAAGTTTTGTGTCAGTACTTCCAATCAAAAGTCTAAGTGAGCTTGTGTAATAGACATGAGTCTGTATAAGCACAGTAGATGGACAAAATCTTGGTAAATGTTTCTATCCAAAAGTGAAGTTAGAAAGGTCTCATTGTATTCTTATGTCAATAACAAAACACCTAGGAATAAATAAATAAATAAATAAATAAATAGACACACTTGTCACCATACTTAATTCAGGAGTTACACAATTCACTGCCAATAACAAAGTAAAAGATTTCCTTACAATTGCAATGGCGCCTGAGGGCTATTTCTATTTTATGGAGTGCCTTGAGAATAATTCAGGTTTGCAGTTCAGTAGATCAATAAGCAGAGAAGCTGAGTGCTTCAACAAAAACCACAAACAGTAAATATGATTTTCTACCATATAAGCAGACGCATAAGGTCCCATTGTAAATGTATAATAAAACAGTATAACATATAACCCCAGCTACACTATAGACCCATTACTCTGGTGATTTATCAGTAAATGTATGTTATTCACTACCGACAACATTGTCAGGTTCAAGCATACACTGAGTAATAATGTTATTATCAGAAAGGTTTTAATGTCTTGTTAATCCAGATGCAAACAAGACAGCTGGATAAATCTGAAGAGACATAAATATACTGTTCATCAGTTTGTATGTGCAGAAGAATCTACAGGTCTTCAAGTATACAAACACTACATGAATATATGCTTGCTATTGCATTACCACATGGACAGCAAACTTTAATGAAAGTTGAAGAAATAGGCTGGAAACAACAGCAATGACATGGTTCCAGACAGGTGGAAATCCATCACTTCATTATATGAGGGCTGAATTGTGGATGAAAGAAACATGAGCTCTCTTGAGTAAGGTACATACAATTGTTACAGAAAAAATGAATTGAGGTCCCACCACTTCTGCCTACAGCATAAGATATTGTCTCCAGTGCTCTTGCTTCTGGAGGTCAAACTGATGAGAACTGTTCATTTACATGTCATTTACATGTAATTTACATAACAGCAAAAACTGGCTGTGTACCTAAGCTACTGAACACCATTGAAAATTAAATACCTGATCATTCAGACTTATGGAAGAAAGAGGTAGAAACTACAGGAGGGACACAACCAACATTAACAACTGAACTGGGTTAATTCCTGAATTCATCATAGTCACTTCTGCAGTAATTGTTAGGATGCGGCCCTAAATGATGCTCCATCTAACATTATACCAGATGTATTGGCATGAACCTTGACTGGCTGCTGATTAAACTACAATTGTATCAAACCCACTCCCTTTTAGTCCATGACAGCCATGAGATATGGTCATTTAGGACAACAGAATAGTTACTGGAACTGCAGGCGGGCTTAAATACTGGGATTTCTGAGTAGGATAGGCTTGGTGGCGACAATGAAAAAGCCCAATTTCAAAATGTGAGAACAGTCAGAGGACCATAAGAAACAGGCAATTTCCAAGAAGATATAATTTGTCTGACAAAAGGATTTGTATATGTTGCGTGAAGGCCAGTTGCATGTGTACAAACCAAAGCCCATCTGTGTGTCTGATCCACAATTGTCTTCATGAGCATTTGTAAAGCCTCAATGAAAATGTGGGTGAACCACTTCTTTAGATAGAATATATACTTGTTATTCTCTTTTAGCTCAAGAACAGATAAATGTCACATGTTCCTACCAGGGAAAAAACAAGAACAAAAAAATACAAAAGAAAAAGATGTGGACATTTGCAAATATGTGAAAATCAACAGAAAAGGAAAATATTTTAAAAGTTAAAGTGTCAGAATACAATGTTTCTAACCTTTTTTTAATGCCATATGAACATGCTATTCCTTATTGCAAGCATAGTGAAAACAGGGAATGGTTAACCATGACTGACTTGAGACCTACCTGATTTTCAAGAAAGACATAGACCAGTAGAACATGTATGCTGTATTTATGATTGCATTTATTTCCACTTAGTTTCTACTGTTTCTACTTTCATGAGGCAGATTTTCTGGCTTTTTTCCCACTTTTGACTGCCTGTGCAACTAGTTAAAAGGGACATATTTCCATTTATCTCTTAACTGCAGTGATGGGATTGAAGATTTTTTAGAGTCATTTACGAATGTTTGACAGCAATCTTATCCAAGCATTTTCCATTTGCTCTCTTTTTTTCCTCAATTTGTATTTAACTACAGTCCACTTTTAAAAAATCATAAAAATACAGCTGCACAATGTTCTTCATTCAGAAAGAATTGAGAAAATAAACATAGAAGTAAGTCCGTATTATAAAACACTATTCAGAAGTGAACATAATTAAAACAGACAGGTGTTCAGGATTGTCCAGGAAACTGCCCTTTTACACAAGAGCAGTTTATACCTCATGGACACTACTCCATAAATGCCTTGAACTTTTCATTGTGAGGCTTGAGGTCCTACTTTTGGTTATGCTTACTGTATTTTCTTTTGCTGCATCTTAGCAGTAATATATGACACTCCTTTATAATTTTAGCCTCCATTTGTCTCAATCATTATATCTAAGACATCAATGGATTTATTGTGAAGGCAAGACAAAAAATGCTTGAAGAGTCAGTAAAAGAAATGAAAATAAAGCTAAATTATGCACTTTTGGGGATAATTACTTTGCTGTTGTTGATGATGTTGCTGTTGCTTTTTGCTTGTTTGTTTTCCAGAAAATGGAGGAATGTGAAGAGAAAATAATTTTGTTTTCATAAAGGAGTTTAAATTGAACAAAATCTTATATTTCCATGCAACAGCTACTAGAATCTCTCATAGAATACTAAAAAACATGCCTTTTTAGGACTGAGAGAATTAACCATCTTAAGGCAAAGTTGAGCAATTTTTAGTTTATGTGAAACTACAGAATGCTTCATTAAGGATTCTGGACTTCATCTCTTTTCCCAGTTTTCTGCTATCTCTGCAGGAAAGGTGCAGTGCTGAAATTTTCAATTGAAATAGTACAGTTGAAATTTTCCATTGACGAAGACATCTCCCCTCTGCTGTGATAGGATTTTAGGGATCTGACTGCTACCTGGGTGTGTAAGTCTAGCAAAACTGGACCTTAGTGTTGTAGGCAGTTCCATCTCATATTCCTAGAGAATTTATTCCTGCAAACCTTATACAAGAAAGAAAAAAAATCTTAGTCTGTGGTCTGCACTTTCTAGAACAGATTTCAGACCTAAATACTAAATGCAAATCTCTTGAGTAAGTATATGGAATATTGATGGGGAACATGCAGTTTATTGAGGTTGAAGCACCAAAAGAGTAGTTTTTGGTAAGTGTGAAAATCAACAAAAAACACCCCTCTTTTTTGTGGAACACAAAAATTAGAACTAATTTTTCTAGTCTCATTCAAATAGGCTTTCCTTGCTTGGCTCATTTCCATCACAATCATCCTCCTGGGAGTCAGAGAATTATTTCAGTGGCCACTTTGCAATAAAGGACATATGTAGTGTTTTAGTCTGTCAGGTTCTATTTCACATATATATTTCTTTCTGTGGCTAGTAAGCAACAATAATTTCTGCAAAAATAAGTATCCCATTGTAGTTCTTAATTCTTAATTATACGCTACCTTCTTTTTCCCCTTTCCCTGCTCTCCTTTCTCTCCCTTTCCCACCCATCTTAAAATTTTTAGCTATATTTAAATGTTCGCGAAACAGGTGGCTCAAGTATTTCCTCACCCTTACGGAGGCAACACAGACAGAATCTGTTCTATATCATGTCAGCCTTCACAAGTGCAGTTGCAGCTGTGTGTTGTGTATCACAAAAAAGAACTATGTTTTAGTTGTTATGATACTCAGTATAAATAATATTGATTATTTAAGGCTAAACATTACATTCTAGACACAGATGGAAACATGCTTAAGCTGCCCTGTTACAGTGGCTCCTTACCATTCCTTCTGGGTGCCACCAGCTCAAGCCAGGTATTTCTCCTGATGACATTTTGGCAGATAAAACATGACTGTTTGTTCTTCTCTTCCGTTCAAGTTACTTCTTGCTTACTCAGTTGCTTATTCTGTACTGAGAAAGAAGGACCAATGTCAGTAACTCCAGAAGGGTTTGGTTTGGGGTGCACGCTTTAGTGGGTGCTATCAGTTCAATCCCAGAGGGTATGTGGAAGTACTCATGAGCTGTTGTCCCCACGCCCTTCTCTTGTGCTTTATTGTTCTGACTGAGATGGAGTTAATTTTCCCTGTAGCAGCCCCCATAGTGCTGTCCTTAGGTAGACATGAAGGTTTTGATAACATACCAGTATGCTGGCTACTGCTGTGCAGTGCTGGTACCTCAGCAGTGCTGTCTCCAGCATTTTCTCCTCACAAGTAGAATGGGGATAGTCAGTTCCTCTGGAGAAAGGACATAGCCCAGGACTGCTGGCCTAAACTGACCAAATCATACCATGTCTGCTCAGCAATAACAGCTAAGAGAAAAGAGAATGAAGAGGCTTTCATTATTACAATGTTTGTTTTCAGTGCTATGCACTGAATCCCTGCTTCCTGGGAAGTGGTTAGACAACACCTACAGATGGGAAGTGCTTTCCTCTGCTTCCACACATGATCTTTGACCTTGCTGTTTTAAATTGCTTTTATCTTGTCCCATGAAGGTTTTTTTCCATCTTATTGTCTTCCCTAGCCCTCATCCTGCTAAGAAGGGAAATGATAAATCACCTTAGTGGGTACTTGGTTATCTGTCAAGGTCAACCCAACAGACCTTCCAAGTTTTAAGAGTGCTTACACTCTTGAGTGTACCCAGGGCTCAGCACAACAACTGCCTCATCCCTCCATTATTGGTGCCCTCCTACAGAAATGCAGCAGCTGATTTTTTTTTTGGTTGGGTTTTTGCATTCCTTTGAAATAACTTACATATCACTATTTTTGAAAACTTGTGTCATTTTGATAGAAACAGTATGCATTTATTTTCTAGTAAACAGCAGGTATTTATGGCTTCCACATCTGCTCAGTCTGCTTGTCCACTTGATGTTCTGCTGTATTGTGACTTATTTTACAAACACAAATCAAAGACAATATCCTTCTCTTGGAGAGCTTGAGGGCAATTTTCAAAGGAGCAGTATTCAGATAGGCAACCAACTTTCACTGCCTTCAAATGGATTGAGTATCTAATTGTATTTTATGCCTTTGTTTTAGGATGTAATAATCCTGTCTGGCAGCACAACTGGCAGCAAAGAATTCCTCAGTGATATCTATTCTCATACCTGAAGTCACTGACAAAGCATGGTTGCTTCCCTATCAGTCAGTTCTTACACTATGACCATAGGTATAAGACACGAAAAGGTTAGCTCTCTGGTTTTTGTTTTTTTTTTCCCTGGGACCTGGCAACGCTGACTAAATTCCAAAAAACAATAAAAAAACCCAACAAAAAACCAAACAAAAACCAAATAATAAAGGGTGAGATGGGGAGGTGTCTTGGGGTGATTTTATGATATGTATCCCCTATCACCTGCTCTATGCCTAGACATGAATCCTATGCGTTTCTGGGCCTTTAAAACTGGGTCCAAGAAAAAGGAAAACAAAAACAAAAACAAAAACAGGCTAACTTTTCAAAGCAGTTTTTTGTTCAAAGACACAAATACACATTCCCCTGCATTCTGCTGTGGCAGCAAGAGGGAGAAAGCACCTTTCCTGTTTTTAGCCTGCCTGCTCTCAGCTCCTTTTCTCAGGAGAGAGACAGCCTGCTAGCTGAGGCAAACTTTCTTTTCCCTGGAACTTTGGTTTCTTCTTCTCCTGTGGACTGTTCAACAACACCAGAACATTGGCCGGGAGACCTTACACCTCAGCCCAGAGGGGCCCACGCCAAACCCCAGCTCTGGAGAGGAGAGGGCTGCACCCACAAAGGACTTTGAATCTTCTCAGGTCTTCTCCGCAGCGAGAGACTTTATTATTTAACATTATTCTTTTCCTGTGCCTGCATACATTGTGTTTGTTAAAGAAATAGATTTTTTTTCCTTTCACTTTCCTCTGAGAAAAATTCTTTCCGAACCTGGTGGGGGAGGGATGGCTGAACCCTGCCTTCTATCAGAGGACATTAATTTCCAACATTCCTCCAAATTTGTCTCAAACCGGGACAGAAGGAAAAGGGAGAAAAGGGAGAGGAAAAGGAGAAACAGAAATAGGTCTCATGTCAGCAGATTTCCTAGAACATGAAAATAAAAGATGAAGGAAATTAATTTTTCATGAACTGCCTTCAGAATTCAGCTTCTTAATCTTACAGCCTGTTTATTACACTAAGGACTGCAATTACTTGCCATGGAGGGCTGAAGCACCAGTAGATCAGTACTCAGTAACCAAGTATTGACTAACACCTTGTCCTGTGGAGTAAGTTTCTTGTTGAACTGATGCTGAAAGTGGCATTTCAGACATCTTTGGTTCCTCATATGACTCATGTTTTTGATGCATTCATTGTGATATTCTTTCATTCAGAATAGAATAATTCTATCCCAAGGACTCATGCCTTTCTTCTAGTGCGATCATAGTTTTTTTAATATGAAATATGGCTCTATTTCAGCACCAAAATTCCTAGAAATCAAATTTATTAATAAAAGCCGAAAGCAGTAACTATTACTGACAATGGAGAGTGACCAGTCTCATGATCAAACAGCTTCTTGAATGCCAGGAGATCAAGAGTGTATTTGTATTACTGTCTGGTATTTCACAAAAAGTATTTTATAAGCATCAACACGTTGACAGAGCTGACTTAAAGAGCTGAAATAAAATAGCGACCAAAAATGAGATTTTCACAATCATGTCACTAGAAATGTCAACAGTGATTTGATGTCTTATATTAAATAGCTGCTTTGTTCATTCTTGTACAAAAAATATTGTACCTTACCATGACTGTGACAGGGATGGGAAAGACGGGACTAAAAGGATATAAAAGAAAGAAAGGAGACTGAAATGGTCAGGGTATGCTAACTGTTATGAATGGATGAGGTAGGTTTAAATAAGTCCCTGCCTTTTGCCCAGGCCTCTGGCAGCAGGCAGTCATGTTATTGAGGTTGCCAGCACCCCAAGATGCACTCTCATTTGTAAGTTCTTTAAAAATGGCTGATTCAGTCTTTTATAGAATGAATTATTTATTTAATAGACACAAAACTAACAGACATAAGACTTAGACTATTACTACACAGGAATAAGACAAAAGGTAATACTAGTATTATACACGTGGGGTTAAAGGTACCAATGAATTTACAGCTAGCTAAGAAATAGTATAACTTAGGGTCCAATGTTTCTTACCACCAAATTATTGAAGGGGCACACATTGAAATCCTTTCCCTCAATTTATGGAAAAGTAACAGCAAAGTTGTGTCCAAGCTTTGAGAAGAAATCATCTCGCATGTTCCCAAGGAGTGTGTAAGAGACTTCTGCCTCTGTGATAAACTGTAGTACTTTTATAGTGTAAAAACAGGCCTTTCGGTCACCTATTTTTTTTGTCTCTTCCCACATCTGTTAAGCTGGCAGACTTTTGGTGCCAGGAGATGAACCCACTGGGCCTTGCCCGCCTGGGTTATCTCTTCTATCTTCACCAACCACCTGTGGTGGGCAGAGGGGTGATATGCCCGGCCACACTAACTGAGTGCTAATTTGAGCTGTAAGATACAAAAAGGACTGCAGTGAGGTATGTGGTACCCAGCTTCCATCCACACCTTTGTTGTTGTTACCCAAATTGGAGGTAAAATTGTCTAAGTGGGGACAGTGCATCAGCCCACTCCGGGTTCACTCCAGGATACAAGCATGCTTCTCATGCCTAGTTAGTCTGTTCGGAGAAACCTGCATTAGGTTCAAAGTTTATCTTAGTATTAAAATTGTGCATATTAGCACTCAAATGTGCAGCCCACCAGTTGTTCAATCCACTAGTGGATCAACTCTACTGTAGATATAAAACTTCACATCTCACTTTACTTTACTCATCCCACCTGAGTAAAAGCCATCTTGGTAAGGATTGGGCTGATGATCTCTGTTGTTGCTGATGCCACCTTGGTTCTGGAAGAAACAGCAAATGTTGGGAGAAAGACACTGATGGAAAGAGAAGTGAGGAGGCCAAAGACATGAAGTGCCAGAGCCCTGATGGCACAAACAATACACTTGACCAGCCACTTTTGGGGTGTTCTGACTCACCCTGCTGTTCCAGTTTGGCCAAATTTATAAATATATCCTCTGAGAGAAGGCACAACCACCCCTCCCCCACCAGGTTTGGGAAAAAATAAATTTTCCTCGAAGGAAAGTGAAGAAGATAAAACTATTTATTTAACAAACACACGGGAAAGGAAAATAATGTTAAATGGTAAAATCTTTTGCTGTAGAGGAAAAACCTGGGAAAGCGTTTGAGTCCTCCCTTTGGTCTCCTCGGAGTTGGGGCTTGGCCCAGGGCCAAGCCCTCTGTGCCTGGTGGAAAGTCCTCCCAATGTGTTCTGATGTTACAGCAACCAAGCAGTCCAGTAGAAAAGGGAGAAAATCCGAAATTCCAGAGAAGGAAAAGTTCAACTCTCAGTCTCTCTCTGGAGAACAAGAAACTGGAAAAACTGGCCAAAAGCTGACTGCAAAGCCGCAAGCCGGGTGCTTCCTCACTCCCCTGCCGCAGCTGGGGAAAAACAAACCTGCTATCTTTATGTGACCTTGAACAAGCTGCAAACTGCTTTGAGAAAGTTTTGCTCAGTTTTTTCCTTCCCCTCTCAGGCTCAGTTTAGAGGCATAGAAAGGCACAAAAATTAATTTCTGGGCATAGGCAGCGATATGGGATACACATCATAAGGTCACCCCAAGACACCTGCTCAATGGCCCTGGGGCTGCATCCTAGTCTGGGGCTGTCTGTCTATGCTGAAACTGCCATTAGGGCTGCAGAGTCCATTGGAGCTGCAGGGTCCCTCCATGGAGCAATCATTATGATCTTCATGTATTTTAATAATAATTCATTTTCATCAGAAATCAGTTCACAGAGCTAAAATATTCTGATGATGAATTCTAATCTGTGCATGTCAGTATAGATTTTAAAAATGTGCCACATATTTTTAAACGAGGAGCAGCACTACACTCCTTGAGAATAATCACAGACGAGGTGCAACTAATCAGAGCCCTAGTTTACTTGTTCCTGAATAGCAGGTATTCCCAAAACTGAAATACCATGTTTGAGTTTCTGCTGAAAGAGGATTGGTGAGTGGATCTATTGTTTGAAGTCTGACTTGATTGTAGGCATTGCACACAGCAAAATTAAATATAAACCATTTAAA
Organism: Aphelocoma coerulescens; assembly: GCF_041296385.1. NCBI lineage: Eukaryota > Metazoa > Chordata > Aves > Passeriformes > Corvidae > Aphelocoma > Aphelocoma coerulescens. The sequence continues at coordinate 62,026,548 of NW_027184085.1, forward strand.
GGAAAGGTTTTTTTTCCCTACAGCACTACATTCTCAGATGTGTAAGCTGGGGGTTATCTTTGAAAAAAAATTATACAAATCCAACATGTCTCTGTGACCCTTTCCTCCTGTGTAAACTAGAGTACAAGTAATAGGAAAGGAAGTCTGCTTGAGGAGCTCTTCCTCCCAGAAGTCACCTGCCTGTGACTCCATCCTATATTTCTTGTCTTTCCTGAAGTTCTGTTTTACCTGATGCCCCTCAGTCTGGTCCTGCCACAAGGAAGATCCCATGCTGTTGATTCTTTCTTGACACTACTGTTGACACAATGTGCCATGATTTTTTTTTCCAAAAGCTGTGCACACACAGATTAATCTTGAGTCTCAACATTAATGCTGCAACAACTTCCCACTTGCACTCCAAGCCAAGCAACAGCAGCATACAGTGGATGCTCTGCTTCACAGTTTTTATAATTTGAAGTTGCTAATGAAAGCCACATCTGTTTGAGAGGGTAAAAAATCTCTTGTCCTCATCTTGGAAGAGTAGAGAGAGGTGGGATATTCTTTTTCACTGGCTAGAGTTAGTGCTGTCCCTTTCTGTCCCAGCTACAGCAGTAAAATCATGTGGTGATGGATCCCATCTGTGTACACTCAGCCAGCTGTATGCTGAGCAGAAAGCCATCAGCAAACTGTCAATCCTGAGAGGATGAGACTCTTTTTAAAATAAATCTTGTAGTGTCCTGAAGTTATTGCCTCAATTTATGAGGGTCTAAGATAAAGTCTGTTCTAAATAGAAGGGAAAGAACAGCATCTTCAATATGACTAGCTGGTAGCTCTTAGGGAATGCAAGATCTTTAGTGATGTCTACATATAGCCCTTTCTCTTGTAAGTTTACTGTATGCCTGCCAGAGAGGACTGATTATTTTTGCTGTTTGCTTCTACATCACTGACTTTTTAACCTAACCTTTTATGTCTGTTTTACATTTAGCCTGTTGCAGGATAGGTGTTCAGTCAAATGGTGGTTTCACTTAAACTAGAATAAATGTATGGGGCTGCAAGGTAGCCCAATTTGGCCTCTCCTGTGGACAAAAGTGAAATGAAATAGCAGAAGAAAGAAGGCAGCCTATTGCCACCCTGTGAAAGATATAGAAGTATATGATTTCAACTAATCTTCTACAGCACATTTTTCTTGGTCTTTCTCTTTATCTCAACACAAAGCAGCAGGGAGGAATGCAGGGTCAAAAATTGGCAAGTGTCCCAACATCCCTTCAATTTAAATTTATCTGAGAGCTCAGTCTTCAGGTAATCTGCTCACAAAACCAAAGAAAAGTGGGATGCTTTAAGTGTTTTCTCTGGAGATCAGGAGTAACATACAATCTGGAATACTCATGTGATTTTCACACTATCAGTCCTTTACAGGCCATCATATGTACAGTTCTTGTAGATTTTTTCATGTTCTCAATTCTACCTCAATATGAAATGTATTTTTCAATAGTTGTGACTCAACTAATAATTTCTACATTATCCCTTGATCACCTATGAATATAAACTTTAACACACTGTGCATTAATATCTTGAAATTCTTCAGGCTGCAAACAGGTTGAACTCGAATGAAAATCTTATTACATATGTTTAGTATTTTATATATGTGTCCATTTCATTAGCATTTAATGGCAAAACTCACAATTTTTTTGAGCTATAAAATCCATGAATAGGAAAGAAATTATTACTTTGAGGCTATAAATGCCAGGCACAGATAACATATAAAAAACCAAAAGGATGACAATTTTAACTGGCAAAGGAAGAAATAAAGAATGGTAAAATCAAGAACTATTGCTATTTTCCACACTGAAATGGTGGGGTCTGAGAAACAGAAATCTGGATATAGCCCAGAGGCAGTCCTGGCTCAGAAATGAACATTTCCTCATTTCTAGTGCCACATTTATTTCCCTTCAGTTTTGGGGGGAAGGGGGGGAACAGCATGGGGGAAAAAATGGAAAAAAATAGGGGAAAAAACCCCAAACAAAACAAAGAAAGAAAGAAAGAAAGAAACAAAAGAAAACAAACAAGCAAGCAAACCAAAACCAAAGCCAACACAAAAACCCCCCACCAAAATCTCAACAAGCCTGGCAGCCATATTCTCACTATCCTCCAAAGTTCTTTGTAAGATCTGAATATGGTTGTGCTCTGATCATATTCATTTGCTAAGGCAAAGCTCTGGCTGTTGGGAATTCTAGTACTGAAATGGTTATTATGACTTTGCTAAAGGCAGCTATTACTCTAGTTATCTAAAGACAAGGAAAGACAAGACCCTGCAAAAATGAGATTTTAATCACTGCGTTGTTTTATTTGATACTGATTTTAATCATTCCCCCTGCCTTGAGCCTTATTTTTATTAAATTACAAAATCTAAAAAGGCTTTTGAGACCTCCAAGCAGTTTCTGATTTGAAGTACTGAATTTGGATACTGTAGAATTTAAGTACCTGGAAGAACATTGCATTGCAAACCTTAACGCTTCTTTTATACTTAATATTTTTTTGTCTTTATAGAAATATATAGTAATTTACCAAACAGTCTTACAAAGTACATAAACAACTAATGCTTAAATGCAAGAAAATTAGTTTGTCCTCTGTAAAAAACAAAAGTAACCAGGTGTTTTGTCTTAGCACACTGTATAGCTCTGCTTATGATTATAAGCTGATAATGGTTTCATAGGACCTCTGTTGGCATGCCTATGTGGTCTCTTTGAACCCACACACCACTCATTGGTTCCTTAATTTTTCATTTACCCTTTTTTTTCCTGACTGTTTCTCATAGCTGTATGCTGTCCTTTGTCACCACTAGATTAAAACCCTGTAGAACTTTCACCAAATACCCTTAATGCAATAACATAACAGCACAAGATAAAGTAAGAAACCTACTAAACAACTGTAAGGGAAATACAACACTCAACATGTTCATTTAAAAATTGATTCTGGTCTATCCAGAAGGTAAAATTTCCTGCTTTGGTTAACATAAATCGGAAGAGATATAACCTAGAATTTGAGATAATAATTTAGAAGAAATATTTTATGGAATGAACACTTATTTTTCCCAATGTGCAAAAAACTGTTTTCACTGCCTGGTGGGTTAACTGAAACTCTTATTAAGACTTTATATATATGTAAATATATGAACAGATTAGCTGTTTCCATCCAGTAGCACATTTACTGTTTCTTTCACAGGGTAAGGTGTAAATTTTATCTGTTATACATTTGATAATTTACAGGACACTGTAGGCTACAAACGTTATGTGCTAGCAAAAGTATGACCAATGTAACTTGCTCTAAAAGGTTTAAAATTTTGTCAGTTATAACTACTGTCTGTATATGTAGAGATACTGTTTTCTGGATATCTGCCAGACTACATTTCCTTTGAACAGCCAAACAGCAGAGGGAATTCTGAGAATATATGAAAGTCATAGTGGACAGTGGAAAATCAACAAGATTATAAAATACAGCTAACCAAATTCACCCTTTTTCTTTGTTTGGAGATAATCATTCAACTTCAGTTAATAATACACTGTAGTAGCCAGTGAGTCCGAGGTACAATGAACAAAGAAAGGTCTCCAGTAAGACAGTCCCTAGTACCAGAGACTTCTGTCAGGTTAGGGTGAGAAGAGAAACCTCTCTCAGAATGCTTTGTGTTCGCTATGTTAATATACCTCAGTTCTGTGTTTCTGGTTGCCGTTGGCTGCCCCTCCCCCTTGCTACCTTATATGTTTCATGTCCTAGAAAGTTCTCCACTCCAGGTTGCCCCATTGGCCTTTGCCCCCCGCCACTCCCCCAGAGCTTCAGCATTGGCTCCCATTCCCTAGTCCTGCCTTTGTACCGCCCCCATGCCCTCAGATCATTGGTCCCTGGTGCTCACTCCACTCCCGTACTTAAACCTGGACCCTCCACTGTCTCTTGTCTTCACCTCTTGATTATTTCACAGTGTGGCTTCAATAAACTGCTCCCTTGGAACTCTATATGGAGACCCTTCCTGCCTCTTTGCCATCGAACCATATTACTGAAGCTATCCATGCGTTTGTGCATGTACGCGTGTGCGAGTGTGTGCTGGTCCTGCCAAGTGGCTTACGAGACACTTTTGGAAGACTGCATCACCTTCCACTCTGGCACAGAAGCCACGGAGCCCAGGTTAGGAATAATACACCAGCTCTGTACTCAGTGGCCATACAAAACCAAAATAAGACTTGAATTCATATTTTGAAAAAAAAAAACTTTTTTTAGCCTTGCATCCATTCACCTATCAAATTTCCTTAGAGTTTTGTCAATATGGCAGACAACCTAAAATCTATGAACTATTTGGGAATAAGCTCAGCCCATAGACGCAGAGTGCTTATTTTCTGATGGTGTTAATGATTTTCTTGCTCCCAGGTCATCTCCTTCCCTTGATTCATGTTACGTTGTGATGTGCGTGTTGCATCCACTAAATGCCAAAAGAATACAGATTTGTACGGTCTATTTTTTCCCTTACCATTTATCACATTTTCTTTATGTTAAATGAACGACTTCCTACTCTTCACACCAGGACTGACTATGACCATGAAATTAGTATTTAAAAAGCCCTATTAATTTATTTAGTTCATCTGCCTGCAGATGTAGGTTGGTACAGATATAGCACTACTGAAAATGAAGGGATAGTGCAGCTATTTTTCTTTTATAAATCACTTATGGAGAATGCATACATTTATTTTACTATAAATATGTAGTATTTATAGTTTATTTATAGTATAAACAAAGTTTACCTCTCATTGTGGGTTAATAATGCATGTGTGTTTCCTGTTGCAGCTCACCGTGGTATATCTGATGTAAATGCAAAATTTCTAGGTTTTGTGTACCTTGTGCTCTTGAAGAACCAAAGGATCATGTTCTACCTATATACCTCCAAACAGTAATTTTAGACTCCTCTCCCAATTACATTCTTCTTCCCATACATTCAAATGTTTTGAAGTTACATCTTTTGAAGTTTAGATTATCAAATTCAACCTCCCTCCTACAAATTTTGAAACACTTTTTTTACACAGATTTTAGGTGAAAATGTAATAGATACTTAGTTTATGTATCCCTTATTTTTTCTGGTTCCTAGTTTATATGTTTTCCAAACTGATGCTTAGTTTATCCATAGTTTTACTGTGCCATCTAACAGAGTAGCCACAGGCTCTACAGTCATGTGCTTTTTTTCCATTTGTGCTTTATATCTCCTTGAGGTTGATTACAATCAAATCAATATTTTTAAATTGTAGGATGCCATAATATTCTTGCTTTCTCAATAAAGTGTTTAGAGTGTCACCAAATTTTGTTCTTGTCAATAAAATCTGACCACTCGCACTCCACATTGTAAATAATATTTTCAGCCTTTTATGTTTCTAAATTAGTAGCAGTTAAAATAATATTTCCTATTAAACTGATTGTTCAAGAGATAACCTATTGATTTCAAAGACTTGCTGACTGCTGGCTGATCAGAGACCAACATCCATCTCACTTAACGATCTGCTCTTTGGTTAGTACTAACAATTTTTACCATATCATTGAAAGCTGAATGCTTTGTCTTTTAATCTGTTCACTGCTTATTTTTTGATGATGTACAATCAGTCTGTTTTATTCGAGAAATCCCTTCCTCAAGTAAGGTTTTTTTTAATCAACAATGATAACACAAGCTGATCAGTATTTTTAATTACAGTGCTATGAGTTGAGGAGAATGAGATAAATTATCATTAATTCAATACTAGTGTAAGATCATAGAATCATAGAATCATAGAATCATAGAATCATAGAATCATAGAATAGTTTGGGTTGGAACAGATCTTAAAAAATCATCTAGTTCCAATCCCCCAACACAGACAGGGACACTTTCTACTAGAGCAAACTGCCCAGAGCTCCATTCAGCCTGGCCTTGAAGACTTCCAGGGATGGGGCAGCCACAACTTCTCTGGGCAACATGAGCCAGTGTCTCAACACCCTCCCTATAAATAATTTCTTCCTAATAACTAATCTAAACCTACTGTCTTTCAGTTTGAAACTATTCCGTCTTGTCACATTCATCCCCCAGCCCCTGTTTTTTTACTGGGGATTGCCCCAACCCCAAACCAGCACTTTGCACTTGGTCTTGCTAAACTTCCTGAGATTTCCATCAGATCTTGTCCCAGTCCCTCTGGATGGCATCCCATTCTTCAGAAGTGTCAACCACATGACTCAACTTGGTATCATCAGCAAACTTGCTGAGGGTGCACTCAATCCCTTCATCTATGCTGCTAATGAAGATATTAAATAACACTGGTTCCCATATGGACCCCTGAGAGGTGATGTCCATAGGGACAGTGAGCCATTGACCTGTTGGATGCAACTGTCCAGCCAATTTCTTATCCACCTAACAGTCCACCCATTGAGTCCATGTCTCTCCAATTTAGAGAGAAGGATGTTGTGGGGGATTGTCAGAGGCTTTACGGATAAATGACATCTGTAGCCCTTCCCTTCTACACTGATGTATTCACCCCATCATAGAAGGCCACAGGGCTGGTCAGGCAGGACTTGCCCTTGGGGAGGCTGTGCTGGCTGTCTCGAATCACAGCCCTCTCCTCCATGTGCCTTAACACAGCTCCTAGGAGGATTTGTTTCATGAATCTCACAGGCACAGAGGTGAGGCTGACAGGTTGGTGGTTCCCAGGGTTCTCCTTTCCCTATTTGAAGACTATTACAATGTTTCCAGTCACCTGGGATTTCACCTGAGCACCAGGCCTTTTTAATAAGCATGAAGAGTGTTTGACAACTACATCAGTCGATGCCCTCAGGATTCTGGGATACATCTCATTGGGTCCCATAGACTTCTGTACATTCAGGTTCATCTGTTGGTCATGGACCTGATCTTCACTTATGTTGGCAAACACTTTGCTTCCAAAGCTCACATCCTGCTGTCCATCTGCTCAGAGGTATGAGAAGAAAGGGTGACATTGAAGACAGAGATTAAAAAAGCAGCTGAGAACCTCAGCCTTCCCTTTGTCCATTGTTACTGGTTTTCCAGCACTGTTTATCAGGGGTGTTCACCTTCTTTTACCTTCCTTTTCTGATTAACACACCTGTAAAAAGCCCTTGTCATTATTTTTTGCATCCCTTACCAAGTTCAGCTCCAGCTTTGCTTTGGTCTTCCTCATCCCTACACAACCAAGCTTCATACCTACCGAGCAAAAAAGAAGGTCATGTCTCAACTTTCAAGAATTATAGGAAAGAATTGCAAAAGTGGAACTGACAAATATTTTGAAAATTACAGTCTTGCAAAAGTAACATATTCTTCAAATGGATGCTGTTATGTGGGGCAGATGTGATGGAGATTGAAAATATATTCTCAACGATCAAGAAAATTTATTTAAAATTCCTCAGTTGAATATAAAATAAAAATTTTTATGCTAAAGTATTTACATAGAAGATATAAAAAATCATCTTAGCTTTTAGTAGGCATGACAGCAAGGCAAATGAAACTGGTGTTCTAAAAATGGGAGTTACTATGAGTGAATTAGAAATCTCAACGGATTTAATGCATTCAGGTGTGAGCAACTTTGAAGGTACATCCCTGGATTGTAAATAAGTAACATATGACAGTAAAATAGCAAATTGTTTTGACTAAGTTAAGCAATCAGAATAATGTATCTGGAAAAGGCCACGAAATGCCCATGGTTAAGACAAGAGAAAGACAAGATCCAGAAACATACAAGCCCACTAGCCTGATTGCAAAAATGTTCAGAATTTTTATGCAAATCTTGAAGGAAAGTTGATTAAAGACCTTGGGGAGGGCTGAGGGGTGAAGGGAAGGGAACCTGTTACATAAACTCTGTAGCAGAATTGTGTTATACTAACCTGATATTTTGCTTTGATGTCTCGTGGACAATAGGATTTTGCTCAATATAAGCTACTTAGGTTTGGTTAAGCATTTAAAATAGCAGGACAAGCAAAATTGTCAATGAAATTGGAAAAATAGGCTTTAGCAGATGACCTGGAAAGAACTTACCTTAGCAATGATGCTGAAATAGCAGATATTTGCTCAAAGTTTCTTAGTGATGGTTCTGAAGGTTAAAGCTGGAGACATCCATTTTAGTAGAATAAAAGAAAGCTTGGATTACTGTCGGGGTCCATTCTCCCCACCATGTAGCCCTGGGAGAGGGGCCCTGAGGAAGGCATGGGGTTTCCCTGCCCCTAGGCAGCCTCGTTCCCCATGGGTTGTTTTGTGTTCCCCTGTGCGGGCAAGGACCCTCGGGCCCCAGGACTGTAACAGTTCCTTGGCAGATCCCGGCCATGCAGCTGGAGAAATAAACATCTCTGAAACATCTACCAAGAATCAGCCCATATCTATTTCTTTTCCACGGGCTGCCTTGTTTGATACGCATGTTACAGTAATCCCCACTGTAGCAGACTACCTCGAAGACTGGAGCCAAAAGGATAAACAGAATTAAAATCTATAAAAGAAAGTGCAGAGTAGTGTTTCTAGGTACCAGTATTTATGCAATAAATTTTAATGCAATCAGATGAAAAAAAACAGCTGTAATCAATTGCAGAATTACTGTGAACCATCAGTATGCTGATGTGAAGACTGTAGGCATGATCTTAGAATGATCTGGGTGACATACTCTCTGTGAAATTATGAAAACTATTAACATCACAGCACAAGGAGTTGGTGAGACCCATATAAAATACTCTTAATAATGATCAAGGACACATTCTTTTACCATTAAATAATAGTATCACTGAAAATTTGGGGACAGGAATGAAGATAAAGTGAATGGGAAGATACCATCTGAGAAGGAACAAATAGAGCAGGGCTTAGATGGCACAAGCACAAACAGGTGGCTGCCTATGAACTGTAGAAGAAACTTTTCATGGCAACACGTCAGAGAAGTGAGTTCCAGAACACTCTGTTTGCAATAGTAGGAGACATAGATGAATGGCCCAGAAGGATCTTTCCTGTGCTGAGTCCTATAAAATAATTTCAGACTGGCCACTGTTTTCAGTATAACAAAATTAGCCCAAAGTTCCTCATATAGAGATATTCATTTTAGATAGCCATTACAATTCTGAGCTTCCTGAAATTATTTCAATATTAACTTCACTGAAAATATTCATAAAACTGTATTTAATGCAGAGGGCTATTATTTATAGGAAAATGTCAATAACAATATCAGCTAAAATTTCCCTCTGCATAATAAAGTAATATTTTGTATTTATTTTCCTCTTTAAGTTCTTTTTTCCGGTACTGAGGAAACTAGCATAGGCATGACTCAGAACTTCTGTGGTGAGGAATGGACTGAGGGAATATCGTTTCTTCTTTCCCATTTTGGCTATTTAATGATAAAGTATTCTGTAAGATGTGTTCATGTCAGAGGAGCTCTAAGAAACTGACAGTTAAGGTTGTGTTACAGGTACAGACATTAAAGTGAAGGGGTAGCTTTGCCATTTTTCTTTATACAGGTCACAACAGTGCCACAGAAATATAATCTCACAGAAAAGCAAAAAAAATCATTTTAATTGCAGCATGAAATTCTTCTCTTAAAATAAAAGAATTCTTCAAGTAGAATGTTCTCAAAGAGCTTGGAAAGTGATTTTTAATACTGACCTCATTTAAAGAAAGGAGTGTGTTCCTCACTTTAATTCTGTTTAATCTTTATGGTACAGAGCTGTGTTTCAGAAATATTGCCCATATTTTCCTTTCCCCTTTTAAATTTGCTACCTCTTTTCCCTGATTAATTTATGAAAATTTATTTGACTCCAATAAATATAGCATTATAAAAAAGCCAAAGAAGAACAACAAGCAGATAAATTTAACAAGTAGGACTAAAGAAACAAAGAGAAAACTTTTAGATCTTTATTTTAAAGATAGAACAGCACTTAAACCACATGATGTTCCTTTAAGATATATTTGGTTTGTACAAATTTGCTCAATTTATAAGTACAATCTTACTAAAATCTGTGAGAGCTTCAGAGACAGTATGGTCCTAAGGAAAAAACTATGGCCTCAATTGCTTCTATGTAATACAGCTCGAATTTGCCCCTGAATGTCAACATTCTCTCTAAAGTTCTCATTTAACACTGTGTCAGGTCTGGAATTAGTGTGATAATTGCACCTTTCTCCTTTCCTTTTTACTTTTTTTTTTTTTTTTCCTTAAAGTGGATTGACTTTATCATTAAATCCAAGACTGTTAATGGCATTTGTGTATTGTGGGAAAAAATTAAAGCATTCCCACTAAAACAGAACACGTAGAAGATAGAAGATGGTTGGCTTGAAGTGAATCTAAAATCTAGAGCAGACTGTAACTAGGATGGAATTGCACTGGGTAAGGGTGCCTGAACATTGCAGCTACTAATTATAAATCAAATTATATCCATAGGGTCTCTGTCTACAAAGCTGAAGGAGCATTTCTCCAACTCCTTCACTTCTAGATCAAGTTACTGTAAAACACAAGATCTCCAGGGATGCTGCTGCAAGTGAAAGGGGAAATACGGATTTTTTCAAGGGTTCCCTTCTGACATAAACCCCTCTGGGCCAAAAAAAAAACCAAATTCATAAGTAATCAACTTAGCCATCATTAGTCATGACATACACATGACAGCTAGGGAATTTTGTTACAATAACTCCAGTTTACTAAAACTGTGCTAAAAATAAATGATTTCCTAGTTTGTAATAAAATTCACTCTCCACAAAATATGCAAATCATGGTGGGAGTTTTTCAGTATGATTCAGCTTTCAAATCTCAAGATCCAAAACCAGGCTCCAGGATGCTCTATTTAAACTGTCAGTTTCATAAATCTTAACCATTAATTAAAATAAAATGTAACATTTCCTGCAAATAAAGTCAAAGCATGCTGTTCTGAGACTAAATTTAGAGATTGTTCCATTTTGACTTTAAAAGCAAAAACGCAGTGCAGAGACAGAGTGAATAGTTAGTTCCCTTGCATGCAATTGCTCCACAGTTTAAATAATCAAGGGTGGAACTTTGACATGGATATCACTGTCAGCTCACTGAGCAAATGTGTATGAACAAGTTCATGGTCTCTCTGCTAGGCTGTTTCTCATCAATTGGGACAAATATATGCCTTTAGATTGTTAGCAAGGGCAATGAAGATACCTGAATCCCAAAGACAGTCTAAAGATCTCTAAATGTTGTACCACAACCTTTCAACTAGTGTTATCACTTCTTCTACCTATATAAACCTACCAAATATGCAAGTACTTTTCATGGTGCAGAGTGCATAAAACATCAGGCCACTTACAAGATGAGGTAAGCCATCTACCCACAAGATTCCTGGCTGATGACTGTGTGAGAAGGCTCCTGAATAGATTTTTGTGCAGGACAATATTATACTAAGGGGAAGATCTCTTCCATAACCCTTGACTGACCGACCACCTGATGACTTCTCCTGCATTGTGTTTTTGCACAATTATTTTAATTATTTGTTTTGCTAAAAATAAAAGTATTTTTGTAGTAGAGAACAAAGTATGTCTCAAAGTGGGCAGAATTACAGTATTTTGAGGAATGCATAAGAACATTTGATCAAAGAAAAGAAAGCATACCTCAAGAGACCTGTACTCTATCTGATGTATTTTTCAGAGCAGTCCCTCTTTGAGAGCACTGTGGACTATTCTGCACTGTGTATATGATTTGATTAAAGCTACCTGCAAACTAGTGAGATGCAACTCTCCACTACCAGCATAGTGCCATACACCACCTGTCTCTTTTGTTATGCCTCATATGTTGTCTTTGAGCTCACTATAAACTTAGAAAAATAATTTCTCTAGATAAAAAGCAAGTTGCTTCATATACCTGTAAATAATGAATGTAACATACATGACTCTGAGGGACAGTAAACAGAGTAGGGAATTTGAACTTACTTGGGCTCATATTACACTCTAGATATTTATATTGTGTCATATATCTTACTGTGTGATATATCTTACTGTTGAGATATGTGATGGTCAAAAAACACCCACATTTTCTGAGAAAGGGCATTATCTTAGCTTAGTTGCATCCCTGTGGGACTTCTCCAAAATGCTTCTATTATGGAGCAATGCTCAAATGGTATTAGGCTCTCCTGATTAGTCAAGTAATCAAAAGATGGCTGCTTAGGTGGAAATGTGACAGCACTGTACAGTATCTATTTGCTCTTGCATAATTTATAATTCCTGCCACAATCTATGAAATACAGATTCATAGAAGTCGAGTTGAAGTGTTTAGGTCCATGCTTAGTTTAGACTGTATTTCTCCATTCCTCAGGAGAGTTGGTTTCCTTTCTCTTTACATGCACCTTTCAACTTTGAAATTACCTCTTACCTGGTATCAACTGAAGATAGAGTTTGGTCATTTTTAAAGCCAGCAGCACCATGTATATCTCTTGTTCTTATATTTTCACTAGCCATCATTTTTGAAATTTAATATTATGATAATCTCTTTTTTGTTTTCTTAATTTCAGCATCTCTGTGAGTACATGTGCGTGTTGGGGGAGGTGGGGGCACGGAGATATGAGTGTGGGGATTGTAATGTCAAGTATTCAACCATGTCCATTATTAAATGTCAGCTTTTCACATTTTCAACCTTTTATAGACTTCCATTGATGTCTGTGTAAGTGACAGCAATAACAGAAAATAAGGATAATTTCTGTAATTTGGAAGCAAAATTTTCTGACTTCACCTGTTCCCATAGGATTTTGTTTGAATGCAAAGCAGGTATAGTAAAAAGACCCATTCTGACCTTGTAGGTGACCAAAAACTGAAGCAGATAGATGTTAAGAGTCTGATTTCAGCCTAGGTAACACTTTAATTTTTAAGAGAACTAAGACATGGACAAATATTAGATTCATTTACTTATTGCTAATATGTAAGTGCAGACTCTTTGCACATATTTAATTATAAATGAAGAGAGGGTGAGGAGAACGATAATAGTACATCTCTATTTAATTAATTACACATACACAAATATACCTTAACATATATACACATATGTACAGACATTTAAAATTTTCCCTTCCCTCAAATATATAGGCAAGCATGGTTTTTTTCTTTAGGTTCTAAAAATTATGAGTCTTTCAAAACTGCCTTTGGAATCTCTCTATATGAAGACTATCTAACTTTAGAATGATACTTACACATTATACATAGTTATTAAATAATTATATTTTAACTGACCTTTGGAATCAATGAGACTACTAAGCAATAAAATCAGATTTGGGCTTCCCAAAAATCTTAAGCTGAACAGAATGTGTCACAGAATCACTGAATGGTTAATGCTAGAAGGGATTACTGGTCGGCTCATCTCATCCCAAGGAGGATCTTCCTAGAGGACACTGCATCGAATTGCATCCAGATGGTTCTTGAACATCTCCACTGAAGGAGCTTCCACAACCTCTCTGGGTAACCTGTTCCAGTTCACAGTCACACACACAGTAAAGAAGTTCTTTCTCATGTTCTTGTAGAACTCCACATGTATCAGTTTCTGCCTTATTGCCTCTTACCCTATTGCTTGGCACCACCAAGCAGAGCCTGGTCTATCCCCTTAACACCCTCCCTTGAGGGCTGAACTCTATCTGCCTTTCATCATAAGAGAGATGCTCCAGTCCCCTCATCATCTTTGTTGCCCTCAACTGGACTTGGTCCAGGAGCTCCATGTTTCTTCCTTGGGGAGCCCAGAAATGGACACAGTACTCCAGATCCAGCCTCACCAGAGCCCCTTTTTATTGCTGTCAAAAAGAAATGTAGGTTAGCTGGAATTTTGAGCATTAATCTTGCTTCATGTCACTTATCTTCAAATTTTAATGAAGTTAACGATTGTAGAGAATACTTAGTACTTTGTAGGAATTGTTAGGCAACTCATGGGAATATGTTCTTTGTTAATTATACTTTCTTTGATCTTCAGTATTTAAAATTCAGACCCCCCATCTTGTAGACATTTATGCATGAGAATGGTTTTTCACATGTACACACCATAGCTAAACTCAGTGGAACTACTCAGGTATCAGAGAGTTTAAATACCGGAATCATTGACTAAATATCTGCACCAGTGGAAGCCAAACAAAATTTTATCCAAATAGTTTGACCAATGTCATAGCAATTTCTTGCAATGTTGTTGTGACATTAAAATTAAAAGGGTGTATTAAATGTAGAGTGAAAATTCTGGCAATATAAATGCAAATTTTATTTGCATTATGGAATTAGACCTCTCTCTTCCCCATTTCAGGTGAGGATTTTCTTTTAAGACTGTTTGATAAGAATAGCTGGTCTTGAGGAAGAACAGGCTTTCAGAAGGAAGGCTCAAGGGAAGAGCAGGGTGGAGAAGAATGAGGCAGCCAGAGCCCAAAGCACTTGGCTAAACTGTTCTGCATCTTTTAAGGAAGGTATTTTCTCTTTTAAAGCTTTCAAGTTTTGATTGTTACATTATGGGGTATGGTAAGAAATTATTTTTTTAAAAAATTAAAAAAAAACATACAATCATCACAACTGATGTACACTGAATTTGAAAACAGATTCCTATAACCAATTTCCTTTAAGATTTAAGTGAGTTCTAATATTCTGACAAAACTATAATTGATATTTACTATTTAAGTTGCAGAATAAAAATGCTGCTGTTAAGAGATGCTTTGAAAGTTACTTTTGAGACACAACCCATGTTCATTGGTGGGGTAAATATATGATGGAAATTTTCAAGATGTCCAGTGAGACACTTCAATCTTTAAAGCCTACTTTAGGTCACTGTGAGACCAAGGAAATGTATGCAGAATTTAGTTGCCTGCTCCTCCCAGCAGCCATCCTGTATACTTTAAGGAACTCCTGCTATTGACCAGGAAAGCTGTGATTTGTACCCTTGAAATATTTGAAAACATGTTAAATCAGGAGTCAGCTTGCAAATTTATTTGCAACCAAAGGTAGATCTCCAGAGAAGAAAAGACGTCATGGCAAACTCCACAACAGCAATAAGGATAATAGTTGTGGAAATGCCTTACTCTGGGGCACTGGGTTTCCTAAATTGCAGTCTAAAAATCTCTGCAAATCTTTATTTTGCCTGGGGAAAGCTAGGTGCCTTAAAGTCAGCTCCAAACCAGCCCGACAAACAGTGACCCAGAGAAATTCAGCCCTGTCAGAAAAGGCCTTGAGGGGGATGAAGTGGTCAGAAAGTGGTTGTCATGCACCTTGCCATGGACATCAGGCTTCTGACTCCTGACTCCATGAGACAAGGTATTCACTGTCCACAGACCAGGAAGATAATTTCTGAAGACACATTCAAATCTCTTTCTCTCAAAAAAGTGAGAAACTAGTTCACTTCTTTTGCAGTATCACTACCTAGATGTCTCCTTTTCCTTCAAAACCTTAGGCAGTCTACGTAGCATGAGGAAGACTGATAGTTTTTCTTCTGTTTAAGATGTCTCAAATAATTTAAAATGACCACATTGAAGAATTACATCTGGGATACATTTACAATGATAAGGGTAAAAGAGAGGGTACATGTACATCCTTGTACCTTCTCTTAAAATTTATGTGTTTCAGCGCAGAGAATGAAAATGAAGAGATAGTCGTGAGAAACTAGCATAGAAAGAAAATATGTTATGCAGAGAGTATAGCAAGATACAAACTAATTTAAAGATTGGTTTGACATGGTTTCTTATTTGTATTTCCTTTATTTAGCATTTTCACAGATAGTCCTTGGTGATTTCAACCGAATTTTGTATAGATAGCATGTTACTAATATTAAGTAATTTAATAAAAGCTAATTCTTATTCACATTTATGGAAAATCGAAAGCAACTCTGTTAAATATTCTTTTTATCTTATATTTATAGAGCATATACATTATTTCAATGCCATTTCAAAGGATTTTAGTGCTGATACACTTGCACGTGTTACACTTATAGAATGTAATGGGAAATGATATATCTGAAGCAAAAGTATAATTTTAAAACATGCAGAAGAAAGATCAAGTGAAAACATTACTAAAAAACCTAGTGACCACTCCCTGAAGGTGTCACAGGCACAAACAAATGACCTTATTATCTTTTTCTTATTTCAGCTATTTCAAAATGCATTGGAATATTAAATTTTTGAAGATACTTCTGCAATTGTAACAGATGAATTAAAATTCTTTCTTTAGCTATATTGTTTTCTTCTTCCCAAACTTTGGATTTGAATAAACTGGACTTCACCAATAGTCTTCCCAATGTAGCCCAGACTTCATGGATAGACTCTGTCGTGGTTCTCAGCTGTCCATATTCCTAATAGTTCACACTGGGGGCCCATAATTTAGAATATTGTTCTATTGGCTCATCTGTCAAGTTTTTGTAGTTTTTTTTTTTCCTCCAAGAAAATCAAGCCTCTCAAGAGAAGTAGGCGATACAAAACCTAGATTTTTATCCAGACACGGTGATGAGATTGACCTGGAGCATAAACTTGGACGAAGTATCTGAGTAGCACTGTAAAGTTTAAACAGAGCCTGCGGGAGTCCATAAATGGCTGTGTACTCTTTATTGAGGTCAGTGAACACTGAAGAGAGGGCTAAAATGGGGTGATTGTGTCTGGGTAGCAAAAACAATTTAAATTTCCTGGGAGACACTTCAGATATTCTAATTTAGCAACTACCTGCTCCTTCAGAATAAAGTGGGTACTTAGACAGAGAAAATAGACCCATGAAAGCTATTAAATGATTACCTTAA
The DNA here is from genome assembly GCF_041296385.1 of Aphelocoma coerulescens. Taxonomy (NCBI): domain Eukaryota; kingdom Metazoa; phylum Chordata; class Aves; order Passeriformes; family Corvidae; genus Aphelocoma; species Aphelocoma coerulescens. Next base: position 62,043,242 of record NW_027184085.1, read on the forward strand.
TACATATAGATATAAAACTAGCTGTAATAATACATTCTTGGTGACTAGATGTGGGTGGAAGTGACCCACAACAGACTTTTTATGTCTTTCTGTGCTATGCCTCAAGTCACACATTTTATGTAACTCCAGTACCAAGTCAAGGGTTCCTGGTCAGAAACGTCAATTGCTTCAACAAATGCATGTCTTTACCTTTCATCACCATGACTAAAGGAGTGTGTTTCCACCAGCCCAGATTACAGCAAGAAAGTTTACAAAGCAATAGAAAAAGTCTCCAGTTCTCTGTAAAGAGCTTTATACCCAGGCAGCAGGTTTTAATGTAGTGTGGCATGTTTTGGAGCAAGGTGGTGACATATACAAGTAATCTTTCTGACTGCCTTGGTTTCCATTAAAGATTATAGAGTGTAGGTGTGGTTGTCTAGCAAGTCAGTGGCTGTTTGGGATTGCAGATAAAAAATCAGAGTCTTACAGGACAGTATGAGAAATAAATTGTAACAGCTCAACCTCCCTAGAATACATCTTTCATCAACTCCTGGTAATGTTTAAAGATGAATTAATCTAGAAAAAAAAAATTGTTTGTCCATAGGTCAGTTTTTGGGTAATTTTCTTGATATTTGTGGGGCAACTTGAGCTCACAATTCAAAGTTTTCCTGCCTGGGGCAATACTTCTATCTTGATGTGACTACAACCTAAATAAAACAAGAGGGAATGGATTTCATTTTTGATGCTGCATGCTATTTACAATGTTCTAGAAAGGTATTTCAGAAAACAAATCTCTGTACTGTAACCAAACACAGACTTAAAATGGTTGGAATTGACTAGAGGAGTCAGTCATGAACTCTAATGTCCATGTGTTGTAGGTTAACTTTTGCAGCAGCCAGGAGGAGCACGCCCAGGATCCTGGAGTTACTCTGTACCACTGCACCCCACACAAGGGGGTTGCTTCTTTTTCTGGTTAGCTGGAGTGTGTGGCTGGATAGTGCTGGGTTCCACATGGAGAGCACTCGAATGTGAATCATTTGTCTGTCTCATACACTCTATTATTAGTATTGTTGCTACTGTTAATTTTTTATATTTCATTGCTGTTTCCAGTAAATTTTTCTTATCTTAATCTGTGGTCTTTGCCTTTTGTGCCTCCAGTTCTCCTCTCTGTCCTGACGGGGGCTAGTGGGGTGGAGAGTGGGTGAGTCCCACGTGTTTTCAGTGGGAACACTAAATTAGGGAATACCATTCCTAAACTACAATAACATGTTGCTTTATCTTGCCACCAACCTTACGATGCTACCTATCTGGCCCCCTGGCATGAGGTGTGGAAAGCATCAAAGTAATGTCACAGTAATTTAAGTCAATGACAGCATTTTTCAACCTTTCTGGAAAAGGGCACCCAGAAGAGGATATTTTGCCTATTCACCATTTCCACAGTGCTATATCTCACATACAATTAGACTACAGGACAAAAAGCTCTGTGGCTCTTGCACAGGGTGTCTGCTTCCAGATTGTTCCCACTGATTTTTCCTCTGCAGCTATGTGCAAGAGTGTTGCTGCCTGTTGGCACTTGTTCACGCAGTGCCCCTGTGGCCTGTAGTCATTCTCTTTCTGATATTCAGTCTATTTTGCATTGGGCACCATAACCTGGTGACATACTCTTTTCAGAATATCACATATTAGAGTCCCCACCATTTTACAATAGAAATGTTGACACTTTTGATTTAGCCATAGTTACACAGTAAGTAGAATACAGAACTTGAAGGGGGAGAGTCTTGTATAGTTAAATTTTGTGTAATTAAAACAATTAATGATAACAATTGAATGAGAAGTGAGAGCCCACTAGGAGTACAGGATTCAGTTCTGGGCTCTCAGTGTGAGGAGGATATGCAGCTACCAAAGAGAGCCCAGTGAAGGACCACTGTGGCATTAAAGGGGTGGGAATATTTCCCATGTGAGGAAAAACTGAAGGAAACATTTTTTCACTGTGGGGTGACTGAACACGGGCACAAGTTGCTCACAGAAGTTGTGGAGTCTCCACCCCTGGGTTTATTCATAAGCTGTTTGGACATGGTCCTTCACAACTTACTTCAGGTGATCCTTTTTAAGCAGCAGATAGTAGGAGAAGATGACTTCCAGAGGTTCTCTTACAGCCTCAACCATTCTGTGGTTCTGTGATTCTGGGAAAAGCAAAGAACTGTATCTTAACTACATAAAATTCCTCAAAGGATATTTAGGAAATAATCCTATTAGAAAGGAAATACAAAGGAGTGTGTTTACTGAAAGCCTGAAAAGTGAATCAAAACTTGTAAAGCATATTGACTACCAAGAGGGTTAGAAAGGCAGCAGAATGAATATATCTTGAGGCTGTCCCTCTTTATGTGCTCACATCTGAGCCTGTGCACTAACTCTCTCTGACTGCTTTGTAGCAGAGCGAAAGAGTAATTGACATTCTAGTTAACATAGGCTGAAAAATGACCTTGATTCGTCACTTTGTCCCTGGCTTAGCAGGGTATCAGGGTTAAAGAAGGTCACTTGATTCAAAATCTGCCAATATTTTATCCTAGCAAAGACCAACAAAATGACTGCAATACTTTAATTTTTATATTGTTTACTAGTTAATAAATTGAGGGAATTCATAGACCAATATTAAAAGATTTAGGGTTTTTTTTCAGACTTTAACTCATTCTCTGTATAGTTTTTCTTTTAAAGCCAATTTGAAATTATATATTTTCAATTATCTATTCTGGACAATTCTCTGGCAAAAAAGATAGTTGTGATGGCAACATGCCTAGTTTTTGTGTTGCTGTGGTGTGACAGACTGGCATTTCTCTGTCAGTGTTATTTATATCTAAAAAAGGAGTAGGTTTTGAGTAAAACATAGAAATGAAAGATAGCATATGTAGAATAGACCTGGTTTTATTTTTGCTGTGCTTGAATTCAAGTTATTATATGTTTCCCACACTTTAGTATCCAGAGAACGTTTACTACATGCAAGTACTGAAAGAGGTAGAAATACTCTCTTCATTGTGTAGGTGTCTAAGAAGACTTCACATAACTGGGAAATCCAGCCAGGAGGGAGAAGTTGAATGCTTTTGCTAGTACAGCCACAATACAACAAAGAGTCTACAGTACTGACCTTTAAATTGTGGCAATTAGAAAATCTCTGCACATTTCAGTGTATCATCTTACATTTGTTGAATCTGCTATATATTTCCTTCCAACACTGAAAGGGAGAAATCTCATCATTTCTAACATAGGTTGTCATTCTGACATAAAACTTTGCAAGAAAGAGGATTTCTGGAAAACATCTGCTGTGGAACTGTGTTGAAAATGCTAAACAAATTAAGAACCATACAAGAAAAAAACATTAGATTCTTATACATGTAATACCTTTTTCTATGCCTTTTAAAATTTGAAGAAATATTGTATTTTTTGAAGTGAGTTGCACATGGCAACCTGACTGGCTTCAGAAAAAAAAAGAGAAGTGTAGTCACGCAGAGATTGCTTCATGTGAACCTTGCAGAAAAAAAAAAAAAAAAAAACAAACAACAAAACAAAGGTTTTGTAGGTCACTAGGAGGAAAATATAAGCTACCTAAGAAACAAAAAGGAAACTGTAGAAAACATCTAAATCTTGAGCTTTCATACAATAGATGATAACAGAAAAGTAACCTGGTAAGGAAATGGTTTGAAAAGAAGTGATAAAAAACCATTATGAATATTTCTAGAGTTAAAGTTAAAAAACTAACAAGTCTATATATATCCACAGCAGTTAAAAGAAGTGACACTTCTTAACATGGTTTGACAGCATTGAATGACCAGAGAAAATACTGGGATCTGTCTCCAAATCCTGGCTCTGCATTAAATCAGGCACACTGGGAAAACCCAGAGGTGAGAAGTGTAGATGGAATGGAATCAACTGGAGAAATGGAAGAGGTGGATGTTTTCTTCATTTGCTGCCTTGAGTGCATGATTAGCATAATTAATCTATATTTTTTGTGCTGACCCAGTGAGGGAGTGATTCTCTGATGCACCTGGTGAATAAAGGGATTCAGTAAACTAAAGGAGGTAATTGCTAATGCAGCTACATTACAGCCTTTGTGAGTAGCAAGCAGGTGCTTTCAACTCATCATAGCTGCCTACATCTTGGGGAAAAGACAGGAATATGATTTGGCTGCTTATGGCCTGACCCATGTCCTGCAGAGCTCATAGATGGGAATGCAATGACTGCAGAAGCGGAGTGGCTGCCTGATGGCATAACTGGTGGAAAACAGTAGCTGATCAGTGTCTTTCTGCAGAAGCAAGTTTTATTGCTCCTGGGCATGAGGGAATCTGTCAGTTCAGCCTTTCCATGCTTCTTCTTTCTTTCATCTTCTTTCATTTTAAAAGCAAACTCTCTAAAGAACTTCAGGTGGCATTGTACATTAAAAGCCAAGGATTAATTTTAAATACCAACGTCTTAGCAAGCACACGTGCAAGTGAGCAGTACTGAAAGCTCCCAAAGAGACTGCATTGAAAGGCCGTTTCTTTACGATTTTGTGTCCTTAATACAGGTGAAGAACTAAAAAATTCTATTTGGTGTGCAGCTTCAGGAAAACCTCTATTTTACACTTTTCAAAAGCAAGAAGCAAATTACAAAACTCAAATGATTCAAAACACAATTTTTCAGAACATAAGTTTTGATGTGTTTGGGTTGGTGTGGGTTTTTTTTTTTTTGTTTGGTTTGTTGAGATATTTAGTTGTACTGAACATGAAAGAACAGTTTTGGATTTCCATTGTAGAACTTTGAAATTTACAAATAACAGTAAGAATGGAGGGGAAAAGTAAATTCCTCAGTGAAAATGGCTATTAGTTTACATCCTCAAACTTGGAAGCTTGTACATGTGGAAGGAAGGGCTAGAGATCAACATTGCCAAGAAAATAGAGAATAAAAACAAAGACATTCCTTCAAAACCTTCATTAAAAGACAGTAGTTGAAATACGTGTCTAATTTATGAAGAACAAAGTTAGTTACTGAAGTGATTTATAATTTGAGATTGTAACTTTTTTTGATTGACTGATTTTGATAAATTTCAGGATTAATTTAGTGGTCTTTGTATGCTACTGCACTGTGTATATGTTTAGAGAACCAGGATATAAAACATAAGGGAAGTTTAAGGCAAGATAAAAAGTGAGATGCAGACAATTTGGGTATGAAATATTCACTTTTATTTACATAATTTCATTCATTCATGCATTTGTTTTCCTCAATAGCCTCTTTCTCTTTTAGTGGTATGATAGAAAATGTATTTAATGTGGGTTAATATGAAGAGATATTTTAGAAAAATTATAATTTTGATTTGGCACTAGCACAGGTTAGAATGAGAAAAAAGGATGTTAATGGATATTGTACTGAAAAATGGAAAAGGAACAGCGCTCCAATGACTTAAAGAAGGGCCAACAATTGCTCTTGGCTTTGGGAGGTGACACAGATATGTACTATATAGATCATTTATTATTTCATACATATAACTCACTACATCTTCCCAGATCTTTTCCTTCAATCCTATCTTATATGCCATAGAAATTTTTGCACCTTCTCATAGAAAAACCATATACATATACATATACATATACATATACATATACATATACATATACATATACATATATTCATGCCATTTCTTCCTTTATTTTAAGGGATTAAATTTCTCAAGGAAGTGATAAGATTTTTGGAGTTGGACTCTGGTATGAATAGCTGTCAAACACATAGTACTTCCTGCAACTCTTTTACATTGCAAAAAAAATTATGTGCATGTTAATTATATAGGTAAAAGTCAGGGTAGATCTTCTAGCCTACAAATACTGTGGTTATACGCCCACAGCATTGTGACATAAATGATCAAAATAATGCTTAGGGTCCTCTCATCGCAGATTCATTTGCTATTCATTAGAGTATCACTGATCATAATGATTTCATTTGGTATTCAAAAATGCCATATGTTTCGCCATAGGTATTCATGGACACTTAAAATAGATTGCTTCTTCCCTCTGTTGAACTCTCTGATGACACACTGATGCAAAATGCATTTGCACTGACAGAGTCCCTCCCTGCTTACCTGGCAACAGAAGGGCAGCTCTTCTCTAATATCTGAACTAGCAATATAAAGATTCTTGCCCTCCTGAACAAATGGAAGGCTGCACTATTTAAAAAACAAAACAAAACAAAACAAAACAAACAAACAAACAAAAGAATAATTTTATTTTTCTATTTAAATAATGAAGGTGTGGAAGAACTTGGAATTTTGAGACAGAAATAGAAAATGTTCACTTTCCAGTACTTCCTTTTTATTAAGAAATAATCATATGTCATATAGTTAAGATATGTTAGAAGGAGAAGGCTTTGGATTAAGCAAAAACCCAAACAGAAACACAATATGGGACCTTAGACTTGCTTTTGCTTTTGACTCAGCAAAAAATCTGTTGTTTCTTTTCTTAGTCTGTCTCCATTTACGCAAGCTAAAGGATTCCTGATTGACATGAAGTGAACTTCAGTACCTACACGTACCTTCCTACCTGCCCCTCTGCTGAGTTTATACAGGTCTAAGGTAGAATAAGCAGAGTTTAATTATTGATCATAGGTTAATCTATTAGAAACAGTTTCCTCTGTCAGAATGCTGCATATTCCTGTTTGATTGCCCTGCTAAATTTTCACGGCTAGGTAGATGAAAAAATGTTGCCTTTCTTTTCTTGTTTATTCTGGTTTAAAAGTAAACTGAAATTCTTTTTTGCTTCTGTTATTTCCTGGGTAAGGACAAAGAAGAATTGATTAGATTTAGTATTTTCATGTTCTTATATTCAGCAAAGTTACCTGGAAGTGTAGAAGCCTTTCCTGTACTTCCAAAATACTTGAGGGTTACGTATCCCTGATGAGTTTCATGTAATCGTGCTTCCTTGCTTTAAAATAGTTGGACAAATATAGTCTTCCTTTAGGTAGATTGAACATTGAACATGATTAAACTACTCCAGGTTATAAGTGCTTCAATATGTAAAAGCTAAATTCACTTTCATTCTCATAGTTTAACTTCTTAAAAATAAAACAGTACCTTGACTGTCAATAATAAAAACTGAAACACAAATGTCAAGAGTCACATGTTTAAGTCAAAAGGGAATGGCTTTGTAAAACTACAATATTTTCCTTAATTTTTCAAATATCTCTTATTTTCAGCCTCATGGGATTTCAACACAGATTCAGGCTACATTTTCTGTTTCTTAAGCCAGTGACCATCCCTATTATCAAATAGATATTATTGTAACAGGGTTTTTTAGTTGGACATAGAAACATTTCCTTCCCTCTACCACTACAAATAAAAAGAAAATGGTAGCATATAGGAAATGTGCTTTCCCTTCAGTAAAGAAGAGTTTTGCAATTTCTTGCATGTCCTGCAGAAGTCATTATTGGATTGCAGCATATCATTAAAATACACTTTCAGATCTAGTTGTTAAACACTACTGAATTAACAGGAAAGAGGGAAGTCCTTAGTGAATCTCAAGGATCTCACTAGATCTTCCTTTTTTCCCCATAGTTTCCTGAATAAACCTTCTGCCTGCCTTTTTTTTTCCCCGAAAGGAAATGCCATGAGTTACGCTCTTATGTCCATGTTCAATGAATAAAGCTTCTTCATTAATAAAAGTACTGAATGATGAGCACCATAACTAATTTAAATCTATTTATCATATTTGAGTCATAATCTCTAGAAATTTCATATTCTTTCTGAAAAAAAGCTGTCAATCTATGAAGGGAGCATCCCTCGTACTAAATTTTGACTTCAACCTGAGTGTTAAGTCTTCTAAGGCACTTGAGTTATCAGAGTTCTGGTCCCTCTTTCTCAAAATGAGGGTGATCTTGGACACTTTAGAGTGAAATTAAATTAAATTTAATTTTTTTAAAATTTGTATCCTCCTGATGATTAGCCTGTTCCCCAAAATCAAATAAAGAAAGTTAAGCGTGAAGGGACATCAGAAAGTAATTTTGTATAACATCCCACTTGGATCAAGGCCAGCTGAGATCTAATTTTTCAGGACCCTACCTAATTGAGAATAAAATAACCAGAAAGAACATCATGAACAAATAGGACTTCATGGAGTGCATTTCTCTACCTCAGCTGTCCTAAAACAAAGCTGTGATGTTTATGAGCTACAAAATACTGTGCAAGAATATGAGTCTCACACTAACACTTTTATAGATTAATATTGTACTTGAAATAGAAAAAAGATTGAAAAAAATAACAAGCACAAATTCAAAGATACTAAATAACGCTGGCAAGCGCTCAGAGCCAGTCCATTTCTGACAAATAATTAAAACATGGGATGTCTGTCTTTATTGTTAATTGTCTTTATGGTACCTTCTTCCCTTCCTGACTTCACACAGATTTATTCCATGCACCAGTGCAGGCTGGGAACCAACCTGCTGGAGAGCAGCTCTGCATTGAAGGACCTGAGGGTCTTGGTGGACAACAAGCTGTCCATCATCCAGCAATGTGGCCCAGTGGCCAAGAAGGCCAATGGTGTCCTGGGGTGCATCAGGAAGAGCATTGCCAGCAGGTCAAGCAATCCTGTCCCTGGTGAGGTCTATCAGGAGTGCTGTGTCCAGTTATGGGCTCTTTGGTAGAGGACACAGATAGAACTCAGCATTGCTTTTATATACCAGCTTGGTAAAACAAAATTTTAACTGCAGAGGCTTTAAGTAAGCTTTTCTCAGAGTTTTTTGGAGTGGTTTTAATTTCATCTTTTTGAAATTTATTTTGCCTAGTTCAAACCCATACATTTTGAGTGATAGTTTGTCTGAAGATGTCTATTGCTGTTAAACCTGAAGGTTCTTAATAGTAAGTTTGATGCAGAGAGACTATATTTGTTTACTGAGGTCTGCTGTTGTCTGACACTTTGGAAAGAGAACTCAACATCATCTCACATATCATGTTAAATTAGAAGAGAGTTCTCCTCTGTATGATGCTTTTTGCACAGATCTGAAATTGACAATATCAAATTATTGACTCAAGTAAAAAATCAGGAGTAATAGATGAAAATTAACAGTAGAATGAGAAGGTGCTTAATGAACTCCAAAAGAAACAAGCTGCGGCAATTTTTCTTCCTGTATCCTGGTGAATATTGCTTAAAACCATACTCAAGAAAGTGAGAGAGAAGAATTCCCTATGGGATCATTGTTCTCCCCTCAGAGGCAGAGCTCCCGTGAGCTCAGAAATTCCACAAATATAATGTCTTTGAATGAGAGGAAGAAATAGGGAGAGTCCTGTGGCAATAAGGCAGTATTGCATTGCCTCTTCCCACTGAGGGCAGAAAGAGAACATGAAGCCTAATTTAAAGAATGTAGGAAGTCTGAGGCTGAGCTAGGATCTGAGTTACTATCTGTGATGTTTTGTCTTCTCTGATATTTCAGTCAGATCATCTTAATGATACAGTAATTTGCTTTACCCACTCTACTGCCATCTTCACCATACTTCGTTGGGATAATGTCCTGATTCTGTCCAGGACATTCTGTTAATTTTTGCACTAGCCAGGAGAGGCCATGGAAAGGACATGGAGGGTATTCTATACCACCTCACATCATTGTCAGATGTGGAGGGAAGGGAGTCTCTTACAGTCTGGGTAGCATAGCAGTGGTCATGTTGGGTAGGGCTCTGCAGTGAGCATTCTCATGTGAGTCACTCTATCTCTTTTGTAGATTTTGTTATTAATATTGTTGCTGTTGCTGTTACTTTTTCTTATCCCATTGCTGTTCCCAGTAAATAGCTCTTATTTCAACACGTGACCTTTGCCTTTAGTGCCTCCAATTCTCTCCATCCCACTGCAGGGGAGGGGTAGGGAGTGAGCAAGTGTCAGCATGGTTTGGAAAGTCTTACTGGGAGACAGTGTTGCCATAAAGCAAAGAAAGGTTAAAGGACATGTTCAGGTAATTCAGTTTTTAGGAGTAAAATGGCAAGACGGACATCATCAGATTCCAATGGATGTGGTCAACAAAATAGCAGCTATGTCCCCACCAACCAGCAAGAAGGACACTCTTTCCTAGTATTGCTTTCCTAGGCACTGTATGTTTTCGGGGGATGCATACTCCAGGTTACAGTCAGATTGCAACCCTCTCTATCAAGTGACGTGGAAGAAGAATGGGCTACTGAAGAACTTTGTAACAACAGGCAGGTGGATTAAGCTGCCAAGATTAAGGTGTCTCAGGTGGATCTGGACTGGCAACATAACAGTGAATTATTTCTGACTTGGTTGACCTATGACACCTCAGGAAGAGATGCAACACTACAGATGGGCTCATGATTCAGGTGTGTTCTTACCATGATCTTTACCTTTTTTTCCTCCAATTCTCCTCTCCATCCCACCACAGGGGGAGAGGGGGTAACAAGAAAGCAACATGTGGTTTGAAGAGTCTCAGTGGAAGCACTTAACTGGGGAGTACCAGTCCTAAACTATGATATAAACAGAACACCAGAATCAAACAGTACCTTGCACACAAAAGGATTCCTTGGTTGTCCTACTTGAAGCTTATGTAATCCACATCAGCAATAACTTGTGGTTGACCACAGTGTCACCACAAGGCCTACTGGAGAATAAAGTCATGTTCCATTAACTCTGCTCATTATTTCTTCCTGTTATGACTCCAAGAAAAAATGACAGCAATACATTACTCCATTCTGGCATAAACACAACCACTCTGTTACTTAAAACCAGTAATTTTAGTCCCTTTTTTTCTGTAATTCCATGAACCTTCATGCTGCAAAACCTCATGGAAGTCGTGGTATTGATGGTTGTTCACCACTTCCAAAAATTTTTTGCACTCTTCCAGAAATCATCACCTAAAGAGAGATGAACACCTAGGTAAAAACTAAGTAAGCACAAAAGTGTTTAGTTTTTCATTAATTAAAGTCCTGAGGTCAGTGATGCTCAATCTATAATTGCCCAGTTGGAAAAAACTAAGAATCTAATAGAGAGTGATTATTGCTAAATATTGACAACAGAGTTGGCACTTCAGTCTGCATCAGAAGCGTAAGTCTAAATTTGTATTTAGCTTAGAATCAACCATTTTTATCTCTCATCTTTCCAAATGGCAATGTGCCTATTTGTCCACTGAGATTTACTAGAGAGGGTGTGTATTGTGGTTACACTTTATCTTCTTCACTGTTTGTGGAGAACCCACTTAGTATTATATACAGAAAAGTTGCATATGTACATACAAACATTCACAGCACTGCCTCCTGCCCACACTTCTTCTGAAACACCCACTGAAAGAATAGTAATGGTAATTTATCAGTGTGGTCAAAACACGTTAGCCTGCAGAGCTAATGTGATGCTTGGCTATCAGAGCATATATTAATAAAAATAAATAGTTTGCATGTTTATTAAAAAATACTGGTGCATATGACCAATGTCTGACATTATGCTAGAGTTCAATGATTTTAATAATTACTATTATATAAGCACAACGATGCATTCACTGTGGTCTAAGCAAGAGCCATATATCAATTGAAGGTTTTCTACTCCAAGGATGTGATCAGGCACTCATTTGATCTGTTTCTAGCTTGTGTTGCTACATCATGGTCAGAAATGTCTTTATAAAACATTTTTTGTTGTTGTTTTTTTTGGTTGGTTGGTTGGGTTTTTTTGTTTTAATCTTTGGGTCAATGAAAATAATTTGGTCTAGCAAAATACCGGTTAAGGGTTTGGAGCCTGATCAATCATCCAGAGATGAGGAGTCCTTTCCACAAACATCCAATAGGATGTAGCATATGAGTGCTGGAAATACAAATGCTTCCCTAATAATGAAATCTAGCTTTGTGGTAATGAGATATTACCTTCACTTAGTAGTAGTTTGTTGGAATTCCCTGTAACAGGTGATCAAATCTATGTCCTTCCTCACCTGTCTTTTTGACCTTGTAACTAACTGAACCATTACAGGCAGAACAGGAAAGGCAAGAAGCCTAAAGCTGCTACAAGGTCAGGGTTCAAGTAAGAAGGAGCAGCTTATTCACAGCATTCTCAAAGGGAAGGAAGTCACTAAGAAATTAATTGTGCACCCATGAATTAGAGACACATGGTTTGTACATACTCTATTTATCAAAGACTCTATAAACCGCACCAGTAACACTGATGTTGTAGGTGACTGTAAAAGAACAGAGTGTAACAAAGGTTAGGAACAGCTTTGGCATATTCAGTCCTTTGATGTAATTTTCTCTCTGAAAACAACTTGTCACTATGACCCCAAAATGCCAGAAAGTGTTTGGGGCAATAAATGTCAGTGTCATACTTTCAATCATGAAACCAGATTTTGCTTGCTTCAGTCATGGTATCATGGTTGGATCCACATGTACAGCATGAGCACTCACACTCCAGTCTGTTCTGGGAATAGATCTAGGAACAGATCAAGCTGCAATACAAAAAGCCTGTCTAGTGCTTATTAAATTGTAGAGGATATTTTCAGACAGACAGAAAGTCTCTTTTTCTTATAGTTATACACACCTTGTGAGGACATATATGCCACATACCTTTATAAATGCTGAATTTGGTGCAAGAATAGAATGTATATCTATAATCTCTTCTTTGAAAATAGCAATTTTTAGCACTAAGACTAAGAGTACACAGAATTTAGTATTTTTTTTCTTCATCATCTGCAGACCTATATCCTAATATGTTTTTTCTCATTCTTTTGACATGTATTTACTGTCTGAAGTGAATGACTGAGGGATTAGCTGCACTGTTAGCATTCTACACTCTGCAGCTGTGATATTTTATATCACTGCAGGGCTGGTCAAACAGATGAAGATACGTGCCAGTGCAAACACATACACATATGCAATGGGAAATGCTGTTTTTGATGGGTGAGATGCCAGAGAAAAAGCCATACAGTCCCTGACCATGCCATCTTTTGCTAATTGGCTCATTACTGCACAAACACAAAATAATTACCATAATAGTTTTTAAAAAACATGTTCCCAGTTTATGTTTCTTTTGATTTTCTGGTACGTCTCCTCTTCTTGAGTCATAGGTAACTATTCTCCCACCAGTTCATGTGGGATCTGTGAAACACCCACATGTAACACCAATCTACGTTTCTTTTAGCATATGACTAATTAAAATATTTATGTTTCCTTTCCTTATAAAAAAAATTACAAAATTTATGTTAATTAACTGATATTCAGGTAATACTAAGTGTTTTTCTGGCAAAGTTTCCCTACTCTTCAGTAATAAATTTTAATAAGTGTTTATGACAACCTATGACTTCAAAAGACAGACATGATTTGTGCAATAAACCATAAAAAATCCCTTTCGCTTTCATTCTAAAATCCAGAGCTGACTATGCACAAATTTTCCCAAAGCAATTATTCACTGAGAGGCTTTTGTCCCCTAAACATGGATTGTATTGGCAAACCCAGACCTTTCTTTAGCATTAGTGAGCACTTTGCGATTTTCTTTTAAACCTCCATGTTATCTTTTTCTAAGAATTTCTTTAAAGAGCACGTTACCAAGTATTCAACTCTGTTTAGTGGACGGAGGTCAAATTCCCTTTTGGTATGTAGGTATGTGTGTGAATGTAAGTGCAATCTGTAAGTGTCAGATTCCACGTTTTGAAACAGATGAAAGGTTCTAGATGTCTTGCTGTGCTAGCCACACTGGCCCATGGGAACAGGAAACTTCTCCCATGGGATATGTGCATGTACAGCTTTTCTCAGCAGGTTTGTTCTACACTCTTAAAAAACACAGCCTGTGTTTTCTTCAGCTGGATTGGGACAACATTTACCTGGAGCAAGGTGGTGAGGAGAGAGAAACCAAAATTGTGAGTATAGTCCAAACTCAGATGATCACCTTCAGCTGATGAATTGAGACTGAGGAATATGGAAAGGTGTTTTTTTTGGAGAGAACATTTCCAAATTATCATTCTCAAGTGTAATTCCTTTTATCACTGATACTAGTGGAGGTTGTATGAAGTGGTCTGCTCTACTGGCAGGAATAAAATAAGACTGTCAGGCATTTACACAAAGGGCATTTCTTAGACCTGATGGGTCCAAAAAGTCCATCTGTTCCTACACTTCAAATAGCCAATGTCCAAGGTGTTTGGAAGTATACCACAGGAAAATCTGTGGTTCAAAGACAGCAATAGTGGTCCTGATTGTCCCTAAGCAATAAGGTAAAAATGGGTGTCTAGCTGTCACATTGACCGCTGCTGCCCACTGCCCAGGCTAGCTCCAGCGGTGTGTGGCAGGAGTGGGGAGCAGCCGGAGGCACGGAGCTTTCAAACTGCTCCTCTGAAGCCTCAGCTCTACCCTGTGGAGCACCGGCTCCAGAGACTGTAGCGGCCAGCCGCCCCCGACAAAGGGAGAGATAAAAAGTAGCGAGGGGCTTGCTGCGGGAGGTAATCCAACTTTATTGAAGGGACTCCACAGAGGACAAGCCCCGCCTGCAACACGCCCATGCCTTACAAAGAGGGGGTGAACAAGGGCAGTACACCAACTAGGGACCAATAAGCAGGTTAGGAGGGAGGGATGCTGAAGGGATGGAGTCACATCTGGCCCAATGGTTTGGTGGGTGGAGGGAGAGGGGTCACATGCCCCAATGGGGCGTTGAGGTTTAGGCGATTTCCAAGAGGGGAGGTATCCGAGGGGGCAGGATCTCGGCGGAGTGATGGGGGCCATATAAGGGTAATTAGGGAGGGCTCAGGTGATTGACACCGAACCGTCGGGAACAACAGGAGGGGTTTGGGTGATTGATAGGGAAAGAGCCAGAACAAGGGGAGGAGAACAACCATATAGGGAGCACCGGGGGAGCGGCTTGGGTCTGGGGCAAACCAACTGGGAGTAGGAGTGGGGAAGGTAGGGATGAACCAATGGGATACAGAAAACATATGAAAATACAATAAAAACCTCGCATCACCACATCTCCCCCTTTTTTTGTTTTCTAAAATTTAAAATTATTTTCTTGTTTGCACAACCAGTCTGGTGGAGTTGCTGCTGTCTCTTCTGTGACCTCTGTATGGTTGACTTGGGGGAGTGCAGTGGCAGTATCAGAAAGGCAAAATCTTTTTAATAAACTGAATAGAAACAAGACTAGCAAAACGACTAAAATAACCCAAAAGAAATCTTTGATAATTGAAGAGGCTCAACCAGAAAGTCCACACTGGTCCAGCCAGCTCTCAAACCATCCTTTTGATTCCTGTCTGATTTGTTTGACCATGTCCTGCATTTTCCTCAGCATTGCACGTACATCTGGGGCTCAGGATGACAAGTTCATGCAGCAAAGACCCTCAAACTCTGTGCATTCATGGTGGTGGAGTAGCAGCAGATAGTTGATGGCAGCCCGATTTTGCAATGCTGCCTTCCTGGTTATTTCCTCGTCTTCGAGGAGGTCACTGATGGTGGCTGAAGTCAAATTGGCTTGTTTAGCCACCCAACACTCTAGGGTGCCCAAATCCCCTAGAACTTTTGCTGCAGCTACCCAAGGTAAAAAGAGCGACACAGCAGATCTTTTTAGGTGTGACCAATGAAAAATTTCGGAGTTGCAATTTGCGTCCAAATTTTTAGTGTCCCTCTTTTCACGAGCCAATCCTGTTTTGTTTTGCCAATTTTTAATTTGGAATATGTTGGGAGTGAACAGTGACAGTCACCTGAATGTGCATGGCCCTCCGAGAAGGCGAGAGGGGGTGCCTGCCCAAGCACTATCACTGCAGATAAGGAACACCCCCTTTGGTAACTGCCGGGGTGCTCCATCCAGGGTGGAGGCCATTTTAATGTGGGCAGTGCCTCTACACCAGTGGGCGGCCCAGTACTTCTGATCGTGCTGGACAACGGAAAGATAAGAGTCTTTCTGAGTCTTGGGGTTAAACACAAACTGAACACAAAACGGGGCAGATGAAGAGCTGACAATCTCGAACCCAGCAGGGTCCTCGGGTAGCTTTGGAAGATCCCCAACCCTCCAGAGGACTAGGGGGTTTTTCACTGGGGTCTGCACGGTCCTGATGATAGAGGATCGAGCTACCCGATGAGTCTGCCGGTTCCAATTTTCTTTGATGGAAAGCAAACGGGGAGGGTACTCAGAAACATTTAAGGGAATCCCCACCAGGCAGGTCAACATAGGGTCGTCTGAGGCTGCCATACTCAGGCAAATATGATCTTGCCCAACGGTCTTTGCTAGGAGCACCCAGACGTTGGTCTTTGGTTGAGGGATGACCCACAGCAACGCTGGGAAGGCCAAGACGAAGAGGATGAGCAGGTGGAGAAGGTCTTGCATTTTCTTTCTGATTGGAGACTTTTTAGCTAAAAACAGGATTAAAAATCGTTAGCAAGGAAATCAAAATATAAGCATGAAAACTCAGGGATAAATAGGGATTCAGGGAGGTCTTGGGGATGGTGATGCCGCTTCCTCCTCCCGGTGCACACGTCTACCTGGGGGTCTGGGGGGTCTCACCAGATGCTTCGGCATGTACTGTTTCACCCACTTTTGTGGGATCCACCTCACTCCCAGGGTGTGGATACGCAAGCGTACCCACAAACCCATGTGACCAGCTTGTGACCCCTCAACCTTACCGCTCTCCGGATCTTTTATGAGGACCGGCGGATGTTCACGCAGAGGGTAGTTGCTGTGTGGGCTGAAGTGTCTTGCCACTGGCGGGTTCATGTTGTTAAACGAGCAGTTCAAAAAATTGATCACAAAGAGAGCTTTGCTTAGCCGATCCTGTGGGAAAAGCTCTCTACTCCTTGCCCATTGGTGCTTCAAGGTGGCTTTGAGCGTTTGGTGAGCCCACTCAATCACTGCTTGACCAGTCAGGGAGTAAGGGATGCCCTTCTTATGTCTTACTCCCCACTTGTCCAGGAACTCCCTGAAAGCTTTGGCTCTGTATGCAGGGCCATTATCAGTTTTGATTTCCTTGGGGACTCCCAAGCCTGCAAACGCCTGGAGAAGGTGTTTCCTGGCGTGTTCAGCCTTTTCTCCTGCATGGGCAGAGGCATAGACTGCTCTGGAAAACGTATCTATGCTAACATGAACATACTTTACTCGGCTGAATTCGGGAAAGTGCATGACATCAGTCTGCCACACCTCACAGCTAGCCAACCCACTGGGGTTCATCCCAGTGCCTAAAGAAGGGAGGGCTGACCACTGACAATGTGGGCACACATCCACAATGGCCTTCGCCTGACTACGCATCAGGTGGAACTGACAGACCAGCCCCGGCACATTTTGGTGGAACATTTGATGGCTCAGTTTTGCCTGCTCGAAAACTTTCGGCGTCCTGGCCATCTCCGCAGGGGTGGCAAGGGCATCCGCTGTCTCATTGCCCTTGGCTATCAGGCCTGGCAGGTCTATGTGCAACCTCACATGCATCACAAAGAACAGGTGCTCTTGGTGGGAGACAAGATATACTAACTTCAAGAGCAACTGGAAGAGATGTTCATTTGAGACCTCCTTCAAAATAGCATTTTCTGCTCTTGCTACCACTCCTGTGACATAGGCCGAATCTGTTACCAGATTGAATGGCTCAGGGAACCTCTCAAAGGCTCTGACAACAACGGCCAGCTCAGCAATTTGAGGGGAACCCTCAACGTACTCAATGTCTGTCTCCCACTGCTGAGTTTGAGGGTCCTTCCAGGTCATCCCTGACCTAGGGGATCCCCCGGATGCGTCCGTAAAAAACTGTCACAGCCTCTAGAGGATGCCTCCTTCTGATATTTTTTGGGAACAGAATAAACTATTCCTGGAATAATTTGTGAGCAGGAGTGTGGACAGAAATCTGTCCTGTGTAGCTATCTAAAGCTATTTGAAGGGTCTCATTCTCAGCTAGTAGATGCTTGACCATCTCTTTTGTCAGTTTGGTGGAGGACAATTTGTCCTGCTCCAAACAGACCGGCAAGTGGATGCATGAGAAGTTACACGCAGCCAATTCCTGAAGCCTCGCCCGAGATTTCTGGATCAACTGGGCCATCAGTTCCTGGGCCTTCGTGATGGTTTTGGACCTGGTATTGCTCAGAAACACCCACTCAATGATAAGGAGAGGGTCTTTCTGGCCCTGGTCCCACTGGAATA
Source organism: Aphelocoma coerulescens (assembly GCF_041296385.1). Taxonomy (NCBI): domain Eukaryota; kingdom Metazoa; phylum Chordata; class Aves; order Passeriformes; family Corvidae; genus Aphelocoma; species Aphelocoma coerulescens. The sequence goes on from NW_027184085.1 coordinate 62,061,298, forward strand.
TGAGCCCGTTGAGGTGGGGCAACTTTCCCATGACGATAAATTTGAAGGGCAGTTCCGATTTGCAGCGATGCGCCTGCCTCTCACGCATCTTAACCTCTACCTTTTCCAAGGCAGCCCTTGCCTCTGGGGTCAAGGTCCTAGGAGAACTCAGCTCCTCCTTCCCTTTCAACAAATTGAAAAGGGGGGCTACGTCTTCGGTGGTAATCCCTAGCCAGGGCCTGATCCATCCTGAAGTGCCACACCGTGAGTGGAGGTCCGCCAATGTTTGGGGATCACTTTTAATGGCCAATTTTTGAGGAACAATGGTCCTCTTAGTGATCTCTGGCCCCAAATATTTCCAAGGGGGCATCTTTTGAACTTTGTCTTCCTGGAGAGTGAATCCAATGTCAAAACATTGACGACTTGGTCAAGGGTGTCTTGAAGTATATGGTCATTGGGAGCGCGCACTAGCACATCATCCATATAATGCAGGATGATGGCTTCCCTCATGGTGGCACAAATCAGGGACAGCAATGAGGTGATGTACCATTGGCAGATGGTAGGGGAGTTCTTCATGCCCTGGGGAAGAACTCGCCAGTGGTACCGCTTCACTGGGGCTTCTCGGTTGGTGGTGGGAACTGAGAAGGCAAACCGTGAAGCATTGGCAGGGTCCAGAGGGATTTTAAAGAAACAATCTTTGATGTCAATGACAACCAAATTCCAATTTTGGGGGAGCATTGCTGGGGAAGGCATCCCTGGTTGAAGGGGCCCCATGTCCACAATGAACTTGTTGATTTCCTGAAGGTCATGGAGGAGTCTCCACTTGTCCTTCCCCGGCTTCTTGATGACAAAAACTGGAGAATTCCAAGGGCTAAAAGTTGGCTCAATGTTTCCAAGAGCCAACTGCCAACTGCCAGGAGTTTGGTGAGTGCCTTCAATTTCTTTCTTTCTAGCGGCCACTGATACATCCAAACCAGAGAATCAGTTGTCCAATCTAGCTTTTGAGTGGGGCGCTCCACAGGGACTGCAATTAAAAATCCTGAGGGGTTTTCTGGATCTCTAATCTAACCCCCCATTGGGATATGGCGTCCCATCCCCACAAGGGCGCCTGGTAATCAGTCACGAACAGGTGTAGAGTAGCCAATTTCCCATCTGGTCCCTCAATTTGTACAATGCTCTTCGAAATCTGAGCCAATTTTGTCCCTCTGATACCCTGGATTCTTCCTGCCACGGGTTGCAATTCCCAATGTGACGGCTATTCCCCACAGGGAATGATCGTGACATCTGCCCTTGTGTCCAGCAGGCCCTCCAAACAGATTGCATCATTGCCTTGCCAGATATTGCAGTAAATAACGGGTTTATTTTCCCCCACCACTTCTGCCCAGTAGACATCTGGTGTTTTGCTGTCTATTGGGATCTCCGATGGTATGGGGATAGCCTAGGCGATGACTTGCCCCTTGGCTAGATAGAAGGGGGGGTTGTTGCACCATGCCACAGGCAGAAGTCATTCCAGGTCATTTGTGAGAATGGCCGGGCACACCTCTAGCTCTTGAAGTGTGTGCTTAGTGTCTCTGATGGCCATGTACTTACAGCTTCCCCCTGAAGGCACCAGTCCTCCTTCCAGTGGTTCCACTGTAACTACCGTCCACTGATCCAATCTTAACAAGTAGCCCGTTGCCGTCTTCAGAGACAGTGGTGGTTGAGGGCGCCAGGTTTTGCTGGGATTCCACACTGTAGAGGGAAAACCCGTATAAGAGTCACATCCGATTTTTATGTTACATCCTGTGAGTGGAGTTGTTCCTGATTCCCCCTATTCCCCGCAGGTCCTGCCTCATTTTTGTCTCCACGCGAGGCGCCCGGTGCTGTGTGCCTAGTTTTTTTTTGGCACAGCACTGGGCACCGATGGTGTTGGATCTCTTCCCCCCCTTTCCCTTGCTGCATCTGCCACCCTTTTGGGGCAGAACCTAGCAAGGTCCCCCACCCCCTGACAGTAAAAACATATAATTTCCCCCTTTAGTCTTTGTGGTGTTTGTGATTGTGCTGGAGTTTGTGGGTGGACTGCCATGGCTGTTGTTGGAATGGGCCGTCAGGGTGGTGGTCTGGCGTCCATTGTGGAGGCCTTCTTCATGCAGGCCTCCATGAGTGCAGGAAGCGTTGGCTTGGGGTACACTGGCAGCCCGGCGATCACCCTCTTGCGTGCTTCATTGGCGTTCTCTTTGGCCACCTCGAGGATGATTGTCAGGTTCATGGCCTGATTCTCTACTTGCCGCTCTACCTGTGCCCTTATCTGGTCCACAAACTCAATAAAAGACTGATTAGGGGCTTGTCTGATATTTAAATAACTTTTGAGGGCTTCTGGAGTAGGTGCGGGAAGGGAAAGGAAAGCCTTCTCCACTGCTGCCATAATCTTTTCTAGGGCAGCCTTGGGTAAAACCCAGGCCTGCCCCCTAGGCTCTGTAGTCTTCCTTGCTGCACAAGTGGTCCATTGAAAGAGTCAATTCATCAGCGTCAACAGCCGTGCTTTGGTCTCTCCAGAGGTCCAGAAGGAGTGCCTGCAAGGGCCGCTTCCATGCCTGCTCCCACAGCATGTACTCTGTAGGGGTGAGCAGGCATGCAAACAGGTCCTTGATGTCCCAAGGGACCAGGTGGTTAGAGGAAAAGATGGCCTTTAGAAGGCCTTTGAAATACTTTTCCTCCCAAATTCCTTCTGGGCCTTGCAGAGTTCTTTTTTATTTTGGTAGGAGAAAGGCCTCCATTCCCAAAGGCCTCCCCCTACCCCACCAAATGAAACAGGCGCAGCGTGGTAGACTGCCCCCAGTTCTGGGTTCTAGGCCCCAGGCTTACCGCATCCGGTCCTGGTAGCGTGGGAACAGGATGCCGGGGCATGGGAACCAGAAGTTGGAAGCAGGGAGGCAGAGTCAGCAGAGAAGGGGAGGGAACAGGGGCAGGGCCGGCTTCCGCCCCAGAAAAGGTGGACCGGTCCTGGAGTGTAGATACAAAAATGCTGCTAGCGAGGATTTTCTTGTTATTTTCTAAGTCCGTGAGAGACTTTTCTCTCTCACAGAAGAGGTAGCAGGGAATGTAAACAACCAAGACACCTGCAACCTTGAAAAGTCTTGTTTATGGTATAGTAGAAAAATATTTTGACAATGGATGTTTTAGGATTTTAGCCAATCACCCCCAAGGGGTGGCTGGCCCTTTGTCCAATTAGACTATGAAGAAAAAAGTCTATAAAATAGTTTGTAAAATAATTAAATAAATCAATCTTGCTGCACAACTCCTGCCTGCTGGATCTTCTCCTCCTCCTCCTCCCTCTGGCTGCGGGACACGGTGCTATACCGTAGGAACCAGGCCCGCGGTAATACTGGAGCACCTCCCACGAGGGAGGAGGGAGGGGCTCAGGGTCTTGGGAAAAGGGGTGTGGTGAAGGGCGGGGGGGAAGTTCCGGGGAGGTGGAGGTGGGGGAGGAGTTAGGGTGAAGGGGATTTCGGGAACAAGAAGCATAAGGGAGGGGGCCGACCATGCGGTCCCCTCCATCTTGTGTCCTTTGGGGGCCAGTTTGAGGGTTTGGGAGGGATAGGAGTGAGGGACTAGGAGATGGGTAGGGAGACGGTAACGGGGTTTGGGAGCAAGGCGAAGGACAAGAGGAAGGATAGGGAGACTCTCGGGAGAACCGGGGAGATCGGGAGAAACACAGGGATGGGTAACGGGAATAACTAGAATCGGGGGTAGAGGTATCCGAACTGGGGATATTGAATCTAACAACTTTGGGGGACGGAACTGGGGTAGAGGGCTTGAGGATAAAAGCCTTGGCTGGCTGGCCCTGCCGACCAAGACTAGGGGACTGGGGGGTTCGCAAGGAGCCAGGGAGACTGGCACTACTGCAGCTACCCTGCTGGGTTGCTCCTCGAAAACCATCCAATAGAGAGGGATTAGGGGAAGGGGTAGAGGTATGGGGAAGAACAGGGGAAGAACTGAGGGGCTCTTTTTCCATTCCCCTGCTTTCTTTAAGTGTAAGCCGGATTAAAACATATAATGGTATTAATTCAGACATCTGAGTGTCCCCCTCGTTCACCTTTTGAGTGATTATCGCTCCCACCACGTTCCGGAAGGGGAGCGAGGCCACATCTCCTGGGGACACCCATGGGAAATGGAAAAAGAGCCAACGAACAAATTTCTTTAATAACCCCTTTTTAAAGTTTTTCCCACAACTTGGAGATAAATTCCCCGCTGCTATGCTGACAACTGTGTGCCCATTTGAAAAAACTGGGGGCCAAACACTCTAAAAACAAAACTGTCGGCACAGTAGACCTTACCCTTACCCACAACAAAACAACAAGGAAAAGGAAGAGAAAGAAAAAGGGTCTGGGAGCTCTCGGGGGTTCACACTCTCAGGGGTACACACTCTAACCCCCACCCCGCACCACCAACTGAGGCCCCTCTTTTCGTCTGGCCAATAGGGACACTCACTCACAAAGCTCTGCGGACGGGGTGCCACAGGTAAAGTTCTCTCCCCAGGAAGCGATCCCTCTGGCGCTGAGGGGTTGCCGCTTCCTGCCCCGGGGGCGCCACTCGGCAAAAATGGGCCTGCTCCCACCGGGGCTGCTGATGCACCAATGGATTTGCAGAAAAAATCCTCGGCGTGGGGTCTCGGACCTCAGGGAGACCTCACGTTGGGCACCAGCTGTCACATATAGCATTTCTGCCTTCAGAAGACAGCTGTATTATTTTGTTCATAGACTCAGGTTTCAACTAATTTCCTCTGTCAGAGATCCAAGAAACAAAGCAAAAATAAGTGAAGCAGGCTGATAAGAAAGTTTAGAGTCCTAGATAGAAAAAGAAATGGGTCTCCCATCCTGTAAAATATGCAGGCTTTGGAGAGAAAAAAAATTCCTAGAGGCTGGAGAAGAGTATAGTAAGAATTTTTCAGTGTTTTGTTTTTTTGGTTTGGGGTTGGTTTGTGTTTCTAGTTTCATTGGGTTCTTTGATAGAGACAAAAAATAGCAATGCAGAGTGTATAGGGTTTATTAGCATTGCATACTAATGCTCAGGGAGTTTCTAATTTCAAACTGGTATGCTTTTATGGAACTCCACTGCTCCATGTAGACTTACTGGTAGGATTGCTCCATCTTTAATGTATGCTGTTGCATAAAAGAGGAATAATCTCTTAACAGAAGATGATTTGGGTGTGGTGGAAGAGAGAGCCTTACTCTAATTGGTTAGAGTAGATAACTGACCTGATATACCCATAGTTCCCAAAGCAGCTCTTGAACTGTTCTGTGGACAAGAAGAGGTGACTGCTGTGTTTGATTAAGATTTCCACTGCTTACTTAATAATCTTATAATTACAAATACCGTGTCACTACAAATTATGATGCTAGTGCAACATATTTTTGTCATGAAGTTACATTGCAAAAAGAATTCATGCAAGATAAATTGTATGGCTGAAAGCTCAAAACAATTCTCCAGTGACACTGAATGCCTGTTCAAAATAATGTATTTTGTGTAAACATCATATTGCTAAATGAAACCAAATGAGAGATGAATTTTGGAGAATTGCAAAGCAGATTCCTCATGTGTTCCTATTCCTCATGCATTTATTTCTTCTTTTGACTGTTTTTTCCGTTTTAGAACATTCGATATTTTTGACAGCTCATTTTTCATTAATATATCTATACTTTTTAAACTACAACAATTTTTAATAAATATAATTTTATATTTGCAGGCTTGCAGACTTCTACATCATACATAGGTAGAAGTTGATGGGAGTGAGAAGAGATGGAATGAAAGCTGAAAAATGTCACCAAGTCTTGCTGCAGTGAAGTTAGTTTGAATTATAAAAATTAAATTCAAGGTCAGAAATCAAACTTTGCCCTTAATCTTCTTAGTTCCACAGTGCTGGTTCTTGGTAAGCCAGTTAGCAGTGCTGAGGTATCCCAGAATAGTGATGGAAGCCCTGGCACAATGGCACATTTGAAAACTAGGCTGCACTAGAATATGTCTTTTTAAGAAGCACAGTTCATGGACAGCAGGTGAGTTCGTTCAGCTAATGGAGCTTTTGTCTTCATCTCTCACTTTCATCTTTAATTCTGTGAATTCAAGATAAATGCCAACTGCGTTGTGTAGGGCTTTACCCTCAAAAACGGCATTTGCCCTGACTATTAATCCATATTGTGTTATAATAGAGTGTAACCACTAAGTGATTCCACTTTTATCTTACAGTTCTTCTAGGACAAAGACAGAACCTACTCATTTAAAAGTAGTGGGAGGCCTTTGACATATTTCTGTATACTTTATACATGAAAATATAATCAGAAATTTCACCAAGACAGTACTGACATTTATTTCTCACCAAAGGCAAAAGGACTCACAAGTGTCTGGAGATAGGAATATTTCCTCTCCTCACTTGCATAAGCATTTCAGGCACCAAATGTTTGAACACCTTCTACCCTGTGAAGTGTGGAAGGTAAGGTATATAGTCTTCTCAGGTCTTTATTTATTTATTTTTTATTTATTTATTTACCTATTTATTTAGGAGGTCTTCTGAAAAAAAAAATTAAAAAGCTGGGATATTTTAGGGTCTGACTTGACAATGCTGAGGAAATAAATAATTATACCTTTTCAGAAACAGGCTGAATTTAAAGTTTCACAGAGGGCACTATATTCACATTAAATTTCAGAACAACAAAATTATCTACCTAAATCTCAGCTTGTTAAATTCTCTTTATAAATGCCCTCAGATGAATATGCAATTAATGCAAATACCCATCTTAATGCAGCATAAACTGTCAAGTGGAGGTGCAACATACTGTAAAGGATGACACTGCAAAAAAGGCAACTCTTACATGTGTAAATTAGGATCAGAGGAATCTTAATTATCATAAAAACATCTTTTATTATTTATTTTCATTTTAAGAAATAGCACTGATTAGGTAAAACTTGAAAGCAAGCACAATATTTAACCAGCATTTAGAATTAAATTAAGATTCCAGAGCAAATTTCTGAGATGCATGAATTCCAGAATGAAAGTAGCTGAAGAATAACCAGATGAAGACAAACTCCCTTCTAGTAACATCAGGAATATTTTTATTTGTGTTTTCTCTACAGGGGTAGAATGAACATTATCAGCTGGTTGTCCTTACCTGTAGAAGTACAGAAGAAAGAGAAATAGCAACTTAACTGTGACAAGGTTTATTATATGACACATAGAAGACAACAAAATTGCAAAAGAGGAATGCGATGCCTGCTCTGACTCAGTCATGCTAGAGATGATATCCTTTCCCCAAAGAACAAGTCTCTCTCTGCACTTACCTACAACATTATCCTGTTTATTACAGAATAATTAGATTGGAATATACGTCCTGATATGATCTAGTCCAACCTCTCTTCTTTTTCCAAGAAAATTATTGACAGAGAAAATATTACAGATAAAATAATCACTGCATATGAAATAGCAACAATAGTAACAATAATAATAATAGTAGACTATAATTATTATTCTTATTATATTACATTCACTGAAAAGTCAACTCAAAATTATAAGATGTATTTGATTTCTCTCGAATTTTTGAATAAAATGTCAATTTTACTCAGCAGAAATTTGGTTTTGATTATGTTCTTACTTATATGATGTCAAGATGGTTTTGATTAAATAATAAATTTTATCTTTTTTATATTATGGAGCAATCATATATTGTATCATTTCTGATTGGAGATTATATGCTTAATTTTTATTTTCTTTTATCGGTAGAAATGTGGACTAAATTTAGTCTGAGATGCTAACAAAATTCATTAGCTTTGACTCTTTATACTCTCCCTCTTCCCTTGAAATATGATCTTGGAAAGATTTTAGCTTCCTCCCAAACTACATTTTTAAATACTTAAGATTACCTCCTTGAAGATATTTTTGAAATTGGAATAATGAGCTGCTTCTTAAGCAAAGCAAGTTTGCATCTCACTGAACTACATGTTTGAAAAGGTAGGTACAAACCTTCTGAAGCCTGTGAGACACTGGTAGGACACTCATATGACACCACAGAAATTATCACCAAAAGAAGATCACTGGTCAAATTTTCTGATAAACTGCAAAGTTTTACTAAAGAGACATCACAAAACAAAGAAGAAAAAATAGTTGCACGATTAGTGCAACTAATAAAAATAAATAGTTGTATTTTAAAAAGAGTTGCACATAGATAAAAAAATCATCCACAAAGACTCACTTCTAGGAAAGGTAGAGGTACTGAGAACTGGCATTATACTCCTTGCGACTATTGTGAGCTATAGGGCATTTTGGAATGAGACTTCAGTCATACTGAAGTTGTATATGTCTTAATAGATACTAATATTTATTATCAAAGTCTTGGATTTTGACCTAGAATTAGTGAGTGAAAAAGGTACACGAATGGCAGTTTATTCTTTTAGGTGGAAGGGAAAGAAAATATACGGAAAATGTAAGGAAGAAAGATAGTATAGAGTCCCATTCCAGGAGTTAGAACATATAAGGATGCTAAAAAATGCATATAATAACATAATGGAAGTTATATATAAACATATAAAGATATGCTTTACTCTTGCTTTTTCCCCTCTCAATTTCTTTGATTGAAATATAAAATCACTTCTTTGTAAGAAGGCACCACACCTTTTTGATAAATTCTAACAAGAGCTAGTTTTTAAATTTAAACTGAGATTTTAAATTTAAATTTAATTTTAACAAAAGGTAGTATCTTTTAAAGACTGCCAAGCATGATAGCCCAACAGGGACAAGGATGCTACATCTCCAGGGCACATCAGGGCTACTGGTTGTAGTAGCAAGGCTAAGACACCACAGGAACATTTTTACATGGCCAGCCACACATACCACAGACATGCAGGGCCCTCACACACGCACAAACAACAATAGCATCATCCTGTTCGTCTCTCTGGACTACCAGGATAGCAGTCCACTCATGAAACACTGTATGCACAGACATGCAGTGCAGAGCCCTTCAGCAGTGGGTTTTAAACACCTGATGCATCCGATGGGAGCCACCAGGTCCCAGTTACTTGGGGGATCCCAAGTAACCTCTAAGAAGTCTTGTACAGTCCCAGGAGGCTCTTTCCCTGCATCCCATAACATGGCCCCTACTCTTCTCAGTCCCAAAGGTGACCTAGAGAGCTGTTTTTGATGACTCACTATGAGCTCCAGAACAGGGTCTTGTGATTGGCCTGGGAAAAGCAAGAGGAGCCTATTTTTTCAGAGCAGGCTATTTTACTTTGCAGGTAATTAAAGAACAGGGTTTTATCATGTAATGGAACAATTTTCCCATTTCATTGTGTGATATTGTCATCAGAATTGAAAAAATATCATCCCACTATGAGAGTCATTTGACCTTCTAGTGCAGTGACTTCTTAAAAGATCAGGACAATCTCCCATACAAATAATAGAATGACTCTCATGCAAATAAAACCTTACAAAATATTTTCTTTAACCTTGGAGCTTTAGTTGAGACTACATTAGCAATCACGAAGTAAAACAAGTACTTAAATATTTACTCTGAACCTGTTGCTGAATATCGTAAGACTTTGGCAATTATGCTATAAATATTTGGACTCTGAGTGCTGCTGGCAAGTTTCTGAGAAGGAAATTGTAAAAAATATTACCTTTTACAGAAAAAGCTATTTGGACTTCACTCCTTAGAATATATGCAATAAAGCCTTGTGATACTTTGATTTGTTGGTTTACAGTGTTGGAGAGCAAGATGTGCATAAACTGATGGAAAATATTTTGAGCAGGAACTTCTGAGGCCTGACTTGTTCCTTTACTTATATTGTAAAATATTTTGAAGTAGCTCTTTGTGAATTTTGCCACTTTTAGCCCTGAACTAATGGAAAAATAATGATGTTGCCAACATGAAGATGATGTAAATGACCTACTGCTAATACAATAAAACCCAAGTAAACTCAACTTAACTCCATACAGCTAGATAATTTGGGTGCCAAATAAGCATATTTGAGGAACAGGTTTTTCCCTCAAGTAGTAATTCAGGAAAATTTTTGTCATACAGTCTTACTCAGGAAAGTTCAGCTCATGACTGCAGCTTGAAGCACAACTATGACAACCTTAGTGTGATTGGTTGGCAGTTATTTTGGCAGTGTTATGCAGGAGAGATAAATTGATTATTGATTTCGCTGATCTGGTTGATTTAATTTGCCGCAGTTGAATTTAGAATATTGTTTGAAATATTTCTAAATCTTGGTTTACTCTATGGATTATATCAAGCTGCCTATAAACAAGACTTAGATTCGATATAGTTAAACTAATAAAAGTGCAGGAAGATTCAGATCTCTTGTTTACAAAAAATTCTTCAAAATCCTGAATTTAAATTTATGAGGATGGAAAAAGATGGTCATGTTAGTGTGTGGTGGTTTGAAAAAACAGCTGAGAATTAAACTCCAAATAAACAGGTCCGTTTTTGTCTGCCCTGCTCCAGTGAGAGAGGGATAGAAGCAGAGACTACAGGTTGAGATAACAATCTATGGAAAACAAACAGCAATGGAATGAGAAATCCACAGCAACAGCAGCAATATTAGTAACAAAAATACACAAAAGAGAATGGGCTTTACACACAGAAGGTGTTCACACCTCAACTCAGTTCCATATGGCCACCAAGACAAGGACAAGATTTTGGATGGTCTCCTCAGACGGTGTTTCCTGTCCTTGAGCCTGAGCCAACAAAAACAGGACGAATTATCCACATTGTGGCACCTATTTTTCAGACCGCTGGGCTTAGCTGTGGTCAGCAGTACTCAGCTCAGATCAGCTCCTGTCCACTCGGGTCAGGTTCTGCTCCTCTCTGCTTGACTTGGCCTCAGCTGGGCTTGGCTTTCCTCCACCACTCAGTGCCCATGGCTGCTCACTGCACCAGTGTCATGGGACACGTGCACTTCCCTGGGCTCGACCGTGTTTGGCACTTGGAGTTGTGTTCTTCCCAAGGGACAAGAAGGGATGGACAGCAGTGGGAGATGTACAAAATTCACGGTGATGGTCCTGGCAACTTCCCCAAGACAGAAACTGAATGGAATCATGCTGCTTCCAGGGTGCACTCACTTTTTAATTCTCCCTAAAGCCATGCTCCCCAGTGATGAAATGCTTGGTATAGAATAGCAACCTAGCCACATCCACAACATCTCTAGGCTCCTCTCTCCTGAGCATCTGCAAGCAAAACTAGGACATAGTGTGATTTGGCTTTAATAAGTGTTGCAGGCTTAAATAATTAGGTTCAATAAAATCACATTTTGCAGGTGTCAAATCTTCTCTAAAGGAAAGGTAGATAAAGTTAATTTATCTTATGATGCTGGCTAGTTCTAGTCTGAACATTTGAAAAGGATTAATTTAACAAATCCCTGTAGACATGTACTTGTTTCAACTCCTTCTAATAGTAAACTTGTATTATTTATCTGGAATAATATTCAGAATGCACTCCTCAAACCTGATTTTCAATTCAGCTGTAATTGCAGTAAGCTGAAGAATGTAAGAAAATTATTATAACTTTACTGTGATCATGTCAAGAACTGGTTTATAAGCACTAAAAAGTTCTACATAACACAAATGATAAAATTAAATATGAATATGGAGCTTTTATACTATGAAGTCCTTCATTTCACAGGCTTATCAATGTAACAGTTATATTTTACCTACATAGGTTCCTCAGTGAGAAGTCAACTCTGAACAAAATACCAACAAAAGGATGAAACACTGCCTAATGCTCACAGTTAAAATTCCTTTGTAATTAGAATGCATAAACCCCCCCCGTATGCTTTGTTTTTATTTTATTTTTTCGCCACCATGTCAGAGGTTACAAAAAGGTCATTAACCTTTTTTCATAGAGTTTATACTACTGCAGTGCTCTTCTGATCTGAGAATCTTGAAACAAATGATCTTTTGTACTTGCATCCTTGCATTTGTTATGCTCATTTATTAAGGACTGTTCATTATAAGGGTAAAAGGAAAAACTAAGTCAGACATTTCAATCCGGGGTCAACGAAAGTTAATCAACTGGACAGTTTACAAAAAACTGTATCAATTTCTCCATGTTGTCTAGCATGGGGCCTCCAAATTGGAGAAGTTAAAGCAATCTAAGGACAGGATAATTTTGCAGTGCATGAGTCCAAATTTTAACATAAAGATTTAGCTTATTTCACACTGTCTGGAAAAAGGTTTTGATATATTTATGTCTCCCAGCTAAGCCTCTACATTTTAAATATTCATGTTTAAAATTTGATTTCAGTGAAACTATTTTTAGATAATATTTTAGGGTAATTTGAATTTTAAATTTATGTTATTTTTACCACGTTTTCTGAAAGTGTAATAGACTGGTACATGTCATATGTAACACAACTGTGTTATCTTGGTCATTTAAAGAACTGTGTAAGAATGAAGACTGACATATCCATAGCTACTGATAAGATATTTACAGGTGGGACCAATCTCATAAGAATGAGTGTGAAGGAGCTTCTGATTAAATGTGAAGGGATTTTAGTTTTTTAAAAGCTAGAATTTCATTTTATTTCTCACAGAAACTGTTATCACAGTTTTCTCTCCTCCCTACGAATAAGCATCTGCATTAGTCAGCTCTGCAGTCTCCTGTATTGACTCACTACCTTAAAGCTTCCCAAGGCAATTACTTGCCTATATATCACAACTGATACTTCCAAGAAGTTTGACATTTCATCTACATTAAAATCACTAGAGTAAGCATGTCTCTGAGGAACATAAAAGTTTTCATCTTACCAATGCAACAATATCATACCATTTTGGCAAATCAGATATGTGCTATTGTTAAAAGAGCTGTTTTCCATTGCACATTTTATGATTCTGTGGAGGAAGCCATGTATAAAGTGATGAGTGAATTACAGTAAGAGGAGGTACATAATCTACAACCATCACCTCTTTAGAAATCTATTTTCTGACCCTTTCAGTCATAATTTTTGTGTACAAGAATAAGTCTGAGACACAAATATGAGTCAAAATCTGGGAATCATGGAATAACGGAATGATTTGGGGTGGCAGCGACCTTAGACATTGTCTAGTTCCAAACCCCCTGCTATAGGCAGGGACACCTTCCACTAGACCAGGCTGCTTAAAGCCCCATCCAACAGCGTCTTGAACACTTACAGGGATGGGGCATTGACAACACCGCTGAGCAACTTGTGCCAGTGCCTCACCAACCCCACAGTAAATAATTTCTGCCTAATATCTAAGCTAAACTCACTCTTTCTCAGTTTGAAGCCATTATGTCTTTTCTGTCACTACATGTCCTTGTAATATACCCCTCTCTAAATCTCTCATGGCCAACCTCTTTCAGGTACTAGAAAACTTCTGTAAGGTCTCCCCAGAACCTTCTTTCTCCAGGCTGAAAAGCCTGAACTCACTCAGCCTGTCTTTGTACGGGAGATGCTCCAGCTGTCTGATTATTTACATGGCCTCCTCTGGGCTCTCCCCTTAGGCCTTCTCATGCTGAGGACCCCAGAGCTGAATGCAGCACTCCAGGTGGGGTCTCAGGAGACCTGAGTAGAAGTGGAGGATCACCTCCTTCAACTTGCTGCCCACATTTTTTTTGAGGTTTATTGTGCTGCAAATGTACATTTCCAGGAGATGGTGGACACTTCTTGTCCAATAGCATCTCCTGGATTTCTTCCCAGGGCTGATCTCAATCCATTCTCTGCTCACCATATATTTTTGGGGGATTTCCCTGACCCCGGTGCAGAACCTTGTACTTGGACTTGTTGAACTCCATGAGATTTGCATAAGTCCACCTGTGAAGCTTGTCAAAGTCCCTCTGATTTTAGCATGCCTTCCCTCCAATGTGTCAATTGCACCACACAGCTTGGTGTCATCACCAAACTTTTTGAGGATACACTCCTCATGTCCCATGGTCCATGTTGTGGAAAAACATGTTAAACAGCATCAGACCCAATACTGACCCCTGGGGATGCTGCTTTTCACTGGTCTCCACCCAGACATCAAGCCATTGACCACGCTTCCTTTGAGTGTGACTATTCAGCCCATTCCTTACCCACCGAGTGGTCTATCTGTCAAATCAATGTCTCTGCAGTTTACAGACAAGGATTTTGTGTGTCAAATACTTTGACTTGGAAACCTTTTTGAATCTGCCAAAAGCTGGCCTTGTGTTATTCCAGTGTTACACAAACAGATTTTTCTAATTTTGGTGTTATTAATGTAATTAGTTAACATGAAACCTCTGGCCATAAATTGAAATAATTTGGACTTGAGCCAGGTGGCATTTTGGTTGATCTGTTTTTGTTTGTAGGGGACTGGTGGTGGTGGTTTTTGGTTTGGGGGGTTTTTTTAATGTCAGAGGAACATCTGTTCACACAACTTTAGCTGTACAGCATCCCATCCATTCTCCAGCAGTGACATGAATTTCTAATGGGGAAATAAATTTATCTTGGGGATATGAAGAGTTCTTTTGGACGAACATAGGCAGCTATAAACAGTCAAGATTCAAATTGAGTCCATCAGATTTTTCAGTTACAAGCACACCCTCTTGTCAACTGTGAACAAAACCAGTACTTCCAACATTCTGATACCTATATATTCTGTTTTATGAAAACCATCACTGTTTTATGGAATAAATAGATTTTTGGAAGTACATTACAAAAGGAAGAATTTATGATATCATCACCCAGGGGTTTGTTTAGACTGGTAGGACATCTGTGAAAGTCGCAGTGGAAGGGAAGAAGCTGGCATGGAAAAAATGCTGAGAATGTAGAGTAAATGAAGACAGAAGCAACGATTTTAGAGTGAGCAGACACTCGTTCTGCAGAGGAGACAGGTCAGAAGAATTAGAAACAAAACAAACATAATATAAAAGAGAGGAGGATTTTGACAACACAATGTAGGACTGGTTACATGGTGAAGGGAAAATGGGCCAAGGAACCAGAATAGGGAGCATTACATGCTGGTGAGCAGAATAGAAAAAATGAAACCTATTAGAAGGCAGATAAAGAAAAGTTAAAAAGTAGCAATTAATTTTTACCTGTTTTTGTCTTCAGTGAGAAGGAAAAGAGCTGTAGATGTAACTCTGTTGCATTTTTGTAGTTCATAATATGAACACAATACTTTCAAATAACAGCAAGCTACCTGCTACCTACCAACAAGTGTTTTTTATCCATTCATCATTAGGTAAATAAACCCTGGGAGAAGAAATAGACGGACTTGTAGAAAGAAAAAGTATCCTGGAGAAGAAGAATATTGAACTAAGTTTAACCCAACATACTTCTTCCAAGTAGAAAATTGAGGAGAATAATTTAAATTAAATTTACCTTGTCTGAGCAAAATAAACCTGCATCAGCAGTGCAGTTAATACATAGAGTAAAATTATTTCATTTGAGTAAAGGAGTCTCATCTAAGAAATATTGGTGTGAGAGCAATGGCTAAATAGCAGGCACAACAGTCATCAAATAAAAGGTCTGACATGATTCTGGTAGTCATCTGTGTAAGCAGATGTCTCCACTATATACAGTACACTTAAAGAACAGTCCTTAACTTTGGGCAGTGGCTGTGTTATGGAGTCTGCTAACACTGCTGAGAGACCCACTGGGATAACAGTGACTTCAACTCTGGACACCTGTGCTGGAGCAGGCACTGCACTTCACTCTGCCATTCTTGACTTTGTAGGCTCATGAAGACAGGGAAGGAAAGGACAGATTTTTTTTAGGTACTCAGGTGCCCAGATTCTGTTTAAATCAGTTCTTAACATTTCTAAAGGTGATCTTCTCTGTAGACTGGTACTAACTACCCTGTTGTTGGAGGGAATGATAGATGAAATGATGTTATCAGGTGTCAAAATGAGAATGGAGCTATGGCTAGGTTCCCTTTTTATTGGCTATAATGAGCATGCACTACAGTGGGACAAGGCAGGAGAGCAGGAAATTACAAGTAGGACTACTGCGAGTACAATTTTCATGTTCAGACAATCTCCTTGATCTGAGTGGTAATTTGCAGTTGAATTTTTGTCTTACAGTCTAAGTTAAGATTATGTTTGCTCTAGGTATGTGACACAGATTTGTCCCCCTGGTTTCTGTGGCCTTTTAAAATATGACTGCACTAGGGGATTTACTGTGAGTTTTGGCACCAGCTATCTTTTTCCCCTTTCTTTTTGTTGTTAATTACAGAAAGTCAGGCAATGAAATATGAAAATTATCCTTTCTGGCATTGACTGTGACACTTTTTTTTTTTTTTTTTTTTTTGTCAGCTTCATGTTTGCCTGTAGCTGTGACAAACTGAGATGCTGCTTCTGTTTCACTGCTGGCTTCCACTCCCTTTGATTCTGTGAAGTTTTCAGCATATTATTTTAGGATTTTAGATTTTAGATTTTTCAAGGATTGCTATAACCAGAACCAACCCCTTAACTACAGGAGAAATAGATCTACTTGTTTTTGACTCTATTCCTTTGAATTTGCATTGATAAAAATATTTTTGTTTTATACATGTATGTTTCTTGGAAAGTAGACAGTGGATTTTAATCTTTATCCTATACAAAACTTGTATTTGGAAAATATAACAAACAAACAAGAAAACAAACAAAATCACAGGTCACAAATTTTGTACCCAGATTAGAATTCTTGACTTCTGTTACTGTAAGGCTGTCAAAACTCTGGCTTTGATTTTAAATTATGCTTGGATCTGAAGTTACAAATCAGATTCACTGAACTTTTTGACATCTGTCTTCCTCTTGAATGTAGTGCAAGGCTAAACAAACTTTTATTTTAATACTCTTAAGGAATTCTTCATCTAAGGCAGCAAAAGGGTACATGTAAGGAAATTCAAACAATCTAATCCTTCTCATATGCTGTATGTTTTCACAATACATTTCAGAGTCATTAAAGGTTTTTACAAAGGGTTGTGTTTATGAAAGTAATATGTTTACAGGATGTAGACACATATGAAAAGACTGTTTCTCACAATGTGCTCAAGTAACCCATCAGTGGCAGCCATACATTGGTATTAAAAGTCAAATAAACATCTGTAATTGAGAAAATAGAGTACTAGTAACTTCATATTCCAAGATTACTAATATCTGCATTGGCTGACATACTCTTAATACATTTAAGTGGCGTATTGCAGTCGATCAAGTTGCCCAGCCCGACAGCTTATCATTTTGAGCTCATCACATTAATCTTTCAATTTTAATATTGCTTACAATACTTCTTTTAATTAATTGTAGAGAGATTTTTGCACACATATATGCACTAACTTTTTAGAATTACTAATAATGACATTATTATGTTACATTACATTACAAACAATGTCTATTAGTTTGATTAATTTGTCGAGGTTTCACATTAGCTCATTATGACTATTTTATTTAGAAGTTAACATGCATAAAAAATAAACAATATCCCCTTCTATGACAGAAATTTCTATTTATTTTGTACTAAGATAATTGGTTGATATAATTAATAAAAAATTTGCATTTGTGTATATGTGAACTTACTACATGACCAAAGAGCTTGCTTTGGGATTTTACAATGCACTTATACCTTTGAAACAGAACTGAATTGGTACCCAGAAGTGGAATCATAATACTTAAGAAATGAAATATGATTAATCATCCAGTTAATTCAAGCAGAGATAAATGGCAATTACTGTAGTTTAGGGTATATTTTCAAAGCTGGGAAGAGGTTTAGCCTCCAGGATCCCAGTGATTTTAATGGGGGTTGCATAGTGCAATCCCTCTACATCGCTTTGAAAGATTGCCTCTCGGTCTAATGGGTTGCCATTAAAACTATCAAGAAAAACTCACGGGACGTGAAAGCTGCTCCATCTTTTTGACATATTTCTCTATGGAAAGCAAGGACTGGCAGGGGAGAAAACCCACCACCTCCAAGAAAAACCCTTTTAATTCAAATGTTGTTGCTTTCCCAAAATGAAAGATTCATGCTAAATTTTACTGCATACTATGCAATTTTTTTAATGCCTATCCCATTATTTGGGTTTAGACTAATTGCAATCAGTTTGGGGATTTTCTGATGAGATTTTCTTAATATGGATGAGTCCCAGCTGTATTCCAAATGTGTAGTGAATCATGGGAAACTTCTTTACTGAGACGGAATACCAGTTATATTAAAATCTTTCAGCAGATATTTCCATCAGAAACCACAGTCACAAATCGACAACTGCCAAGTTCCCTTGCAGCTTTGAGATTTTGGTTCCTGGGACTTCAGCTTTGCTCCTAGCAAGCCTTAAATCACTTGATCCCTCCTCAGGAAATTTAAGCTCCTGATATCTTGAGACAGTTTCTCCATTACCTCTCTGTTTTCAAAACCAGTGTTAAAAACTACTGTAAATCTAAATTCTGACGATCCTCCAAGTTCGTCCCTGCCTCTTTTTCGAAGAGAAAAGTCATATGTACAGAATTATTCACAAGTAATTTTCTGATTAAATGAACTATTTTTAGTTCCCAAATTAAAGAAAAAAATTCAATGTCAGATCCCAGTATGTTCTACTTGGGGTTTTGTGGTACTCATGCTTTTAAACCATCTACATGACAATAAAGATGTAGCCAGTTTTGTGGAGCTGCCAGCTGGAATGAGATAACAACGTGCAGAATAAATAACTGTATTAGAGAATGCAATGTAGTTATATATGGGGTTAAAGAAGAGTGTCCACGTCCTGCAGCTCTGATAAATGTTGACAGCAGCTCAGATGGAATAAAACTGGAAGGACAAGCATTAATTTGACTCTCCTGCCTTCTCGTGATAACACTGTTCATCAGAGATGGGCTAAGCAGAACAGATTACACAGCAGTGTGATTTAAGGGCGACTCTCTGAAGGGAATCTTGTAATGCTTTATCTTCAAAGAATTCCCCATCCTACTATTTTCTTCTGAGATGTCATTTTACCCCACAATTAAAATGCTTAATTCTTGCATTTGTCTGGGAAGTGGGAGGGTGTGAAATGATACAAGAAGCAAACAGAATTCAAGCACCTAAAATGTTAGAAATAATCAGGAAAAAATGTACCAGAATGACTAAAGCAAAATTCATTCCTCCCTCCCTAAGCTTGTTATTCCACTAAATAATGATAATAATAACAATGACAACAATAATAAAATCAAACTTGCGAAAGAAAACCAGTCACTGGACAACCTTAGGAGCTGATGGCAGAGGCCTCATCAGCTACTATAAGTCATTTCACAGAAGCCTTAAGACCTGAGAGGAGATCAGAGAGACCTGGGTTCTCAGCTGGCTACCTGAGGAGCCCTTCTGCTCGTAGCACTGAGAAAGGTATTAAAAATAAGCATCTATTACATGTGTCTCACTCACTTCCAGCTAGTAAGGAAATGCCTGTGAAGATACTAGAAAAATACTGAGCAATCATTCCATACAGAACTGTAGCAAAAATTGAAAGTACTCAAGAATTTGCCACTAAGATAGACAATTTGTAAAATTGCCAGTCTAAGTTTGGTAAGGACTTAAAATACCTGCTTGTCTTAGGGTGATGAATTGGTTATCTGGAATAATAAATAATTTTGTGGAAAGGGTATACTGGAATATGCACGAAGAATGTACATTACTTAAGCATTATCTCAGCCACTAAATAGTATAATGAGTACTTGTGTTACATGAACAGTTTCCACTCTCAATACTGAGGAATAATTTGAATCAATAAGTGATTATTAGGAATATGAAAACCTTGAAGACTTTGCATAGTACACAAGAACAATTCACTGCTTAGGAAGGTGTAATGTTGAGTAAAGATGTAGCTGTAAGAAAAGTACTTCTGAAGTATATTCATGAAGAGCACAACTAACACTGCCAAAATCTGCCAAACTCTTTTGAACTCTTATTTAACTTTTGGATGTTTCCTTAATTTCTCACCTTTTGTATGCTGAGCCTAAGATTTGCAGCTGTACATAAAATAATTTATATTTAAATAAGTTTTACTAAACCAAATGTATGTCTTTTCAGTCATGTACATCTTTTCCTTTAGGTTAAGCTGTAGTTTGAGAACTGAAAATGGGGACATGGACAAGGCAGGGGTGTTTAATGCATTCTTTGTCTCTGTCTTCAACAGAGATGATGAACCAAAGGGGTCTAAGTAGCCTGAGCTGGAGGACCATGCTGCAAGAATGATCAACTCCCAGCAGACCCTGATACAATATGGGTTCTGCTACTCCAGCTGGATGCCTACTAACCTATGGGGTCTCATGTGACTCATCCAAAAATCCTCAAAGAGTTAGCTGATATCATTGCAAAATCTCTCTTGATGATTTTTGAGCAGTCTTGGGAATCCAGAAAGGCCCCAGCTCCCAGCTGACTGGCAGCTGGTGAACATTGTCCCAATTTCCAAAAAGGGCAAGAAGGACCCCAGAAACCACAGTCCTGTCAGTCTCACTTCAGTGCCTGGTAAGGTTATCCAGAAAATTATTCTCTGAGGTACTGAAAAACACCTGAAAGATAACACAGTCATTGGTCACAGCCAGCACAGCTTCATGATAGGAAAGTCCTGCTTTCCTTTTATGACAAGGTAACCCACTGAGTTGATCAAGGGAAGCCAGTGGAAGTCTTTTTGGACTTCAGTAAAGCTTTCAATGCTGTCTCTCATAGTATCCTTCTGGACAAAACGTGCAGCACACAGGTGGATGAACACATCATGGGATGGGTGAGCAACTGGCTCATGGATGAGTCATGAAGGGTTATAGTGAAAGAGGTGACATCAGACTGGTGACCTGTCACTGGTGGGGTGGTGCAGGACTCCATCCTTGGCTCTGTTCTCTTCAACATCTTCATAAACAACTTGAACTCAGAAGTGGAAGGGATGCTAAGCAAGTCTGCAAACAGTACAAAACCGGGAGCAGCTGTTGACTCCCTCAAAGACAGAGTGGTCCTTGGCAAATTGGAGGACTGGGCAATCACCAACCACATGAATTTCAACAAGGGAAAGTGCCAGATTCTGCACTTGGGATGGGGCAGCCCTGGATGTACGAACAGACCGGGGAACAAGAGACTAGAGAGTAGTGTCTTGGAAAGTGACCACAGAACTAAATGCAATGGCATTCATTTGACAGAGGAAAAGAACAGTAAAGCAGAGAAATGAAAAGGAAAAATAAAGTTCTGTTTGATACTTTTGGAAACATGCTAAAATTTCAAGTTTTGATCTTTGACCTGCAAACTCGTGTCCTGTGAGAATGGATTTGGAATTTAGATAGTTTGTTAACCCTTGTAGGACCAATGAGACGGTCAGAGGCAGAGATGGAGTACACATTTCTGACCAAAAGTACATAAGTGAATTTTCTTGAACACTGGAAAATTTTAAAAATTTACAACTTAAAATTTCAGTCTCATTTTCAATTGAATTTGGTGATACACCTCTGACTGGTTTTTGAAATATGAAAAATAACATAAGCTTTACAAGTAGAGTGTAAACTCATTTCTTCTTTTACTCAGACTCTTGGAAATGTTGAAAGCAAAACACATCTGTCATGAAAGAGAAATGAGTCTGAACAACTTTACAAGATTAACTCCGTCAAGGTCATCTAAGCTGAATGATCCACAGGCCAGTTGACAAATTGCTGATAAATTAAGGTGGGGTGCATCAGGGCAGAGACATGAGCTTATGTCTTTTCTAAGTGTCTACTACTGGTCATTATCAGAGCCAGGATACTGTGCCAGAGGAATATTTCATATGATTCCATAGAGTAGCTTTCGTGTAAAAAGTGGGCAGAAATAAAATACATGAAGATTTGTTACTAATAATAAAGAGTATAATTACTAAAACCTCCATGAGAAAAGGACCAGACCTAAACTTCACCTGCAAAGATCTCCTGTACTCTCCTCTGAGATTTTCAGAGCCATATTTTAAAGAAACTGTAACTGGAATACCAGATAGTAAAGATTTCCCTGAATCTACATGTCTCTGTATAATAAATACATTTGTACATTTGTAGCTGTCACCTCAGAGTCTCTGACCTAGCGAGTATGCCCTGAGAAAATACAACAGTTTTCTCTTTTGCACAGCATATTTGTTACTTTCTTTTTCATCTGAAATTCAACCAAATGAATCACGAAGTAGAAGAGATGAAGCAATGGAGCTGATGAACTGAAAAATGACTAAGCAATTAAAAAAACAAACATGTTTTTAATTGCTTAACTTTTATTTCTCTAATGTCTATCTCTATAGGTGATTGTGTGACAAGTTTCCCCTGCACTCTTTTATTTTGAATCATGTATTTGGTGTAATCCTACCAATGCATTGAGCCATTATATCACAAACAATAGGTTTGATCATCTCACCCTACACTCCCATCCTGCCCAAATTTCAATCAACTTTTCATCATGGGACTGGAAATCACTAGACATCTCTTGCTACCAAGAATTCTTGATATTGCTATTTTTAAATTTCTTTTTCAAAAGCACTTTGTGCAAACTATAAGCAACTGACCAGACATTTAAAACAATAGAAGTTTACAAGGCTAATGACTCTCTCAGTGTCTTCCTCTTGGCAAGGAATAAGGCAGCGTTGAAAAGTTTATCTCATGTACTAAGGGAAATGCAGGTGACTTCCAGTGACTTCCAGCTTATCCCTGCTGTCATCTGATAAAGTTTGTATCAATACATCAGTATGGTGGAGTGAATGACACCACTACTTCCCTTGGTTGAATTTGCTGTGGAGACACCACCAGCTTTGGTAGCAGAAATGAGTGAAGGCAACTGACAAGTAATTGCTCAAATGGCATTCTGCTGAAGGTTGTGTACAAATCCTGCGGGGAGCTCACAGCTGCACATATTAGACATTAGACATCCTTCCTTCCTTCCCTTCCTTCCCTTCCTTCCCTTCCTTCCCTTCCTTCCATTCCTTCCATTCCTTCCCTTCCTTCCCTTCCTTTCTTTCCTTCCTTCCTTTTCTTGGCTTTACTGATTGTCTCAAAAAATCTGGGAACCAAGCTGGTGTGAACCAAAAAATCATTGAGTGCTCCATTTCTTCTCTATGCCAACTTGTCCAAGATTATTGCTGTCCTTTCTTTTTAAAATCTGACACATAACTTGTGTGTTTTGCCCCAAGTTCATGGAGGGATGGTGCACTGTGTCCCTTTAAAAATAGGGAATGCACATGCTCAAGCCCTCTTTTGTTTCTCTCCAGCCTCAGAGGAGGCTGCCTGGTTCAGATCTCAGAGCAGCAACCCAAGAAGCTGCATTTCAAAACCCATTACTCTTCCAGAGGTAATTTTGCAATACCTTTCCAAAAGCCACCATGCCAAGCTGAGACTGGGAAGGGCCAGGGCCACTACTCTTCAGTGGTCAGCAGAACTGTTTATTTCCCCCCACATTGGGGCAGCAACCCAAGACCACAGCACCAACACCAGCTGAGTCTAGCAGGCAGCAAGAGGAGGCAGCAAGTGTCAGCACTGACCTCATACACACACACCGACACATGGGACCACCCAACCTGGCACTGCATCTTCTCTGTGCTCAGTGGGACTGTTTCTTCCCCCTGCAACACAGCAGTGACTTGGAACTGCAACACTGGCACCAGCTGGGTCCGGCCAGGGAGCAGGGAAGTCAGGGAAACTGATATGTGGGTCCAGAGCTGCCCCACACAATGCCAGCATCGCCCATCTGCTACTGGAAGTGCTTTGCAAGCCCCTGCCTTCCCAGTTATTTGTTCTAGGGGGAAGGATCAGCCAAGCAGGGCTTATCTGCCATATTGTCTTTGTTTTCAGGTCCACACAGTCTGCTATGGCAGCTGCCATCTTGCGAGGAGGCGCTTCTCTGCCATCTTGTTTTCTTTGTTCCCAGGGAGTCCATGGGATTCAGCACCTTTGTGTCTACTGGTTATCGCCATTATCTTGGTTGTTGCTGGTTTGCTTTCTAGTAAACTATTATTTTTTTCACTTAAAATCTTCTTGTATTCATCTCTCTTTATTGGTGAAAGGGGAGTGGCTAAAAGTGAAGGGGAGGTAGCTCATTTGGCGGTCTCTGCCCCATATAATTGCCTCAGTTTAAAACAAAATGCTGGCATTAGAATAAATGACACTTCACTTGGACCCATTCTTTCCATGTTCTGCTTTGTAACAAATTTTCATTCATAATTCCCACAGAGCAGGGGAAGACATTTTTACTTACATGCAACTTTATTGTGAATTCCTGTCATAACCTAGGAAGCATTTGAAAATAGTAGAAATACCAAATGCTTGAATAACTGAAGGCTGAGAAGGTTGTAGAGTCTCAATTTGTCACAGGCAGAAAAATCCCTTGAGCTGTCTTTGTATTTTACATTTTGCTGCAAGGAACTGTAACCAAACATTTACAACACCAGCCCTGCTCATATCTACTCTTTTGTACAAAGCTGCAAGACAAACATTTCTGGTGGAGCTGCTTCCACTTTACTAACTTATCAACTCTTTGCATCGTGAAAGATACCAATTGTGGATCAGGACTTACTAAAATTCGGGGTATGTCAAACAAACACATGAAAATTGTATGCCACTATCCTATGATAAGATTTTAGGTCTGCTGCCTATTTCATCTCAGACACCTTAAGTTTTATTCCTCCCTCTGCAACCTTTACCAAAGGTCTATGTTCAAAATTCAGTTGTTCCATCTCAGGAACTTTGCTTGATTAAATAAATTAGCTTAGTGATCCAGGTTCTACATCGTGTTAAAACTCAGGTTGCCAGCAATTATTCCTTCTGAAACAGAAAAATTTTTATTGATGTCTGCATGTAACACCATTCAAATAAATCTGTTTCTAAGTGAAGTGTCTGATTTACTGCCTGAGACTATCTGAAAAACATGACCATTCAATCCAATCTCAGATTTACACCTCAGTTCAAAATACTCTCAAGTGGGTCATGCTGCCTCTAGCCCTGACTGATAATGAACTGATCTGTGATTTGACATTAAACTCAATTATTGGAAAAGGAAAAAAAATGGCATCTTTCAAATACATTAGCAAAATTGTCACTAGATTTTATCTTCTGTTACATCAAAGAGACTTTAGGATTGCTTTTCTCAGGTTTTATTGTTAAAACATTTTAATTAAAAAAGGTCTGCAATTTTTTGAATTGTTGATGGGAACCAGGCGCAAAAGCTTGGATTTGCATATGAAAGCAAACCCCCTATGATATCTAGCTGTCAGCATTTTTTTCAAATGGGATATAAACCTGTCAAAGACTCTTTAATGTTATAGTGCATGCTAGAGTCTTACTTCAGAATGAACTGCATAAAAAGTAAACATAGTTTACTCTGCCCTAGTTGCCTTCCAAGAACTTAAGATAAAACTTTTTCAGCCTAGGTTTTTTCAACTTGAGCATAGTGACACTTAAAATGTTCAAGGTAAGCAATATAAATGCAGTTGATGTGTTTCACCATATTTTAATGTGGGGGTTTTTGCTTTCATTTTTCATAAAAGCACATATGATTATAATGAATTTTTATGTCTCTTCCCTCTAGATACATGCCTCATCCATGTAGACACAGTTAACCCTATTCATTCAGGCATGCATAACATGGAGATATAAATATAGATATAGATATAGATATAGATATAGATATAGATATAGATATAGATATAGATAGATAGATATTGTTGTACATATATTGTTGTATATATATTGGGACAGACTCTCACTGATACGAGCAAGTGATTTCCCTGCTAATGACATTGACTTACATGGAAGTATGGAAACTCATGTTGGTTTCGTAACCATTCATTGGGGCTCATCTGCACTGTAGGCATACAAAGCTTGTTGCTTGTTGGACTACACATTAATCACCCTCCCCTTCTTCGCATAAAATTTTAAGTATGCCTTTTTTTCATTGTATCCTAGGCAGAAGAATGTTGCTGAGAGGAATGTTGGGGTTTGGTCCCCTAATGCAAACTTTTGCTAATACTAGCTTATATTCATAAGGACAGCAGTCTTGCATTCAAGTTTCTTCTCCAATATTGTAATTGAAGGAAGGTGTGCATGTTTTCTTCTAGAGCTGATGGCTGCATATGTATACAATCAATTGCCCCTCCTTCCTTCAGTATGTTTTTGCCCCCTCCCTCTAATTGCTTCAGACATTTGCTGAATGTTGCACACCACTAACCACTCACTGATCCTGCTCTACCTGAGCACCAAATCAGAGGAGCTGAGCCAGACGTCTCTTCCATTCTTCTGCCTGACAGAAGAAATCTGAAGTGGACAACTCGTCCTTACGGAAGTGCTAAATATATAGATAATTATACTTAAATAAGTAAGTAAATAAAAACATAATTCAGGCATTAAGTGTGGTCAGTTTCAAGTGGATCTGACAGTGCTTGTTTAACAAGCGTTTTCATTAGGTTGTGGGTTCTCTCTGAGGACTAGCAACTTCACCTTTTCTAAAACCAATTAGGGATCAAGAGGCTCTGGGACACTAAAAACCATATCAACCAAAAGAATAACTTTTATTTAATTATTCTGAGGTCAGAACTTTCACTTGCCTTCCCACTATATTAATTTCTTTTGGTTTTTTTTTTTCTTGGATATTTTTGAGGTCAGCAATGTGTTGACTATTTTTAGTTAACTGCTAACAGATGTACTCTATTGAGTACCTCTTACTTCCCGTCCTGAAATTTAAAAACTCAAACCAGCTTTAACACTTCTAAATATAATACCCATTTTATAGCTGCTAATCTGCTGAGTTTCACAACAGGGTAGTTTTTTCATTAATTCTTTGCCTTAAGCCATTCTTCATCTATAATTCTGTTTCAGCTAGCAGTGTTTAAAAGAGTACCTCAGCATTGGCATGGACTTTATACAAACTGAGTCTCATCTATTTCAAGTACAGATTACTTTTTAATGTTGATTAGGTTCTTTCTACTAATAATTGTTTATTTTTTGGTCTCTAAAATTCACTAGCTCTGATTCTCCACCTGTTTTCCCTTCATCATGGATAATTCACTCTTCTACATAAAAACAACCAACCAACCAAACAAAAATAACAACAACAACAATTTAATGGGAAGTATGCAGATAAGAATTTCATAAGTCTATTGTAACAGATGAAACCCCAGAACAAGAGAATAGATCTGTTTTCTATTATTTGAAGGATATTTTCTTATCTCATATTAATAAGGAGAGTAGAACATAACAGCATTTTACCCTGAAAAGGACAGGTAGAACAGAACAGCCTTGGAGAAGTAGATAAAGGATGTAACTTAGGCAAAAATGAGTCATAAAATGGCAGGATGCCACCTCAGTCATAAATGAGCAGGATCTCAGCTCAGCTCTGCTAGGCTGACAAAGAAGAAGTTATGCAAAACATTGATATTGCACTTACTGAAAAGTGGGGGTTGAGGTACGGCCACCCAAAAAATACACCAGATGTTGAAGACCACTGAAAAGGACCCCAAAGAACCATGTAAGGACTTCCAACAGGGGTACAAACATGTAAAATAAAGTAATACATATACATCAATTAATCAGGGATAGCTAATGAATATGTAATCAGTGCACATGACAAAAATTCTCTTTACCTGATGCGTGGGGCACTCAATTAGAGGAAGAATGCTCCAAGTGATCAGCATGCTGCAATAAAGAATGCCTGATTTCTAATACTCAAAACTGCATTAGAAACTTTCTATCTGGCCAATTTCTGTATGAATATATTCTATATATGAGAATTACTATCTCAGGGAATCTGAGGCAAAAAGACACCAGAATATTAAAAGTGTATTTACCATTGTGCCTGTGACAGAGACTCCTGATGTAGTTTTTGAGGTAGTACACTAACATGCACCCCAAATGTCTTGGTTTAAGACGATTTAAGGGGGACATTCTAGATGAGTTACCTCTGCCATAGTTTAACCCATCCCTTTCCACCAATAAGGAGAAACAAATACAAGTAGATATAAATGAAAAAACAGCAATTTATTAAAAACAGAATAGCAACAGGCAAAAAATAACAGTAAGACTCACTAGCTACCAAGTTGCTGAAATCTAACTGATCCTTGGGAACAAGGAGAAACTTAAAATGGCAGGGCAAGGCCTCCCCTGGATGGTGGCTCCCATTGCCAGCTGCTGTGTGGAGACAAAGGGAAAATGGCTTCATCCTCTCACCCCTTTGCATCCCCCAATCTCAATGACAGCAGCTCTGTCAGCAAATGGAGCTTCCCACTCTGGCAACTGGTACTCAGTCAGGGGCTACAACTTGTGGAGAGACAACTTGTGCTTCCTCTCAGTAGGAGATGGCAAGAAAAGCAGCTGGGGCAACTGGTACTTGGTGCCTTCTTGCCTCAGCCAGGCACTGCTGGTAGGCTGGGGCAACTTGGACTGGAGCAGGGCCACTCTGCTCCTCTCAGTGTGATGCTACAGCTGCAGACACACACTCCCAGAATTCTCCCAGCGTCAGTCCAGGGCAGTGAAACCACCATCTCAATAAAAGTAACACTTGGACCCTTGGAAAAAAGAAACAATCTTGTTGGTCATCTCTCCAGAGACTTGCAATACAAATCTGGCCTTTTATGAATATAATAAAAATTTGACTTGAGATGTCTCCTGTGAGAGCAGAGGGGGGTTTTCTCCCTTTTTTACTAACACGCTAATTAACTAGCAATGCTAAACTTATTTTGGCACCCTCATCTTTCTAAACCCTTAAGCCAAACCACTTCACTCGTGACTCTCCTTAAAATGAATCAGCTGTAAGAACACTTATGTCCTTCTGTCTAGCTTCTGTTTATCTGCACAGCTGAAATATTTCTGCATGATCTCCTACTAGGACTTCCAGCTAAATTTCACAATTCTGTTTTGTTTTGTGCTTCTTTCCTGCTTATATAGTTCAGTTAAAACCAAAGCCATGAATCAAATTAATCAAGTCTTCCAATAGTCAGTTATTCCATGTGAATAGAGAGTGGTTGATGTTTAGATGTATGTCATTTTTATATATGTTTACATTTCTCTTACCTGCATACTATAAGGTATCAGTGTTCTGATAAGCTTGTTTGCTTATCTTTACAACAAAAAAATCTGTAATGATGCAAAACTGTTTTGAATTATCATTTCATATGAGAAACATCCACCTTGCACAAGATATTTGCACAGGCTTTTTTTCTTATATAAACTACAGCTATTGAGCAGAGAAAAAAGACCAACAATCCCCCCCTTTCCCAAACTATGACTAACTGAGTCCAAAGTAACCTGGAAGAAAATTCAGCAGAGCTTACTCAATTCTTGGTGTCACATATTCTTTCAGAAAAGAAAGGTTGTGCCTGAGCCTTCGGGACAAGCAAATTAGAGTGAAATGACCAGTAGCAACACAGTGACTGCAGGAGCCACTTTATCAGTATTTAAGGAAATTACATTTAGCCTGTAAAATTTTCCTAAAGTTACTCAGTCTATCAGATACCCCATTGCTTGTCTGTGGCTAACAACAGCTCATATGCTATTGTTGATATAAACTAGTCAACAAAAATGCTAGCTTTCCTGTTCCTTGTTCAATGTCTTCAGTAATGACACAGAAAAAGATATCAAGTGCACCTCAGCAAGTTTGCAAGTTTGTTACAAACTGAAGGTGAGATGGCATCCAGAGGGACCCAGACATGATCGAAGAGCAGGCCCGGGAAATCTCATGAGGTTTAACAAGAGCAAGTGCTGCAACTTGGTCAGGGCAACCCTCACTATCAACATAGGCTGGTGGATGAACAGATCAAGAGCAGCCCTTTGGATAAGGACTTGGGGGTGCTGGTGGATGAGAGGCTGGACAAGAGTTGGCTGTCCTTGCAGCCCAGAGACACAATCATGTCCTGGGCTGCATCCAAAGTAGCATGGCCAGCAGGGCGAGGGAAGAGGTTCTGCTCATCTACTCCACTCTGGTGAGACCCCACCTGAAAGTTATGTCTAGCTATGGGGTCCCCAGTAGACAAAGGACATTAACCTGTTGGAGCAAGTCCAGAGGGAGGACACCAAGGTGATTAGAGGAATGGAGCATGTCTCCTCTGAGGAACAGCCAAGAGAATTGGGACTGTGAAGCCTGGAGAGGACAAAGCTTCAGGGTGACCTGACTGCAGTCTTACAGTACCTTAAGGGAGCTTACAAGAAAGATGAAGAGAGACTATTTACAAGGGCATGTAGTGATAGGACATGGGAAAATGGTTTTAAACTGAGAGTGGGTCTAGATCAGGTATTAGGAAGAAATTTTTACTGTGAGGGTCATGAGGCACTGGAACAGGTGACCCAGAGAAGTTGTGGATGCCCCACCCTGGAAGCATTCAAGGACAGGTTGGATGGGACTTTGCCTAATCTGGGAAGGTATCCCTGCCCATGGCAGGGGGGTTGGGACTAGATGATCTCTAAGGTCCCTTCTAACCCAGACCATTCTACAACCCTGTAGTTCTCTGTATGTTTACTCTTTTCCAAATATGCCCACAAAATCCTCTAGCCCCGAGGTCATTCAGTATCAGAGTCCAGTGGAATTTAAATTTATGTTCTTCTGTTTTGCCGTGTCATTAGCAGATGAGGAATATGTAAAGACACACCTCGAGATCAATACACTGTGGCCTCACAGTTCAGGGACTCAGGGCCCTAAAGCATTTGTCTACAGAACACTAATTATTTCTTTGTCATCAGTCCTCTTTCACCAAATAAGCACTGATTAGATGTGTTTTCCCAAGACAAATTTTTATACTGAACATCTGCTACTGCACAACATATGCTTGTCCTTAAGAAGCTCCAATTAATTATAATCAACAGCTAAAATGATTAAGGTGGAAAAGCCATTTCCATATCTGTGTCGGGCAGGTAGTCATCCAAACTGAATAACAAGGGCTGTCTTTCAAAAGACAGTGTCACAAGTACTAAAATTATTCTTCTTATAATGCAAGTATTCATCATAAAATAATTTCCCTAATAATAGATGAACAAGTAAGTAACTGTAGAAGTTGACTCCTGCTCAAAGCCTGATAGAGGTGTAGCTGATGTGAGTGGAAGGAGCCACAGGCTTTTAGGGAATCTGGGCCTAGCTCTGAGAGGACTCAGATCTTGATTAGCCACTGTTACAGACTGTAGTAGCTGAAAATAAAATGGTTACTTGGAAATATTCAGAAATGTGAAGGGAAAGTAAAAAGGAGGAAGAGGCTGGTGATGTAAACAATGTCAGAACTTATTTTATTAGTCCATCAAGGAAATAAAGGATGTCTTAACAGAGAAACATAAAAGTACTTGGAATGCAGAATAACAATCTTCAACAATTCCCCAAGAATATGCTGAGTTCTAAGGGACCCACCAGGATCACTGAGTCCAGCTCTTAAGTGAATGGCTTGTACAGGGATCAAACCCACTACCTAGGTGTTATTAGCACCATGCTGTAACTAGTTTAGGTGCCTGCTGGTGGCTAATCTGGAATCTCTTCTGTACCTTGACCTTTAATCACACACTGGAATGAAGCAAAGGTACAAAATATTGCCATTTTGAAACCTGATTTTGGTGAAAGAAGTAGTAACTGCACAAAAATGTGAAGAAAAAAGATTAAGAACTTTTCCCAGTAAAATATATTTAACGATGAGCATGTTTGATCTCTGTGGAACAATAACATTTATTTCTTTGGAGGAATTTCGGTGGGCTGATTGGATGGTCATTTTTCAAGGCATTTTCTTGTTTCCTTTATTATACTTGCAACAGTATTCAAAAGCCAGGAATAGCTTGTATAGTGTCATATTGGTTTTAACTGTTAGCCCATGGCCCTCGCTGAAAGGAGGGGAAAGCTACATGGATATCACACATTATGTTCAAATATGCATTGCAACCATGTTTGATAGGCATGAAAGAAGCTTAGTAAATTTTACGCATTATTTATTATTCAGGTTTTCATACAAATCCTGGTGTTTAAAGTCCATACTTGATTATTAAAATATGTGCTGTAATCAAAGTCTATGGCTGATTCAAAGGAGAATTTAAGATCAAGAAACTAAAACATATTCTTTGCAGCTATTATAGAAATTACAGAAAGGGAATAGCACATTAGTGCAGATT
Source organism: Aphelocoma coerulescens (assembly GCF_041296385.1). Taxonomy (NCBI): domain Eukaryota; kingdom Metazoa; phylum Chordata; class Aves; order Passeriformes; family Corvidae; genus Aphelocoma; species Aphelocoma coerulescens. The sequence continues at coordinate 62,093,274 of NW_027184085.1, forward strand.
GCTGTCAGTACAAAATTATTTCTTACATAATATTTTCCAATAGTTTTCATAATAAAACTGTTAGTATTCTTAGAAATGGAGCTTTTTCCCACCATTTCTCAAGGGACATTATTTCATAACCAAATAGTGCTTAATGTCTAGTTTGATTTTTTTATTCTGTTAAATATTCAAAACACATATTTGCACATCTTTACTGATTTATTTAGCAGAACATAGCAACAGTAGTGTTTCAATATGCATTTTAAGGAAAAAAACCAGAAATGTAGTCTTTCTTCTGCACTTAAAAACAGCGTGTGAATTACTCAGCTTACTTCACTGAAGAATCTCTGCTCTGCCTCTGTTCATAGTCAAAAAATACTAAATAAAAGCAAGGAAAAGGAAGCAACTTTCTGAAGTTGTTCTGTCTTTACCTTTATCATCTTCAAAATTTCATACTTGTTTTCAATTATTTAAGTTGTTGCAGAATTTCTGTCTTAGCTTGTGGTAACATTATCTGATTTTTAAGAAATAAAGGTAATAAATGTTATATCAGTTTCAATAAATCAAAAAAAAATCAATTATTATTCCTAGTATTCTTTTTCAGAATTCTATTTTTATTGTTAGTTTCAAATGTCTAATATTACAATTACTACTGATGTTGGTGACAATAAAAATACAAGGTAAGGAGAGAGTATTAAACATGATTTCTCAGTTTTGGGCTTGGGGTTTTTTTTGGAGTAAATAGCTGTTGCTGCTCATATTTTTAACCAGATGATCTGTATTTTTTTGAGGAACCTCAGCAAGGGTCAGAGCAGAGGAAATGGGAGACTGTATTTTATTCCACAAGACCTCTCATTTTCCCTTTGAGAGAATATAAAATAGATAACAAAACAGAACATCTTCAAATTACAACCGCACTTCTCTTCAGCAGGAGAACATAGAATCAGTAAGATCCACTGAAAAATAAAAATATTTCCATGATTTTAAATTAGTCTTTGCAGGTCTTATTTTCAGCTGTCATGCCTGTCTGCAAAATGAGACTCTTCTTGTAACAGCTAAAAGATCACAATTAAGCCTATGAACTCCTGACAATATGTGAGACATTTGAGGAATTTACCATTTAAATCTTACCCTTAAAACCACTATGTCATAACTTCTGCTTTCACTTACACTATTCCTGGACTTACTTTCTGCTCAGCACTACAAAGAACATTCTGTGCAAATACTGAAACTCTTGTGTTTTCCTTGTCTCTTCCCTGCTTTGGCATGAAAATACCCACTGAATATTAAGAGAAAAGTAAAATAACCACAAATACGTGTTCCATGTGCGGTGTTCTCTCTTCTGAGGGAGGCATATACATAATCTAATTTCTATGGGTTTCTAATATTTATCATGGAAAATAGTAACTATATTCTCACCAATAAACTTTGTTTAACACAGGAAAGTACATTCACACAGTCCTCTTCTGCTCTTGGGAATAGTGGTCAAGATGAATAGTAACAAGGACCTGTCAGTTCTAAGCAGAAAATTTCTCCACAGCAAATGAGTGAGTTGATGCACAGAACATTGATGGGCTCTGGTTGCAAAGAAGTAATCCAGGCAAAAAGAAAATTTTTAAACATCTCAAAAAGTAATCCATCAGTCAGAATGAAGTCATAATCCTGGCTCTGCCAGCCAGTGTGCTGTATTGAGTTTCTTACTTAATTTCACAATTTATAACACCCTTATTATCAAATACAAAAACTCAATGCACAAAAAAATTATCAATACACAAATATACTTTACCAAGAACAGCTATATGAAACCAGGACACCTACTGTCTCTTCTGTAGGTTAGTTTTCCTTTTTTTATACCATATATTTGTCTTGTTCTGTATAGATTATTGGGTAGTCTACCCTTTCATTGCAGCATCCATAAGTGTGGCAGTTACTAGAGTTGAAAAAGTACACATGATTTAACTATAGAGCAGCAGTGTACTGCTAAACATTGCAGGTAAATACTGCAATAATCCACATTCTTTCTGCTCCTGGATAGCATATCAAGATGAACAGGTAGCTAGCTACGTCAAAGCATTGAACTCTGAAGGATAAATGCAGACGGAGAAAATACCAAAGTATTTAGAAACCCACAGCTATCAGTGAGATGGAATCAAAGGTGATCTAGGTACAGCAAGATAGGATGGCATTTGGGTGGAAGATGAAGCAATATCAGACTGTGTCCAAGTGAAGTGAGAACAAGCAAACAAGAGGAAAGACTAAAAGACACGTGGTAGTGTCTTTGGGTAAAATGCAAGCAGGACAAATCAAAAACTGTTGGTGGAATTGCCTTCATCAGGTAAAGGAAGTCCCTACTTAGTTTGAGTATTAGCTCGGTAGGTTTACCAAGCTCCTACTTCCCCAAGAAACTTTTGTGGATAGGTTACCAGGCTGTAAATGTGTCCAAACCTTTAGGGGTGAACCTGTGCACAATACAGCCCTTGTTTCTCTCTGCTACATAGTGGTACAGGTAGGTCTGCTACTTCTCCTGAGGTCACACTGGAGTTGTTTGTATGGAAGATGTTTCCGAGAACCCTCCCAAACATGTCAGCATTCACTTTTAGGAGCTAAAAAAGATTAGGGCTCTAGAGAAGCATATGTGAAAAATTTCCATTATAATTTATAGAAGAACTTCTTTCCAAGATCAGTTGGTACAGGAGTTCAGAACTAAGTTAAATGAAACTGTGGAATATCCCCATGGAACAGTCAATAGATACCTTTGCAAGACGTTTTCCTTCCCCCCCCCCCCTTTTTTTTTTTCATTCCTCCTAACCCTAGAGCTGCCACATCTGCCGGTTGCCTCCTTTTGACAGCTCGTCACTCCTGAAAAATGTTTTCAAGTGCTTTGGATAATATCCAGTTCATTCTTGCAGGAAATGAGGATTTGCTTCCTCACTTGGGATACCTGCTGCTAGGTTTATTCACTAATAAGCCTGATAAATGTTTTAGCCTTTGATCAGTGTTAAATTAACAAGTAAGCTCCATAGAAAAAAAAGTCTTTGAGGCTCAGAGGCTCAAGACAGTGAATGTGTTGGAAAGATGATTGATTGTCTTGCTGTGAGAAATTTCCATAAAAAAAACTTTTATCATGCTGTTATGTTCAGAACAATTAACTCAAAAGATATCTACCCTCCAAAGAAGACAAGAGGAAGAAAGAAACAGAATATACTTCATATGACTTTGTTTCAGTCTACACAAGCTGATTTTCCTGGAATATTTTTAGATTTTCCTTTTATTATTATTTTTCATCTTTCTTACTTGAAGAATTATTTTGCTACACTGGCAAATTTTTTTATTTATCTTCTTTCTTTTTTTTCCATTTTACTGGGTCCAGCAGGGATGAAGTTAATTTTCCTTATGATATTCCATGTGGTGCTGTGCTTTAGATTTGTGACCAAACCAGTGCTGAAAATTCAAGAATGTTTTAGCTGTTGCTGAACCCTGCTTGCACAATATCAACACAGTATGTTTTTTATTCTGTTTCTCCCAACTTATAGGCTGGAGATGGGAAAGAGAAATGTTTTAATTAACTTACTTACAAATTTCATACTATTGTGAATGCAGTGTCATATTCACTTATATAAGAAAGCTTTAGCATACCTGGCTTTGATACAGATAGCTATATATTAATCACAGCAGGATATTTAAATTGAATTGAAAAATATTTCCTGAAAAGAAAAAAAAAAAAGGGGTTACCTTGGGCTAACATTTTTGGGAGGTATCACCCACTCCTTTAGAGGGTGTGGCAGTGTGCCCAGAGGGTGCTAAATAGTCTTCATGGAAGATTAATCAAAAATTAGTCTGTATCAATCATACAAACAGATATACTTTTGTGAAATGGAAAAATGGCTCAACAAGCCTCTTAAAAGGGCTTGCAGTTTTTTTATGTACTCTGAGTTAGACACACAGGAGAAATACTGACAAGATTTTCTCAAGAGGTTAAAACAGCAAAAAACTTTACTGACAACTTCAGAAAATCAGAGAACTTTGGCAAAAGTTTAGAGCATCGTTTAATCAACGTAAAACTGTCCACAAAGCATTAACTTAGCCCATTCAACTTAGCAAACTCCAAGCCCATCCAATTTCAAGTTAATCAAAATTCTGAGAAGAGATGAAGAAAGAGAAAGAAGGAAAGACAGAAAATATACAGAAAAGAACAAATACATCTGCCACTCCTGGTTCCAGAGGTGTTCAGTTGATAGAAATTCCAAGAGGAGGTAGGGTAAAGATGTGTGCTTGCCTCATTTCCAGGGTTAAGTACCCTTTGACTTTCCTGGGCCCTTCCCCAGGTGGGCGTTCCAGTCATCTGGATGCTCTGGGGCTGGACTGGGGCTCCAGCAGCAGGGTGTGGAGCACTGCCTGTGATGTGCCAGGGACTGGCAGCCACTGTGGGACTGGGATATAGCCTCTAGGGGTGGGATATGTGGAGCAGGGCATTGCCTCACCAGAGCAAGGCCCGACCTGCTCCTTTTCCTCACACAGACTCAAAATGTTTCAAGCCAGGAATCTCCTGCAGTCTCTCACAAATGGTAGACCCCATCTTCCTATATTTCAGAGGTGTTCCTGGATCTTTTTTTCTCCTGTGATATGCAATGCTCAGTAACCTTGCCATCCATTGAAGTAATCCTAATTTCTCATTTTCTTCAAGCAAAATGCCAGCAGCTAACAACCTTGCTTTCACTGGTGCCATTCAGAAAGTTTACAGTGCATGCCATAGATTAGTCTGTTTCCACATATTTATGAATGGATCATTGGACTGACAGTATGAAGTACCTGGCCTAAAACAATGCTATATTACAAAATTAATTTCCCTTGAGGCCAGCTGTCAGATTGTTATTGTGGGAGGCATCTGGTAGCGGGCAAATGTGCATACCTATTGGCTCATAGTTTCTTATTAAAATGTAAGGCTTTCTTCTAAAGAACAGAAATATTTATTGCTTTCTTCCAGTTTTTGTAAATGTTTGTCCTTTGCTTCAAGTCTCTGATGTTCTTTTTTTAACAACAAAAGAGGAAAAAAAAAATCTTTCCTTGACCTTGGCAGAAAGCTTAAGAGATTTTTAATGTCAGTCTTTAGATTCACAGTGGTATGAATCTGTCCATCTTCTTTGCTTTTTTATTCTGTAAACAAAACAATATTCTCCTTATCATTTTTCTAGTCTGCAAAATCTTTCCTAGGAGAAAGCAAATCTGATTTTGCACATAATCTCACTTTGTACCTTGTTCGTTATACCGCAGTCTTTGGTACTCACAACACAGAAAGTTTCATAGTCTGCCTTAATTCATGGTTGCATATTATCTATTGTACAGTGGGATATATTATCCATGAATATGTGTGAAAAATGCTGGGATAGGTCTCAGAAATTATTCCTATTTTCTTCAGAGTGTCATTGGAAAACAATTATTTGCACAACTACATTTATTAAATTTGCAAATATAGGAGGAGAAATATCCTACAGCATTATTCTTCTCTCCCTATGAAAATCTGTCTTACCAATGCCCTTCCTGAACTGTAGTTTTGCAACAGAAAAGAATTCAGATTTTTACAAGAACGAACCACAGAAATACACTGCTTTAAATTGAAGATTGCCAGTTCATCAGCACTATTGACTCAGTATTGAAATGTGCTGACAGAAAACAGGAGTGGACATGCAGGAAAAAAAAGCAGGGAACAACAATCAGACATTGGAAACACCACACACCAGGTCTGCTTCCTAAACCAAGACTGTTTGTGGAGACATGCACCATAGGTCAGATATTCAGCAGGTTAGGTCAATATGATCTCACAAATAACAATGAATAATTTTTAAAATGGACTCATTTTCTTCCACTGCCCCAAAAAACTTTTATTTCTTAATATTGAAACTGTATTCACATAAAGAACTTAAGTGTCCTCCTTATACGGTGCTACAAATGTGCGTTCATCTCCCTTTAGCAGAATTACACAGGCTTTGCAGCAACAGAATAAATACTCTTTTCATTGAACCATGGTATATTAAGTAGAAGGAGATATGACTGCAATTGTTTTATGAGGAAGCACTAGCTGTGCTGTGATTCACAACTCAAAGCAAGATTGTCAGATTTTGCCTCCCAACTCAGAGTGGGAATATCACAAGGTTGATACTGAAATCAAAGAGATGGGCTCATTTTAACGTAAACGTGTCTTAATCTATTTTTAATGGCTTGTTTAGGAATATGCCAGTTCAGCTTGGGTTTATTGAGTTGTTTCATGTGAATCCTGCTTTTGCCAAGCATTGTACCTAGTGACTAAATATAGGAAAAAATACACTGTGTGGAAATATACCTTTTGCTGTGCTCAACCTGTTAATATTTCAGCAGTCTGTGGATCTACACTCATCTTATTCACCAGAATCGCAAATCCAGAACCTTCAAAGTAATAGTTTTTTCCAGTCATGTTACTGCCATTATTATTTTGACCATTGACTAGCCAAATTAGTTATTCCAGTCTCAGTAGGCATGCAGAGATGTTTTATTCTGAATGATTTATGATGATTAGGGCTATAAACAGACAAAGGTAGGTTATTGTCTGTGGAAAATGTCAAAATAGTTCCTCCACGGAAAGCAATACCAGCTGTACTAGAAAAATGACAATGCTTAGATGAATCTTCCTCTAAGGTGTACCTTTTATTTTCCCTGGGTATATTAGTGTTGCCAGATGAAAAATTGTCCACACCTGGTGAGCTAACACAATGCTTATTCTTCAAAGCCCACTGGCCCATGGAACTGCACAATGCCCATTGTGTAAGAAGGAGAACTGGAAGGTACCCAGCCCCAGTTTCTGTAGTTCACCAGTCAGTGAGCCCTTTTTGGGGTCCCTAACCACCAGGGACTACCAAAGAGACCACCAGGGCAGAAGAACACATGCATAAAGGAGGCAGAAGGTATGTTCATGTTTTCAGGAAAATTATTATCATATGTATGTGTATTCTGAGACAAGCAATGAATGTGTATGTAAAATACAGTATAAAACCAGAATTTTTTCTATATTCAGTATGCATGGTATTTCAGAGGAAATATCCCCTTGTGCATCTGGTTGAATAAAGAATGCCTGCTTCTTAATGCTACATTGGTGTTGAGGAGGTTTTTACTTTTTACCAAATTTTTGGTAACATTAGCAGCACACAGATTTGAAGAGATTGGTGTTGTCCAAGAAGGCTCTATGACATGAACAAATGTAGTAAGCTAGGAAGACAATGTGTGTCATATCCATTGCCTTTTGTTTCTTTCTTGATATCAGAAGGCAAGGAAAGAGAGATGTACCTAGCCCCATTCAGATAGAAATTAGAGTGTTCAGATTTGAAAACTCCTTGTGAGCATAGTAGAAGATGAAAGGAAGAAAGTAGCACCCATCAATGTTGAATTAATTTGATAAAACAACATTAGTAGACTTAATAAGGCCAGAAACTTCTCTTCAAAATAATAACAAGCACTTGGAATCATCAAAGTGACATTTGTATGGCCTATTATGGCTTTCACCTTGAGACCCATATATTCCTGGCAATAGCAGTAGAATCTGTCACGTGGAAAGAAAGTTTACAATGTACAGTTTGAAAAGACAGTGTTAACAACATACAAATCTTAATGCCCATTGATTCTCTTTCCTAAGGTGATGTGCACTGTAGAACATAAATATCTTACCCTACAAAGTTATAAGCTGTATTTGGAACTATATGGAGTGGATTGTCTCTCCTGAATACTGAATATTGAAAAATATTGAAAAGAAAATGGACCTTGTATGGCATCATATATCTTCAAACACCAGTGTTAAATTCTGGAAGTGGAGACTGGAGATTTTTTTGGTGAATGGATCTTTTAGTTTATTTATCACCAATTCCCTTCTTGTTCTGTCATTTGTCCTATATCCCTATATGATTGAGAAATACCAATTTACCAGACATGTATAAATATGCATCTATGAAAGGAACACACCATTGCGGATGTGTTAATGGGCAATTAGAATATGATGGTTAATTCTGCCTGATCCAGATTTATGAAATGATGGTGAATATAATCTATGTATTATCTTTTGTGAATGGTTTTATGGTGAGATGATTGGCCAGTAAAATAACACTAATAGCCCAAGGAGACTAACTTCGAATGTAATAAAGAACATTAAAAAACACAGGGAAAAAAATGCATTCTTTAATTTAAAAGTATCTAGATTATGATGACATTTGTATAAATTTGTGTTTATTTTTTCCATGAGAATTAAATGCAGTAATGTGTTTTCTTCTTTTTTTATTCCCATCTGAAATTCCCAATAACAGAAAATGAAGAGATTTAGTAAATATCAAGTTGCAGATTATCAGCTAAATTCTATGCTCTTTTGACTGCTTTTTGGATGACTTCTTCATTCGGGAATAGTAGTCAGATTGGCTTCTTTGTAAAAATATTATAGGATGACAGCACACAATAAATCATGTCTAGCAACATGCTGAAAAACTGGCAAGAGACAGCTTGTTCAGTGACAAATACAGCTGACAACAAACATATACACCTGTTTGGAAGAATTTATGAGAAAAGAATATAAACAAGGAAAAGGGCCTTAGCTTTACAACAGATGTTTGGAAGTCTTTTATTTATTTCTTACTAATAGCAAAAATGCGACAAATACAAAAACTGAGGCTAGTAAATAACTTTTTGTCATTTTAAACACAACCGGCTTATGAAGAGAAAGCGTAGATTAATGTTTTGATTTTCAGCCTTTTCTTACTCAAATGCCAGAGGAACTAATATGAAAGTAACTCTAATGCATACTGTTTAAAGCATAACATGGCACAGCTATTTTTAACCCACACATTTTGAATCCTGCCTCCAAAGCTAGGAGTAAAAGAGTAAGAAGAGTTCATCCATTATTCTTTGATGCAACATGAAGTATCAAGCCATTATTTCACTAAAAAAAAATTTATTATAAGAAATGACCTTGCAAGAAAAGTCATCAGATTCAAACTCTTTCATAATTAACTACTCAGTCATCTAAGTGAAATAATCAAGGTGCTGGCATAAAAATTATCATTGCTGAGTCTTACTGAAATTGTTAAGACTTGGTACCATGTGTTGAAAACTACCAAGAGCTAATCTTTTGGTAAAGATTAGTTCTTCTTTAAGTTTATTCTTTTTAGTCAAAGTAAATGTGTTAGATAAAATTCAATTTCATGTTTATGGTATAAAAATTCTTACTGAAACTAGTAAGTATGTTATGTGTTATCTCTCCAAACAGCTGAAGTGTATTGTAAAAGATAGAAATGAAAAGGAACTAAAAAAATAGCAAAAAACTTCAAGAAGTTTCTACAGGTAAATGAACACAGGTGTTTTCTCTGTTTTGAGAGAAAGGGATGGGAAAATAAATAAGCTTAAGGTAGTGTTTTATTAAGCTGTAGCTCATAGCTACAAGACTTCAATGAGGAGTACAGTTCTGATAGATACACAAAAATGTTTGGGGATTGCAATGATAAATTAGAATATTCATAGCACATTTAGAAGAGGCAAAACATGCAGAAGAGATTAAAAGCACTAGTTCTGGCAGTTTACGATTAAGTCCTTATGGACTCTTTGCTGACTATCTTTGAAGAGTTTTGGAGTTCATTATTTGAAAGAGCATCCTACTAATGAATAACCCATATATATCTCTCTCCAGATATGAAATCTCCTCTGATTTTATAACTCCTAGGCAAAGTTCAGCTAGCCAAGAACAGTGATCTAATCCATGCAAAAAAACCCAAACCCATCCCTTCAAGCATATCTCTTCTGCATATGGTTTAGGACTAGCATGGATTGGTTTACTGTGAAAGTTTCTGCCAAGCAAGGTTATACATGACATGACGGCAGTCCTGTGCTTCTGTTTGTCATGTTGCAAGAATACAATTTTCTCAAAAACTGTTTATATATTTTCATTTTTTAAGAACTTCTGAAAGACAGAAATATTTTACCAAAGACACTGGTGGTGTACTATATCTGAATAATAAATTAAGAAAGCCTCATTTGTGTTTTAGAAACTCCAGCTGTGTAATCCAAAAAGTCAACACCATATTAATTGTTGAAAATATTAGGCCCAAGCTCATTATAGCACAAATTTTGCAAAAGGTGATTTAAAAGATAACAGGATAAAATGAGGCACCTTGTGTATAGTCTGGAAGAGCCTCCTGTCGGGGTCCCTTCCCCCCTGCCATGTAGTCCTGGGAAAGGGGCCCTGGGGGGGAGAGACAGGGTTTCCCTGCCCCTGGTCAGCCTCATTCCCCATTGGTTGTTTTGTGTTCCCCTGCACAGGCAAGGACCCTTGGGTCCCATGATTGCCTCAGTTCCTTGGCAGAGCTCCGGCCATGTGGCTGGATAAATAAACATCTCTCTGAAACATCCATCAAGAATCGGTCCATATATATTTCTTTTCCACGGGCCTCCTTGTTTGATATGCATCTTACAGTATCCGCACTGTAACAAACGGTAGAGAATTGCGAGCAGAACAATCCCCAATCCCTAAGCGACTGATGTGTGAGTAAACTCTAGAAACTCTGTATTTCTCTTCTTGTTTTTGTTTTGCTATTCCATATCTAAACTATGGAGGAACTGTGGAAAGACTCTTGGCTCTCTGAGCCGCATACGGACATTTATCTTGAACTTGAAAAGATTTTTGAACAACGATTTGTAAATTTTACCTTAATTCAAGCTCAAAAGGAACTGAAACATTTCCTTTCATGGTTGCTTAAGAACTTTTTCTATGTCTCTTGGGATTTAATTCTTACCAAAGACTTTTGGAACACCATTTGGACACAGTTAATTTTTGAGTCAAAATATATGCCGATGGAAGAATATTTTCGTGAATATTATTTAATTACTGAGACTGTTGAGCAATGTCAGCTGTGTCCTGGCAAAGGGAAGCATGCCTCAGAGTCCATGCGACCCAGGCCACGTGGACTGAGCCCTCTGCGAGCAGCAGCGAGGCAGTTCCTGCGCACGGGCGGAGCAACGCAAGCTGCAGTGCCGGCAGTGGAGCGAGGTGCAGCGGGAGCCGGGCGACTGGGTGGTGCCCGCCCGGCCCTGCGCAGTGCATGGTGGAGCGAGCCCTGTGAACACTCAACCGAGAGGGGTGGTGTGCGGGCGGCAGCTGGCGGCAGAAGCGGCGGAACAGAGCCACACCCAGCCAAAACGTGCGCTGGAGCAGGGCATGGGGGGATCGTCACTCAGGGGCCCGGCCGAGACGTGGGCATGGCCCCAGGCAGAGGCAGCACAGCTGAGAGCAGAGGAGACGGTGCACAGGGAGCTGAGTGGCGCGCCCTGGCGCGGCCTATGCAGCCCCAAATGCAACCCCGGGAAGAGCACGCAGGCATGAGCAGCCCCGACAATTCCAACACGGGAGCGAGCAAAAACGAAAGAGAAAGCAAAAACGCAGCGAGACAGAAAACAGCAGCCACTTGGAAAACGGAAAAAAATCACCGTAGCTAAGGTTTTAGGAACAGTAAAATGGTATAATGTTAAACAAAATTATGGGTTTATAACGAGATGTGACAACCAGCAAGACATATTCGTTCATAGAACTGCTATTAAAAAGAATAACCCTGAAAAATGCATCCCAAGCTTGGGAGATGGAGAGGTGGTGGAATTCAAAATTGTGCAAGGTAGAAAAGGGTTACAAGCAGCAGAGGTCACTGGGCCTGATGGTGTTTCTGTAAAAGGCAGTATACATGCTAAAAATCGTATTGTTAGACAATATCTCCATTATAAGACCCCTCTACAGTCTCCCTTTCCTAATCCCACTTTCCCCTTTTACCCTATACCCAATATGAACCCTTTCCTAAATTTACCCCATCAGTAGTTTATTCCTAATCTGTTTTTCACCCCATGGCTTCCCTATACAATTCCCTTTCCCTACAACTCCTCTCCAATGCTGAGGGGGGGAGGAAAAGGGGGAGGGAAGAAATTAAACCCTCTCCTGCCTCAGTTTCCCCACAAAGCATGCCCGGAGATTCCTGTCTCTCTTCTGTCAGCCTTCAGATGTTCCAGAGAATCTGTTTGGACATTTAAAGACTCAGGAAGGTGGCTTGTTTTGTTTTGAAACTGTTCTTGTTATGTTTATCCAGTTGTTCTCAAAGTTAAATTTTAAATCTCTGTTAAAAATAAATGGGTGAAATGTCAGGGTCCCTTCCCCCCTGCCATGGAGCCCTGGGAGAGGGGCCCTAGGGGGGAGACACGGGGTTTCCCTGCCCCTGGTCAGCCTCATTCCCCATTGGTTGTTTTGTGTTCCCCTGTGTGGACAAGGACCCTCGGGTCCTGGTGATTGCCTCAGATCCTCAGCAGAGCCCCGGCCATGCGGCTGGAGAAATAAACATTTCTCAAACATCTATCAAGAAGCAGTCCATATATATTTCTTTTCCACAGGCCTCCTTGTTTGATACGCATGTTACAGTATCCACACTTTAACAGCCTCCACTTTGGGGAGATGGGCAAGGAAGGATGTTATTCTCAATCATCTTCTGTTATAGGTCTGTCTTAAACCTTATCACCCTTCTCATGACACATTCATTATTACTTCCTCCAGGTTTTTATAATGTAGGCAAAATAGTAAAATATTAAACAGAGTTGTGTGTAAGTGTTTAATTAATCTGACTGCATCACTGAAACATGTAATTATATTAGAAAATAATGTTGCAACTTTGTATATTATCAAATTCAGTTCTTAATCTTCCACTGTTCTCTCTGTATAAACTCCATTTGAGTAGTATTGGCCAAGCAACATGCAACAGAAACAGCAGTTAGTATTGATTGCTGAAGCAACCAATTTTGAAAGATACCCCTGGATTAGAAAGCTGTTCATTATATTATTTTATCTGAATTGTCATTGCAAAAAAGTAGTTGTTCTTGAATGCTGGCTTGTTCATTTCCTTTTCCTTTTTTTTTCCTTAACATACAGAAAAACTCAAAACCCTATAAATCTGCATCTGGTTTTATCTTGATTAAGTTTAGACCATATGACTAAAGGAATTCCACTGAAGTAAACTACTGTAAATTTCAAACATGGTTCAATATTCTGGTAAAACCTTGAACAGTTTATGACTGTAGGTGACTTGGGAATAAAAATCTTTCTTGTCAGAGCAAGACTTTTAATTCACTGAAACACAATCAAACAAAACAATTTCTAATATCTCCCTTAAGACCTGTGTCTGTCCTTAGCCTGCTGAAATACACAAAACCACCAACTGGCCTTTAACATTAAATGCATGTCCTGGAACATCCAAAGAAATACAACTGTACTAGTGTCTTTTGTTGTTGTAGTTCTCATGAAATAAGAGGACATTCAAGGACTACTCAACATCTTCTTTTCTAGCAGTCAGTAAAGGGAACCTTTGTGAAGTGTTTCCTCCTGGTCATGTCTTAGATCTAAGAAATCATTGTGGATTTTAGACTGATAAATTGATTTTTTTTAAATATATCAGTCCTCCTAAAGCATTCTTCCTTTAATATTTGATATTTTTTGTATTAAAGACATATCATAGTTAGAAACATACATTTCTAACTAATCAATATCTGAGAATGCTAAATGATAAATCAGCTCTCTGTCACTTCTAAAGGTCAAAAAACATTGTAAAACAAAATATTTTCTTACAATAGTGTTATTCATGCCATTTGTGACTGAAAGGTATTTGCAATATAATTACTTTTTGCTGTACATTATGTTACAAAATCAGCAGAATGGCTGGGGTTGGAAGGGGCCTCTGAAGATCATCTAGTCCAACCCCCTTCCTCAAACAGGATCTGTAGAGATGGTTGTACAGAATTGCATCCATTTGAATATCTCCAGAGAATGAGACTCCAAAGCCTCTTTGGGCAGCCTATTCAAGTGCTTTGTCACCCTCAGAGTAAAGAAGTTTTTCCTCATATTTGGATGGAACTGTGTTTCAGTTTGTATCTATTGCCCCTTGTCCTGCTACTGGGCAGCACTGGAGAGAGCCTGGCCCCATTCTCTTGATATTCACCTTTAAGATATTTGTCTGCATTGCTAAGATTGCCTTTCAGTCTTTTCTCCTCAAGGCTAAACAGGCCCAACTCTCTCAGCCTTTCCTTATAAGTGAAATGCTCCAGTCACCTCATCATCTTTGTAGCCCTCCAGTGGACCCTCTCCAATAGTTCTTTGTCTTTCATAATTTGTGGAGACCAGAACTGGACATAGCACACCAGATGTGGCCTCACCAGGGCAAAGTAGAGGGGATCACCTCTCTCAACCCACTGCTCCCTTTCTTCCTGATGCAGCTCAGGATACTGTTGGCTATCTTGGTAACAAGGACACACTGCTGGCTCATGGACAGTTTATTGTCCACCAGGACCCCCAGGTTCTTCTCTGCAGAGCTGCTTTCCAGCAGGTTAACCCCCAGCCTGTACTGGTGCATGGAATTAAGTGCAGGAGCGCAGGAGTGCATTTGCCCTTGTTGAACTTTGTTGGGTTCCTGTGAGCCCAGCTCTCCAGTCTTTACAGATTGGCAGCACAGCACTCTGGTGCATCAGACACTCCTGCCAGTTCTGTATCATCACAGAACTTGTGGAGGGTACACTGTCCCTTCATCCAGCTCCCTGATGAGTATGCTGAATAAGACTTGGCCCAGTACTAATCTCTGGGAAACACTGCTTGTTACAGGCCCTGTGCCACTGACCACAACTCTCTGAGCTTTGCCATTTAGCCAGTTCTCAATCCACCTCAGTGTCCACTCATCCAGTCCATACTTTCTGACATATAAGAGACAGAGAGAAACACCTTGCTGAAGTCAAGGTAGACAACATCTACTGCTCTCCCCTCATCCAGCCAGTAATGGAGACCATGAGATTCACTGAATATGGTTTCCCCTTGGTGAATTCTTATTGGCTTCTGATAATCTTTTCCTCCATGTGCTTAGGACTATCAGCTGCATTACTGATTCCAAATTAAAGGCTCCCAGCGTACATATTCCTTTTGAATATAGGAATCTGATGGAATTTGGGTTACTTAATTATCCCTGCTCATTTCACTAGTGTGGGCATGCAGATTCAAGCAAGAGAAAGGCAACGGGTTGGTTTCCTTTCTTGCTTCAAGTAGAAAGAAGTTTGGCGTGGAATACATGATTTGGTTTTATGTGTTGGAGCCTCTCTTTAAGAAGGTTAATAACAAAAGTGTTTGCAATGAGTAGAGCCCAGGGAATAGCAGGTATTAGTTAATTAGTAAGGACATTTCTCATCTGATCTACCTACAAAGAAGAGTCAAGTGTATTCTTTCAATGACATTGTAGATTTTCTGCGTATATGTCATTGGGGGGGAGGGGTGTTAATAGTTTTGGGTTTTAACTAAAAAAGAAAAAAAGCTACTCTGACTTCATCTAAACTTCATGTTTGATATTCCCATTGCACAGAAAAGAAAGTTACTGCAGCATATTTTACAGGTAACGTAGCTCTAGTTTGTTTGTGGAGGTGGAAGGATGAGGAAGACAGCTGCTTATCTCCTGAAACAGAGTTCAAATGCTGATAGAGTCATAACGGCTATTAAAGCTTGGAGGATTTTCTATATGGTAATAGAGGATTATCTCTCAAAGAAATCATAGTAGAAATGTGAAGTCTGTGTCAAAAATAGAAAGGCTGAATTTTGGGTTTACACTCTAACAGACTTCTTCTGAAGGTCTCTTTATATCAGGGAGAGAAAAAAAAAAGGAAAACAAAAAAAAAAAACAATCAAAACCAAAAAACCCCAAACAAACAAACAAGCAAACAAAACCACTTGTGCCAGGCAATAAATTAGTGGAGTTTTGCATCATGTTGCTGTTGTCATGACTGTGGAATTGCAAAATACTTACTGTACACAATAACCAAACAAGTCAAGGTCAAAACCTTGAGTCAAAGAAGAAAGACTGAACAGAGCAAACCTTCCCAGTCTGAGCCAGAGTAGGAATTTTGGATCTTCTACTGACTTTCTTCCTATTCCCTTTCTCTTTCATTTTTTTTCTATTTCAGTTAAAAAGGGGTAAAAGATCTTGACTGAAGAGATGGGGATTGAAGTCAGTGAACAATGGTAGAGAGGTCCTGTACCTGGAAGAGAGGTGCGTTCAGTTTTGGGCCTCTCCCTGCAAAAGAAGACACTGAGGTGCTGGAACATGTCCAGCGAAGGGCCACGAAGCTAGTGAAGGGTCTGGAGCACAAGACTGATAAGAAACAGTGGAGGGAGCTGGAGAAAAGGAAGCTTGGCAGGACCTTTTTGTTCTCTATAATTACCTAAAAGGAGGCTGTAGTTCACACCATCCTACTTTTAGAAGGGAAACAATGAAAGGTTGCTCTGTACATCAGACACTTCAGATTGTAAAATATACTATAACATGATAGTATGCAGCAATCTTGCCACTTGAGGTGATATATTTTAAAGTGACACCACTGAAAGTGTACTTCATGGTACCAGAGTTGTTCTGCCTCAGGGAGTATATGATATGGTGGCACACATTCTTAACTTGGAATTTATTTTTCTTTTTAAATATGGTTCTTATATATAGGGACAGTGTTTTGTGCTGCACAGCTAGGAAAGGTCAGGTGTTGCTGCAGATGTCTCTGCTGCAGCAGAACAAACCAAATAGGCACCAGGACTGCCTGTCTGTCAAGCTCCCACACTGGCCTCTGAGGGATCTATCATAGCAAGAAAGAGGAGAAAGGAAAGGGCAGTGAAGGGAAGGAGAGAAAGAGACAGTGATAGAGAATCTTGCAAAGAAAAGGAAAAAGTGGTCTGTCGGAGAATGAAAAACACAATGCCACCTCAATCTTTCAGCCTGCATGCACATCTCACAGCTCCTGTGGCAACAGTTCCCGCACAAGATCAGAGGGAGGGTGTAAGGTCAAGGGAGCCATGTGCTTTGCAGGCAGCAGCAGTGCTGCAGAGTCCCAAATGAGTGCATCACAGCTGCTGGGGAAATGTGCTGTCATTTCTAGATCTATGTCATCTCTTTATAAGCTGAATCTGTTTTCAGTTGCATGTCACTAAATAGTTTGAAAACAAAAGAAAATACAGCCGGCTTCATATTGCGTATGTCATTTAAACATGCCTTTTTAGACTGCTATCTGTTTAGACCTGCATGTTTAGACTGCTATCTGTTCCCACAATGGCTCTTATCTTTCTACTCCTTTTCATTGTATGTTATATTGAGGGATGAAGGTTAGGAAAGCGGAACCTATCTTTACACATACATATGCATTTATAAACTCAAGAGTCCTGGAATCAAAGGAGTGACATCCTTTTTAGTAAATATTCCAGGCTGTAATATATGCCCTACTGCTGCATATGGATAGTGGACAAAAAATGCCCCACCTTTCAGGGCAATCCAGTAATCCATGGGTAGTACATTTCAAGCAGAATTAAGGAGAGGATTCTGACAGATTTCAAGTAAATTTTTGTCAAACCAGCGCTCACTGACTTGCCCCTGTTTATGGCATTCCTCTGTGAATTTGCATGGACTACCTGTTCTGTAGGTCCTTCAAATGTTAAAGTGACATGAAGTGCTTCTAGCTACAGTTTGTAAGTAACTTCAACTCTGTGACATTCTTTAGTCACTAGATTGTGTATTCTGTATTCATAAGCACACACCTGAATATTGTTGGCTGCACCAGACTGATATTTTAGTTTGACTTTGACACCTCAGTATATGAACATGCTTTATGAGAGGCTGTCCAGGTAAGCCACAACTTTGCTTATTCACTGCCTACTTCCCTAATAAAATATTTATGAGAGAAGAAAACCCAGAGGGAAATACCTTGATTTCTCCTCACAAAATAACTGTAGTGAAAAAAATGAAATAAAATTAGTAGAATCATGAGCATGTTGTAATATCCATTTTGTCTGACCTATTGATTTAAAATGTTTTTATTGCTAGGAATGTTATTGTTATAACCAGAAGAACTTCACAGCAATGTAGTGAAGTTAAAACACATTAATTCATCTATGCTTAACAATGTGCAATATTAACCATTGCTGAATTGGGGCCCTGTTTGGCTGCTTGCAGAAAGGTAGGACATCATGAAATGCATGACCCTATAATAAGCACTATTTGTCTTTGGTTTGTTGTTTCTTGGGTTTTATGTGTTTGTTTTATTGAAAGATGATGTAATTTTTTAAATCTGTTTATTTTCAAAAGGGATAAGAAATAAGAATTTTGTAGAAAAGTCTTGGGAGATACTAAGGAGAAGAATAGGCTACTCACTAATCTCTGCAGAAAACAATTCAACCACAGGATCAGCTGGCTTTGATCTTCTCTAGGTATTGCAGCTTTGGATGCTGCTGGCCCTGCCCTGACACCTAACCTCATTGACAACCCTCAGCAATAAGCTCTGTATGTTAAACTGCATGGTTTGAAGCAAGTCCAAAAGGAATACTTTGCTATTGCCTAGTGCTTTTGCTTATCTACTTTGAAATGGAAGAAAAAAGACAAGGGAAGAGACAGGGAAAGAAAACATGCATTTCTTTCATTTACTGCTTGTGACAATAGTCTTCCTTCTGATTCTCCTGGCTCAGTAAGGTTAATTGTTTTGCACTCTTAATCAAAGTATGTAAATGTCTTGCAAGTACGAATTAGTTACCTCTCCCCACACAGAGACCAGAGACTCTGTGAAGTCTGTTGTAAGTCTTTCTGACAATGGCTTTCTTGCTGAAAGGGCAAATCTTCTGAAAGGTTTGTTTTGCCAATAGCTAGTTTTCTGCATTCCTGAGGATGTGATCTGTTTCTGCATAATTTTAGCAATGTCACCTGGGTAATCCTCTACAGTGATACCATTCACTGAATAGGAACTATAAGAGGTAAAGCAGCCCTTGGTCCAAGAATTAAATCATTCTGTATGGTTTAGCTCTACTACATTGAAGCTACTTCCCTGAGTGACTCTGCATCAAAACTACAGACATTTATTTCAGAACTCTTGCATTTTTTTTCTTCTACCTCAACAGTTCTCCTCCTTGTAATCTTCAAATTAGACATTTACGAGGTAGTCTGTGCCCAGACTCCATTTCCTTGTACATTGCAATACATATTTATGTCCCATAGATTGCAGGGTGCAGGGTAAGATCATGTTTTTATCATCTTTAGTCTTCCTAAAATAAGATAGAAATTCTGTGAGCTGGTTTAAAACAAAGCTGAAGTAATTTATGTGTGCAAACATAATATATTTTAATAAAAATGATTTTATTTACATTTAGTCGGTATATCTAATGGTCTAGTATAAAACAATCCTAGGCGGAAAGAGATATTTATTTTTAAAGAAAAGGTGGTAATGCATGGTACATACACAATACCTTTCTTTTGCTTACAGGCAACAGATTATTTGATTACTTAACAAAGGTAGAGCAACTAAGATCGAATATGTTGCACCCTGGGAACTTTAATATCCTATCAAGAAGAAATACCAAAGAAATTTTAATGATAATACAATACAGCACAGATTCCAATACTAGGCTGAATCATTCTGATCCAGTTGCATTAGAGTAACCGTGCCGTGACTTTGGCTTTCCTGCCAGAGAAAATACTTCCGAGATGAAGCCCTGCTACAGGTGGCATGCAGAGAATTGCTACTTGTTCTTGTCTGACCACTGAAATCTCTGCAGTTAAGAAGACATTCTCAAAGACTCAAGGCTGGCCTCCTTCCTGACAAGGGCTCAGAGTACACAAATATGTTCGGGAGCTAAGGCAAAAGATTCAGTAGATCACTGAGCATGCACCTGCACTTTAACAGCAGAGGTGCAGGAAGCATGGCAGGCTGACCCCCAGCAGCCTTGCACTGCTCACTGCCCCTGCGCTGCATCAGTCTGGAGTCTTGCATCGCTGCTGTCTTGGTTTAAAAGAAAGGCGTCTGCTAAGGAAGGCAGAAGCCTCCTTTGGAATGGCAGATGCGACTCCCCTTCCCTCCGAGTTATTATAATTTTGAAATCAAGGGGCTTTCAGGCAAAGATATGGGAAATAGGAATAACAGTTCTTTACTATGATCTATCTATATGTGTATAACAAGTCAAACAAAACAACAACAACTCTGGCAGTAACAGCGAACAATCCCAAACCCAGTCCCAGCCTTCTGGGCTGTCAGGCCCTTTCCCCTCGGGTGCAGTTCCGCTCGCAGCCGGCAGGGGCGCTGGCAGCTCCCGGTGAGCAGGGCAGGTGCGATGGTTCCCCCGCGGCTGCAGGGGGCGCTCCGGAGCGAGCTCGGGGAGCACGCGGCACCGGTGGCCTGGGATCCCGGGAAGGGATGGAACAAAGGCTTCACAAACCCCTGGGCAGCCGATCCTGGTGTCTGGCCAGACCCTCGGGAACAGTAGGCTGGAACAGCAGGCTGGAACGGCAGGGACGAGCACAAATCCTGGGTGGCAGACGAGATGTATTCAAACGGGGAACCCCCCGGAGGTCTGGGAAGGCAGGGTGAGCACGGCTACAACATAGCGAAGGCTTGAAGCAACAGCAGGGGCAGGGTGGCCATGGCCCGGCTCCCAGCGGGGCAGGGAAGGCAGGCTTGGGATCCCGGGGTTTCTCTGGCAGAAGGAAAAGCAGCCGATGAAACAGCCTCCCTCTCCGTCCAAACGCCAGGAACTGACTGTCCACACACCCAGGTGAAACAAAAGAGTAGCCAGATGCACCCTTGCCCGAGTGGCTAGGTGTTGGGGTCCCTCCCGCTGCCATGGAGCCCTGGGGGAGGGGCCCTGGGGGGGAGACACGGGGTTTCCCTGCCCCTGGTCAGCCTCATTCCCGATTGGTTGGTTTGTATTCCCGGGTGTGGAAAGGACCCTGAGGTCCCGTGACTGGAGGAGCTCTTGAGAGAGCCCCAGCCATGCAGCTGGAGAAATAAACATCTCTGAAACATCTATCAAGAATCCGTCCATATATATTTCTTTTCCACGGGACTCCTGGTTTGATATATGTGTGTTACAGTATTCCCCGCTGTAACAAACTGGTGGAAGAATGCGGGCAAGACACCGATCCCTGAGGAAATTCGTGAGTAAAAAACCACTGTAGGCCTCTCTCTTCTCATCTCGGTTTGGATATTCTCTCTGGACTATGGAAGAATCGTGGGAAATGGGGCTCTCTGAGCCACAGAAAAAAATGTATCTAGAAGTAAAAGGAATCCTTGAACGACAAAACAAAAAAGTAATACAACGGGGAGATCTAGAACACTTCTTTATGTGGCTTTTCAAAAGGTTCCCCTATATTTCTCGAGACTTACTTTTTGATATCGAACCTCCTGAATCTTGTGAGGGGTGTTTCTGGAACGAGATCTGGGATAAGGTATGGGATCAAAGCGAAGCTTTCCGTGCATACCTTATAATCAGGGACGCTCTTGAAGAGCATTTGTATGGTCCCATTACCCCTAAAGCAGAAAATCATACTTATTCTGTGGCCGAGGCCGCGCGGCCACCCCAGGAGCGCATGACTGCAGCCATGCTGGGGGAGGTGCCTGTGCTGGATGCGCCTGGCCCCCTTGGGAGGGCATGCCTTATCGCGGACCCCATCCCTGTCTCGGGGTCCCTGGCCACGTGGCCGTGAGTGAGGGAGCGGTGCCGCAGGCACCGCGGGTGCCATGGGCCACGAGCAGCCAGGAACCGGGGCTCGGCGTGGCAGGCCGCTCTGAGCGACCGGCTCAGAGAGCCCTGTGGAGGGGGAAGCGGCGGTTTCCACAGCCACACAAGAAGCCGTGCAGCGCAGCGCCGGAACGGGGCCGCTCTCAAAGCAGCGTGGAGTTTGCGGAGCAGAACCACTCACAGGGCACGGGGCCAGTGGCGATGGCAGCGCGGGGCCGCGCAGAGCCCAGACGGGCGCCGGAGCAGCGCCGCTCAGAGAGCACAGAGCAGCCACAACACAAGGCCCTGGCCAAGACATTGGAGTCGGTGAGGCAGCAGCCGCATGGGACCGGAACCCACGACGAACACGCAAGCACGTGATAGGAGAAGTTACAGCAACAAAAATCACAGGAACTGTGAAATGGTACAATGTAAAAAACAACTATGGATTTATAACACGAGATGATACAGGGGAAGATTTATTCATCCATAGAACTGCCATTAAAAGGAATAACCCTAAAAATTACCTGCAAAGGGTAGCAGATGGGGAAGTTGTACAGTTTGATATAGTACAAGGAAAGAAGGGTTTACAAGCAGCGAATGTTACTGGGCCTGGAGGTATTCCCGTCAAAGGCAGCCGTTATGCACAAAATTATAAACAACATCCATCGCAGCAATCTCCCTACACACAGCTTAATTTCCCCTTTTACCCTATACCCAATATGAACCCTTTCCTAAGTTTACCCTATCCCCAGTTTATTCCTAATCCATTTTTCACCCCATGGCTTCCTTATACAGTTCCATTTCCTTACAATTCCTCTCCGATGCCGATGGGGGAATGAAAAGGGGGAGGGAAGAAATTAAACCCTCTCCTGCCTCAGTTTCCCCACAAAGCATGCTCAGAGAGTTCTGTCTCCCTTCTATCAGCCCTAAGATGTTCCACAGAATCTGTTTGGACATTTAAAGACTCAGGAGAGTGGCCTGTTTTGTCTTAAAACTGTTCTTGTTATGTTTATCCAGTTGTTTTCATTCTCCTTTTATTAAAATAAAACGGGTGAGATGTTGGGGTCTCCTCCCCCTGCCATGGAGCCCTGGGGGAGGGGCCCTGCGGGGGAGACACGGGGTTTCCCTGCCCCTGGTCAGCCTCATTCCCGATTGGTTGGTTTGTATTCCCGGGTGTGGAAAGGACCCTGAGGTCCCGTGACTGGAGGAGTTCCTGAGAGAGCCCCAGCCATGCGGCTGGAGAAATAAACATCTCTGAAACATCTATCAAGAATCAGTCTATATATATTTCTTTTCCACGGGACTCCTGGTTTGATATATGTGTGTTACAGTATTCCCCGCTGTAACAGCTAGGTCTTTTGTTTTTCTTAAATACCCAGCAATTTGTCCCCCTAGCAACACATATGGGGAAAATTCCTTTAACAGAAAAACGCCAGGAGAACTCCTAAAACCCCAACACCTGCCCACTGCTTTCCAAGGCATCTATGGGACATTTAATTCTTAGAAATTTTGAGTTAAAAATCAAATTTCTGTTGTGAATATTAATCTCTAGTTGCAAGGGTCACTTTTGGGAATTCACAGAAATAATCTGGTGAGTAGCTGAAATGAGGATATCTGCATTCATTTGAACATCAGTGTTCTAAAAAACAGGCTGGGAAATTTGCCTAAATATTTTGAAAGCCAACAATAGAACTAACTTTCTATATCTCTTCCTTACATCTAATTTTGATCTAAACCACATTTAGAAGAAGCATGTGTAATTGTAAATACTCGGCTTGGTGCCAAAGTAGTACTGTCATTTAATATCTGAGCTACACTGCAATGGCACACTTCAAGATGCTTCTGAACACAAATTTATTCAAAAGGGCTAGATCCTTACATGGTTGTCTATCCACATAGTTTCAAGCCCAGCCTAAAGATTTGAGTACATTTTTCACATCTCTCATTTACAATCACATTTTCCATTACAGGCTGACTTTTTCCCCAAAAGAAAGCTTTCTGTAATACTTTTGGAAACATTTGAGTGGCTGACATTTGCAAGGGGGTGTATGCATGTATGAATCCTGAGGGCCAAAATGCTGAAACTGACTGGTTTTTGTTATGGGGCTGTGCTGATGGCTTGCACCATGGGAAGGCAGCAGCAGAGAAATTCACAGACCCATCCTGTGCTGGGAGGGCTCACTATTCTGATACCTGTAAAGGGAGAGGGCTCAGCCTCACACTGCCTAGTGTAATGAAATGCAGGTCTTCTTGACCCCCAGTCACTCAGACATTGAAAATTACCCTTTTTCCCCCAATGCTCTACTTAAGAACATTTTTCATGGTATGCATTTCACTAAACCTTTTGTTTCTATTTTCAGTTTATTTCCCTGTTGAAATTAAGATTTCATTCAGACAAAATAACAGAGGACAAGATACATTCTTTGGTTGAAATCTTTTGATCCAATGATTCCAATGAATAATTTTTTAACTTTCTACAGTGCAAAAAAGTGCCACTATTTATTTTTATGCTCCTTTGGTCACTCCAAGTGGGTTCTGCCACAATAAATAGCCAAAAGAAACACTTTCCAAATGAAAACTGACATATCCTCCAGTTCCCTTTGACACAGAACTGCTCAGACAATTTCTGGTTGCACTTTTGCAAAACTCTGTCCATATGCTGCAGGGGTGGCCAGTGTGTGAATTTTGAGCTATATGTAGCTGATGAATGGTTCAAGAAAGGTTCCTGGGCAGGTGCTGTTTGATGTGCCTGGTGACATCTCTGATGTGTCACTGTGACAGGTGAACAAACTCTTGGAGAGAACAGGGACTTGAGAACCTGACATTGCTGGGTTAGCCTGAGAATCTCCTGTACATCCAGCCTAACTGCACCATTCAGATGACCTTATCTCTACCAATAAAAATGTAGTATTTTCTCTTCCTGTGATTTTTTTTTTCTCAAAATGTATCTGTTGCCTGCATGAGGATCAGAGGTTTCAAGCCAGTGTACACCCCTTGCAACTAAAATCAACAAGTGTTCAGTAAGTGTCAGATCATACATGCTAATGTGTTACCCCACTTCCTAGAATCATGGAATGGTTTGTGTTGGAAGAGACCTTAAAAGACCATTCACTTGTTCCAACCTGCTGTCATGGGCAGCAACATCTTCCACTAGACCAGACTGCTCAGAGCACATCTAACCTGGCCTGTAACATTTCCAGGGATGGGGCATCCCTCACTTCTCTGGGCAATCTCTGCCAATGTCTCACAATAAAGAATTTCATCCTAGTCTAAACCCACCCTCTTCCAGTTTAAAGACATTATCCCTTGTTCTGTCACTACATGTCCCATAAAAAGTCTCTCTCCATCTCTCTTGTAGGGCCCCTTTAGGTACAAAAAGGCTGAACAACCCCAACTCTCTCATCCTTTCTTCCTAGGAAGGGTAGTCCATCCCTCTAACCATATTGGTGGCCCTTCTCTAGACTTACTCCAAGAGGTCAATATCCATCCTGTGCTAGGGACCCAAGAGCTGGATGCAGCACTCCAGGTGGGGTCCCACAAGACTGGAGCGGCAGAATCACCTCCCTTGACCTTCTGGCCACACTGCTTTTTATGCAGGCCAGGATAGGGCTGGCTTTTGGGGCAGCAAGAGCCCATCGATGGCTCTTGTCCAGCCTCTTATCCAACATCACCCCCAACTCTTTCTCAGCAGGGCTGCTCATGATCTGTCCATCCCCCAGCCTGTGTTGACATCAGATGTTGCCTGATCTAGGGGCATCATTAAGACTCTCTTAATATTAATAACATCAGCTAGCAAGCTTTTCATTCATGTCCTAATCTTGCTACTCGCAGGGATGGATACTGAAACTGAGTACATTGAAGCAGAATCTCAAAGTCACTACACCAGACAAAAATTCCAAGACAAAGATGGCAAGTTTCAATCAGCTGGTAAGACTTAGAGTCCCCTGTCTGAGTTTCTGTTATATCAGCCATATATATATATGTAATAAATGAAATGGGTCTGGGAACAGCATCACAGGATGGGCAAGATTGAAAGGGATCTCTAGAGATCATTTTTCCAAACCACATGTCCAAACAGTCCCATCTGGAACCAAATACAAGAAAATATGTCCAGGCAACTTTTGAATGTTTCAAAAGATGGAGGCTTCACAACAACCCTGAGTAACAAGTTCCAGCGCTTGGTCACATTGACTGCGAAAAAGTGCCCTGATGTTCAGAGGCTCAGTTTGTGCCCATTTACCCTCATCCTGTCACTGGACACACCCTCACACCAAAGGGTGGGGGGCAGGAGAGGTTTTCAGTG
This sequence comes from Aphelocoma coerulescens, assembly GCF_041296385.1. Classification (NCBI taxonomy): domain Eukaryota; kingdom Metazoa; phylum Chordata; class Aves; order Passeriformes; family Corvidae; genus Aphelocoma; species Aphelocoma coerulescens. The sequence continues at coordinate 62,119,130 of NW_027184085.1, forward strand.
TGTGGTGAAAAAGCTTCTGGTCCGATGTTGGGGTCCCTCCCCCCTGCAGTGGAGTCCTGGGAGAGGGGCCCTAGGGGGGAGAGACAGGGTTTCCCTGCGCCTGGTCAGCCTCATTCCCCACTGGTTGTTTTGTGTTCCCCTGCGCAGGCAAGGACCCTCAGGTCCTGGTGATTGTAACAGTTCCTCGGCAGATCCTGGCCATGCGGCTGGAGAAATAAACATCTCTCTGAAACATCTATCAAGAATCCATCCATATATATTTCTTTCCCACGGGCCTCCTTGTTTGATACATCGTGTTACAGAATCCCCACTGTAACAGTCCGAGGCAGTTAACAGCCATCCTCCACTGTGTAGACCAGCTGAGCTGTGGGGCCCTTCATCCCAGGAAAGCTGCATCCACACGAAGGACAGCAGAGGGGGTGTCATAGCCAATCAAAGGACGTCCCCAAGGGGTCCCCAGACCCTGCTCCAGAGCACTGCAAATGATGCAACAGATCCACAGTGTTGCAAGGGACAGTGTCAAACTTGCCCTCCCCCTGGGATGCATGTGGGCATTCCCACCTGGCCCAAATGTATATTGATCCATTGGATTCTATACTTTTTGGCAGCAGACAGCAGCGGACCCTCAATAACAAGAAGACCAGATGGAGGGGAGAAAGGAGATGTTGTTGGGACCCTCGGAAGGGTGATACGTTTCTACCTAACCCGTCAACCTCTCCCTGGGTCCCCCCCATACACACCTCCTTTTCTATTCCTTCCTTCCTTCCTTCCTTCCTTCCCAATTCCTTCCTTCCTTCCTTCCTTCCTTCCTTCCTTCCTTCCTTCCTTCCTTCCTTCCTTCCTTCCTTCCTTCCTTCCTTCCTTCCTTCCTTCCTTCCTTCCTTCCTTCCTTCCTTCCTTCCTTCCTTCCTTCCTTCCTTCCTTCCTTCCTTCCTTCCTTCCTTCCTTCCTTCCTTCCCAATTCCTTCCTTCCCAATTCCTTCCTTCCTTCCTTCCTTCCTTCCTTCCTTCCTTCCTTCCTTCCTTCCTTCCTTCCTTCCTTCCTTCCTTCCTTCCTTCCTTCCTTCCTTCCTTCCTTCCTTCCCAATTCCTTCCTTCCCAATTCCTTCCTTCCTTCCTTCCTTCCTTCCTTCCTTCCTTCCTTCCTTCCTTCCTTCCTTCCTTCCTTCCTTCCTTCCTTCCTTCCTTCCTTCCTTCCTTCCTTCCTTCCTTCCTTCCTTCCTTCCTTCCTTCCTTCCTTCCTTCCTTCCTTCCTTCCTTCTTTCCTTCCTTCCTTCCTTCCTTCCTTCCGAATTCCTTCCTTCCGAATTCCTTCCTTCCGAATTCCTTCCTTCCTTCCCAATTCCCTCCTTCCGAATTCCTTCCTTCCTTCCGAATTCCTTCCGAATTCCTTCCAAATTCCTTCCTCTTTGCCTCTTTTACTATTAAATAAAATATGTCACTTTTTTTCTTGCACCGCCATCTAACCTCGTCTGATTTTAGTCAAGTTTTGGAGTATATGTCAAACCTTTCTGGGTTCACAGAGACTTAATTTTCCTTGCTCTTCTGTGTTTAAACCAGTTCGTAACACCATGGTTCTTCACTGTACTATCTTTAGTATGCCTGTATCTATTTTGTACTGGAACCCTAGAACTGGCCTAAGGACTCCAGATGTGACATCAGTAGTGCTGAGGAGAGGTGAAGGATCACCACTCTTGACCAGCTGGTAATATCCTGGCCATGCAACCCAGGATATTTTTGGCCTTGTCCTTTGAACAAGGACACCTTCCTGGCTCATGCTCGACTTGAAATACACCCGGAACCCGAGGGCCTTTGCAGTGAAGCTGCTTTCCAGCCAGTTGGTCCTCAGCAGAAATTGATGCATGGTGTTATTCTTCCTCAGGTAAGAACTTCCAACTTCACTTTTCTGAACTTCATGAGTTTTCTGTTAAACCATTTTTCCAGCACACTGAGGTTTCTCTGGATGGCAGCATCTGGTGCATCAGGTGCTCCTCTCAGTTTTGTGTCAGCAGCAAACTTGCTTAGGCTACACTCTGCCCTATTGTCCAGATTATCAATGGACCTATTATTGACCATTGTCTGCTCATTCCACACATTCTTTGTTAGCTTCTCTACAATGATCTACTAGGAGACTGTGTCAAAAGCCTTGCTGAAGTTGTGGTGGGCAATGTCAGCTGTTCTCACCAAGCCAGTCATTGTAGAATGTTACCAGGTTGGTGAAGTATGACTTTCCCTTTATGAATCCATGCTGACTACTCCTGATTACCCCTCTGTCTTTCATAACTCCAGAAATGGTTTCCAAGTTTAGCTGTTCCATCACATTCACAGGGAACTCAGGTATGCCAGACCAGTTTATAGGATCCTCCTTCTGGATCTTTTTGATGACAGAAATGACATTTGCTTTCCTCCAGTCCTCAGGTGTCACTCCCAATTGCCATGATCATTGAAAGATTGCAAAAGGTGTCCTTGTATTGACATCTGCTAGCTGTCTCAACACTCGGGTGCATCACATCAGTGTCCATGGGCTTATGTACGCCCAGTTCACTTAAGTATTCCCTGACCTGATCTTCTGCTATCAAGAGGATGTTTTCCTTGCTCCAGACTTTCCACACACACAGTCCTCTCCAGCTTCAAGGACCTTCAGTTCTTTAAGACTGATCTTTCTGATAAGGCAAAGAAGACATTTAGGATCTCACTGTTTGCCATGTTCTGCATGAACATTGCCCCTGACCCATTCAGTAGTGGATACATATTTTGTCTACTCTCCTTTTTACTACCTATACATATGTTACACTCAGGATAAGCTTTGCCTTTCCTAATCATATCATAATGTTTCTTGTTATGTCTATCTCTGAATCTATGTATTCCTCTCAGATTTCCCATACTTCTATGATCTGTATACTCTCTTCTTATAGAATCATAGAATTTTACTGCTGGAAAATATCCTTAAGGTCATCAAGTCCAATCATTAACTTTACATTGCCGAGTCCACCACTAAAGCACAACCCTGAGCAACACACCCACACATATTTTAAAACCTCCAGGAATGGTGATTCAATCCCTTCCCTGGGCAACCTATTCCAATGCTTGACAACCTTTTTGATAAATTTTTCCTAATATCCAAGCCAAACCCCTTAGGCACAACTTTTGGCTATTTCTTCTCATGCTGTTGCTTGCTACTTAAGAGAAGAGGCGGACCCCCACCTCACCATAACCTCCTTTCAGGCAGTTGTAGAGAGCAACAAGGACCTCCTTGAGCCTCCTCTTCTCCACTAACTCAGAAGGTCCCTCAGCTTCTTATCATAAGACTTGTGCTCCAAACCTTTCCCCTGCTCTGTTGCCCTTCTCTGGACACACTCCCCCATGTCAATGACTTTCTCGTAGTGAGAGGCCTAGATCTGGATACAGGACTCAAGGTGTAGCCTCACTGGTGATGAGCACAGGAGGAAAATCATTGCCCCAGTCCTGCTGGCCACATTATTGCTGATGCAAGCAAAGGATGCTTTTGACCAGCACCTCCAGGTCCTTTTCCCTGGGCTGCTTTCCAGACACTCACCCCCAAGCCTGTAGTGCTGCTTGGGGTTGTCATGGCCCAAGGGCAGGACCCAGAACTTACCTTTGTTCCATCTCATACCACTGACTTTGGCCCATCAATCCAACCTGTCCAGATCCCTCTGCAGACCCTTCCTACCCTCCAGCAGAACAACACTCTTGTTTCCCTCCTTTCATAATTACGAACTCCACTATCTTATGGTCACCACAAACAGAGCTGCCTCTGACATTTGCCTCTCCAACATGGCTCCAACAAGGTCCAGCTGAGCACTGATTAGGAATTTGATACCAGGAAATTTCTGGATTGCTTATGGACTGCTGTGTTGTTCTTACAGCAGATATCAAGTCCCCCTTGAGGATCACGTCCTGTGAGGTTACTTGGAGCTAATTCTAGAAGACCTTACCTACCATGTTTTCCTGGTCAAGTGGCCTACAACAGATACTCAATATATATGTTACCTGTGCTGTCTGCTTTATAATCTTTGCCTATAAGGTTTCAGTTGGCTCATCATCAATGCCTAGACAGAGCTCCAGAAAGCTGTTCTTTCACATAAAGGGTGACTCTATGTCCACATCTTCCTACCTGGTCCTTCTGGACAATCTTGTGTCTCTCCACTGAAGCACCCTAGTAACGTGAACCTTTCCACAACACCTCCACAGTCCCACTAAAATCAAAGCTCACAACAGCACACAGATTTCTAATGCTTACTATGTGTTTTCCATAGCATCCTTGATACCCAGTGTGACACCCCATTCCTATGTCCCTGTAGCCTCTACAACACCGTAGTTGTATGCCTACTCCTTAATGGTAATGTTCCTTGCAGTACTTTAAATTGAGAACATCCAGCAGCACAAGGAGTACTTGTGGGCAGAAGCCAAAGCACAGTACTGACTAATCTGGGAGTTTAGTATAGATGATGGTATTTCTGGGTACTCTCTTTACTTAATATAGACACAGCCTCAGATTAACTTTAATCCAAATGAGGCAAAAGGGAAATTCCTGATTATTATTTTAATTGTTGCTTTAAAAGACAATCAAGAGCACACCAGGTCTTATTGCTCTGAAGAAGACCAGCAGTAATACAACTTTGCTTTTCAGACATTAATTGTACAAAGACTCAGGGTATGTGCTGTCTAACCCTGAGGACAACACAATCCCTTGCTTTGCATAGAGACAACAATACTGTGACGAGGAAATTCTTTTCCTGAGACAGTATTCACTTTAAAGATCAATGTTTCATTTAAGGTAGAGAGGGAACTCAAAACTGTGGGAAAGTAAAATTTTGGCAGCGGTGCAGATTTATGCTTCAGTATTTTTTCTTAGGATTTTTTTTATATATGTTAACTTTTTCTTCCCTGTCTAATGAGATTCAAGAGGCATAGTCTTCTCTCTGTCCATTAGTTGAAAATAATACGAACTTATTTCCAGGTCAGTTTAGAGGACCCTTTTATGGGTAAATTCCTAATCAAATTCCAGCACTGAAGGCACAAAATTAGCAGCTAGTTGTGTAGGACACAAAGCTACAAGGATGGTCACTCATTTGGCCTGTGTCAGATCCCTAGTAAGTTGAACTGGTTGCAGATTGGGATATAAGAGGTTTCTCTTCTCTCAGGTCTCTATCTTAAGGCTATACATCTCCCTTCTGTATCTCTTCTTTCTCCCAAATGAAGCCTGGAACTTTCAAAACATACCTTTTTTTTATCCTGCTAAGAGGCTTTGAATGGCTCTGACAGTGTTTATCCATTTATAAACTGAGGGAACTATACTGTAGATACAAAAATGCTGCTAGCGAGGATTTTCTTGCTATTTTCTAAGTCCATGAGAGACTTTTCTCTCTCACAGAAGAGGTAGCAGGGAATGTAAACAACCAAACACCTGCAACCTTGAAAAGTCTTGTTTATGGTATAGTAGAAAAATATTTTGACAATGGATGTTTTAGGATTTTGGCCAATCACCCCCAAGGGGTGGCTGGTCCGTTGTCCAATTAGACTATGAAGAAAAAAGTCTATAAAAGAGTTTGTAACATAATTAAATCAATCAATCTTGCTGCACAATTCCTGCCTGCTGGATCTTCTCCTCCTTCTCCCTATGGCTGTGGGACATGGTGATATACTGTAGGAACCAGGCCTGCGGTAATACTATACTATATATTCTGCCACCTATGGACATAGTTCAATATGGATTATAAAAAATAACAGGAAAAAAATTAAATTCTTTCTAATTGTACACCTGAGGATCCATATTAGTCAAATTTTCTAAATAGTGTAAATTGAATGAAGAACTTAGGGCAGTCTTTGTTTAATTACCTGACAGACTCAAAAGCATGGCAGAACCAGAGAGCCTGACTATGTCCATGATAATTAGGCTGTGTGCCAAGCTGACAGTGATGGCCTACATCAGGGGGAGTTTGGCTTTGCAAGAGGCATAGTTTCTGAATCAAATGTGGGGGGACACATCCTCTGTCTCTTGGTATGGTAAAGGTTCCTACAGGTATGTCCAACTGCAAAAGTGTGAACATTCTGTGGAATTTTGAGTCCAAAATAGTCACAGGAGCTCTTCTAGCTATCTAAGGAGCTAGGTGAATTTTTGGAGTGGTCTAGGGCCTGGATTGCACAGTAGACCCTGAATTCTGCTGATAGGCTATGTTGGAAAACAAAGCAGTTTGTGTTTCTCACTTCTAGGCCCCATCACACATAAAGATTCAATTACTACTTACAGAACAAATACAGCTGCCTAATCTATTACCATTTCTCCCATTTTTATGTTTCATAACATGAGAGGGAGTAATAACAAATGAACAAAGTATTGAATTTCTCACTTTTTACAGAGACTGGGTAAGAAGCCGTATCTACTGGCAGCAGGCGACCTAGAAGTTTAACGCCCCAATACTCACCATGGTGCCTGAGAACCTTTAAGACAGATAGAGTCAGTTGAAATCCTCTAAAATAGTCCCTGGTTTTAAATGCAACAAGCCCCTTTAAGCTGGAGTGCACTTTTCAGCTGCTGTGATACAACCAGAGTTCAGTGGTATTCACAGAGTAACCTACTCACACTCTGGCATTCTTTTGGGACCTAACAGGGTAAAGGAAAGCAATATGGATAATTCGGTTGCATAGGAAATGTGATCCTTCCCTTTCTAAAAAGAACTTTTGGTATCACAAATGTTTCTGTATGACAAAATAGCATATATCCATTATGAGCTATGGAGGGGACCATACAATAGTCCAGGCACCCAACATAGTACTTTTTAACTGAAATTTTCACAAGTGGTCCTTTTCTCTAAAGTAAAATGCTAATATAAACTGACTAGGATTTCATTATCTGGCTCCCACCACATGTTATTTCTAGTTCATAATACAAATATCAACATTAAGTAGTAAGCACCTAAAGCTACCTAAGAGGAAAGGAAATTCTTATAACAAGAAGATTTTGCATATTCAAAGGAATTTTTTTTTTAATATTCTTTCTGTGAGTATAAAATTTTCATTTGTTTTCCTTCCTACCTGCTACCTTCAGCTGTTTCTAAAAAAGGAATCGGGAAGATGACAAGAGTGCCACAGCTCCCTACAATATGTGATTGTTTAACCTTAAGTCACCTCAGCTGTGAAAACTGTGGATGCAACTTTGAAAAAATGTTTTGAATGTGACAGCAAAATTATTTTGTGATGTTTATACATTTTTAATGATTCTGCTTCCAGCAGAACTGATATTTCTTGCAGCCACAGAATAATGAAACCAGCTGTTAAAAGGATGCAGTTTTGCTTATGCTGTTTTCTCTGTCTAGTTAGCTGAGAGACTATGCCGTAGATTAATGCAACAGAATAATTACAGTGATGCTTTAGGAAGTCTCAAAAAGCAGAAGTGCTTCTCCTTTTACATGGCTGCTTTTGGGGAGGAGGGCATGTGTCCATGTGTGAGGGAGCACAGCAGCATGATGGCAGATGGAAATAGAGTAAGACAGCCAAGCAGAGGACTTGGACAATGTGCCACAGAGCTCAATAAATCTATATGGTCTCTTTATGCTCTGCAAGGTCATAGATGACACTGACACTGGTTTCCTAGCAACCCACTCTACTAACCTACTTTTGTCCCAATCACTGGAGAATGACTTTAATGCTCTGAGCTGTGTTTCAACATGTGGAGGAAAGAATCAAATTGACGCTGGTTAACTGCTGATGTGCAAAATGCCAAAAAGTGTTTTACTGGTCCATCTCCCCTCTATATGGCTTGCACACAGAAGGCTTTTTTAATAAAGAACAACAGCATTAAAGAATTCCTAAGTTTCACAGGAATATTGATTTCATTTAAAAGTGTAGATACATAATGTGAAAAGTCACACGTGTTTATTTAAGCAGGCATGTGGTACCGGATCCTAGTGGAAAAGGATTTACCCCAAACAGGAGATGCTTATGATATTAAAAAATAAATACATAAAAAAAGAAAAAAAAAGAAACTAAAAAAGGGGAAATTACGAAGTACTTAAATGATAAACATGGTTTATTAAGCTATAGATAATATAGTCAATTAGTTAAAAACTCTTAGTGTGCCACAGTAATTATTAAAAAAATCTAAATTTTATATACCTGCCATATAAAACTTATATATTACATGAAGAAAACAGAGTTTTTCGACAACAATAACTCACGGACATAACCATGTTGAATGACCTCTCCTTCTGTAGCTTATAAGTAATATACATATGGTGAATAGGACACAGCTATATCTTGTCAAAGTAATGATGTATTTGTGTTTTCCTCTTCAAAAATTTTACATAGCCCTTTTCCAAAACAGATGTCAAATGACACAGCAGAGTAAATCATGCAAAGCAAAATATTCATTAAATGAATTTAGCCTTTTTCTCTGCTTGAGTAATGCTCCAAATTCTAGCTAATCATAATTTAGATTTATGTGATCATTTCTTATAATTTTATTATTCAAATTTCCAGTTCCTGACACACAATATCCATTCTTTGCTGCTTAAGTGCAAATATTTATAAGAACCAGTCGAAAAGGCTTTTCTGTGCTTTTATAATAGATATTCTCATCCACCCATAGGATGTAAAACTTGAAAAAGAACCACTTTATTTAACATGTAGCAAATGAATACTTTCAGTATCCATGTACTGTATGAACTTCAGCTCTGATTTACATTTGGTAGGACTTTTATTTCAGATAGACATAGCAACAGTGCTGTGGTTTAACCCCAGTCATCAACCAAGCCCCACACAGCTGCTTGCTCCCTCACTCTCCCACCAGCAGGACTGGGGAGAGAATCAGAATGGTAAAAGCCCGTAAAAGCCAGAGAAGTCATGGGCTGGGATAAAGACAATTTAATAGGGAAAGCAAAAGTCACACATACAAGCAAACCAAAATAAAGAATTAATTCACTGCTCTGCACAGGCAGGAAGGTATTCAGCCACCTCCAGGTGAGCATAGCAGTGACTTGGGAAGACAAACACCATCACTCCAAATGTCCCCCCACCCTCCTCCTTTTTCCCACCAATTTATACACCGAGCATGGTGTCATATGGTCTGGAATATTCCTTTGGTCACCTGTTCTGGTTGTGTCTCCTCCCAGGCTCCCATGCACCCCTACCTTACCAGCAGGGCAGTACTGGCACAGAAAAGGCCTTGGCTCTGTGTAGGTACTATTCAGCAATAACAAGCACCTCTGTATTATCAACCCTGTGCTCAGCACAAATACAAAACCTAGCCCCATACCAGCTACCCTGAAGAAAGTTAACTCTACCCCAGCCAAAACCAGAGCAAAGAAGCATGGGAGATATGCCCTTGCTCCCCTATATGCAACAAACTTGCAATCTTGCTGTCTAAAAAAAACCTCATGCTAACATTTTTCTTGCCCACTGCCAGAAAAATACATTGGATGTATCACTGGATCCAAAACTACTGAATATTGTGGTGATCTACTTGAAGGACACTTACTGAGCTGAGATGGAGCTTTTAAAATGTACTGACACAGCACTGGTCTCCCCTATGACAGGTGCTATCATTAACGTGAGAGAATGAGTTCTTTAGTGCCAAATACAGTAATTGCCTATCCCTTGGCTATCACCCATTGGCACACACAGAAGACTGGCAGATACAAGGAGTGGGAATTAAAAGATTACAGGATCATAAACCACATGTGTAGTGTCCTGCCCCCTGATTGAATTGAACGTGTCATGAGGATTCTCCTAAACTGTTTTGGCTGTGAGTGACATCATGAGGCCATAACAAAAGCAAAGATCACCAACCAGTAGGAAAATCCACTAATAGCAGTTCCCCATGTAGGATTTGGACAGTGGAGAAGCATGCAGATTGCCAGTACAGTAACTCCCTCACAGTGGGGTATGGCCACTCAGGATTACTTTGACTCAGTTACACTGGATGGTCCTTAGGTGGGAAGAGTCTGATCCCACATAAAAAATAATTTCTGTCACTTTCATTTTTACCCCAGAGTGCATTTATATTAGAGGTTGCTGATATGGTTTGAGGTGTTTTTTCTGGTTTGCCCAGCTGTCATTTATAACCTCAGAATAATAGCATTATGAAGAATGAAGGGAAGCCTTGCAAGTTTCTAGCCCAGTCTCCTGCTCAGAGCAGGAAAGACGAAGAGCAGGGTTTTATCCAATCAGCTTTTAGTATCTCAAAGCACTAATATTTCATGCTCTCTCTGGAAGCCTTTTCCAGTGTTTGATTATCCTATGATGATTTTTTTTTTCTTTAAAAATAATAGAATTTTCACCATATTACAACTCATTGGAAAAGTCTCAGTTCATGTGGAGGACAGATGAGTCCTACTCCTTCAGGAAATTTTCTAGGAACGACAGGTAAATCCATGCAGGCTGTATGTGTGGATGTGCTTGTTTAGTGATAATGGAAAAATGCTGAATGAAAAGCTGAGCCTGAGCACGGATAAGTTGTGTTGACTAAAAGGTTTCCCAATTAACAAAGGGAGATTTGAGAGAATTGTTAAGTCTCTGTATATGATTAAAAACAAACAAACAAACCCCAAAACAAGAAGCAAACAAACAAACAAAACCAGAAACAAAAATTTTAAAAGTATCCCAGTAAATATTCTACAGAAGCCTGTAGAAAACAAACAAAAACTAAGCCACAGGGGAATGTGTATCACAGTGCAACCCTGAGAAAAAGCAAAGGAGAGGAATCCTGAACACAACTGGAGTTCAAACCAGCCTTGATGAAATCTCCTCACATTAAATTCTAGAAAATAAAATCATTTAGACACTTAAGCAAACATACTGTACTAAACAATGCATCCATTCCCATCCTCAGTCTCTTCTGCATAATTCTGGTCCATCTCCTTACACCTCTGGTCTGAACAGCCTTTTTTAAAGACAGCTTGGTGATACTACAATACTTCTCATAGTTACACTCTTATCTTGCTTTCTCTGTTATTTCAGCTTCTAAAAGTCATATTTTCAGTCCTACAGGCATTTGACTTGGTTTCTTTAGATTTTCCAATGATACAATTGTTTGGACTAATAATACTATCCATATATTAGCCAGCTGTGCACTACATGAATGTATGCAGAGAAACAGCTGTCTTTTGAAACCCAGAAGAGTGAAAGTAAGGAAGTTTCACTTACTTTCAGCTTAGTTACTCTGTAGATTTATACCACTAAGATCTAGCTGCACTGTGTGGTAGTACAAATCTTGACTCCTTTTGCACACACCAGCCTCTTTCTAGACTGCTGTGGCTGAGAAGTTGGCACAACTGTAAATTTCTAACCATGAGATAATAGAACATATTATGAAATTCCCTGTGAAGAAGTTTCTTTCCATAGGATCCTTTCACTGTAGACTGAAATAGTATTTTAAACAACCTATAGAATTTGTTACCTAAACCCCAACCTAATCTGCCAGTTTTTCAACACTTCTTATATTCATCTGCATACACTAGTTAAATACAAATTGATTATGGCACTCTGCATATAATTTTGATTCCAGTAGAGCTGAAGCACATGCAGAGTTAACTCATTAATTTCACTAGTGTAATTGATATCATAATCTATGTGTGTTAAAAGATATTAATGTTCTCACTCTGTAGAGTCAGTGCTTACATAACTAACAAGCAATACTAATAGTAGTATACATAACTAATAAAAATTGAATAATACTACCAAGAACAAGGAGTGAAAGAAAACATTTAGCAATGTTTTTGTTGCATGTTTACTTCAGGTATGTGTACATTTCTGTATATACCTGTATATAATGTAAGAAATCCAAACAGGTATGTGGATCTATATGGTATATCTCCCACTTCTCCGTGTAGATCAACTAACAACATTTTTTTCTCAGTGAAAACAGGCCAAACTATCTCTATTTATCTCACTTTATATTTGCAATAAGCAAAGAACATAGACTTAAACAGCTACAGGTCAACTGGATTGTAATTTACCCTTTGGTAAGTGGTTCAAATCTAAGCCAGATACAGATAGATGGACACTCACAGGAAAAGATGAAGACATTTGGTTTGTGTGTTAGTGGGCAGAAGAGTTAAATTCCGCAAAACAGTATTATGTAAAGGATGACCTATGCTTATGGCTGCCATGTTTTGCCTTTATAGTCACAAATGTAGGTGCTAAAATGAGACAAAACTGTTACCATTCACTTACAAAATTTTGATACATTTCTCGATCCTCAGGGAAGACAAGAGATCTTGCGTCAGGTTTTACCTCTTCTGAGACTCAGAAGCAGAGGCCAGTTTCTAGTTTATAGAGAAATCAAGTGGCTGGTGCCAGAGATAACCAATCCTTAGAAAAGCCCTGCAAATTGTTTATTATGCCTTCAGCAGCTGTGAAAGGGATCTTCCTCAGAAGCACTGAGTATGGTTCCTGTACGAAGTCTTAGTAACAGCTTAAATATCTTTTTCCCACCTGATTTTACTTTCCTTTTCTCTTTTTATCACCTGAGCTCTGAGACTGTAGGCATCACTGCCCAGATATCTTTTTTTTTTTGTGGTAGGAAGGGTAATGCAGATAAAATAATAATCTAAACATTGGCAACTGTTCTCAGAATCCAAAACTTTCCAACAGAGCTGAATATACCCAAAAATGTTCTGCAAATATTAACTAAAATTAAAACCAACCTTCTACTGTGTTTGTACCTGCTTGCTTCATGTTTTTTTTTTTTTTTAAAGTTAGAGAGAACAATTTCTCTGGGAAGAACATCTACGAAGAAAAACTAATTTTAAACAAATTTTAGAGATATTTTCTTAAACTAATTTGTTGGGATTCTTCAATCACTGTACCTACATCAAATAATGAACTTAAAAATTCTTAAACATGTTTGAACAAATACAGTATATTATCAATGATGGAGAATTACATATAATGCGTTTGTTTTTTTTTTTAATATAAAACTTAAATGTAAAATAAAATATTTTTTAAAATGTGTTTGCCAAACACATAGCTAAATAGAAATTAATTTAACCTTTCCACACTGTCAATAGTCCCTATAATATAGTTCAACACTAAGTCAATGCAGGGCATGTTTTAGTCAAACTCTGAAAGAACTTCATGTAAAACAAATAATGCTTCTCCACCCATGAGCCAAAACCAGAAATCCATCCTTCCAATCGGCAGTGCTGAACTGCATTTGAGAATCTCCCTGAATAACCCATGAACAGTAGGCATACATTACTAAAACATTATATTTAAAAATATACTGAAGTTAGCACCTTTACCTACAACTCCATCTGGGAGCAGAGTATGGACCAGAATTCTTTTTGACCAACTATCCCTTATATATCTGGCCAAGGCCAACCCACACCTGGGAACATACACAGAGCTACCTACAAATATATGTGAGTGCATAAACACACACGTTATGCACAATACATGGAAAGAATGCTTATGTACACAATTATTCATGTCAGTAGGAATCTTTACCCAGAACCAAGTTCACACACAAAGAAAAAGTGCTCCTGTACATCCTGCACCAGCAGATATTTATTAACACTTTCCCCACTTCATATTGTTAATCCATTAAGGAATTGTGTGGTACAATTACTTTTTACAGGCATATTGTAATAATATCTGACTGTAAAGTGAGTATCATGGCATTCAGTTAATATGCTGGAAACACTTGAAAAACAATAAGCACCAAAATTGGTGGAGGGGGGCAGGAGGGTAGCTTATCTGTGTAAGAAGGACACAATCTCCCTGGCAGTCCACAGAATGTGCATGTATGTGTGCAGCAAGTCTAGCTTAATTTTTATATATAATGAAAAATCAACTTTGGCAGGTGTTAATTATTTTTCTAATCTTCACAGGAGTGTCCAGTAGAAATGAAGCTCTACATAACTAAGCACAAAACCTGGATTTGCTCTACTGCTAAAGCACTATTGTCATGGTTCAGGATTGACATTCCCCAGTTTAGTGTTCCCATTGAAACACTCCAAACCATGGGCTGTTGGCTCACTCTTCCACCCCCTCCCCCATGCGGCATGCTGGAAAGGAGAATTGGAAGCACAAAAGGTGGAGATAATGTGTCGAGATAAGAAAAGTTTACTGGAAACATTTGATGGGATAACAAACAGCATCGGCAGCAATACTAATGACAGAAGATACAAGAGGCAAGAAGGATTCAGGATTCGGAATGCAATGGAGCCTGGTATTATGTGAATTGCTGCCGGCTTCCAACCAGAAAAGACACACTTCCCGCCACCCCCAGCAATGATATGAAGTGGTGTAGAACAACTGCCTCTCCTGGCTACTGAAAAAATTAACCCTGTCCTGGCTGGAACAGGGAAAGCTATCTACAGGTAGAAAGCACGGCGAGAAAACAGCAGATTTTGATCAGAGCCTCATTTTAGCTGCCCACTATGCCAAAAATTGGAAATTACTTGCTCTAACTACTGAGAGGACGGAGATTCTCTTGATGCTATGAGAAATAATGAATGGTGTATAAATATGATTTGTTTTTTCCTTTTTGTTGCAAGAAAGCCTGTTGACTTAGATGTGTAAAATTATGTCTTGGACTGAGTTTTTACTCAATTGACCCATGTCCATATGAACTAGGGTTAGAGCTGAATTATGTATGCTTATTTTGCTACTTTGAGTTGGTTTAACAGATGATTTAAAATCATATTCTTAGTCAAGACATCAATAAACCCTGAGTTCATGTGCTGACTATGTTTTCCATGTATTTACTGATACTGCTTCTTGCTTTTAGCGTGTTGCTAAATCTCCACAAATATCTCATTTTTGACTAAACAATAAATAAACAGTAAACCTAGAAAAATAATGAACGAAAGAAATGTGCCTTTAGGATGGCTCATTACCATTGACAATGTTACACATACATATCCATCTTAAATAGAGAATTTTTGAAAGCACCCCACATATAATCTTGGAATTCTGACCTGTCTGAAGCTGGTATTTTGCCCCCTCAGTAAAATCCAGGATTTCTACTGTGTTATGTTGGACTTGCATTCCACTTCCAGCCACTCCTATGATAACTAGAAGGAATTAACTTTCAAAGTTGTGTTCTGCATAGACAATCAGTAGTGGATGGTTGCTCCATAGCTCTTCTCATTGTAATAATTACTTCATAGTAGACCATAAAATATTTGGAACTAAACGAAAAGGAGTTTTTACAGTGAAATCCACTGGAAATTTTTGTCTGTAAAAATTTGTTTTTCAGTTGAGATCTTGTCAATTTTTCTATCAACAATGTGTCACTGTCCTCAAGCAACCATGAAGCAACGGGTGAGGAAGCAAGGGTTAATTCAACCAAGGTGTGTAGCATTGCATGGTCCTCCACATGGTCTTCATCCAGCTCAGTCCCTCCATAATAATTCATGAAATTGGTCTGTGAACCTGTTACCCATCATGTTGGGCTGGTCTGTGAACTCAAATGTGCCTCTCTGGAGTGGGCCTTGACCTTTCTGACAGATTACGTGTTACAAACATGTCATGGGAACAGCTGATTTTCAGTTTGAAAGAATTAAATGCACAACAGTTAAAGCTGTGGTAATTTGTCTGCTAAATTCAAGAGGACATAGCTGATGGTACCCTGTTAACCGAAATAACTGGCAATTCATGTACTAATTATTTCTTGAAGCAAGAGCCTTTGCTGAATACCATTGTAGGTAATACCTAAATCTGAGCTTTTTTACGATATTAAGCATGCTGTACTGATGACACACTGAAATGAAAATATACAATTTAACAATACAATGCAGTACAAAATGCCACATCTTAATGTGATTTGGAACGGAAACTCAAAATGCCTTTGACAACTCAAAGCATAAAAACCACTGGTATTTTGGTGCCAAGTCAGACACAATTTTGGCTGTGGATTCTGTTTTCAATGATTCACTAATCTTAGTCTGGTCAGACACTTCAAAGCAATCATGAATTAGATGTCAAACCACATTGCATATGAGATCAATGCACAGAAATGGCCTTTTAGATGCAGACAATCAAAATGGTCAAATAAATTTGCTAGTTTTAAAATACCATGTTTGCTAGATTGTTTTTTACACTATTTGCAAATTCAAATCAGTGCTGCTATTAGATCTCATATCAGACTGGAGAAAAAAAGTAAAAAATAATTAAGATATTTTGCATTCTAAATGTACCACTTTTCCACTTTGTTTGTTTTCATATGTTTCAAAGTTGTCTCAAAGGGTGAGACAACAGATAACCTAACTGAGAACTGAAAACAAAAACAGAGTTTTAGAACAAGTATCTACTTAGTATTATATAGGGATAAAAATGAATTTGCTATTGAGCCCTCTCTTCATGTAACTGATTAGTCCCCATAAAAATAACTTAGGTGTCCATTTAAGAGTGTTTTTTTCAAGTTTAAAATGCTTAGGAGTTTTCTTTATTAGGTGGAAGTTTGAATTTTATCAAATTAAGATATTCTTGAGGCAAAATAAAAATGTTCCAAAAAGAGTTTAATTTAGTTGGATTAAAAACAGATTTAAAGCCACCACATACCAGACTTGTAAACCAAGTGGTTCCCGGCCTGAACAGGTTAATGTTACCACTTGGGCCTAAACATCTTGCCAAATATTCTGGGAGATACCTCACACCCCAAGAGTTTCTCCCTGCTTGCAAAAATAATTTATGTTTATGCACTGGGGTTCTGCATTTTAAATGTAAGCATTGTATTAAGTTTGCATAACAGAGCAGTTGTTCTCTAGCTGCCAGAGTTGCATCTAAGATCTACTATCATCAATGGAGGCCTTCACCCACATTTCCAGCATACTGCAGATCTTCAGCTGAAGGCAAAAAGAAAAATTTTCTGCTTCTGGACAAGTGATAAGATATAAGATAAGTTTGGTGAGGTGTTTTTTTTGTCCAAAATCTTCCAAAAAGCCCCAAACCAGTAAGATGAGTAAAAATCAAATAAAATTAAGAAATAATCTTCACAAACCTTTTGAAAGTCTTTAGATAAAAAAATATATTTTTGGTACATTACTGGACACTGAAGTATGCTGAGTAAGCAACTTTTCTGTGTAGTTCTATTTTTTCTGTTGTATCATACACATTTTCACTGCATTTTCTTACACTATATGCATCTTTTGTTAGTTGTGTCTAAACATATATGTTGACAGACCATGTGAAGTATTTGAACCCGCTGAGCACAGGTTCACAGTGATAGGAGCAGTAAAACAGAACAGCATTTTACTCTGGAAAGGACAGGTAGAACAGAACAGAACAGCACAGCCTTAAAGGATTTATCTCAGGCAAACATGAGTCATGAAAACAGCAAGCAGGATGCCAGCTCTGCTAGGCTGACAAAGCAGAAGTTGTACAAAACAATATTTCACTTACAATCAGGGGTCAAGGAGCAACCACCTAAAAAGGACACTGGGCGTTGAAGACAGACCCCAAAGAACCCCATAAGGACTTCCATTAAGGGTACAATTACATAAAATAAAGTAATACATATACATCAGGTAATCAGGGATGGCTGATGAATATGTAATCAGTGTGTATGATAAAAGCTCTGTTTGCCTGATGCTTGGGGCGCTCGATTAGAGGAAGGATCTTCTGACTGACCAGTGCACTGCAATAAATAATGCCTGATTTCTAAAACTCAAAAACTGTGTTAGAAATGTTCTATCTGTCTGGTTTCAGTATCAATGGCAAGCCTTTGGTTTAATCCAGATACGTGTTAGTTTGTTAAATTACATGTTGGTTATGTGCACAACTGAGGAGTACAAAGTATATTCCAATATGAACTTTTTGAGATGTCATTTGCAAAAAAAAAAACCTGAGGATCAAGAGGACTACATCTGAAAGTGGAAAGTGTGAGTAGCAACTAGCAAAATTAGTGATTCTGAATCACTAATATAATCCATATGATATTTTTGTAATGTGATTGTCTGACCATGGTACTATGTGGATGTCTGGATGCTTTAGGACAAAAAATCCCCAGAAATAATGTAAAGGGATTAAACTAAAAACCACAGATCCATGTTTGGCTCTGGTCTGCAATTACTGTAGATCAGGAGCACCAAATTTTGCTCAAGAGACTGGTAACTCAGTGTTCACAGTGTTCAATTCAGTCACAGGTCCTATGTTAAAGTAGCAAGGGCTACTTCAAGACCTGTGGATAGTCAAAACACAGGTCTGTGCACTTTATAGACAAACCCTTGTGGAACATTTATTGGGAAGTTGTAGTTCTTCCTTCAAAGCTAATTCAGTCTATAGCAAATGCTTTATGTCTAGAGCCTTCTGATTTCTAAGGTCATCTGTTGTATCTAGTAATTTATTGCATTGGGAATCTGATGCTATTTATGCTTAGCTGTTTAAGCCACCTTGAAGTCACCCAGCCATCAACCCTTCACCTAAATTAAGTTACTCCAATATTAGACTTGGGGTATGAAGCATCAGGCTCATGTCACAGATGTCAGCAGGCTAAGCCAGGGGGCCTGGGGTTTCCTGTTAAGTAGAAAACAAGTCCAGGTAAAGGAGTCAAACACCACAAAGCAATGAGATAGAAGTAAAATGTTGTGATGATATCGTTTCATGGGCACCAGCATGGCCAAAAGAAGTTGAGCGATCTATTTGAAGCTACTGTATAAGCTCACAGTTAACTTCCAAAGGACTTAAGGTGTTTTCTAGTATTTATTTAAAAGTTAATTTAAGCCTGTCATTAATCACTTTGGAAAGATTCATGACAGTTGATTAAGCTATCCAAATGCGATCTTGGATTTTTAGCTGACTTAGTTTCTTCTCAGAATCACATTTTAAAAAAGGTGGGGGAAAGAGCAACAATCACCCAGTATCTGAAACCAGGGTAACATATGTGAATGGACATTTCTTTGTATAGACGGATGCATTGCCAAACTTTTTCAGCCTAACCTTGCAGTGTTCTTTGTAAATACCTCTGTGCATTGGGTCCTCCAAACACCTAACTAAATCTCTCTGTAGCAGTACAGTTCATTCAGGGAACAACAAATTCAGGAGCTTGAGGAGAGAAAGGTACATTTCAGAGCCTAATTGCTTTTATTTCCAAGCTACCCATATAAAGTGCTCGGTCTTTTAGCTCTTGTCATTTATCCTGTCTTCTTTCTTCTTTCCCCTCTGAAATTTGCTCCACAATAAATTGTTGCTGAAGCTAGATACCTCAATGACTGTTTGAAGTGTTGGTAAGTAAAGAAATATTTTCTTACTTATTTGTCAGGCATGCTCTGTTTCTCAAAGAAGAAAAAAAGATAGACTCCAGTATTAAATTTTCTTCGATGAATATTGAAATAATTCAAAACAAAGCACATTCAGTTTGAGACTTATAATGAGGGAAAGCTCATTAGCTCATTAACAGGCAAAATAAGTTTCCAAAGGGTTCATGAATCTATAACAAACAGAAACTATGGCATCTAATTTACCTTGTTGAGCATAGCATTACAGGTTACATTGACTAAATTAGCATTCAGGTGCATAGTTTAGTAACAATACAGAATAAACCTAGACTGATTTTAAGTTAATTTAAACAAATACAAATTGCTGGAAAATAATAACAGTCCAATTAGTTTTAAGAGTAATTTTGCCTTGGAAGTGTACGTTCATTATAAAACACATATTTGCTTTTAAAAGGCAGTAGCTAAAGCAGAGACATATGATGTTTTTAGAATTGTATAATTCTTTTAAGACCTAACTACTCCAATATAAGTATTGGATGTGAAATATTTTACCATTTCTACGGGCGTGAAAAGTGTATTGCTTGAAAAATTGCATAAGGCAGTCGATCTGTATAGCTCAATCTGCCCATATATATTTATGGAGATTGTGGAGCTTGGGAAAACATCCAATTAAAAGTTGGTTTGATGCACATATGAAAACAAAAGAACAATCCCTCTTCATTCAGTCATCTATTGCCCATTCAATGCCGATGTGGTCCTCCTTTAACAAAGGTACCTTAAGTCTTTAGTCAGGGAAACATTTTATATTTTACACTGTTTTCCTAAAGGATAAAATAGAGGACCCTGGGAACTATCAACCTGTCAGCCTCACCTCTGTGCCTGAGAAAATAATGGAAAGGATCCTTCCAGCAGCTCCTAAGGCATAGTGAGGTGATTCAGGAGAGACAGCTCAGCTTTACCAAGGGAGAATCCTGTTTGACCAACCCAATGGCCTTCTGTGGCATTATAGTTACATCAGTGGACAAGGGAAGGGCTACAGATGTCATTTATCTGGACTTCTGTAGTGCCTTTGACATGGTTCCCCAAAATATCCTTCTCTAAAGTGAGGACGTATGGGTTGATTGGTGGACTGTTTGGTCAACAAGGAGTTGGTTGGACAGGTGCATGCAGAGGGCAGTGGTCAGTGGTGTCATGACAGACATTGATGAAAAGCGGTGTCCCTCAGGGATCCACACTGGTACTGGTGTTACTCAAAAACTTCATAATGTCATGGACAGTGGGATTGAGTGCACCTGCAGCAAGTCTGCAGATGACACCAAGCTGAGTGGTGCTGTTGAAACACCTGAAGGTCGGGATGCCACCCACAGGGACCAGCACAAGCTCAAGAAGGAGGCACATGGGAACCCCATGTGCTTCAGAAAGACCAAGTGCAAGGTGCTGCACCTAGATAAGGGCAACCCTAGTACAAACACAGGCTGGGGGATGAACAGACTGAGAGCAGCCCTGTGGAGAAGGACTTGGGGTGCTGGTGGATGAAAGGCTGGACTGTGAAGTCTGGAGAAGAGAAGGCTACCTTACAGCAGTCTTTTTTTAGTACCTGAAGAGAGTCTAAAACAAGGCTAGAGAAAGACTTTTTACAAGGGCACGTAGTGATAAGGGGCAATGGTTTTAAACTGAAAGAGAGTAGGTTAAATTAGCAATTAGGAAGAAATTCTTTGCTGTGAGGTAAGTGAGGCAGTGGAACAGGTTGCCCAGAGAAGCTGTGGATGCCCCATCCCTGGTTCAAGGCCAGGCTGGATGATGTCCTGAGCAACCTGGTGTGGTGAAAGGCGTTCCTGCCCATAGCAGAGGGGTTAGAACTAGATAATCTTTGAGGTCTCTTCCAACCATGACCACTCTATGATTCTCCACAAGCTTCAGTGGAATCTCTGTTTTGGCAGGAACACCTCTGGGATATTTTCTATCCTTGTACTTCTCTGTACTGGTGTCTGTAGGCCTGTTTCTTTCACTATTTGTCTCATGACATCCATGCAGCATTTTTATCCTTTCTTTAATATAATATCAGAGACACAACACCACCTTGGCTGCGGGGCTCAGGTGTGTCCTATGGTGTGTCCACTGGAGCTGACTGGAACCACCTGTGTCTGGTACAGGGAAGCTCCTGGCCTCTCCTCATGGAAGCCACCTCTGCAGAATAGCTCCTACCCCTCAAATGCCTGAGCACCAACACACAATACAGATAGGTTTACGTGATGCAACAGAAAAAAGATTTCTAAGCATACTGGAAATCAAATAAAATAAATTGAATTATTGAGAGCTATAGCTAACCATTGGAATATTTTGCTTTATGGCATTACAAGTGATTTATTTGCTGATTTAAACTATGAAAGTATATTTTAGTGCTTATCTGAGAGCATTGAACTTCACTACATACTACCCCAAATATTTACCTATGTTTTTTAAAGCTAACAGTAATGGTTTCATTGTTTTGCTAGCCTGAAAATAAGTGTGCTGAATATTTGCCATTTCTGGGAGAGTTTATTGTAGGACCAGTTAGACTAGTTATTAAATTGTGAATAAGTAGCAATTACGATTGTGTCTCATATCAGCAAGGTAGCATTTTGTGCAAACAGCTTTCAGCAGTGGAGTTTTGTTGTTAATAGTTCTTTCTCAACAGGCCAAGTGACACACTGGCCATGGTCAACTTGAGCTACATAGTTTCTGTAGCACTTAAGTCTCACCTTAACCAACAATGATTGCAAATGATTCTGAATGTCCAACAACAGAAGATCCTTTAGGCAATGAATTTTGATTGTTCTGCTCATAAGAGACCTCAAACTATATGAAAAGAGGAACTTTAAATGTCCCCTGATCCTATTAGAGGATCATTATTCCAGGTCACGAATGCATTGCACTGTTAATGTACTATAATAAATGCTGACAACTATAAAGTACCAGTTATGGAGAGAGGCAAACAACCACCTAGGTTATACACTAAATGATTCATTTACAAAATAGTTCAGGAAAAGTTGGGCATGTTTTTGTTCATGTCTTGTATACAAGTTTAGATCTTCACTTAAAAGAAGGAACCTTCTGTAGAGTTTTGGGTATTATTTTTTCTTGCATATCTTTCGTCAAAGGAGCTGTCCTAGCAACAGCAGGTCAAGAACTGTTAGCTGTTTTAAGCGACTATCTGTGCCTTCCTTTCTAATGTTATTACTTCACAAAAAGAAGCATTTTTCTTTTTATAATGCTAATTTCCCAGTCTGATTAATGTGTTAAAAAGACTGGCTATACCCAACAGTATGGTGGAAGTTCTCTTCCTTTTCATCATAGCTACATACTTTTAATGTAGAATTTTTAAAACGGTACAGATATTCATGCTAATGTTTTGGTCTCAAGGACAGACATTTTAACCTATTTTTCTTCTTGGAGCACTTTTTAATTTACTGACATTATCCTGAATTATGTTTTGAAAATGTTCCTTATTTCTTTTTAGCTGTTGAGGGTAAAACCAGTTGTATAAGAAACACGGCTTTTCTGGGCTTTTCCACTACCAAGCCATAACAGAAAGCTGAAATGCCAGGGTGTATTCTAATTGTTGAACAGCCATAGTTTGCTTCTAGTTACAGTGACAGCCAAAATCCATGCAAATTAAATGTAGCCCCCAAGTTTTCCATTATTTAACTGGATGAGGTCAGAACATAGCCCATTTCCTTCATTGGCCTTACAGTAGAGTACAGGGATGACTCCAGTGATGCCTGTGCTTTTAGATGATATTTGGCTTTAGGAAATACTAAGAAACGATAGACATCTTTCTTACAATGAATGAATATTTAATTGTTTTCTTGTTTTGGTTTTTTTATCCCCTAGATCAGTGCAAAAACCCCCTTCTCTCTGAGGCTCCAAGCTGAGTTTTGCAACGAGATTAAATTTGCCTCCTGCTTTATCTTGCTACTTCAGACTGGGGTGTAACTTCATTTCTATCATCTAGTTCATCATGAAAGGGCCTCCAATTAGAATTTCATCTACCATCTACATTTGTTTAAAGCCTTTTCTTGAGTCAGCTTGATAAACATGTTTCTGAAGTGTTAATTTGGAAGAAAAAAGTATCACCATCATCGTTATCTTACACAAAAACATCCAGAAAATTGGCTTTCAAGGATCGAGTATAATAAATGAAGATGTAAAGGTATAGCAAGGATACTTTTAGAGCTCATAGGAAATGAAACAAAATTGCTAGGTGTAATCAAAAAATAATATATGCAAAAAGGAGCAATCACTATCCAAAATGATAATCACCATCTTTGCAAATATTGTTAAATGAGATGTGGACAGAAATATCAGTAAATTGTGATGTATATTGAGTTAGAAAGAGACAAAATATGGGTATCTGTTGGAAGTACAGTCCTTGAAGATGACAAGGAGTTCACAATATATTCATGAGGATTTGCAGGTTGTTTCCCTAAACTAGATTTAGCTTTGAAGACAAACACTATCTTGGTATCTGACAGCATTTCAGATGTTGATGAATATGTGAATTATCTGGATAGGTAGAAAAGAGTTATGCAAAGAAGCAGTCAAGTGCAGGATTGTTACAGTTTGGCTGTGAGAAGAAACATGGGAGTAACCAAGGAAAGCACAGCTAACTACCAGAATTTTTAATTTTTCCCAGTGGTATTTTTTCTGAGCTTATTTTAAAAGGAAGACATGAATTTTGGAAAGGCCTTCTTTTTTTTCTCTCTTGCGGCAATACAAGAGAGAAGCAGTGGAAAAATTAATTTCAATTTCCAACTTAAGCTCAGCTGTACCCAAGAGGAATTAGGTGAGGTATAAAGGTAACATATGCTCTTTCTCCCAGATGCCTCATTCTCGGCTTCTTTCCTACAGATGTTTTATTTTCTTTTCAACTAGCACCTCTGAGAAAATAAACATTAAAAAATTGCAACTATTCTCCCTCCTGTGATTCAAGCACTGGAAAGATGTGCAGAGTGGCATTCAAAAAATGAAGTCAGATATGGACCTGTATTGAAATTTAGTTAATACTTTTGTCTGGTTTACAATGATTAAAGGCTTATGAACAGTCATGTTGTTATATTGTTGAGTCTGTGACTGAAAACTGGGAAATAACTCTCCAACCAATTTACTATGTTAGAAAGCTGACATTACTGTTTTAGCAGCGCCGGATGCATGGGGAATTCTCCTAAAGCATGCATAAGCAACCTAACAGACCAGGTTATAGCCATGAAACTAATACATATTCATCACATTTCTATTATATATTTTTTGCATTTCTTGAATATGTACATATATGCTAATTATTTCCATTAACCTGTTTGAATATGAGTAACGGTCTTTTGAGGGTCTTTGGTGGTCATTTGGGAACATCTCATTCCTCAAAATTCCCTTTTACAGTTCCAGATCTTCTGATGAATCTTCTCTCCTTGGGAGTTTCTCAAATATGTTGTCAGGTAAGGATACACTTCTCTTGTAATTCTTTAGACTGGCACTCTATCTCTTCTCAAAACAAAGACATCTACTAGTACGTCTTAGTCACTGATATATGTAAATAAGCTGACACAAAAATATTAGTCACAGATGTAGAGAGTTAACACAAGGCCTGTCGTGGGTTGGGTTTTCCCGGGCGGAAACACCAATTTAGTGTAGTGGTTTGGTCTAAAATACCCATTACTGTTTATCTTCTGTGAGATAAGAATTAGGAGAAATGCAAAGAAGGCACCAACTTGAAAGAATATAAAGAAGTTTATTAACAGACCTAAAAGAAGAACAGGGGAAAAAAAAAAAAATTATACCACCTTCAGAACTCTCCTCCTTCCCCCACCTTCCTCCCTTCTCCCACTGACAATGTAAAAAAAGACAACCCTTAAGATGTTCAGTCTGTTTACCACTTCCATAATAACCTTGTTCAGTCCATTTAGAAAGAGAAGTCTCTTCTTGCTCGTGCTATGAAAACATTATCACAATGAGACAGCCACCCACTTCCAAATATTGTTCAGTCCATTTAGGAAGAGGAGTCTCTCTGCTCGCATGCGAGTCCCTTTCCCCCGACTTGCAGCTTTTCCCGCAACTGCTTTCGAGGGTCTACTCTTGAAAGTTTTTGGGGTACAATTTTAAGGTTGAGCTGTTCAGAAACAAAGAAACAGAGGCCCTTCTCCTTCCCTGGGAGCAAAGGGTCTTCCTCATCTTCATCGTTAGGACTATCTCTGGGAGCATCTCTAGGAATTGAGGTTTTTCTCCTTTCCCATTTGGAGCAAAAGTCCTCATCTGGTTCATCTCTCCCTGTCCAAACTTCTCATGAAATTACAGCTGTGTCAGCATCTGCCTATTGCTTACGAGTTGAACACTCCACCCCCCATATCTTCATGAAATTACAACGGGATACTCTGATATATCATAGCTTCACAACAGACTTTCAGCTTTAAGCATCTCCTCTCTCTCTTCCCTCAGGTTTTCAGCTCTTCACAGCAATAAAAGGGTTAATCTCACCTCGGCCTTGCAGTGGAGAGGGGGGAGAGCCGAGCCGCTCCGGCTGCCCACGGCAAGGCAGTGGGGGGGGTTCCATGGCTGGAACAGGTCCATTAACTCCAGGATGGCCGTGGCCCGGCCCAGCCTGGCCCAAGCAGGACCTGGCCGGGCCCGCTGGCCCCCGCACGGGGCCTGCAGCCACCTGTCCGAGTGCCGGAAACGAGAGAGAGCTTGGGGGGGAGTTTGTCTATTCTTAAGTGTGGATCACAGAGGCAGTCACAACTTTAGGTGGCTTAAAGAATTGTCCATATTCAAACTGGCCAGCTGATAGGTTCTGTCAGGTCACAGAGGAAGCTGTAAGCACCCCTTAGCAAGGACATCCCTTCCAGGACTATCCTTGCTAACCTATGACAAGGCCATATCAACCTCTGGTATTTATACTAAGCACTATATATGGTACAAAACTAAGCATTAATCCCAAATATAGATATCATACACTATTGTGCTAAAGCTAAAAGAATTTTCTAACATCTTCCCTCAGTTGTGCATAGATTTCTTCTTAAAGATATATAACCTATTCAGTAACAAGGGGGATTTTTTGGGTTTTTTTAGACTTCATTTCTTTGAGAAAATTTACTCTCTAGTGCTAGGTTTTTGTCCAACATTAATAATTTTGGTGCTGAGAAAACTCGATCAAACACACTGAAGAATATTAGCTGCACAGTTCCACTAACATCTATATCTTTAAAAAAGGGAATGCTATCATTTAAAGACCCATTTTGCCAATCTCTTTAAACTGGCCCTGTTCAACCCTCTCATTTTTACTCCATAATTTCTGGACAGGAACATACAGTGCAGACACAGTGCAGTGCATCCAAAATACATCAGTTCAATTGTTTATGTGATAAACCATTGAGCTGTGCTTGCACAGTAACACCAACAGATCTAGAATGTGTGACGTTTACTGCAAACTTGCTGGCATCTGTGCTTTCTCAAAAAGTTTGTAAGGGATTGCTGCTTCATGTAGCAACGGGATCTGATGTTTCCATTAGGAAAAAAAAAAAAAAGAGGATGTGGTCAATTTCTTCAAGGGATCAACCAGAACTTTAAGATAAAAAAAAATCTCTTGATTTCTGTAGAGCAAAAGTCCACAATGAGATGGTCTTTATAAAATAGTGCTCAACAGAAAAGAGGTCCTTTTAAATTAAACTCCAGTCACACCTCCTGTGAATCTAGCAGTTGAAGCAGTGCAACTGAGTGCTTTGGCTGGATGCATGAGAGTAAAGATTATGTCACTTCAATTCTGTATTTACTATGAGTTTCTCTTTAGTAACTTTGTGCTCCAAACAACGCAGTGCTGAATGTCACATCTATTGCCAAGCGACGTGTGCTGACATGGTATTCCCGGCCAGCAGTGAGATTGAAGCTGCATGCTGCAACCTAACCTGATTTGGTTTGTGCTTTAAAGGATTATTACTGAGTAGAAAGTGTCAAGCATATCTAATGGTAACGGTGAAACATGGCAGAGATCCCTATCACACATACACCACATACAGTCACATACCCCACACACTCAACTCACTTTGTCCTCATATGGTGTCTTTTTCAGTTGCAATAAAAGGTAATGTACAAAGTCATATAACCTTTATTCTCTTTTCTGGTCTTGTTCTATTATTGTCAGTTTCTGATTACTATTTTTGTGAAGTATGTTAATCTGGGAGACAGCATAGAAAGCAGACATCAGAAGGAACATGTTCTGTATGTTCCTCACCTTGACTTCAGTTCAAGCACATATGATTCAAGCACAGACATTCAACTTGCACAAATGCTCTCTTGCTACTGAACTCAAAGGCAATGTCTCCCTCTTGGCCTTCTTTCTCTAAGAAGAGAGAGGACCCTGTAAACCCAAACATGTCAGTGCAATTCATCACTCGTCCCTGTCCTATCTTGGTGATGCCTGCTTTCTCTAGGCTACTGCTGCAGGCTATGTCTTTCAGCATTGCAGGAAAAAAACCTTTCTGAAACATAATAAAAGGGATAACAGCACAAAAGAGTCTGCTAATGGCCAAGCCTTCCTGTCAGTCCACTTCCCACAGGCTGCTCTGCTGGGTTTGAAATGTAAAGACAGCTAACAAAGATGTGCAAGTCAATGCTGATGTTGTGGTTATTGCTTCCTCAGTACCTCAAGTACTATCCTGCAAAATGACTGCCTAAAGGTAAGCGTAATGGTTACCGACCTGCAAATGCCAATCCTGTGATGGGACAAGCCATGCTGCTTCCTTCCTCTGATTTCCTTGGCAGTGTTAAAGAGCACAGCACAGGTAGAAACACAGAGTATTTACTATTCTGACCGTCCTCAGGCACTCTAACTCCTTTTCTGGTCTTATTAATTTATTTAGTGGTGGGCTGAATAAAGAATAAGACCACAAAGATTGGGCTATCCAGTGTTGTCGACAGTGAAACTGCTGAGAAGGAGGAATACATTTATTTCCAGGGCATCAAAGCTATGGTCCCACTGTTCTTTGTCAGTACCCAACAGTGTTTTATATATGAATACTAAGTGATCTTTCCTTTAAAACCTAACACTTTTGCACATCCATTTAGGTGTACATGACACAGCTGATCCATCTGTAGTTCAGGGCATTACCACAGGGCATTTGTACTACGAAGAATTAATTTGTAGTGGGATCCATTAGAGTCTAAAGCAATACTTCAAATAAGTTACATTATTATTTCTTCTGTGCTTTTATCTTCCCTCCAACCAATCCTCATGCTTCAGGGCATATTCTGATTAGCAGCTGGGAAAAGGGAAAAAAAGATTCCCAGTTGTGTAGATTATATTATTAGACAAATTGTGAAATTGTGCAGTTTCCCTGAGATATCCAGCAGAACTAGGAAGAGGATGCTAGATTAGATGAGCTGCTGATGTGGTTTTGCAAATCCTCTGGAATGGGTTCTAACACTGAAAATAGTTTGCTCTGGTTATTAAGAACAACTTGTCTGGATCTATTGAATAGTAAGAACTGGAAGTTTCCCTCTGGGTTTTGTTATTCGTTTGCTTTGTTTTTAATTAGGCATTGCTCTGTTGGCTCTCTCCAAGTTATTCAGATGGGCTGGGCACTCTGATGATTACCAACACAACTCTTTAGCCTGTGGTCTTTCCCAAACATAGAAAAGCTGGCAGGAGGCAGCATTGGTGGCTTGAATCTATTCATTGATTTTAAAGGACTTCGGATCTGGCCAGTAGGCATGGATCTGTCAGGATTCTAATTTAACTGACATGTACCATTATAAAAGGCTTCATCACTGGAGGGGAAGTGGATGAGACCACAGTTTGGCACACTGAAGAATAGATAAGATGTGATTTGATATCCTTCCATGCAAGCAGTGGTTATAAGGCCTTGCACAAGCTTCAGAGATTCCTTGATCTTCAGTGTAAAGTAGGACAGAATTTTCCCCCTCCTATTGCTCCTTTCCCATTTTTATGATAAAGTGGCAACATTAATGAGGAAAGCAAAAATATGGTGGAGGATTTTTTTGAGAAAGCATGAAAGAAGTAAATGTCTGTCAATTTATCTCCTCTGCTATGCCTCTTCATATTCTATTAATGGCAAATCCTAAACCTGTTTAATATGGGATATGTTTAGAGAATGGAGATCTTGCCTCTATATTGATTTTCAGAGTGTTTTATGTGGCATTGCCACTTAGATTACTCCCTAGTGAGACATGATAGCACTGGTACCGCTCTCAGAACACATTCAAATTGAATATTTGTGGGTAAACCTGCCAACAGTAAATAATTTTTGGTCCCTTCAAGTGCAAACAAGATGTAGTATTTTAGCTTTGGAACATATTTTTGTAGTCTGTGTGGGCCTGAGTGACATGTCTGCTGAGTAATGTTTTTTTTTTTTTTCAGTGAAGTACATGCTGTTTCCTCAAATATATACTCTTTCCAGCAGTGCACAATAGAAGCTCTTTAAGCAACTGATCTGCTATCAAAAATGATGAAGGTCACTTGCTTGGAAGTACTGAAACCTTGCTAGAGTCAATATGTGCAAATAGCTAAATGAAATACATTTGCTATGACAGCCATGGCCCTGGCAGAAATGCCCATGGAGAAAGTAATAGATTAACAAATATAGTTCCTTTATCTATGATTGGATGCAGCTGAAGTTGTGCTGTGGAGGAGGGCTGTATTTAAGCCCTTATTGCATGACTTACCGTCCCAGAGGTGAAGCTGTGTAGGCTGTGTGCAGAGGGAACAGAGACATTAAAGCCATTTGGTATTTCTGTAACACCAAGTGCACTGTATGATACAACCAAGCTGCTGAGGGACAAATGCAGATCTTCATTTCAAAGACATAAAAGACTCTCATGCTGCTGATTCAAAGATTTTGTGTTAGGGTTTTGCCCTTAATGCTTACCAAGTTTGTAAGGTAAATAGAAAAAAGTGGATGTAGACTTTATGCTTATGGATTCCTTCTGTCTTCTGGTGACCACTTCCCTTGAAATAAGAAAAGACTGTCTGAAAGGCCAACCAATAAACTTTTCTTTCATCTCCAACCCATCCAGCATTCTGTTTACAGTAGAAATATTTGTTTTGAAAAAGAAGCTCTTTCAGCAAGTTCTGTAAGTGCCATTGAGAAAAATTATTCAGACCAATATTAACACTCCTCATAGGACCAATATTTTTTGATTTGTTGTTTTAAAGATTCATCCATACAGCTAGCTGGCAAATGGCAAGAAATTTTGTAGGGACATTATCAAAAATAGACCTGAAACTTCTGAATTTCTATACATCAGATCACTGGGTTACTATATACTTAATATCACCTACTTGCATAATATGATACTTGCTATAAAATTTTCATTTTACAGTTACTTATTATGAAGTGCAACCAAAATTATTCCAGAAACAAAAAATCAGAGAATGCAAGCAACTGAATTTACTCAATGTCTATACATGCTTCTTCCAAATGCATTTTCTAGTTATGTTCTAATTTATATTCTTTAAAGATCATTTATAATTAACTATCCAACATTTCATATTTCTTCATCTTGTACCTTCACCTTTCCAAAGGACAGCCAAAAGGCATAGTTTTACATTGCATTTTATTGATGTTTCTCTGGCCTGTTTACAGCTCTCTGCTGTATAAAAAGAAATTATGTATTTTTCCTATGAACACATACCCCAGGAAATGTGACCACTTACTTTTCTCTCAGATAGTACCAGAGAAGTTATTGATGTCTTCAAAGAAATTGTAAATTTCCATGCCTTAATTCAGTGTGTTTTTGGTAGGGTTGAATGCTTAGTAAAAAATAGTTATAAAAATAGAATGCTTAGTTCTTTCTCACACCCAAAAAAAAAATTAACCATTAAGGTTGACCTAGTGTTAGGAAAGTGTACTAATGAGGGGGAAATGGAGAAAAATCCTTTGATTAAGACCTCTCTTTCTGCTTATTCAGTTTCTTTAAGAGGGCATCCTGCTTGTTGAACCTGATTTCCTTCTACAGCAGGATAACCCACCTAGTTAATTTAGCAATGCTAGCAGGTGTAATCTTTTTGGACTTTGTTTTATTAATCTTCTAGACCACAAGAATAGCCAGCCTAAGCAATTTTTTAAAAATTTATTTAGAATGTAAACAAAAATATCAAAAAGGAGACAACATAAATTACTTATGTCAGAGATATTTTCTTAGTTCATGAAATAACATACTTGTCTTTCTTTCTTATAAGGTGGCAGTACATGAATATCCCAGCAAATGAAAATGAAAAAAAAGCACAACTCCCAAACATGTTTGACTTAAAAATCTGATGGTTTTTCACCCATCCTTCCTTAAAACTTCCATACCAGTTACTGACAGAAGAACAATTGACACAGCTCCAATACTGTATAAACTGGAAATGAACAGAAACAATATACAAAGAATATCTGTTGTAAAATCTCCATTCTCTTTCTCCTTAGTGCCATAATGCATAAAATTTTCAAGTAGTGTTTAATTAAATCTGGAAGTGCTCCAACATAAATGGAGACAGGCAGAAATCACCAGATATTTTCCAAGATCCACTACAAAGTGAGACTGCAAAATTGCTATAATTGAAGCCAAGCAAGGCCAGACTTGACATCCATCTATTAAGATCAATTAGGAATAATTAAATCATGATGCTTAGTGGAGTAGATTAACTCTTCCAAACAGGTGATAATAACATCATTTCCCCTTTAGCCCAAACAGCCAATATTGTGGATCAGTTTTCATTAGGAAAACGAATTGATAATATTAACCTACAGTATCCTTTGATATACTCAAGTTTATTTGCAAAGAGTACACCCAGTCCTGTTGGTTTGAAAATATAGAAACAAAAAATGGCAGGCAGTTTTCTTGCACGCAAATCTCCACCTCTGCCTTTTGAGCATGTTTGGAGTTTTTTTTTAACAAAGCAAGGGTGCACATATTCCTCCCGCTGGCTGCCACAGACACACCCAGTTATCTTTTGTTTTTCCGGTGTCTTTAAACACACTCAAAAAGACACTGTCTCTCCTGCATACAGAGTTTGTCAGCTATTCCCCACCATGCAACTTTGGACAATAAAAAAACACTACATCTAAACAGCAGACTACTGAGCAGGGACTCAAAGCCGGTGAGCCATTGCAATGCAGTGCACAAGGCTGTGCTGATAGCATGGTCATGTTCACTAGCAAACCCTGGCTGGGTGTCTGAAATCAGTGCTTCAACTACTGGGGCTGTCTCTTGCAAAACTTCTTGGGTTTGGTTACATTTCAAAAGCGGATCCACCTTCCTTCCACTTACAGGGAAAGGGAGTGCTCATGTGGGTTTTAACATGTCTGTTTTGCAAAGACCAAAAACTTAATAATGGCAGATATTAATGCCTAGCATAATAAGAGTGAATAGAGAACTGCATTGTTAAACAAAAATATTGATCCTTATGCTTGGTGGGTGGGGAGCAGCCTGAGATTCAGTAGTTACAGCTTCTGTGTCAGTCTCCAGAATAGACTCCTACACAATGATAGCAAATTACTTTAATCTCTCGGAGCTTTAGTGTCCATAGATCAAACAAACAGAACAATATCACACCTTTTGCAGAGATTGAACCTATGGCTAGTCTTAATTGGTATTTGGTATGAATCTGATTCAAGACTTAAGGAAATCAATCAAAATATTTTTATTGACTTTCCCAACAAATTAAACACATTTTTATGCACCAAGTAATATCGTTTTTCCTTTTTTCTGTGAGGGGGAGTAAATGGTGTGCTTCCTGCCCAAATGACCTGAGGCGATAGATGCTCTACAGATCCAGTGAGAGGTGACAGGGCAGGATTTGGAAGGGTTGAGGAACAGGAGGAGATGCTAGCTAAGACAGTAATTGTAAAAATCACCTTTTATAATTAGATATTTTCCAAACCATATAACAATGAATTAAAAGGGTAACTGAACTGATTAGGAAAATATAATGGGCATGTTATCTGCTAAGAACTGTAGACTGGTAGCTAGATAAGCTTTGGGCAAAAAGCATCCTTTCTCCTTGCTCTCACCCCCGTCTCCAGCAGGGCTCTGTTCCGTACAATTTGAACAGTATGCTGACTTTTCTGCACATGCATAAAATGCACAAAGGGATCCTCAGTTGATACTTAGCTAGGTCTTCTGAATGCTACTAAAATTACAAAGAGATTTCCCTATAAAAGTATTAAACTATACTGTCAACAGTATTATGTAAAGGTCATAAAAGCAATCCTGTATTTTTTATTCAATGTAATATTTAAGGATGCTTATCCAAATATTTTTTCCAGTATACTTAGTCTATCAAAACTCAAGTGAAATTTGTGCAATCACCTCTGCATATAAACATTTCTATTGAACAAGATTCAATATGCTGAAATTATTCTCATGCACAATTGTTTCCTCAATCAGAGAAGGAGAAGTGCTTGTAAAATAATGCCTCGTACACAAAACATAGGCTAATCAATTTTGAACAGTTCCTGACCATCAGCCTTCCTCAAAAGCCTGAGAGTGTTCTTTTGTGCCTTAAAAACATAAAAAATGTGCTCTGTTTGAGTTTGAAGTTAATAAGCTCTTATTGTTCTGTTAAACAGAAACAAATTAAGAGACTGAAGAACAATCACACAGGGAAGAGAAATTTCTAACAAAATTTGCATGCAGAAAATCTGTGGATATCAAACATATCTGTAATTCAGGTGATTTTCTTTTCTTTTATTTTTCTTTCTGATTTAACTAGTGCCTATAGTCCAGAGGTTAGGAAGATGAAGCAAAGTCATATGAATTTCTTCAGAACTGCAAGATCAGTTGAAGGTTGAGCAGCATGCTGCCTGCCAGTGCTACTAGATAAATCTTGGTATTAAGAAATGGCAGCACTGCAGAAAAAAAATTGTTTCAATATTGTTTTCTTTAAGCTTACAGGGAGCAGTTAGGGGGTATGTAATGGCCTGTGTACATTCTACTTTGATGTAAACTTGAGAAAGAGTGCCTGTTTTAGACTGGCATGGAATATCCATATTAATATTAAAGGATAGGAGGGCAAACACTATTTGTTCCCTGATAATTAGCTTTTCATAAACACTGAACCCATTTCCAAGTTGCATGTCTACCATACTTAAGAAAAAAAAATCTGGAAAATCTCTCCAACCAAAGTACACATAGTGCTAGCACCTTGTTGAAACTGAAGTGCTTGACATTGTGTTGGAGATAAGTGAACTAGATAAGTGAACTTCCATTTTATTATATGGAGAAGTGGAAGACTGTAAGCAACTTTTTAAAAAGCATAACTTTTTATTTCTGTCTCAGGTATTAATTTCAATAAGAATATGACAAAGAATAATTGTGTGGCCTTCTTGTTAGGAAAGTAGAAAGCAAAAGTAAATGGACCACAGTTGCTTCTGCTGAAGAGAGTTTGTCATATGCTGGAGGCAAGCAGAAAGAAATAGTCACATGCAACAGATTAATACTACATTCAGATACCCTGACGATAGGGGTTCTTATTCAAACAGCATGTTAAAATAGTATCAAAAAAGTAATAAATAAAATTTGTTTCTGAAAGTCATAACCACTTGGTTCTCTTAACCTTACTGGGTTTCAAATTACTCCAGTGCTCCTTCATACATGTTTTGATTTCTATAAACACTCCTGGCAGATTGAGTCCTTCTAGAACACTGTTAGCTCATCTACCACTATTTTTTTTTCCAAGCTGAGAAATAGACTGAAGGAGAAATCTGCATGCATACACTGTTCTTTAACTGTGCACTCAGAGGCAGGGAAAATGTAGTGATCATACTCCAAGGAAGGAAAGATTAGTCTGTGGCTCATTTCGACTACATAGTCATGATCAAGAATAGTTTTGCGTATCTGCAAAATGTGCACAAATAAATATGATATAAACATTGTTAAATAAAAGACTGCTGCATTAAATAATATGACCTTGCTACCTTTTAGTTGCAGTGTTAGAGTACAAACTTATTTTAATTAGCAGTCAGCAACCAGACTGTAACTTCACTGAAGGAGCATTGAAGAATCACTGCCTATTAACAACCCAGCGGTAAGTAAGCCAGCACAAATACTTATAACCAAATAGTGTACATTTCAGGAGTGGAGAGGATTAGCTATTGGGCACACAACACAGTGGAGGAAATTGCTTTATTCCCAGTACTGCTGGGTACCAGGAGGCAATCACTATGCCTCTAGCCCATTAACAGCATTCAGAGTGTTGCTTCCCATAGAAGGGGTTATTGGCTAACCACTGGGTGACCAATTAAAAGCTATGAATAAGTCCCAAACCAAACAGCATGGGGCCTGTTTGTGGCACAGTGGTATCATTACTAAAGTGAAAAACTTGATGAGAAAGGAGCATATTTAATTATAGAACTATACAAATGGCTAATTAGGACTATAAAGTGAAATGAATGACTTTCCAGTGGATTTTTGAACGTTACTGATAACTGCTCAGCTTCTTTGGAGACCATGAAAGTGATCTACAGTGCTAGCCTGCAAGTTATAGTAATGAATGGATTTTCATTACTGGGGACATGTTTGACCTGGTTGCTCAGGTAGCATGGGCAGTCCTCGATTCTGCTCCCTGCAAGGGTTCTGGTGCAGTCCCTGGTCTGCTGTGAGCTTCACTTGCTTTCACCCCATTCTCACAGGTTTAGAGGCAAAAGCATTACCTTCAATTGAAAGCCCCTCTCACTTTGTAATCAAGTGTCTCACTAATTTTGCAGAAGCTTAGACCCATGCTTAGATTTGGCCTTTAAAATCACTAATGGGTTTGAAAAAAATCTTTCCCCTTCATATCCCTCCCCAGGATCTTACAGACTCCTGCACCTGTACCAGTTATTTTAATCTTTACTGCACAAAGTAGAGATTCCTTTAAATTACTTAGTCTAGCTTCCAGAAGAGGCCCCAGAGCCCAATGATTTCTTAATGAGTAGTGAACTTTTCATTTCTTCGCTACATGTATCCTCAAAATGAGGAGAGGAATGTTTCTACTTCACAAAAATAAAGAGACCTGATTTTTTAACTGAGCTTCTTTCCAGCTGTGTAAGCACTCTGAGGCCTAGAGAGGATGCTTATCCAGGCAAACAACCCATGCAATTATTTATTGACTTGATTAGTGGCAACAGGAAAAGGAGAGGCTAAATTTTGGTAAGTGTAGTGTGCATATTCTACAGCTGCATAAACAATATGTGTTACGATATATCCATACCACACAAAGCAGTAAAGACAGAGCAAAGCCTGGCCACTGGACTCCCTTAACACTGACAGAAACCCTTGCAAATAATAGGTTTTAATGGTACAAGAGTTGTGCTGAATTTGTTTAGAATGCGTCCCTAGATTCACTGATGATGGGCGTCTTGCACATTAAACGTATATGTAGCCCACGGAAGGCCTGGGAGAAGTCTGTGCGTGTGCATCCCTAACCAGAAGCTGAAATTGTTACTTCTCAGCTTTACTTTTGGTGAGCTTTGTCTACATTTCTCAGTCTGCAAAAGAAAATTGTCTCTCCTTCTTGATTTCCAGGCTTTTTAACCCTAAATGGTCAATCCTAAAGGCTTGAAAGATTTCACATCACTCTCAATGCTTTACAGACTCACTTCCATTACATCTCTTATCATATAAGTACACACCAACTTTTTTGTCCTAACACTCAGGAATTAATGCAGTTCCTTGATGACAAATGGAAAATCAAATAATGTTTCCAATAAATAGTAATGTCAATTAGATCAACTTGCTTAAGATGCCTTTCTGCCCTAATCAAGTCAAGAGACTGTGAGTCCTATTGTGATTTAGCAATGCACCATGGAGATGACAAAATACTTCACTGAGGCTTAATTTGAAGTTTGGCTAGCCCATCTATTTCAAAGGGACATTAACCACTTTTTTAGCTTTGATACCTTATGAAATATGAAAGTAAGTCTAGGCTATAATAGTCTCAGTTGGGTTTTTTACTTTTTTGGGAGTTTACTTTGTTTTTCTTCTTTGGGTGAGGAGTTATTTGGGTCTTTTTTTGTTCTGTTTTTTCACCATGGTGAAGCTTGCCAACAGATGGTTGTGGATCTGTTGTTTTATAAGCCTATAAAAGAAAGCAATTTCAGCAACAGGAGACCTTCTGGCTTTACCTGCAGTGTCCAAAGCCCTTGTCTCAAGAATTAAGAAACTTGTCAAAAGCAGCAGAAAATGATCATCAGAACCCATATGATGCACATTTCATTACAAACAGCAACTTCTAGGATATTTCAGATTCTGAGTTTTTTCCCTGAAAAATCTACCATGTCTTTTGTTTGCAAAAAAATAGAGAAAATAATGATTAATAGGGAGAGGATATAGAGAATATATTTCTTGCAAATTTTACATGGAGTAAGTCATAAAGTTGGTATGTGATTGATTAGTACACGATGATATTGGACAGAGAAGTACCAGAAAAAAAATCATCATGAATATTTCAATACTCTTCTGAATCTGAAGTTTATCTACAGATGCTTATATTAGATGCTTATATTAATGAAAAAGCTTCTTTTCATAGAATCAAGTTATTTTCTCCATGTTTTACTTCTGAAGACAGAATAACGCTGAAAAATAATTTTGCTCACTAATCATAACTTCTATTTTTCTCTAAAAAACACTATGCAGAATAAATCACTATAAACATTTTTAATCTTGGACCTAAAATTGTAGCAAAATATCCATCTTCAGGGCTGAAATATTGTTTACCAATACGTCTTCTATTGACTTCATTTATTAATTGATATTCAGTGAAAAGCAGACAATAAAGCTGTGAAGTAACTAAAATTCACAGAAAGTGTGGGAATATTTCACCTTATCATTAACACAGGAAACACTATTCTAGTAGTGTGACTGTGATTGAGGGAAGAGGTGTTCAAAATGGTAAATGATCAGCTCTTTAAAAATTACTATTCCAGCTATGGTGTGCAGCATACTTTTCCTTATTTCTGCTTTAAGGAAAGATCAAAACAGTGAGTTGTTCTAAATCTTCTCGTAAACTTTTCATTGCTATTATGTCCAGTAGTCTGTAGCTCCCACTGGTCATTGATAAAAAATTGCTATGATTGTATTCTGACAGGGACTGTATCATTTCACACTATCAGAATTTTTTCATTATGAGACTAAAAGGGGTTCCTTTTTATGCTGAACAACTGTAGTAACAGATCAGATTGTATACAGTAAATTCTTAAAATCAGCAATGGCAGCAAGCACAGAAATATGATTTTTCATTCTACATTAATCAGAATACCCAGATATAATTCACTGATGTGGTATCACGCACAGGTTAATGTATTACAGAACTAAAGCAAAAAACTCCATTCAATGCCCTAGTAAATG
This sequence comes from Aphelocoma coerulescens, assembly GCF_041296385.1. NCBI lineage: Eukaryota > Metazoa > Chordata > Aves > Passeriformes > Corvidae > Aphelocoma > Aphelocoma coerulescens. Next base: position 62,157,664 of record NW_027184085.1, read on the forward strand.
TCTTATTGTCGGGATAAGTTAAAGTTGGCTAAGTTTATTTTCAAAGAAAGAGTAGAAAGGTATATAGTGACCACCCATCGATCCAGCAATGAGACAACTGTTGCAATTTCAATGTTCATTGGTCAAGACAATGGTTGCCGTCTCTGTCCACTGGATGCAGGGGAATCTCTGCCTTGGCACCTGGAGCACCTCCTGACCCTCATTCTCCACTGGACTAATAGGGAACCATAGAGCAAAAGCACTGTGAATACTCCTCGTTTTCACAGCAAACTTAGAATCTTACAGCTGCTTCTGAAAAAACATTGGTATAAGAGACGTGGGGATTCTTTATTTGCATTAAACACCTGGTGTAGACAAACTGTTCTGTAAAATACATCTCAGTAACAAGTCCCTCAGGCATCTCTAACAAGTACCAGCAAAGGTGCTGCTTTCATTTCAATCCATGTATTTAGGGATGACACTGACTAATAATGGCCTATGTACTGTGGACTGTGTCAAAGGCATCCATAACCCATAACACTTCTTTCAGCCTGAGTTCAAGGAGAAGGAGTTTAATTGGTTTTAGCTATCAGCCAAGACTGGTTAAACTCATACTCTTTTTGCTGGCAGTAGAAGCAAGAGACAGGCAAAAGGTCACTGGACAAGGCATAATATTTTCACCAAAGTCATGCTTGGAAGCCATTGTAAAGGAAATGCCTCACTTGTGATTTTTCTGTGTGCTTATGAAAATAGGATCTTGCATACAAATAATAAAAGCCATAAAACAAAGAAAAATTAATGGACCTTCTTCAACACATGCCAATCTTTAGGACTGTAACAGCAGATGACTTCTTGGGAAATATGTGACAAAAACAATACTTGTAGAATTGTGTTGTCAAGAAGCCAACACACTTAGGATGGAGGCATTTTAGTTACATGTGCAATTAGAGCAGTTAGTCACAGCAAATTTGTCATGAGTTAAGTTAAGGAAGGTTTTATCCCCTGAAAACATATATTAGATGAAGGTCTGGAGAAGTACAACTATATTAAGGTCTTCATGTACATTCTGCAAGTAATTTCTGACTATAAAAGAAATCACGAGAAATACGAAAAAGGTATGTTGCTAGTAATTGAAAGATTGCATCATCATTTGTTATTATTCTTGTCTGTCCTCCTGTTCTGTTCACCTGAATGCAAATGAAAAAGTAAGATATAAATCAATTAAAGTAAAAATCATACCATGCCTTGCAAAATGTGTAAATATAAACGAAATGAATGTATTTGAAAGGCTATGTAATTTATCAAAATGAAGAAATGTATTACTGCTTAGCTGCAGTAAAAAACATACTAAATACTGTCATAAATGTGAATTAAGTTAGGAAACCTGCATGCATGATCATCTTCAAATCAGCATGTATAAAAGTAAAATGAACTCAATTTTGAAAGTTGTGATTTTCATATTAAGAGCTAGTATTCTAGATCTACACTTAAATGTCATTGCAACAGTAGACTCAAAACAGGAAAGCAAAGTGAAACCTGGAGTCCGGAGAAATGTAGTTAGTATTTGTCATTATGGATGTTCTCTTCTTTTTATGAACTGCCTTAGATCCTTAAGAAAGACCTATTCTAGAACACAAGAATTTTTTATTTGAGTTATTATGTTAATATCAAGGGATAAGCCCAGGAAACAAATATACCGAGAAGTGGTATATGCTTGTTCTGACACTGTCCCAAGGCTAAGGGATCAGCTTTGCTATAGTCCTTAATTTCCATTTTGCTTGAGAAAAAAATTATTACCAGATGGCACATAGCTATTTTTACATGTTGTATGGCAGGATTCCAGCTGATAATTATGACATTACTGCAACAGTCTATGTTTTGTGTTCAATATTTGGCACTTAGCTTAGTAATCACTCCTTAGAAGTGGTTTCTTCTCTTGCTCTCTTTCCTCCTCTACCCTTCTTCTTTTCTTCCCTTCTTTGCCTCTGTCATGTTCAGCTGAGGCAGAAACAAAATTCAGGAAACACCATCTAAGAAAGCAATAATTTTTTATGTAGTCTATACTTAAGACAGGAAAAAACCAGACAACTTGCAACTAAAATCTCTTCCATTAAAAACTTCTCACTTCCAAAAATTGTGTAATTTCTAGTTTTGTATTATTCACTTCTGTTTTTATGTCTTAGACTCCATCAAGGGTAAGTCAGGAGAAATTGTCTCATTCATTGAACATCTGAAGAGCCACATGCTTCAGTAGTGAATTTGCTGCTAATGCTTTCAGGCCTGTCATATGACGACTATGTTACAGCATTCACTCACCTATTTTATTAGCTATTTTGCTTTAAAACCTCCCAGAGAGGCTGTGTGAGAGAGGGAGATTCTGAAAGCAAAGGTAATTGTAATTACAGCAATTTTGTACTGTTATGTAGCAGTAAAAAATCTAGAATTGCAATGTAACACTGGAGTAGACATGAGTCAAAGAATGCTGGAATTAAGAGCTGTACCTTTTTAATGAGCCAACTCACACACATTGAAACAGGGAAAATATTACAGTATCATTTTATTCTAAGTGTGGAAGCCTGTCTTGATTACTTTACTCTTCTGAAGATCATGTACTTTACCTCGAATTTCTTAGAATCCTGCCTCTGTCATCCATTTAACATTCTTCAAAACACATTTTTAAGGAAATATATCCACAAATGCAATAAATAAGTGTAAGCAAGAAATGGGAGGGGGACATAACAAGAAAATGGAAAGTAAGTATTTTTTAGGATAGTTGCTATAGAATGGGTTTTTTTTAAATTGTTACTCATTATTTATACATGTTTACCAGCTTGTTTCCCAGTTTTAATAATAGAAAAAAAAAAGTGCTATGTGGCTTAAATGAGAATTGGTTCCTTGTGTATAAAGAAAGGCTTGGTCAAAAGCTGTGCATTTACAAACTGTATTGCTCTTCCTAGACAAAGTGAATGGAAATCGTGAACAATTTGGCGCTGTTCCTTCTTTATTTGTTTGCCTTTAGCACATACTTTTGGCTAATTAATCATGTAGAGTACCCTTTGCTATTCCCCACCCCAAATAAATTAACAAATTTCTTTCTGGAAATGAAACACTGTAACTTTCTCTGAGTGAATTGTACAAAGCAAAGTGAAACATAAAAAAATAGCATTTGAAGATTGCTTATTTCTACCTTACCCAAAACAAAAATTCAAAGGAGCAAAGCTCCATACTTCTCTTAAATTCCTGGTATTTTGGGAGGTTGAGGGAGAGGAGGGGGAATGGGAGCATCACCCAGTAGCAGATGCTCGATCCAGTTTGTAAATGCATTGGGCAGACATAGAGAATAATTCTGAGGGGAATAGGGAGCTCTAGTTCTATTTCTTACAGAAAGCAGGAAAAAGCAAGTTTCAGAATGAGACAATCTTTTCAAACATTCAAAAAGGAAAAAATCAGAAGAATAATAGGAAGAAGGCTATGCAGTGACATTCCTTTTCTTGTTAAAACCAACCAACCAAACAAAAAATCCCCTGGTGCCTGTATAAATTGAAGATATAATCCAGGTATCTGCAGAAAATTGAAAGCTTTATTAACAACCTAATAAGAATAAAATGAAAATAATAGGCAAAATGCAATGACAGAACAATGCTTCTAAATCCTTGTCCTAATGAAAATATTGAAGTAAAAGCATTTACACATGTTAGACACCTCATGTCAATGGACTCTGTTTTGCCTTTAATGATTGATCTCATTACAACTGAATGTGGCTTTAATCCTCTTGTCCTTTGCTGCGCAGAATTTGAAGATTAGCATTCTGAGAGACTGAGTCATCAGGTTATTCTGAACAAGTTGCAATCATTGACTTTGAGACAAGTTCTGATCAGTGCAATACAAGGTTAAGGTAATACTTGCTCTTCTTGACATTTTGCCTCTCATTTTCAGTTCAGGAGACAATCAGCTGGCTGTGAAAGATTTCACAAGTGAAGGTGTTTTAAAGCATTTTCTAAAACCAAATTAATGGCACAAAATAATGGGGAACCAACCTATTATAAGGCCTAATTTAAACATATTTTGCCAAATTGAAGTGTAGCCTTTCACCTGTAGTGCTGAACATCCTATCCACATCTGTCTTTTCATTTAATTTCTGCAGAACAACTCAGTCCGAGATGTCTAAATACCCAAAGCAGAAGTCATGTAAGCCTGATACCAGGCCATATATCTTCTTTAGTAGCATGCTATCTTACTAAACAGGTGTGGAGGAAGTTCATGTTGTTTTAGTTTTCAAAGTGAGAGAGACTGCCATAGTGATGGTGTATGCAATATCTTTGCTTACCAAGATTTGTTTTCCAAATCGAAGGCCATTCTTCATACTGATGCTTAAAAGTTGAATCTGCTTTTATCCCTAAACTAAGAAATTATTTTCAGGAAGACCTTTCATCTCTTGGCTTTGTTATATTCATCTTAATGTGTTTCACAATATGCTTATTTCTTCTGAGCATTGCTTCTTTTTGTTTTTGCATCCTGATCCTTTGCCAGAGAGGTTATGCAGGCTCCAATATTTTCAGTTTTTACTTTTTAGTTGACGTCCCTGATCTCTGTGTAGTTGGTTGGTTGATTTGTCTCTTGGAAAAGACTTTCAGTTTTCTTGGTTCTTTTCTTTGGTGTCAGCAAAAGAACTACTGGTATCTCTGTTTTTCAATAAGCATCATAACTGCACACCTATATGCTGCCTATACCTATGCAGATAACTCCCTGCAAATTAGTTCCTTATACTTTCTTAGCAGGCATCATGATAGACAAAGAGATGTGTGTATTCATGCTCTCAGTTCTTACATGTAAGTAACCAGCTATTATACAAAAAAAACCCTCTTGAAAATAAAAACCATCCCAATGACATGTTTCATATAGGAATATTCTGCTCTATAGAATTATACAAGAACATGACATATAAATTCACATTATAGAATATGCTCCAATATATGAATATATTTTCAAAACTAGTAATGGATACATTGATTAAATAAAACAGTAAAGGCAAGTTTGAATCAAAACATAATTTTACTGCAAATGAACCTCTTCAAAGCTTCAGTTATTCTTTGTTTTTTTCACATTCTTGAGTTATTTTGTCCAATCTGATATCCAGCATTGGAAATTTGAAGACCTAGTGAAGAGCTAGCTACTAACAATAATATCTGTATTTTACAGATTTTTCTTCTCCATAAATTGCAAAATTATTAGTATTGTTTTAAAAGTTATAGAAGGGGAGAAAAATAGCAGTTAGATAAAATTTTTAAAGAGAATGCATTCTGCAAGAAAAGCTCAATGGAAAACAGTAGGGCAATACACACACAACTTGTGCTCTAGCTCACAAGGATTTTGTATTACAAAAAACTTTTTTGACAATGAAGGTAATTTCAAAGCTCTTAATTGGAAAAGACTGCTTTAAAAATATTTTCTTAAGGTATTGAAAAATCTTTAAAACTTCTAAAGTATTTGATCTTCATGGTTTTGGGATTTGTTAAAATGGTTTCCTAGATTAGAACTAGATACTAAAAAAAAAGCTGAACTGGCTAAAAAAACTTAAGATTTTTAAAAATCAAACAAAGCTCTTTATTTATATTTCTTTAACCTATGAATTTCAGGTGTTCAACTTCTCAGCTGAACTGGAAAAGATTTTTAGGAAAATCTTACATAGCAGAAATACTGAGTCCATTATATCATACATCTGACTTTTCGCAGTGAGGATGTTCATAATGCTAAATTAACACACTGCCTCTCTGTCGTGACTGTCTACAACTGACTCAATTGTCATTATCAACCCTGACAATTGTAGCTGAGGGTGAGATACATCAGATTTTTAAACACAAAATCTTGACTTCTAATAACAGTTTTCTCCTTCAGCATTTAGGGTTGTCTTGCATATGATGCAGAACAACATTTATGACAAAATCCCTTTTCTTTACCTCTTAAACAGATAGGGACAGAACTTCTGTAAGGAAAAGCTCTGTATGATTTGGTGAGACAGCTGCCTATGCTATTGAGTTTACACATGTGTTAAACGGGGCTTTTTTGATTGTCTCATCCAGAATTTTCTGTTTCTTGAAACATCAACTGTGCTGACATCAGACAATTTAATAACAAAACAAAGAATGTAACCAAGCAAAATCCATATAACTGAGATATATGTGTATTAACCTTTATATTGCTCTTCTACTATTCTGTACTTCTTTTACATCTTTTATCATTCTGTTCACTCTGTGATTAGTTGATCAAATAGCTTTTAACAATTTTTAATGGCATAAGCAATTAAACCCCCAATTATTTAACACCTATTTCCCTGATTTCTGTGATCTAACACAGTGTGTGAGTGTCAGAATTATATATACTACTGTCGTTATTTGAAACTTTGCTTTGTTTCTGCATGCAGTCTTTTTGTTTGTTGCATTTTTATTCTAAATGTTCATAAAACTATTTTAAACAATTTAGAGGAGACCTAGCAGAGCAGACAACCTGCCTTCATTAATTGCCTGCCTACAAAATTTACACACATTTGATACTGTGCATTTCAAGACTCATTTAGGGTAGCAGGGGACAGCAAAAGCTGTTGTTTGGGAATGAGTGTAACACTCAGTGTATTTTGAACTCTTACTTTACACCTAACATGGATTACTTCAATTTCATCACTGAAATTTTAGGAATGTCTTTATACTGTCAAGATGTGTCTCTCCATGCCCACGTATGTATACACACGTGCACAAGCACACAGGTGTTAGTTAATACATGTATGTGTCTTCGCCAGTTAACCTTTTAAATTGTGCTTCTGGATGTGTATGTACTTTCATACTCCATTTAAAACTGTAGTGGGATTTCCATTGTAAAGTGTTATCACATCTACCAAAATGAGTTAACTTTATGGCAGGAACCTGAGCAGAGTACAACTCTCATTTTAATATATTTGCTGCTAATTGTAAATTTCTGAGTTGTCCTTTAACTGTCTTTGACATGTACTGTCCCTAGAAAAGATTATTTAAATCCTCATGTCCCTCATAGCGCACATGTGGATGCTTCATCTTAAGGGGCAGCATATAGAAAACCCACGTTATTGTCAGCTGAGTCTATCAAAATTTAATTTTTTTGCGTTTCTAGGACTGAGGGCACATTCTAGGAATGAGGGGCACTTATGAAACAAACATTGCCAGTAAACCATAAAAAACGTACCCGTAAAAAGCTAAGTAATGTATGAGTGTAATGAGGAGTGAGTTGTTTTTTATAGGCAGTCTGGTCTGGACAGTGTCTACACAGACATGCAAACCCATGTGCTGAAATTGTACATGATCCTCATCATTTCCAACTCTCTTTACACATCTCCATGGACAAGGTGTGTCATAATGTGTAGCAAGCCCAAAGTACTCTCATATAACTGTATATATATATATATATATGTATTATTATGAGTATGGACAAGATGCTATTTCAGGCTGGTCTAGACTGAGCAGGGTGAAAAGGGTATCTGCAAAGCAGATACTAAAGCCAAGACTTCTGCCAAGTGATGTTTTCTGCTTTGCCAACAATGACTGAAAGGGGATGGAGCTTTACTCCCAGCACCAGCCCAGCCAGCACTGTGCCAGCGGAGAAGTGTGAAGTCAGGTATCTGACCCGAGTCATGGTGACTTTCTAAACCTTGCCCCATATAGGAAGAAACACTTGAAAACTTGACACCACCCTGTTTTAATCTGTGGGGAAGGCTAAAAAGACTCCTTTGAGTGAGTAGGACATATCATCACTGGAAATAAGAGAAGAAGGTGTCATGAAACTGGACAAAGAGTGAATGAAAGGAGGAGAGTGAAAATGTAGGTGGGTTTTGTTGTGGTAACATGAAAAGGGGAGAATATACAAGAGATATTAACAGAAGTGAGGACTATAAAGAAAAAAAGTAAGATTTCAGTAATTATTTGCTACTTATATCCCTGAATTTTTGTAGATTTTCCAGCTCTGAATTTTCACAGGCAACCAGGTGTGCATATTAAGGCAAATACTTATATAATCATGCATATTAATTAATTAATTAATAGACAAATAAATTAATAAATCTCTGCATAAATATCTCTGTGGAAAAGTATCTGTGTGTCTGTATGCAATTCTGCGCGTATAAAATTGTGTGTGTATGCATATGCATATAAAATGTGTGTATACCTATTTTTGTTGTTTCACTGATTGGATTGACAATAATGTTTGCTCTACTTTGCTCAACGCTGTGTAAATGGCAAGTCTAACTGGAAAAGAATTACTATTTCTTTATCAGAGTTTTTTTTTAGATTTTTACTCTCATGGTTGGTGTTTGTTTTTTTAAAGGAGGCCAATCCTTAATATTTATTTTCTTGCCCTCAGTTCTCCAGGCAATCTGAGTGATCAACTATTCTTTTTTGTTACTCAAAATACTGAAATGTGACATGGCAAAGATGTTGTTACTATTGGGGCAGCTAGGTGAAGTCCCCAGTGATCTGAACGAGGGAACCATCACATTATTTTTGAGAGAGGTAAAAAGAAGGATGATAGAAACACTGACCAATCAGTCTCTCCTCTGTGGCCAGTAAGATTATGAAACAGATCTTGCTGGAAGATATGTCAATGCATATGAAAGACTGGAGATAGGCAGCATGGCTTGACCATGGGTTAATTGTGCCTGACTAATCGAGTGGCCTTCTACCTTGGAGTGACTGTATAAGTGGACAACTGAACTCCTACAGATGTCATCTACCTGGACTTCTGTTAGGTCTTGGACATGTTCTCTCCCAACAGAGTTACCTCTGAATTGGACAGACCTGTGATTGGTAGGTAAACTGTTAGATGGATGGCCGCATCCAAACTAAGTCTCAATATCTTAAAGTGGAAACCAGTAAGGAGTGATGTCCCTCAGGGGTCCATACTGGAACCAATAAATACTTTTACATAATGTGATCAATGACACAGACAATGGTAGTGAATGCATGCTCAGCAAGTTTGTGGATGACATCAAGCTCAGTGGTGTAGTTGTAGTAATTGTAGTTGGAGGAAAAGGATGCCCCCCAGAGGGACCTTGAAATGTTTGAGATGTGGGCCCCCATGACCCTCCGACCCTCCTAAAGTTCAACAAAGCCTATTAAAAGGTCCTAGGTGAGGGCAATCCCCAGTATCAGTAGAGGCTCTGTGATGGCTGGATTGAGAGTAGTCCTGCAGGGAAGGGCTTAGGGATATTGTTAGAGGAAAAATCAGATATGAGCCAGCAATGAATGCTTGCAGGCCAGAAAGCTGCAATATCCCATACCACTTTGATAGGTTTTATAATAAATTAGAGAAATTATAATGTTGGACTTAGAATGGAATATTTTTAAGGTTGACACTTGATTCTAATTCTTTTACATCATCCATGCCTTTCCAGTGTGAGAACAATCTTTACAGAATTTGCATCCACATCCAATCTTGTTCTAGAATGTATTCAAAATTCAACAAGAGATGGCTCTGTTACATTTAAAAACAATAAAAGAAATTTGTAGTCCTCATTAGCAGCAAAGGCTTATAAATCCAGCTGGGTCATGGGACTACAACAGGTATTCAACACAGACAAAGGCTGTTTTTATTGAAAACAATGAATTTCAAGAATAGATGCATGGATTAAAAACAAAATCATCTAAGGAGGAGAATTTAAGTATGAATTAAGTAAGAATTTAAAAGTAAATTTTTTTAAAACTTCAACAGTATTCTCAACAGCCATTCCAATTCATTTGTGTTTCTATACAGTGTGTTTGGAAAGGCAGAAAATGGTTTCTTGTTTTGGATGGAGGGAGATAAAAGATACAAAAAAGCCCTAGTTATTGTTTTCCTACTTTGCAAATGGATACAATGTTAGACATAGTAGATGGAAATCAGAGTTATTAATCCTATGCAGAAATTGACACCTTCACTGTAATCTTCAAAAAAAGTGTTGTAGTTCCAGAAAGACATGAAGTTTCAAAAAACAAGTCTTCACCATCCTTTCCTGATGGTTTGTTTAGATGTTTCCTCCCTGAACATGCAAGGCTGCACATATCTGTTTTTAAATTAGTATTTTTACATTATCACACAGTTAGTTCAAGTAACTAATTTTATTGTGATAGGAAGAGGCCATGCATTAACTGCTAATAGTGTACAGAGGTCTACCATTTCATGAATAGTCCCTTTAATTTTACTGCCCTATTCATAAGGTAAAACAGACTTGTAGGAAGGGAAAATACTCCAGATTTTGATTCAGCATAAAGTAAGATCCGCTTCCTACTACTCACCTCCACAGTTGTCACAAAAGACAGGGAATTAATAGCGCTAAACACAATTCATGAATCACAGATAATTATAGAAGAATTAAAAATTTTTAAATCAAATTCCAAGATGTTAGGATGTGTATTAACCCATGCAAAAATAGTGCCTTTAAAATATTTAAACAATAACTTTTAGTAAAGCTTGAATGCCTGGACACCCATGGGAAAACTAATGGGACTGATATTTTCCTATATAAAAAACCACGTGTATATTTGGTTATTCATCAGGTGTGAAACTGATTCTAAATCCACCTAATTAAATGGGATTTTTTTTTTTTTAAATCTATCTGGAAAGACCTCATCCCTCTCTTGCTGTAGTCACAGGGCTTTTCATTTTAGTATAAGACCATGATCTGTCTACCATGACCCGGTAACGGTTTAGGAGAAGGCTGATAATATATTTGCCTCAGTTTTTTTGCGGTGGCCTGTGAACATACATTACAGAGAGTTCTCAGTAAGATGGGTCCCTAGTACCACAGGAGCCACTTTGTGTTGGGGTGGCCAAGGGGGCTTCTCCCAGGATGCATTGTTCTGTTATGTGAATCTATCCCAGTTTGGATTCCCCAGTTGGCTGTCAGCCTCTACCCCCTCGTCACTCCCCCAAAGTTCCCCACTGGCCCCCGTTCTTAGTCCTGCCTTTTCCCCACCCCCAGATAAAACTGTGAGTTTCAGGATCATGTTTGTATTTGCCTCTGCAACCTTCGACAGTGTAGCAGCAATAAATGCTCCTGCCGGAACACACACAAATGCCCTTCTCGACTCTTTACCGACTGTAACACTGAACCCACCCGTGCGTCTGTGGGTGCCCGTGGGACCCCACAGAGCCGGGCAGGGATGGTATTAGTTTTCCATGGTAATCTTTCTTCCCACACCTCTCAGGTGGATGGACATGAGGATTGGGACTGGGGGAACTAAGTCTCTCCCACTGTAAGAGAAGACAAGGTTTGTGACCACCTGAAGAACCCAAAAGTCTATGGAAACTGGTGAGATGCATCCCAGAGTCCTGAGGGAATTGGCTGATGTAGTAACCGAGACAATCTCCATGATATTTAAAAAGTCACAGAAGTCAGGTGAAGTCCCAGGTGACTGGAAAAGGGGAAATCTACAGGGAAGAGGGGTCCAAAAGAGTTGGACAACATTGAGGGTTCACTTCCTCCAGGCCCAAGAATGATGCATCCCAATGAGGAAGAAATCAGGTCAAAGGTGCAAAAAACCTCTGAAGGTGAATAAAGAACTCCTGTATTATTCAACTACAGGCAAGAAATACACAGGACATGTAAATGGGGTCAGGCTACTTGGAGTGAATATAGAGAGATGGACGGAGTAACTAATGTTGAAACTAGAAAGGCCAAGGCTTATCTAGAATAAAATCTGGCTAAGGATGTCAAGGAAACAGAAAAGGGCTTTTTCAAATACGCAAATAACAAAAGAAAAAGCAAGGATAATGTTGGCCCATTAGTTAACAGAAACAGGAAACCTGGTAACAGAGAATACAGAAAATGCAGAGTTATTAAATGCCTTTTTTGCATCTGACTTTACAGATAAGACCACTCCTTAGAAATCTCTGACCCAGGAGAGCAGACTAAATGAATGCTGGGGGAAGACCTTCCTTTGATCAAGGAGGATTGTGTCAGAAAACACCTAAACAAACTCAACATCCCAAAGTCCATGGACCCTGATGGGACACTTCCATGAGGGCTGATAAAACCAGCAGACACTAGAGCCAGGCCACTCACAATCATCTTTGAAGGGTCATGGAGTTTGGGAGAGGTGCCTGAGGGCTGGAAGAAAGCAACTGTCACCAGTCTTCAAAAGGGGCAAGAAAGAGGATTCAGGAAACTACCGTCCCATCAACTTGACCTCAGTCCCTGGAAAGGTGATGGAGCACCTCGTTCTGGAGGCCATCTCTGCCAACATGAAAGACATAAAGATGATCAGGAGCAGTCAGCATGTGTTCACTAAAGGTAAGTCATGTTTGGCCAACCTGATTGCCTTCTACAATGAATCAACTACCCAGATGGACAAAGGGAGAGCAGTAGGTATGGCAGTAGGTATTGTCTTTCTTGACTTCAGCAAGGCTTTTGAGACTGTGTCTCAGCATCCTTGTTGGCAAACTCAGGAAGCATGGGTTGGATGAGTGGACAGTGAGGACAATAAAGATGATTAAGGGATTGGAGCATTTCTCTTACAAGGAAGGGCTGAGGGAGCTGGGCCTGTTCAGCCTCAAGAAGAGACAGCTGAGAGAGAAGCTCATCAATTGTGTACAAATATCGAAAGAGGTGTGGTGCCAAGAAGATTGAGCCAGGCTCTTCTTGGTGGTGCCAAGCAATAGGACAGGAGGCAATGGACAGAAACTGATGCACAGGAAATTCCACAGGAATATGAGGGAGAACTTCTTTATTGTGAGTGACTAAGCACTGGAACAGATTGCTCAGAGAAGCTGCAGAGTTTCCCTCACTGGGGATATTCAAGAACTGTCTGGATGCAATCCTATGCTACACACTCTAAGATGACCCTGCTTGAGCAGGGAGACTGGAGCAAATGACCCACCATAGTCCCTTCCAACCTGACTGATTCTGTGGTTCTGAATGCATAATTTCTGAAACACAAAGGGACATTTTTTTCCTTCATTCATATACATGGAGCCCATGGGGTGACAGCTAGATGCACACAGAAAGGAGCACAGCAGGTACCTGATACTTTGGACAGCACAGCCTTGTTCAGCACCAAGCAGCAAATCCATGCATGTGAGTCTGCTGAACTGTGCCCAAGGGACACCCACACACAGTACTGCAGCATTTTCATTTCCTGCAGTAGACAATACACAGTCAGGTTCTGTTCAGTTAGAGCTGGGACTTCCTGATCTTAATTCTCTATAGATTATATCACTTGGAATCTCTCAGTAAAGCATATGGAATAAAATTATGTCTACCTACATCACGCTCATTAAGCATGTACTTTACTTCACTGCTCACTTTGGCATTCTAATTTTTACTTTAATATTCCAGAAATTAAAACAATGGGGAGTTCACAGAATTAATAATAAAAATTAAAGTTTTCATCTGTTTGATAAAACCCAGCTACCAAGAATCATAAAAATTCAGTCTATCAGAAGTTAGTCTAAGTTTTTACCTTCGTGTATGTTTTGTTATTTGTCTTGGGTGATATGGGTGACATTTACATCTTCTTGATTACTTTTGCTTCTTAGATACTCACATGACAAACACAACTAACAAGAAAAGCATATAGATTTCAGCTGGAATGGGTACCAGCATTTGGGGATGTACAAGAAACACTCTGTGACTTTGCACAGCCATTCTTCATGGCATTTCACAAAGTGTAACTCACTGCTCCCCAGAGGATTGCAAAAAGCAGCCCCAAAGTATTAAACAGTAGCCATTAGTAGCAGCACATTAGTTTCTGAGAAGCAAAATTAAACTGCAATAACCAGCTTTAAATATTTTATACTGTCTGGAAACTGTTAACTATCCCTGATTGCTGTCAGCAGCCAGTGTGTTTGCACCTGCAGCCACTGATTCTGTCTCATTCTTCCCACATGGGTAGGCATGAAGCAGACCAAAGACTCTAAGGAAGACTGATCTAGAACTCCTTGGAATGTTGTTTCGCACCACTGGTATGTTTGCAGTTTTCCTTTCAGCTATCGATTGTTATGTATTCAGTATTCATGGATGAGAGCGTGCTAGAAGCAAAGTAACAGAACATATTATCATTCCATTTCTCATGCTTTTTGGTTTCATGCAGTCCTTTATCTTCTCCCTGCGTAGCTCTAAACTTGGGGGTTTTTTTTAATTTCACATGAATTACAGGCTTCCATTTTCATTTTTGTTTTCCTTGGTTTATCTTTTCTTATGCACTCTAAGGTAAGGCCTGCCTTGCCATGTTTTCTTCATTTTGACAATATATTTCTAATCTCGCTGGTTCTGTTTCATCCTTCTTCACAAAACTTACCTTGATTATTTTGTCAGAGGATGTTAAGGATTTGCTAATGACAGCTGTTTATGAATGCTTAGACTTCAGATGGTAACATTTTGATAAAATATCTGTAGGAGAGCTGTTACACCAGAATTCAGTATATGGTTAACTCCAGAGGGTAATAATTCTCTTTCTTTGGATTACTTAGGATTATGAAGACATGTATGACCTTCTCTTGTCAGAGGAAAAGTTTTGTTTTGCTTAACAATATTGCTGAAGGATATGAAGTTCTATCCCTCATCAGTGTCAGTTCAATACATTGTTGATTGGTGTTTGTCTTGGTTTGAAAGACAGGTGTCTGCCAAGGAAGGCAGGAGTCTCCCTTGAAATGAAAAAAAAAAAAAAAGCAACACCCTTCCCTCTGAATTATTATAATTTTGAAATCAAGGGGCTTTCAGGCAAAGATATGAGGAATAGGAATAACAGTTCTTTACTATTATGTATCTATATGTGTATAACAAGGCAAACAAACACCACTAACTCTGGCAGTAACAGCGAACAATCCCAAACCCAGTCCCAGCCTTCTGGGCTGTCAGGCCCTTTCCCCTCGGGTGCAGTTCCGCTCGCAGCCGGCAGGGGCGCTGGCGGCTCCCGGTGAGCAGGGCAGGTGCGATGGTTCCCCCGCGGCTGCAGGGGGCGCTCCGGAGCGAGCTCGGGGAGCACGCGGCAATGGCGCCCTGGGGTCCCGGGAAGGGATGGGACAAAGGTTTCACAAAGCCCTGGGCAGCCAATCCCGGTGTCCAGCTGGACCCTCGGGAACAGGAGGCTGGAACAGCAGGAACGAGCACAAATCCCGGGTAGCAGACGAGATGTATCGAACTCCGGAGCTGCGGTGGGAACCCTTGGAGGTCTGGTCAGGCAGGGCGTGGGGCTACAGAGTAGTGAAGGCTCAAAGCAATGGTGGGAGCAGGGTGGCCGCAGCTCGGCTCCCAGCAGGGCAGGGAAAGGCGGGCTTGGGATCCGGGGGTTTCTCTGGTAGAAGGAAGACAGGCAGACGAAAAAAGCAGAAGCCTGCCGTGCTGACAAATTCCTTCCAGCATCTCTCCTCATCCAAACGCGAAGAACTGACAGCCCACAAGCACAGGTCAAAAAGAGTAGCTCATTGGACTCCTCCTTCAGTGGCCAGGTCTTTTGTTTGTCCCAAGCACCCAGCAATTTGTCGCCCCAGAAACATATATGGGGAAAATTCTTCAAGAGAAAAAAGGAAACAGAAGGGGAACTCCCAAAACCCCAACAGTGTTCTTGTTTGCCCCTGTTCTAGTGGGTTTAGTTTATGTTGTTGCTTCAGAAGATTTCTAATCCCATAACTATAAACTAGCTTGTTTTGGTCTGCCTTTGTCTAAAGCACAGGAGGTTAAGGTCATCTGTAAAAGCTGTGTGGAAGTGTACAGTCCTCGTGGTTATCCAGTTTATCCCTTTGCTTCATCTAAGTCATTATGTGTAATGACTGTTTAGGCTGACACTCATTTCTGCAATCACCTGAAATGGGGAAAAATACCATATTATTACATAGTACATCTTCAAACTTTTGAGAAAGACAAAATATATGGCTAAACAAAAGATGGCCCCAAATCACTATATATGAGTCTGAAACAACAGTGAAAGCCATGGTGTTAGTTTTCACTAATTTGAAACATTTTATTTCAGAGAAAAGTGCTATAGACAAAATCTGTAACCATATAGAAGCAGACATGCTTTGTTGGTCTCCTGCCTTTCAAGAAAGATGTCTTGAACAGATGGCCTGGAAGAACAACAGGAAAAAAAAAGGCTGAAGTAGGACAGCATAAAAGCAGTGGGCTGTGTAGGTTTGTGAGTATAATTAACTAGTAATGTTTTACTAAGCAGAGCACTTAGTATAGAATCACAGAATCATAAAATCATTTAGGTTGGAATAGACCTCTAGCACCTGTGGGTCCAACCATTACCTAACACTGCCATGTGAATTGGAGGGGACACAGCCAGGATAGCTGGCCCAGACTGACCAATGTATTTGTCTGCTCAGTAAAAAAACCTTATGAGAAGGAAGGAAGATGACACACAAATTTGTTATTTACAGTGTTTGTCCTTCAAAGTTTACTTCCCAGGAAGTGCCCCCCTGCTGATGGAAAGTAGAGAATAAATATTTTGTTTTCCCTTGCTTTGCTTCTGCTTGTGGCCTTCGCTTTTACTTTATTAAATTGCTTTTATTTTGACCCAAAAGGCTTTTTTCCATCTTATTTTCTCCCCTCCATATTGCTAAGAAAGGGAGTAATAGTACAGCTTGGTGGGCACCAACCAAGGTCAACCCACCACAAAAGTCAGTTTTTGTGGTAATTTCTGAGTCAATGGAAAACACTGTGGTCATACAATAATAATCCTCTCTTTTTTTGTTATTACTAGAGCTTGTGTGTTGGGGTGATTTTATGATAACACTGTATTTCCCTATCATCTCCTTTATGCTCCGAAATGGGTCCCTAGCTTTAAGCTGGGTCCAGAAGAGGGGGGAGACAAGCCAGGCGAATTCCTCAGCACAGTCTGTGTTCAAGGACTCACACACACACCCCCACGTTCTCACCGCTGCAGAGCCGAGGGAGCACCTTCCTGCTTTTAGCCAGCCTGTTAGCTGAGGCAAGAAATCTTCCAATACTGGCATACCTGCATACCAAAATCCTCCAGAACTTCTTCTTCTGGAACTGTTTAGCCTAGCTGTGATCTGAGAACCAGGTCATCGGACACCATGGACCAGCAGGGAGGCTGTGGGGACACTGCATCCCAGCCTTGGACCTCAGGAGGGGCCGAGCCACCTGCAGAGGGAACTCTAAATCCACCAGCTTTCTCTGCATCGGGGTGGTTTATTATCTGACATTACTCATTTGTTTCCTGTGCCTTGCCAGCACTCTGCTCGTTAAATAGTTTTTTCACTTTCATCCAAGAAATTCCTTTTGTATTGGTGGGGGAGGGAGTGCTGAAACCTGTCTTTTGGGGATGAGACGTTCCTTCCAGACCGTTTCCCCCTAAACTTGTCTCAAACCGAGACAGCTTGTGAGATATTTATTTTGTCCCTTGTTGATCAACACATTGACCTCTAACTTCAGATGGAACTGAACAAGGTGCAACCTCATGGTCTGACATCACTTTGGTTTTCCTCAGTGACCACTCACATCAGGGAACCAAAGAGAGGTCAAGAAATTCTGCTCTCGATCACTGGGGAGGTGAGGCACTTTCCACTACAGAAAGCAGAGGCAAATCTATTTAAATACAAACAAAATGTAATTACATGTCTGGTAATCAGTGTTGGTGCAGGTGTTGCTGGCATAAGATTCAAGCAGATTAATTATTTACACAGATTATGTCTATGATTTGCAATGGACTTATGGGAGGCTTCCTGGCAAGGATTGAAGGAGGTTTGTTTGTGATTAACTTAAAAGTAAGGATAAAGCAATGCTATTATTAAGTAAATACTGCAGTCTGAATCAACATTTACTTACTGCTTGGTAAGTCTTGCATGCTGATTTTCTTCAGCAGGCAGCCTGAAGACAAGGCAGAAAAAGTATGGGGAGCAGTAAGGGGCAAGAGAGAAATGTCGTGAGCATACTCGAATTCTGTGTTTGTGTTTTTGTACACACTGCCTAAGAATGACTGTCTAGTAGTGAGAGAGTGGGAATGAATTAGAATTCTCTAAACACTGAGATTCTGTTGCCATAATGTGCTTATAGGTATTATAGTGGAAGTGAGTATCTGGAGGCAGATTGAAAGACTTGACCTAATGCCCTTATCTCTCAGTCCTCCAACTCTAATCTAATGAACATATATCCATAATTATTTCTCAAATAGTTTTTATCTAATTTTAAAGTGGATAATTTATAGCACTTGTAGAAAAATGCTGTAAGTTTTATTAAAATGTTCAGCGTTAGGAGAGCTTTGAGCAGAATATATTTCCTTACTCTTCTACAAAGTCATACATATTTATAATATTAAAAACTCCTCAGTTGCTTTAATAATATTTTGTTCCACAGATCTGAATACTAATGTTAATATATCTGCTGCATGTATTAGAAGGCTGTGCACAGAATAACGTATTTTATCCTTTCAATTTTTTTTTATTTTTCTGATTTTCATTTATTTACCTTTAATTAAAATTTGTTTCATGATAAAAAACACATTGTAAGCAAGAAATAAAGACATTGGGAAGAAAACTAGTATTTCCTAATAGCTGTGTTGGGCCACAGCCTGACAGCACTATTTAGAGTAGAATCATAGACTCACTCAGCTTTGAAAGACCTCTAAGATCATTGAGTCCAAATGTAAACCAAGCACTGTCAATTCCAACACTAAACCACGTCACTAGGTGCTACATCCACATATCTTGCAAATACCCCAGAGATGGTGCCTCAGCCACTTTCCTGGGCAGCCTTTTCCAATGCCTGACAAACTTTCAATCAAGAAATTATGTTTATTATCCAGTCTCAACCTCCCCTGATGCAACTTGAGACCATTTCCTCTTGACCTTGTTACCCGGAAGATGAGCCCAACCTCCAAATTGCCACAACCTCCTTTCAGACAGTTACAGGGAACAAAAGGTTCCCCCATGAGACTCTTCCCAACTAAACAGCCCTGGCTCCCTCAGCCATTCCTTATAAGACTTCACCAGCTTTGTTGCTGCAATTCAGTTTGCTGCAAGTCTGACTGCTGACAGCTCTGCACCACCCAGGACCCAACCTTTGGGCTGCTCCACCACACCGGAAGTGTGCGAGCATTGGGAACACAAATGTTCTCACCTAGGATAGATGTCTCTGCCTGCAGCAGTAAGGTTGGAAGTAGATGACATTTAAAGGTCCAATCCAACCCAAACCATTCTATGATTCTATAATTCTGCTAATCTACTCAACGTAGGAACTAAGCTGACATAAATTTTTCAAAATGCTGATTTTCATATCTTTGCTCCATCTGGTGTACAGAAAAAAAAAACAAGGCTTCTTTGGAGAAGGAAGTTCTAAAATAGCTGGAAAACAACCAAAGTAAAACAACAATGGGACTGTGTCAAGTTAAGCATCTGGGAGAGCATCTTCCTTGGTCTTCTTAGCATGTCAGCTACCTCAACCCAGGAGAGGATAGGGTTTTACCTCCTGAGGGAGTGCATGGGGAAAGTGATTACAGAAGCAGAACTGTACTGTGACTGGAGAGGGTAGTTATGCTAAAGTTGCATTTGGAAAATATCACAGGTGTATATCTACCACCAAAAAGTTCAGAGCTTATCTTATCAATGAAACAAAAAAAACCTATTGCTGCTCTTTTGTGGGTGCAATTCATCTGCTTTCATAATTGAAACAGTGGAGAATGCTCTATTTTCTTAGCTTCCCTAAAATGCTCCAGTCAAATGAGACCACAATTGCTCAAGACCCATGAAGTAGCTGTATAAAGTGTTTGGGCCAGCAGATAACAGACTAGATGGTAATGTGTACCAGAGGAGAGAATGCCAAAACAGGTATATATTTCTTCAACAACAGAAACACGTTATATTCTAGGTTTAAAGTGCACACACAAAAAAGGTGCCTTGCAGTAAATCTGGAAACACTGTCTGCAAACAGAAACTTCAGAAAATCCTGATTCAAAATTAAATTTCATCATTGTATCACTGTGCTTGTATTTTGATTGAAATCTCCTTCAGTTCACTGTGTATCTACTGGGATATGTGAATGTGGTTGTGTCTGTGCCCAGGTAGGCAATTTTACCACATCTCTGGCCATAGCAGACAAATGAAAGGTGGGGAAAAGGACTCTTGAAAGTAGAATCTTTATTACCAAAAAGTTAAATATTTGTTGAGTGGCTTATTTCAGTTTGTTTTGTTTTTTAAGAATGTGAGTTTATGATCTCGTCCTAGATTACAATGTAAGATGTAACCAGTAGTATGTATTCGATTATCATCTTCACAAGCTGTTAAAGCAGGTGGGACAATGTTTGTTATCTCCTACCATGACTCATCCCTGATAACTCCCTCGGTGAACAATCTCTGTTTAATGGGCTATCAAGGACCCATGGCATGACTCACAGAATTACATCAACCCATTGTGAGATACTCTGCCCAGGGGGAGGAGCCAAGAATCCCTACCTGGAGTAATCTGGGGTAGAGAACAGCACAAGCAGCCTTGCCTACTGGATTCCCAGAGGACAAGAGCTACCACTGGACCTTCCGGTGAAGACCAGACCATTCTACAGAATCACTGCTTCAACAGGACCACTTCATCTGGACTGCTACCACCACCCTGACTTAAGAGGGTGTCAGGTTGTATCCTGACTCTTGTAGTGTTCTTGTACTATTGCATTTTAATTTTCCTATTAAATTTTCATTCTGACTTGCGATCTCCCACTGGTTTGTTTTCAAACTAGTACAGATCTTTTGACAATGATGTACAATGACTACACAAAAAATTGTGGACAGTATGAAATCAGAAAACAAGAAGACCTGGATAGGATAATCATTACAGAAAACAGAAAGTTAGAAGAAAAATTGTGCTACATAATAATAGCACATCAGGAATAAAAAGATCTGCAATATATTACTTCACAGAGGGGTTAAAGGAAACATCAGTCTAGCACAAATATAAAATATTAAAGTAGGATGATGAAAGTATAGACATCCCATGAGAGTTTATGTATGTCCACCCCTTATCTATCTATCTGTTTGTTTAGACATGAACAGGGCAGAGTAAGTTTTTAAAATGCAGGAAGTTTAAAATGTTCAAAATACAATTAACTGAAAAAGATGAGCCAGCAGAGAACCATGTTCATGTCAAAAAAAACCAAAAAAAAACCAAAAAAAACCAAACCACACTTAGATTCAGAGATAATATTACAAAAGGAATGCACTGCAGTTTTTTTTCTTTGTCCACTTCCGATAAGTATGAAATTACTGAGCAGTTTTACACAGCATACTCATCTCTTCTGTAAAACATGGAGGCTTGGTAGAAACTGCTACTTTTGTTGTGAAATGTCAATTCAACAGAACTAGGATTTTCTTAGCAGAGAGAAACAACTTAGAACAGTTTTTCAGTTGTAGAAATTTTAAGTAACATTTCCTCCAAATAGCTTTTCTAAAATGAAAAATTAGGATTTTATTACTTAAAAATGCATTAATCTTAAACTACTGTATTTTAAATACTCAATCTAAAACTAGGAAAAACCTAAATTAAAAACTCCTCAAGTGTTCAAAAAGGAAAAGAAATGGAAAGCAATAAAATTGTTTTCTTTCCACATGCTACACCTTCATAGTTTGTTGGCTTTTTTCTTCTGAAACAGGGTTAATAATAACATGTCTTCTGATTCTAGTTTAGAAAGTAAAGACTGAAAACTCGGTGGGCTTCTTCAGACTCTTTTGCACAGACAAAAAGTTATTTTTACACACTCCTAACCTGAACTGACTGTTGTGAAAAGACCAACTGTTATTAGTGTTAGCGAGAGAACCGTGGAAAGGAAAACTAAAATATAGTAACACATACAACTATGGTGCAAGATATTAATAAAAATCCTGCTATAGAAAAGAAAGGGAAAATTTTTTATGAGTTATGAGTTAATAGAAAACACATTTGTTGAAAAATCAAAATGTTGGGGGAAGACATGAGACATGATATTTCTGGGGGGAGGAAGGGTATTTTCCTTTGGTTTCTTTCTTTTTTTATCAACCCCAGAAACTTCAGAAAAAATGCAGCTCTCAAGCAGAAGTTCAGCATTATGGAAAAGTAAAAATTAACAGCGCGGTGAAATTGACAAATCATTAAGAATCCATTTTGAATGTGTAATGCCAAGTTAAAACATGATGTCTCTTTCTTTTTAAAATGGTAGGAATTTTTCATCTTAACAAAAATAATTTAATATTTTGTAATCTAAGGTTAGGACAAAAGCAAGTGTTAAATAGCGGATATGGTACCCAGTTGATTGTTGGAGTCCCTCCCCCTGCCATGTAGCCCTGGGAGAGGGGCCCTGAGGGAGGCACAGGGTTTCCCTGCCCCTGGTCAGCCTCGTTCCCCATGGGTTGTTTTGTGTTCCCCTGCACGGGCAAGGACCCTCAGGTCCCGGACTGTAACAGTTCCTCAGCAGAGCCCCGGTCATGCGGCTGGAGAAATAAACATCTCTGAAACATCTACCAAGAATCCGTCCATATCTATTTCCCTTCCACGGGACTCCTGGTTTGATACATGTGTGTTACAGTATCCCCACTGTAACAAATGGTAGTGAATTGCTGGCAAGATACCGATCCCTAAGGACAGAAAATTCGTGAGTAAAAACCATTCTAGATCTCTCTCTTCTCATCTTGGTTTGGATATTCTCTCTGGACTATGGAAGAATCGTGGGAAATGTGGCTCTCTGAGCCACAGAAAAAAATGTATCTAGAAGTTAAAGGAATCCTTGAACAACAAAACAAAAAAGTATTGGAACCGGGAGACCTAGAACATTTTTTTAACTGGCTTTTCAAAAGATTCTTCTATATTTCTTGAGACTTACTTTTTGATATTGAACGTCCTGGAACTAGTCATGGGTGTTTTTGGGATGAGATCTGGGATAAGGTAAGGGATCAAACAGAACATGGACTAGCGATAGAAGCTCTCTGTGCATCCCTTGTAATCAGTGAAGCTCTTGAGGAGCATTTGTATGGTCCCATTACCCCTAAAGCGGAGGATCATACTAATCCCGTGGCCGAGACCGCATGGCCGCCATCCTGGGAGCGTGTGACTGCAGCCGTGCTGGCGGAGGTGCCTGCACTGGATGTGCCCGGCCCCCTTGGGAGCCCATGCCTTATCATGGACCCCACCCCTGTCTCGGGGTCCCCGGCCACGCGACCGCGGGTGAGGGAGCGATGCCACAGGCGCCGCGGGTGTCCTGGGCCACGAGCAGCCAGGAACCGGGCATCAGTGTGGAAGCCCACTCTGAGCACACGGCTCGGAGAGCCCTGTGGAGGGAGAAGCGGCGGTTTCCACAGCGACACGAGAAGCCGCGCAGCGCCGAGCCGAAACAGGGCCACACTCAAAGCAGCGTGGAGTTTGCGGAGCGGAACCACTCACAGGGCACGGGGCCGGCGGCGATGGCAGCGCGGGGCCGCACAGAGCCCAGACACGCGCCGGAGCAGCGCCGCTCGGAGGGCGCGGAGCAGCTGCAATGCTGGGGCCCGGCCAAGACATCGGAGTCAGCAAGGCGGCGGCCACGCGGGACTGGCACCCACGACGAACACACAAGCACGTGATAGGAGAAGTTGTAGCCATGAAAGTCACAGGAACTGTGAAATGGTACAATGTAAAAAACAACTATGGATTTATAACACGAGATGATACAGGGGAAGATTTATTCATCCATAGAACTGCCATTAAAAGGAATAACCCTAAAAATTACCTGCAAAGTGTAGGAGATGGGGAAGTTGTACAATTCGATATAGTGCAAGGAAAGAAGGGTTTACAAGCAGCAAATATTACTGGGTCTAGGGGTATTCCCGTCAAAGGCAGCCATTATGCACAAAATTATAAACAACATCCATCCCAGCAACTTCCCTACCCACAGCCTACTTTCCCCTTTACCCTATACCCAATATGAACCCTTTCCTAAATTTACCCCATCCCCAGTTTATTCCTAATCCATTTTTCACCCCATGGCTTTCCTATACAATTCCGTTTCCCTACAATTCCTCTCTGATGCCGAGGGGGGATGAAAAGGGGGAGGGAAGAGATTGAACCCTCTCCTGCCTCAGTTTCCCCACAAAGCATGCCCGGAGAGTTCTGTCTCCCTTCTGTCAGCCCTAAGATGTTCCACAGAATCTGTTTGGACATTTAAAGACTCAGGAGAGTAGCTTGTTTTGTCTTGAAACTGTTCTTGTTATGTTTATCCAGTTGTTTTCATTCTCCTTTTATTAAAATAAAACTGGTGAGATGGTGGGTCTCCTCCCCCTGCCATGGAGCCCTGGGATAGGGGCCATGAGGGAGGCACGGGGTTTCCCTGCCCCTGGTCAGCCTCATTCCCCACTGGTTGTTTTGTGTTCCCCTGCACGGGCAAGGACCCTCGGGTCCTGACTGTAACAGTTCCTTGGCAGAGCCCCGGCCATGCGGCTGGGGAAATACACATCTCTCTGAAACATCTAGCAAGAGTCTGTCCACATATATATTTCTTTTCCACGGGCCTCCTTGTTTGATATAGGCGTGTTACAGTATCCCAGATGTAGTAGTTGATGGTTACAAAGAAAAGTGTCTATGGAGTATTGACTACTATTATTTTTGCCACTTAGGATTTAAAAAAAAATAAGGTAATTTTTGAGTAATATACCCCACGTATTCTATAAATAGATAGCAACATCATCACAATCAGCATCATACAATTAGTTACCAAATCAGAACAAGCCAAAGATGATGCAACACTCTCCATAAAGATTCTGCAGGTAAAATTTTCAAGGAAATTATAACTGTATATAGAAAAATCATAAGTCAGTGTTTCATATATTTAAAGGGCAGTAGCAACTTTACGTACTATAATAAAAGAAAAGACAGCATCACCAGAGATTCCTGACAATGTTCCTTACCTAGGAAAATCAGAAGTAGTAGAGCTGACCAAGTATAGCATTGATGTCCAATGCTTTTAAAGAATTGCAGAAACTTTGTCTTTATGTAGATCCTTCAGGTCTGTACATTTATCTCAAAGCAGCTTATGAAGTAATGATGAATTAAAACCAATATAATGCAGAACATATTGGAGTAAGCAAAGTCTTAGTGGGAGCAGGAAAAATATATACAGAGATTTATGCAAGTAGGCAGCCATCAAGCTAACCCATTAATCCATATTTGTGTTGAGTGCTTAACTTACTGCTTCCACCCCCCACACTCCCTCACGCTCATTGTTTTGACATCTGGACACAGCACAAAAATATGTAGTGGTACAAAAAATGGAGGAGTGCTCAGAAAAGGGTAGAGCACTAAATTGCTACTTCCATTACTGCAGAAATACAAAACACCTGTCATAAGAAAACCTTTACAAGGTCCTGTTGATACTAACAGAGATGAAACCAAGTACCTGTATTTCTGTCAGTTCACTAGAGCTGTGTAGTGGAGAACAGATGTTGCAGACGAAGACTCCTGAAAGTCTCCTTTTGTCACAACTGTATTAAGAGCAACCAAGCCAGGAGACTCCTTGTATGCTAAGATGTTTTGTCAAACATGAGGGCTTTTTCATATGTTTCACTTTGCTAAACT
This sequence comes from Aphelocoma coerulescens, assembly GCF_041296385.1. NCBI lineage: Eukaryota > Metazoa > Chordata > Aves > Passeriformes > Corvidae > Aphelocoma > Aphelocoma coerulescens. The sequence continues at coordinate 62,183,162 of NW_027184085.1, forward strand.
GATGTAAACAAGTATCTGCCTCTGATTCTGGTACTGTGGTTTTGTTGTTGGCTTTTTTTCTGTAAGAGATGAAAAAGAAAAGGCACTTTCATTCACTGGCAAAAGATGTTAAAAATATCTGAATTCAGACACATGGAGAGCATAGATCTTAGCAGAACGAGGCCTTAATTAGGCCCATGTAAAATCCTGAAGGAAGAGAACCAGACTGTCACTAAGGCACTGTTTGAGATAATAATTTACACAAAATCAGAGATAATAGTTAGATCTAAAAGAAAGGATTAATCTATACGCAGTTCAGACAAAATTTCTTTATGCAGAGGATTACTGAATAATGGAACAAATTTTCAAAGGCAGTGATAGAAGCAAGTGTGAATTATTCTGACACATTTCTGGATGAGAGAATTGGAAAGTGCAGTTGTGAACTAGATTTTCAAGATAAATGATGATATAAGGATTGGTTGCATTTCACGTTGATGAGGCTAAGGAAGGGAGGAACTGTGTTAAAAAGTCCAAGGTTAGTTATGGGAGGTCTTAATGAGCCCTCCAGATTCCCTTAAAAGTTCCTTTATGGTATTATTTAAGGGAAAGTTTAAAATAATTGATAATGAAATGGCCTAGCTTGAAAGAGGGGAACAAGCTACTTATTAATTAAGATATGAAAGATTAAAGGATCGAAAAATATTTATTTGCTTTTCTTTGTATAAACTCTTTTGAATTAAAGGGATTTGTAGGTATGATTTGACAACTTCAAGAACACAAACAGTGAAAATGTTGCATTAAAATAAAACCCTCTAGTCAGTAAAAGCATTAAGCAAAAGTTTCAAATGTAGCATTTGTGGTCATAGGGTCACTGGTGCCAAAGTCCTTGACACAGTCACTTACAGATTTGCAGGTGTTCTTAACTTTATAAGACGTTGTGCACAAAAAGGCCTAGAATATTGCATTTCAAAAAGAACACAATTAATATTTAAAACTGAAGCAGAAGCACTGTGGGTTAATCACTTTCATACACAGATTGATGAAGGAACCTAAAATGTGACAATAATATGGCTCCTTTCTTCTGAAAGTCCACATAATGAAAACTTTAGATGGAAAAAAATAAAAGTTTTACTTAGAAATAAATAAAAATTTTATATGCACCTGGTGGGAATTAACTGGCTTCTTCCTCAGTCCTCTACTTGAAATAATGCTTACTAATAAAATTGTGCACAATAAAATGCAGCAATGATACATATATTGTATTAAACCATGGAAGAAAAATGTGTCATCTATTGCTATGTCTTCTTAAAGTAGTTGTGTTAGTGTGGATTTTTTCCTTAGGGTATTTTTGGTATATAGCTCCCATTAAGGAAAGAAGGTATATTAGCACAGACATGTCACAGCTACAATTTCTGTGAAAATAAGTATGACAGATTTTACTTATATGATGGGTCTATGACCTTTGACCTTGGGTAATTACCCAAAGTCTAATGAAGTAGTAGTGAGAGAATGCATTCTTCTGCTGAATTTATATAAAATCCAGTATGTCCTAATTTCTCAATAGAAAATTAAAATTATGACTCTAGTGAGGGATATATGTATTTGCTGGTTCTTTTACTGGGTTTTACTAAAATGTCATAAAATGCTTTTAGGTAGGCAAAACAAATATGCAACCAATCTGTACTCATTAAGAAATAAAATTGTTCACTGAATTTGGCAAAGTTAGTTTTGGGGAGTCCAGAAAGCTATGCTCCAAATTATTATGGGAGAATACTTTGTTTAATCAAAAGGAACGTAGAACAAAACTACCACCTAAATGAACTAATGCAGACTAAACAAGCAGCAGCTTGCTCAAAACTCTGCTTGAACTACTTCAAGAGCAATCTTCATTGATAGAGATGGGGAAAATGGGCTTCAGGACTTCCACATGGTTTTGGAGAAGTCTCAACAGATCTGAGACAGGTTTAATGAGACAGCCTCACAAGTTAGGGTAGCTAATGAGGACAGTAATCATTAAATTGCATTCTAAAGATTTAAATTTTTGTTTCACGTAAGTTTATTCCATTACTGAAAATACTTGCTTTTTAGTAGAATGTAAATTTTTGTCCTAAACCTGTTTTCATACCTCACCTGACACAGGTGAGATATTCTGGCTTCCTGAGGCTGGCACACTCACTACTGTCCCAGACAAAGGCAAATTTCTAGAGGCTGTCTAATCCAACAGGCTGTCAGATGTTCAAGAGTCTGTTGGACAAGCAACTAATAAGGTGAAAGCACTCAACAGAAGATGAATAAAATTAGATATTGTAGGGAGGCATCTTCATTAAGAGTCAACAGTGTCTCTTAATTATACTTCTTTCCACAAGAACTGGATACAGGGAATACCTCCTACTTTTTATTCTCTCCATCAGCCTATAAAACAATAAGACCATTAGTTGCTCCTCTAACCGCAGTAACTCCTAAGAAGACTTCCAGGTGACCTGAGTCACCTTACAGCCTGGCCTGATGACAACAGCCCTAAGGATATGGGAAAGAAAAACAGATTGAGGCTGCCCTTCTCTGAGCCCTTTCACACAGGTTTTTGCTCTCTTTGTGGAATGTATTTCCATATCCCAGTGAAACCCATTATATAGTCATTATTAATCATATCAAACATTCCTTTTTTATTTGTACTTCAATAGATTCTCTTTCTTTTTTGTTCCACGCCCTCCACCCCTCCCCTCTGTTTTTTATAAAGTTATATAATCTTTAGGGAAAAGGGAACTTGTTTACAGCTTGTAATCATTGTACTAAAAAAGAAATCAAACCACAAATTCATCGCAGAGTGTTTGATCCAGAATATTGTTAGAAACATAATTAATAGCTGAAAGCATTTAGAACAACAGTCCTCAACTTAGTTGTCAGACACACAGAAAAATACAGGCGCCAAGCTTTTCAGACTTTAATGTTCAGATATTTGTTTTTCATTTCAGTATTTGAAAAATTAATTTGGTGGATCATTTTGTCAATGGAAAACAGAAATTACCCCCATTTTATAATCTCGAAACACTGAATTTGTTTAAGGGCTGTTGATAGTAAACATATTGTACTTCACTGAAGGCTCTCATTTTGTAACACCCACCTTCAACACTTTGGAGAACCTTCAGACTAAGGAAACACAAAGGGAACAAAACAAGCTGAGTGGGATCACCACTGAGTAGTGAGCTACATACCTAAACAGGGTTCAAATTACATGGCAGAATCATCATTTTAATATGGTTCTCTGGTTGGTACAAAGCAGTGTGTGGCAGTGGCTGCCCCCATGGCAGGGGCGGCCTGTGGGCCTGGGGGTTCTGAGACAGCCCCCAAGTTTGAATCAACCCCCTTGGGTAAGCCTTGAGGCAGGTGACCAAAAGGGCTTCTCCCAAGGTGCTCTGTCACTTTATGTCAATGTACCCCCAGTTCTGTTACCCCAATTGGTTTGCTAACCCTCCACCCCCTGTACCCCTTATAAGTTCATGTCCTAGAATGTTCTCCCTTCCCCACTTCCCCACTAGCACTTGGTCCTTGACTCCTCCCTCCTCATTTCCCCATTGGCTCCTGTACCATGGCCCCGCCTATGTACTGCCCCGGTGCCCTCAAACCATTGGTCCCTGATACTCTCCCTGCCCCTTGTCACCCTCATACCCTGGATGCTCCTGTATTCTGGATCCTTCATCCCTGGAATCCTTTATGCACTCAGCAATAAACTCCCGTGGAACTTTACGCGAAGGACCCCTCCCACCTCTTTACTCTTGGTGACACATTCAGCATCTATCTGGTGGTTTACGTGTGCATGGCTTCTGTGGGCGTATCCCAGCTCTGTTGTGTGGAGGCTGAATGCCAAGTGGTGTGGTCCCATCTGAAGCAGCCTCATCTAGGATGCTTTCTGGGAGGACGCAGTGGCCTTTAGCCATGACAGGCTGACAGCATCATCAGTGCAGCTCTGTATTTGTGCAGTACTTATGTGGGTTTGGACCCCAGGAGGATGCTTTTCTTCATGGTTTCCTTCCAAGTCTCTCCTTTGTTGGCTTCCACAGTTTTCATTATACACAGGAAAAAAAAAAAAGTTTTAAGGACCATGAGGCTTCCTACTGTTTATCATTGCTCATCTATTCACACTCTGTTATTTCTACTAATTTTTTTTGTTTTACTTTGTTTTCTTTTGTTTTGAATTCAGACTACATACAGGTGTGTTTGTCTCAACAAGCCCAAATCGTTCAGAGGGATTATTTTCTGCTCTTTTGCTTTGCTCCTTTTGCTCTTTCTTTGGTTTACTCACATCAAAGTAGTGCCTCTTCATGGATGAAGGTCTCAAGGCACACAAGATGAGCGTCTTAGTGCATTAATCAGTATCCCTTAGGTGTGAGTAACTTAGGTTTGCACTTCTTATGTTTGTGAAGGCATAATGCTGCCAAAAGTATACTGAGCAGGCTGGGAAATGTCTGCATTTTTCATGGTGCAACACAATACTGGAGAACAGATGCAGGAGAAAGACTGGGCACCGTGTTCAGTCACAGCAGCCAGGCTAAAAGATTTAAATATGGAGTAAGATCTAGAGATCTAATTAGTAAAATCTAATCTAGTAAGATCGAACTTTCCCAGATACAATGGATTCATACTCAAAGCAGAGAAAGACAGTGTTTTTTCCTTTCCTGTAACACCTGTGTCTAGTGATGCTTCTAAGGCAATGGAGGTTCATCTGGGCTATACAGTGTTGTTCTACTGTTGCAAGAAGACCGTAGGCATAAGATGATCTCTTTTTGCCCATGCAGGAAGCACACCTTGGGAAAAAAGGTTCTCCCAATGGCTACTCTGTTCAGGTCTGCCCTGCACACATAGAATGTCTCTCTGCTGCTAGATTTGCACATCTTTTCAGGATTGTTCCTGTAGCACAGATATCAGCACAGCATTTATCAAGAATTTTCGAATATTTGAAGTCTGAATTAAAAAACCAGAGGAGAGGAGAGCTAGAAAAAATTAAGTGCTCTAAACAAATTTACTTTAGCTTTGAACTATATTCTGTCAGTTCCTTTAGCAGTATTCTTAATAGATATGTTTCATCAAAAAAATTTTGAATGGGCTTGTGCACTTTTTATTTAGCATACAGATTAAAGATTCTAGGGATACTGGTCCAATTGATATCACATTGCTAGCTCATTTCCATTTCATTTTATCTCAAATTTGCCCTTATACTGGGAGTATTAAAAAACTGATGTTATTAGGCTGGACTTTTCCTAATTAATTATATGAAAGAATAGTAATTTGTGAATTTTATCTTCTATAAACCTGCTAAACTTCAACCATCTCCTAAGTTTAGCATAACCAGTAAGTCCTGAAAAGCAGATCACTCTTGCCTTTCTCAGAATGCTTTATTTCGGTGCATCACAAATAAAGACGCTGTAAAACTGCAAATTATAGTTGCCAGACAAGTTTGTGTCTGATAGAAGTATGCTAATGATCATCTTGTGTGTGGAAGTAATAATGATTCAAGTGTTCCATCGGGATTTTATGAAAACATATGGCTGAATGGTCTTCTACTCATGCAGCAAACTGATGGGAAGTGCTCCTGTTTGTTATTAAATACAAGTAGATATTTTTATACAATAAAGGGAGGAGTCAGATTACTTTCTGCTGCTGCCTTTCACCACACAAGAAAGCAGGGAAACAGTAAGTGCCTTCCAGCACCATTGTCTGTTAAACAGAAAAGCTGGAGTCTAAACATCCTGATGTCTCAGTAAGATACTAAGACGCGTCTAAACCAATTAGCAGAAATGTCCAGCTGGTACCTCTACTAATTCTAGTCCAGACTCTGGCTGTCTGTACTGGAAGTAACAGAGAAAATCCCACAAGCCTGTTAAGTGCCTTCTGTGGAGGTCAGCCATACCTCCTATACCATGCAGATATTTTGATGAGCTACTGCAATAAGTAAAAGACTATAGGTGGCCACTGATGGTTGAATATTCATTCCTTGACCTCCACCCTTCATGGGACCCTGATGTCAATGGGGGAAGACTTTTTCCCATGGCTTCTAAACAAGTGGCTTTAATCATAACCTGAATGAAAGCATGACTCCTAAACCTTCCAGAGCTACGATCTACACCTGGTTAAAAGCTCCAGCTGGCTGGGAAAATTGTTAATAAGGTGATGAATAAATTGTTTTCTTGTCTTTTTAAAAATATATTCCTTAGTGAGTGTGTTTGGAGTACTATTTAGCTCACAAAATCCCTGAGAACTAAGAAATATGGAAAAAATATTTCCCATTTGTTACTTAATGACTGTGTGTTATCCTTTCAGCACAGGTACTCATGTCATTGTAACTAGGTGCTCTCTAGTGGTTGCTGTCCAGAGTACACCATGAAGGTGAGCTGGATGATTTGCCAGAGCACCCAAGACTTGAAATAATTCTATCCCCTTCATCCTTTTTCATTTTGCTTGCTTTCAATTACAGTTTGTGCATTATTCATGGTGACCTTTCAACCAGAGAGCATCTGCTATCAGACTTGTAAATAGAACATAAACTATATGCAGCCAGGAACATTTTGGACCAGTAACTTTTAATCTAAGAGGTTTGCAAGATGTACATATATGATCAATATAAAACTGTTTTGCCAAAGTAGTTTTCAGTACGAGGACTATTGACCAACCTTATCCAAACCACTGTCCACCTATGACTTCCATTGCATCCGAATAATCCTGAGACACTGCAAATTTTCTGTGTAAGTAACACTCAAAGCTATGTTCTTTGAGATGATTCCATTCCTCTTCACAGCAGAAGTTTTTTCTCTAGTTTTGGCTTGCACACTCTCATCTCTGTGAGTCAAAGATTTCCTCATTTGCTACCTCAACTCCATTATAATGCAAGAAATCTTCTGTAAACTGACTGAGGCCGGGGGCAGGAGCAGGGCAGTGGGGCAAAGAGAGAAGCAGAAGGATGCAACAATATGAAAATGGCATGCCAATAGTAGGAATTATGTTTTCTTCCAGTAGTTTTTATGAGAAATATATATCTACATGGAGTCTTTAGCTTATATTAGGTGTACCTATTCTTTGGTTCTGTAATCAGAAATAGATTTTTAAGTTGCTGTATGTCCCATTAAGTTCTTGCAGGACTTTGTCTATATTTATTATGAAGGCATTATTTCACATTTAATTAAAATGTGGCATTACCTTAACTCAAGCAAAGAACATTTGATAGTCTCAATTCTCCAAACAGATACATGGTTTGGAATATTTTCCAGGAAAAAAAAATGCTTTCTCTTTTCCTTAGATTGTAATTATAAGAGTTATGCTGATCTAAATATAAACTGCATGAAGAACTAGATACTTCAATTTTTGTTTTCCTAAAATCTTTGCTGCCAAAAGCATTTTAAAGAATTTATGATGAGAGTGATCCCAGACCTTCAGAAGTCCATGACAGTTTTGAATCTACTGCCTTTGAACAGGAGCATGATCTTCAAAAACTTTTCTCTAAGCTTTCCTGCAGGCACCTCCACAAGAAAATGACTATCATCTTACCTACAATTAAGTCTGTTTTTCCAGGTGCTTCATATTTCATAAGGCCCACTATGCATTTTAGAGGGGAAAGAATGGAACATGTGAAGCACTTCACCCTGCAGAAAGATAAATAATTAATGAAGAGAAATGCAGAGTATAGCTCCTCTGTGGCTTAAAAATACTAAGATCCTAAAGTGACTGATTTCATTGGATAAATGGAACTAAATATCACACAAAAAGAAATGACAGGACTGGACAATACACAGAACAAATGTTTGATGGTAATACTAAGGAAACAAGATTCTGAAATGTGGCTGCATTTGAGGAGGTGTGTAATATTTTCCTGTCCTAAAATATTTATTATGGACTATATTGACACCAAAAAAAAATTCCCTCTGTCCTGTTTAAGCTTATATATCCATTACTATCAAATTTACAGCACTGCTGGCTAGAAGTATATGAAGTTGTCCAGTGTGTTCAGCTTGAAATTTTACCACATCTGAACACCTTTACTGATAGCAGGCTGATAACTCTTTATGAAGCAGTTTTTACTAATGCTTCATGTTTCTGGTTTATAAGTTCATGAAAGTCATCTTTTGTCACATTAGAAGTAGAGGTATTCTCAAAATATCCCAAGCATCAAAAGGTATTCTCAAAACAACCCAAGTATGGCTTTTAATGTCAGCAGAAATTCCTGTATTACAAAATTTACTTGAAATACTAACAGTGTTGTTTGTATATTTCCAAATATACATTTCATCTTAATAAGTACGGCATATCCCTCAGGCTACCAAAAATATCCATAGTCTGAAAGTCAGAGGAAATTCAGTTGTACTTCAGGAATGTGATTCTGCATCACAATTCAAGGAACAGGAAAATTCTTAATTTGATGATAGTGGTGTAGATAAAGTAGATGCCTATATGAAAAGCTCAGGTATTCAAAACACTGAGCACTTAACAGTTCTCTTGAGGATATTCAAATCAGGTCACGCAGTCTAAACTTGCAGCCAAATGTGCATTGTCATGATACTCTTATCCTGGTTTTTAATTAATTCAGAGAAAAAATAAAAAGCCTTATAGCACAGAATTAAAAATCATTCCATGTTGGTTTATTCTGATAAGCCTATGAAAAGTTCTACTACTGCACCAGATGTTCATCTTTTTTCTATTAAGAAACTTGAGGGATCCAAGCATTTATTTCAATGGATATTATGTACAGTATCAATATTCCGTCTTCTCTGTTAGACTGATATCAGAAGGCTGATGAAGTGTCATGCATAACAAGATGATCTCATGCTCACAGGAAAAAAAGGTGTTGAACAACAGTACTTTTTATTGCCAAAGATGTTTGCTCTATTGGTTTCATGAAAAAGAAATCTTTCAGAACAAAAGCTGGCTGGATGATAATATTGTCCTGATCTGGGGGAAGAAACATAAACTGCAGACCTGTATAAAGTAGCAGCTGCAGCTCTTCAAGGCACTATACTCACTAAATATCAAGAGGTCAGCATGAAATAAATTCTGCCCTTAGTCTGCTTCTGCTGCAAGTGATGGGAATTCTGGCCTCAGTCCAACAGATCCCTGAGGCACATGAATAATTTTGAGATTGTGAGTAACTCACTGATTGCAGTGACCTTCTAAACGCGACTCTTGGTGCGTACCAGAGAAAATAAAAACTGGTAACATGGTAGTCTCCACTAGATAACTATTCCTTGTAAAAAATCTGCCACATTGTCAATCAAAATTGTTTAAAAAACCTTCATTTGAGAAACAAGAACTAAATTAGTTATACTTTAGCCAATAGAAATAATTATTTTAAATCAGTGGAGCTTCCTTAGTGTTTTGTATGGAAGAAATTGATCTAACAAACAGAAATAAGGGCTTTCTTCAGAAGAAAAAAGGACGTCTCCTCCTTTTCCTTTCAGACTCAGCACATTGTGTTCTGGTGGAAGCTGAAAATTTAAACAACATATTCTGCAGAGCGGATATTATTAAGTGCTAAAATACCTTTATATTATAATGAAAATATGATGGGGTAAAATCAACTCTAAAATTATAATACTATGAGAAAAAAACCTAAATTTTGGGCTTCTCTAGAATGTGATTCCAGTACTGAAGAAACAGATGCTTTATCAGCACAACAGAAATGTAGAATTATAGTTGCTTGAATTAATTGTTAGTTGTCAAATATTTAATAGGAAAAAAAAAGATCATATGGTATCAAAGACAGAAAATACTTTTATTTTTCTCTCATTTCTATATGCATTATAATCATTAAATTGTATCATGTGGCCCTGAAAGTAAGTTTAAAATCAGAAAACTGTATTTCACTCAAAGGGTATGGATTCACTATATCTTAGTGTCATCTCTACTGTAACGTAGATTAAGGAGCTTGCCCTGTATTGGATGAGAGAAGTGTAAATAACCAGAGAGTACCACATCCTGTACCTTGTCATTCTCATTTATATTATGTGGCATAGTTCAGTGTTTCACGTTAACTTTTTATTAATAATTTTATTAACAGTTAAACCTTGTTTGTATTCTCACTCTTAGAACAGTTGAGTTATTTCCAAGTTTTATAGAGTTTTGGTGTTTTTAAAAAAGCACTGGCAAATATCTTTTATTTTCATTTCAAGTTTAAAATATTTCAGTGAACAGATGATTGTACTAAAATCCAGAAAAACCTCTGAACTGTTGATATTCCACAGTATTTGCACTACTTGCTTTTTACAGAACCATCTTCATCAAAGGAAATATTTACATAAACTGAGTAGTTACCTCTAAGGTCATTGATGACTTAGAAAATACTCCTCATCTGTTTTAAGCATCATTTATGTCTTTGAAAATCATCGCACAAAGTCTCCAAAGCCCACCATAACATAAACTGTAAAATTCACATGTACTGGATGTTGTTAATTCTTCACAATCTTTCATAGTACTGAGATCTGTTCCATATTCTTTTCTCTGAGCTTGACAAATAGCACTTTATGATGAAGACCCTTCATCTAATTTCTGTCATGACAGGTATGTAGAAAGGCTTAGAGAAAAAAATTGTATTAATATTTCCAGACATATGTGAAATAGAATTTATGGTATCAGACTATTTATTATGAAAACAATCCTCTTCAGAAAAGATATATTGTCACAGAGGACTCCAATTTTATCTTACTGATCTGTTACAAAATTATAGGTGAAGAAACTGCAACCATGTCCAATCTGCAATCTGGGCATTGGTAAAAACACTATTGCATGAAAAGGGTAATGGTTATCTAGGTTAGACATAATGGATCAAAATTTGAACCAGGAGTAAAAGTTTTCTGCAGAATAAGCAACAATTGTTCAAGAGGTTCTTTGTCAGTTCAAATTGTAAAATCTGAATAGAGTCCATCAAAAACAAACTTTTGAAATGATCTTGCTGGATTTTTAAATAAAGTTAAAGGTAGCTATATCAGGGTACATAGAAAGAACTGGATGACCCTGTGTAGCGGGACATAATTTTATTTCATATATATATTCTGCAAGACACAGAATCTTATGGACAAGATATTAGAAATTCTACTAGAAAACAAAACCAAAGACACATTGTGGGATTTTGGGGAAGAATTTTTTCACTGGTATATTCTTGGGAAACAGGTTCCTTTACAAAAAAATTACAGTTTAAAATGCTTTTAGATAAGGAGAGTCAAACTACATATTTTAATGTGGTTTTCTTCACCTATTTCAAAATCACAACTTTTTTGCAGGCATGGTGAATAAAACTTATGCCAAGTGCTTGGAGATGCTGAAATTATCAAGTCATAGGTGCATAGTCCTTATGCATGTTTATGCACACCATTTCATTTAAACTGTCACAAACTGAGTGTTTGTGTACAGAGATGCATTGCCTTCCCCACTCCTTTTTTTCTGTGTTATGTGTTCTGCAATCTGCGAAATCAGTACGTGGTGCTCTTTGCTAAAGATTGTGATTCTTAATGTATATTGCACATTAAATTATTTCTAATTCACCCTATGGTGAAGCACAGAGAGATTATTTGAACTCTTCTGACTTTTATGCACAGTTTAGAAATAGATTCATTTGAATATGGGAAATAATTTTCATTATACTTTGAGCTATGATATGAGGTCATTGGAGTATATCTTGTAAACTCATATCTTAAAGCTACCAGTGGAAGCTTATATATTTCTATTCCAGACTGAAAACTGAGTTAAAAATTGGCTGGCATCCAAAATGTGCAGTTGTTATGTGTTGGATTTTCCTATTCATTCAATACTTTTTAGTTCTCCTCATTATGAAGAAAAAAAATGCTCTGGCATCTCTCAAGGTATTTTGCTATATACAAACAAAATTAGTTCAACTAAACCAAGGTGTAGGCAGAGAAAAAACTCAGTGCTGATGGAGATCTCTGTAAACACATTTTGGGGATTCCACATATGATATACAATCTTTCAAGTGCCATTTTCAAACTGAAAGTTACTATGCCTTCTCATTCCTTTTATGACAACCTTTGAATAAACTCTGAAGTATACGTTCAAGATTTTTTGATACAATTGTTAAAATGAATACATACAAAATATAACATAGTACACTAAGAAAAAAGCTATTTTGTATTGTGTAGTAATAGATGACAATGGGAACATTTGTCTACTTTGATCGATAAAAACAATAAAAATGACAATAGAATATGAAGCTAGCAAGGAAATAAAATAAATCAAAATGTTTCTTCTGCTATCATCTCCAACTTTTTTCCTCTCTGATTTTTCCCTGCAACCTCAAGAGAAATTAGTCACTGAACTTACTACCAAAATAATCAATATATTTTCTGAAATACAGAGAGGTTTTGAAAGAAGCCATGAATTTACTTCAAAGGCCCCTTTGCTGTCCAAGCACTGCTGCAAGTGATCTAGACAAAGAAGGCATCCTTTTTGCAATGCCAAGAGGGATGGTGTCACAGCCAGCTTACTGATGTGGGATAGAGGAGAAGGGAACTTACAGAAGCTGAAGTCAGACATTAAAATGAAGGCTAAGGAATCCATAGCTATCTCAATGAACAGTGACCTTCAGTGTAGCTTCACTGTTTTGTACCAGATGAGATTGTCACAATACATAGAGGAGATATCTAGAGATATCTTAATTAAAGGTGGGAAGGATAAAAAGGGAAAGGCAAAACAGTACAGCCCAAGGTTAATGTTAGAATCTGAATAATTCTTCCTAATTCTCCTGTGTTACACAAAATCATTTGTTGAGGGAAAAGGGGGAAGTTGAAGTGTGAAGGAAAAAACAGTGGTCCATCTGAATTCAGGAATATGTGAGGCATTTTTGTTTCCAGGAAATAATGAATAATTTAAAATCTACCCTACTTCCAACTTCTATGTGAATAAAGTGCTATTCCAAGTGTAAGGTTTCAATCTACAATTGAAAGGTTAAAGCTAAGCATCTGCCTTGAGCCATTTAGTTCCATACAATATAATCTCAAATTGTATATTAAAGTCCAAGAATGAGAGCAAGAGATGAGTTAGTGGTGCATGTATTGGGTCTTCAGCTCGTCCTTAATCTAAGACCCTGTGGCAGATGTGGGTTGGCTGATCTCTAAACAGCAAAAAATGTTACCTTTCATAACAAATTATTTGATTGTATTTCACCTCACTGGGCACAGAATACTTAATATGTTAGTCAAAGTTAAGAGAAGAGTTAGTGGAAAAATCTATCCATGGTGAAGATAACACATGAAACAATGACACAGATTTCTGCCATCTAATTTTTTTTGCTCCTGCTACTGCTCTATAATTCACAATATCCAGATCCATTTAAAAATATTCAGCCGACAGCTTACTCTGTAAAGGACTGTTCTCAGACCCAGAGCTAAGCTTCTGAGCAGTACTGAGGAGTGGAGAATGGTTGACCCTGGAGAGAAGCTCTTGTCTGCAGGAAAAGCTGTACTTCAGCAGCAGTGAAGTGTGGCTCTGGGTGAGTTTCAACATTCAAGTCAGCTGGCAGCCTGTGAGTGAAAGCAGAGAGGACTGTGCTCAGATGCCAAGACTGCTGCCCAAAGCTCCTTGGGTCAGACGGTATGGTCACTGAATGTCATCATATGAACTGTGTGAATGCACTCGGGATGTCTTTTTTTGTTGTTGTTTAAAAGGAGCATTATTTGTACAGGTAATGAGAAATCCTTTGCAGAATATTAATGTTATGAATGCTACAATCCCTTTTGTTGTGTACAGTCAATAATGACTGCACTCAGATCAAAATCAAATGAAGTTATGCACTGCTTCCCCAGGGAGCTTGTGCTCTAGTTCAAATACAAAGTGTTTCAGGCACAGACGGTACATAGTGTGCCAGTGCAAGGTGTTTTGAGGTAAAGTAGGAGCTGACCTGTTCTCCTTGTTCTAGTTACAATAGATGTTCTCTGTGTACTCTAATTTCCTCATTAGTAATGAAAGAGGCTCAAAGCAAAGACGGATTGGTAGTTTCTTTCTTTTTTTTTTTTTTTTTAATTATAGAGCCATAAGAAATAGCTAAGTTGCAGAGAGAACATGAGGTGCTGCTGATCAGCATGTTGGTGCAGCTAGCTGCAGAAAACAGGACTGCATCCCGATGCAGACTTTCCTCTGTAGATTCATGCAGTTAAGTGCATGCCAAATTTCTAATTGCAACAACTGTATGGTGGTATTAAAGACAGGTTCAGAACATGGATGAAGCTCTCAAACTGGTTTTAGGAATTGTGAGATCTCATTAAATTAGAAAGAGATATCCAAGTTAAGACAAAGTGTGGCAAGTGTATAGAGCATTTAAATGAAAATCTGTACCTGACATTCTTCTAATTTTTGTAATTTATAATTTCTCACCTCCGTTATCTATTTTACTGATAAAATACTGGTGCTTGGGAAGCATATTTTAAAAAAAAGATAAATTGGGACATAAGCGCAGGAAAATATAACGTCTTACACAAACTTGGTTTATCCAGAGGCCTCCAAAATGCTTAGCAAAAAAGATAACACTATGAAAATTTAAAAGAGAACACTAACAAGAATCTTTATTTTCATCTAACGTAATATTATGGCTGATACTAGGATAAAGTTTTTGGCTATATCTTGAAAATGTACTTGTAATGACAGACTGTGACACTGATGTGACTCTGTACAAATCCTGCCATTCATCATTTGTTTGAATACAAACTGCTAAGGTGGCTTTACAAGTACTAGCTCTCCTCCTTCTAACACAAAAAGGGAAACAAAATATGTCAGAGATGGTAATAGTAAACTCTTTCCTTTGTAGTTCGTATTTTTCCTTTTAGGAGGAGACATACATAGAATTTGTAAGCCCTTGTACAAGTGTACTTTCAATTGAGTCTTGATAGAGCTTGTATTTAGTTGTGAATGAATCCTCATGGGAGAAGGAGCAGTTCAGTAGAGCTACTCTATTTATAAAACAGAAAGAAAAAAAAAAGAAACACAAACAAGGAAAACAAGTTGCAGTTATACAACATATATTTTTGGCTAAAATGGTGTGAGGTGTGAATGCTGCTTCAATTACAGGCAGTAAAAAATAACTTCGTAAAATCACACAGGAAGTCCTTATTCAACACTTTGCTTTGCTCTTTCCATTTCTTTGAGCAAATCTGACATTATAAGCACAACTGACTCTCTAAGGAACTCTTAAATAATTTAAAGATGCTGAGCCTCATATTCTACAGGCAAAAGATGCTGACATTATTTTAAATTAGGTTTTTATACTTAAAATAAATTGAAGTGCTTTTTGGGGAAATGAAGTTTTGCTACCTGTGCTTTTTCTGAGAGCCACTATGTCAGAACAATACTGACACTGTGGGTAGAATAATGTTCACATGCATTTTTGTGTATTCTGAAAAATATTATTAAGCCAAATACTCTTTCTTTCAAATATGATCTTGATATACCCATGTTATCTTCTGGAAATGTACTAGGTCACATGGGGGTTTTTGCAAGTACCTGATAAATCTAGACAGTGTTTATATCAAGTTTTGTGAAAAACTGAAAATATACACCAGGTCAAATAGTACGCCGGCTTTTTTGAGGGATGCTTTGACTTCAGTGAAAGTCCAATTTTGGCCTTTTTTGCTAATAGCTTGAACACAGTAGCCTCATTGTTATTTTTACTTCTAACTCTTGATGCTTTATTTGCCACAAGCAGCTGGCCTCTGTCTTACTCCCCCATGTTGTTCTCAGATGTCCTTCAAGTCATAAACCAAGTGAGAACATGCAGAGAGGAGACTCATGGCTAAACAAAATTTCATCTTTAAAATATGGGGAACACTGAGACAAAGAGTTGACACTTTTATAACTTGTTTTTGAAGTTTATTTTTATCTTCTTATGGCCGTTGGGTAATATTAGTTCAACAAACAGAGTCCAATAAACCCCTCATAATTCTCCTAAACCAAAACCAAAAGTGACCCCAAATTGTTCTGACTGCGTTGCTTGCTAAAACCTAATGCATGCTGGGATTAGGCATTTGCCAGTTAGCTTATTGATCACGTCTGATAGTGCAGACGTGATCAATAACGCCAAAAGTCATGTATCTTCATATCAATTGCCATTGCATCATCTGTGAAGCCCTAGAGATGAAAGCATATCACAAAAGCAGCATCCTATGCTCCCTCTCACACTTGGCTTTCAGCGTAAAATAAGAAGCTTTTAAAATCATAGCAAAGTCAGCATTACTGTATTTGCCATCTGATTTTGGAGCCATTGGACACTACCTGCTCTGCATTTTCAAACTTTGCTCTGAAACTTGAAAAGCTAAAATTGTCTTTTCTTTCTCTATGAAGTGGTACAACTCTCCTGTATTTATTGCCTGATTGGGAAAGACATAGGAAATGTGTCTACCAGTCTAGTTTCCACCTTGCAGACATCCCAGGAGAGAGGAAGAACTCTCACCTAAACTCATCTGTAATATTATGAAATACTGTAATTAATTTCTCATTTGGGTAGTTTGAGACTTTGGGAAATGAAATTCAGAGAGTAGCAAAGACTTCTGCTGAGCAGTTTAGTTGCTCTCCTCCAACTACTGCTCAGCAGTCCTCCAGCTACCTGGATGGCCAGCCTTGGTACTGGTTGTGACTAGTAGGAAATGCAAACTATGTATGAAAGAGAAGGAGGTAAAGCTCAACATCATTTCAGAAGCTTTGATAATACCCTACCCATATTTCATCAGTTTAGTCAGTTTTCTTGTACATCTCAGTGAAATCCGATTCCATTTTTCTCAAGGACAGTAAAACACTCATAACCAAAGAACTCAGTACATCCCTGTAGATGAAGTTGGCAGATAAAATAATGGGACTTTTTTTGTTCTTCAAATGGGATGCACTTTTTTTCCCTAACGGCAGTGGCAGCAAGTTTACAGAAAATATTATATGAACTCTCATACTGACCAATAACTTCTTGTTCAGTCATTTCTAGATTACCTTAATGACAGCTGTCACTTATTAAAGAGTTTGAAAAAGAGAATTACTTCCATCATAGCAACAAATATGCCATGCCTGCTGCACACTGGATAGACTTGGGCTAAACAGGCTAAAGAAGACCTAGGATTGAAGGCTGCAAGCTCAGTGAACTGTAAACTGCAGCTTTCTGAAGTTATCCAAGAGGGACTTCCACTCTGGTCAGTGCAGTAGAGCTGCAATTATAATGTCTTGAATGAAACTCACTTTTTTGTGGTAAGTAGGCAAACACCTCATACACATGCTTGCACACAAGGACCCACACACAAAAATAGTATTATCAGACGTAGACATTCATCCTGCACATACCATCTGGCGAAATGGAATGGAAAGCAATCGGTACTTTTGCATAAGACTGAACTTACGGTGGAGACTGTGAAACCAAGAGGCTATGCTGAAAATTTGGCTGAAAGTCTTGGAAGTCCAGGCGGGAAGGCCAGCAAATAAATTATTGGACATTTTTGTCCTTTGTTAAAGTCAGTAGTAGAGATGGGAGTGAGGAAAAAAATTGTTGTTGCCTTAGGCATGCTTTCAGTGTACATTTATTTTGTTGTTGCTGCCTGGTTCATTGAGCTGGTTTGTCTTTAATGGTTCACTAAGCTTTGACTACTGTAGAGATTATGGTAATTTATTTTACTGTGTAGTGTCCTGGACTGAGGCATATTTCAAAGTACCAAATTAGGTAAATATCAATAATATAAAAAGTTCTCTTAGCTGAGGTTAACTCCTGGACTCTAAAATCACAACATTGTTAAGTGGAAGATGCCAGTCCAGGAGGTCAAGGGATACAGTTTATTGGTTTGTTTTGAATATTTAGTATTTCAGATACTTTGAGATTTAAGTCACATAAAATGTAGAGGTTTATCCGAATCAAAGTGCAGAAAAATTGTTATTTGGGCCACAAAACCCTTGAGATTTTAAAGCCAAACTATGTTCGCAGACATTTCTTTTAGGAGTAGACAGATCAAGTGTGTCAAGTGTCTCTCCTGTTTTCAAAAAGGTTGTTATGATCCAATTATTACCATTATTAGAGAGATGCTTCTGTACAAATTAAGGTACAAATGAGACCACATGTCTAAGTCAATAGTGTGGACTTTATTTAAAAGTAAATGCGAGTTAGAGAGATGGCAAGAAATAGGAAAAAGAGAGACATGGGGAGAGAAAGAGAGTGACAGAGAGACAGATTAAGTAGAAAGATGTCATCACCTCTGTGGATCCAATGGTGCCCCATTGGTCCTCTTCTTCTGGTCTTCTGGTGGTGGGAGTCCCACGAAACATAGAGTTCAGTGGGTTAATATATGTTCAAGTACACGTGGGAATGCCCAGGAATTTCCTCTGCAGGGGGAAGTTTTACACTGTCTTTTGCAGCAGACTCTGGATCTGTTGCAACACTTGGATCAGGCGCAGCCCTCTGGTGGAAGGCCTCAGGAATGGGTCTGGGGGGCGATTTGGGGGTCTTGGATGGTTTATGGCACCTTCTAAGACATGACATCTGCCTCTTCTGTGAATGTTCTGTGTTAGTGTGACCTTCCCAGAGTGGTTGTGAGTTTTCCAACTGAGACAGTTTGTGTAAGGGAGGACAACTGGCATCTTAAAAAGCACCATTCCATCTCCACAGTGTCTGCCTATAGCCTCCAGTGGTGGGTGTTCATCCCCTTTGTCTTAAGTGGACCAGAGGCTTCACCATCACACACGCAAAAACTCTCCTCCCCCAACTCAGCTGTGGGGAAGTGTGTGTAAATGTGGCCTCTGCAAATGAGTCTGTGGGCTATGGCCTTCCCCACTCCGGATCCAGCCAGAGCTGATTTTCAACACAGCTGCTGTGTTTGGCTTTTCTTGTGGATACAGTCTTCTTCCCCAAGGAGTTACATCACCTTAGACAGGAGATAATTGAACAACAGTCCCATCTTTATCATATCTCAAGTTCTCAGGTGACTTAACACACTGTCCAATTTCCTGAAATCCAGAAGGCATTTTTGCAGGTGTGGACTTCAGTGATGCAGATGAGCACTTGCTTCTTTGCACATTTTGCTACAATGTGCCCATGAGGGTGACCAAACGTTGGCCCAGGTTGCCCAGAGGTGTTGTGGAGTTTCCATCCCTGGTGATATTAAAAAGTCACCTGGACATGGACATGGACAACCAGCTCTCCTTTACCACTCTTGAGCGTGCTGGACCAGGTGACTTAAAAAGATCCCTTAAAACCTCAACAATCCTGTAATCCTTCTCTCTGTGCTCAGATGGGAAGGTTGGCTGAGAGATTCAGAACACAATGAAAACAAATCACTGAGGTGGCCCTGTGTATTGTCACCATGAAGCAATTATATTTTCAAACATAGCCTGACTTGAAGGGCAGCAAGAGACAAGACAATACATTGAGACACTGTTGAGTTCTGTAATCTGTAGTTTCAGTTTGCGTAAGTCTAAAGGAATTCTTTCACATTTCAAAATTATGAAAATCTTACTGCCCCAAAAATGGTAGTTTGGTGGAGGTTTTTTTCCATTGACATCATTAAAGATCCCATACAGCAAGTAATTCAGATAAGACTGCCTTCTGGTGATGCTGAAATTATGAAGTAAGTGACACACAGAATTCCAGTGATCTTGAAGGTCCATCATAATTCTCATTCTAATTTAGCCAATTCACATATATATAGTCTTAGCCCCATCTGATTAATTAATTACTATTTTTTTCCTCCTAATGATCATCGTTACTTTTCTTTCCTACAATGATTAGAAGTGGGATAAGTTTTGTTTAATAATATACCTTGTGAGGAGGTTTTTTCTGTACCCTACAGCTTTCCAGTATCTCAGGCCCATTGACTGCTTTTAGGCTCTAGTTTCAACAAAGCATACTTTTTTTGCAGGAATTATCGAAAGGAATAAGATTAATCATCTGAAAAGAGCTAATTTGTTTGTCATCCCTGTGAAGATATTAGCACATTTTTAATTTGCCATAAGCATTGAAATACTTTTCCTCTGAAATTAGTATGATAGATAATATTGTTCATTCTGTCCAATGTGTTTCAAAGTATTTATAAGTAATTTGTCCTGAATAAACAAAAGGTCACCTAGAAAAAGTAAGTTCTAATAAAGTCAACTTCAAAAGAAAATTCTAGCTCTTTTAAGATCTGCACCAAAAATATGACTATGAATATGAGGCATGCCTGATAGTGAATATTACTGTACTGCTATTGTTCCAAAATGCATTTCCTACCTTAATTGAGTATAATTGTCCCAAGGGAAAAGTAATAGCAAGACAGTTTTCTAAATCCCAAGATCCCCAAAACCCCCATGAAAGAATACAGAAATAAAAGGAATAAAATTTGTGCTACTTTTGGTATCTCTTGCCTGCTTCACAGCTACCCCTAGAATTCTGTCACGACAGGTTTGGATGGCATAATTGCTGCCCTTGTGCCATTTAAACCTTTAGTTCAATAAAAGAGAAGCTAGAACTGGGAGGTTACATTTCCTTATTTTGAATTTAGAAGTACAATTTTGAAACAGCACTAGAGGCAGAAGAAATGAGTTTTGGAGTTGTAAAAGTGTTGACATTAGACCTTCAGAGATGATCTTGAAAAAGATTTCCAAAACGAAATGCATTTAGAAGTTAAATCTCATTCTTTCTCAAAAGCATTCTCTTTTATTTTTAAGTCCAGCTTTTGCTGTAAAGATTTAGTGTTCATTAATTATTTGTTCACTGATCCATCCTTTTTGCTCAAACAGAAGTGAATTTCAATGACAGATACACAACAATCATGCAGACTTACTACATCAAGCCTACACTTAACATATCCAACTTAACAGCCTCACTAACACATCTCAAGGGTGTACAATTGAAAAAGGCCAAGTCAGCAACTGCTTTACCTGACTTTTTTTCCTTAAGAAACTTTTGGAAAAGTTTCAAAAATTTTAGGAGTGCAAATTATTTCTGATAAGGGCAGAAACAAACCTTGTGGTCCTCTTAAACACTGACACAATTCTTAGTGCTTCTTTTCTTCTGGTAGAGAAGTGAGATAGCCATTTGATTAGTGCTTTGAAATGGTTACCAGTGCTATACACAAAGCTGTGTGTTGCTGTTCTTTCTCTTCATTGTTCTTTCTTTATATCACTTCTGATTTGCACTGAGTCAAATTTTGGTCCTAGTGAGTTTTCAGAGTGATTTAATTGGAATCAGAAGTTTTCCCACAGTCTTTTAATATATGATTTAGTGAAAGAGAAAAACTAATTGTCTGGTTAGTAAATTTCTCTGTACTCTATTCCAAGCCCTCTGGAGCCAATTTTCTCATTGACTTCTGCAGGCACTGAACAAGGCCATAGATTTGACTTCATCAAACTCACAGACTATAAAAGTATAGATTAGAGGCCTAAAGGCTAAAAGTCCTTCCACACAAAATAGTGCAAAGCAAAAGGCTCTAAAATGGGCGGGGGGGGGGGGGGGGGGGGGAGGGGGGAGTAAACAAAGTATGTCCAACAAAAAGTGTGTTTTTTCTGAAAAGCAGCCTTTTATTCACAATATTAATTAATAAGCCTTGTAGTTACTAGACCGAGTTGTGGACTTTATAGACATGTAAATCAAATTCTCCACAGTTCTAAGGAAGGCCACAACTGAACAAAAACCTCTAATAAGACTAGGGGGCTATGTGGCTAAATTTGTGTCTTCCAGTCATTACCAGTGCCAAAGTTTCAAAGTCAAGGCATGACCTCAAATAAATGAATCATCTCCTCTTACAAAGGCATCCTCTTTCACAGTTTGCATTTTTCTGGACTACATGAGATCATATTTGAAGAATGATTCCCCATGGAAGATTCTGCCATGTTTATCATAAGCTTGGCAGCCCCCACATGAAAATCTAGGTGTTATATAAAGGTCCAACTGTATTTCTACTTTTTTTTGATCAGTTTTATCTCTTTCAGACTTGTAAGATGTAAAACAGGACACATGGAAAGAGAATTCTGTTCTATTGCCTAGAACAGAAAAATAGTATAATTTTGCTCATTGTTGCTTTTTTTCTGTGTAGTACTCCAGCGGTGATAGTTCCTGTACTCACCCTCAGTGCAAAAGACAAAGCAATCTATAAGCTTTGTGCAAATGTACTTTAACAGAGCATAGCCTTTTGGCTATAATAGAATGCAGCTACACATCTCAAAACACTGTCAAAGACACAGAAGAAACTTCCCATAAGATAAGCCACGAGACAAAGAATTCCCATTGTGGGAAATTTAGATAAGCATAGATGGCAACAACAGGAAGATGCTAATTCCTGGCCTGGTGAGGCAGATCTGGGTAACCCATCCTGACAAAAATTCGCACAGTGGCTAACTGTGGGGAAGGAAGCAAGTCCTTTCACACATGCCAGCCCAAGCTGTGTGAACAGCATCTATGCCCCATGGATACCTGGAACTTGTACCATATAAACGTGGTGCCTTCAAAAGAACAACTCTGGAAATCCCATCACCAAGAAGACCTGAGTGAAGAAGGACCAGCTGGACACCACGGGATTCACGTGGTTCTGACTATCTTTCTACTTTATCTCTCTCTCTCTCATTCTCTTTCCCAGCCCCCTGCACCCATCTTCCTATTTCTTTCTGTCTCTCTCTACCTCGTTCACCTTTCATATCCTTCTGGATTAGAAAAATTAATAGAGCTAATTAGTTTCCTGAGCATTGCTGGTATGGTAATCAGGAACATTTCTATCTAGAATTTGTCCATTTTACTCTACAAAACTATTTTAATACATTGATAGCAATGTGGGAAAAGTGTAGCCCATTAAACAACAGGTCTTTTCAATCTGTTTTTTGTATCCTAACAGTGAGATCTCTGTTTTGGTTGTGGCTAGAACAGGGTTAATTTTTGCAGTAGCCAGGAGAGGGCATGACTAGGAGGTTATTCTATTCCACCTCACACCATTACCAGAGGCAGGGGAAGGGATTCTCTTCCAGGGACAAGGAGCTTCTTCCAGTCAAGCAAGTGTGGTGGACAGAGCAGTCAGGGTAGCAGGGCACCAGTCTCAAGCCAGGGGGAACAGTGGGGTGGCATGGCTATCTATGGTTGGGTCGAGATCAGTGAGCATCACTCTCTCTTTTGCGCTTTCACTTTTAATACTGTTATTGTTACTGTTTGTTTTCTTACCTCATCCTGTTTCCAGTAAATTGTTCCTATCTTAATAGGTGATCTTTGCCATTTGGAGAACTTAATTGGGGAGTAACATTTTTAAACCAACACAGTCTCCCAGTGTAACAATTATAAAACTCTCTTCCCCCTGCACACACACACACGCACACACACACACATACACAGAGGCATACAAATATATATATATATGTTTAGCAAGAAGCTGTTAGATTTTGAAGCTCTAATTTTCAAAAAATTCAATTTACTTTTCAGCAAAGCAGAACAATTCTTCAAAAAGCATCTAGATTTTACTTTTTATTAATCAGAGGTACTGAGGAATAAATTTCTTGGAGATCAAATGCATTCTACCACATGAAAAAGATTGTAATATAAACTTATTAAGCCATACATGAAAGAGGTAGAGAAATATTTCAACTCAAAAAGAGACCAGACACCATATAAAATGATCTCTTTGCTTCCAGGTAGAGTGGAAGATGTAAATGTCAAGATGAATGTGACAAAATGTGTACTTGCCCAACAAAATTAATAGGGTATAGAAAAATATGATGTCTTTTGTCTCCTTTTGCATGGGATGAGCAAATACAAAGAAATTGTTAATGAATGCCAATATTTTTACCATACAGCCACATGGCCTGCACAGACCATTTGCTTTCTCTCTCGTTATTTATTCTAATACCAGATACTATAAGCTCTGTACAAGCATATCTATGGCCTGGTAATGAATATCATGTTTATTCAGAAAGATATTAAGATTATTCTTATCATGGTCCTGCCTTCAGTGACAGTCAGTGTCCTCTACCCCATTTCAGTGGCATGCCCTCACACTGGAAAACATTAGCCCTTTACCCATGTTACTCAGTTTGAGGGTGAATCACCTGATGCTTTCAGCAGGACCAGGTTGTCACCATTACTTCCCATTTAAAATAATCTCCCTTAAGTGGCATAAATACCCTCCTTATATTATCAATACAAGTGTCACTTACCTAAAATAATTTACACCTCACATTTATATGTGACCTGATTTGAGCAATGTTTGCAACATGGACACAAAGGTGAACTTCATACTAAATGCTGCTTTAACTATTATTTGGTATTAAAATTAATCTAACAAAAATATTCATGGAATCATAGAATCGTTAATGTTGGAAGTGACTTCCAAGATCATAAAGTCCAATATTGCAGACTATAATTTGTTTGCATGTTTTAGTTTTTTGCATTTGTTTTCTCATTAACATTTATCAGTCATTTAAGATAGCAGCCCAAATTAGCTAATAATGGTAATCTTGTGGATTCCAGATACAGCAGTTTCAATAGTCCACTGTTTTAATGCTTCATAAGTAAAGGGGGAAAAAAAGGATGAGACTTCTGAAAGTCCTGTAGTTCCTCTGTAACTTCTTGGTTGTGAAGCTCCAGAGATTTCTGACTAATCGCTTTTGGAGTTATCCATTTGATTTTGTAAAACTAGGGTAACATGCAGTCTGCATGGTCCAATGTTCCAAAAATTTATATTTACAGGCTTGAGAGAAAACAGCCTAATTTAAACAAAAACCTTTATATTCCCACTGAATTCAGTGGGAATATATGATCACACTTGAGAAATGGCCTTAATCTTTCCCTATACCTGTTTTTCATCTCTAAAATGGGGATTAGCAGCCTATCCCAAACTCACTACAGGCCTTCTATAGAGTAGATCATTTTAATGTGGTAACACAGAGTCACATCCTGCTCTCTTCACATGTCAGTGTCCCACAGAGTCTCCAGTGTGAAATAAAATCTAAGGTGACTCAAAGAAAAGAGGAATGAGGCAGCAATAGTGTGCATGCAGCCAAGTAAACCTGCCCTTGGCTGCTAGAGTGAAGACAGTCTTATATGGGATGGAGCAGTGTAGGTTCTTACAATGAACTCCTTTTATAAAAAATTAGGGAATGGAAAATTGCTACAGAGTGGGAAGTGTTTGATGGTCAGTGACTGTTAGGGTAACTTGAACTCAGTGACGGTCAGACTTCATAAAAAGTGAGATTAGATATACCTTGTGCATATATCTAGAATTAAATACCTGTAGAAAGGTATTTAACCCTGTTTGGTTAAGCTATCAAACATCAATCAAAAAGAATTTTTTGTCACCTTGCTTTTATTCCACACTCTTTGTAGTAAAGGTTTCTGGAGTTCTTTTAATGTCTGTTTTATTGTAGTGAATGTCCTTTCACTGTAGTGCACTCTGACTTAAAACTTCCTTCAAAAGTAGGAGCATAAGAATCGTCGTTAACTTATCTGCATCAGATCATGTATTTCCTGTGCATTATCAGGCTATTTGCCAGCTCAGCAAATAAGTAATAAGAGTGCTGTACCTCCTTAATTTCATGGTCAGCTTGCAACTACCAGACCCTGTTAGACAGAGGATATTACAATTAACAATGTGTCATGTCTCTAAGCCCACAGCTTCCCATACAGTACATGAGTACACTCAGTAAATTATAGCAAACACTGCTACAGACCACCCCATCATCTCACAGTGCTTGCATCTAAACAAATTTTAGATAAATATTTCCCATTTTAAAATGGCTTTTTTTAAATGTGAATTCTTATACTGTTACCTTGCTTTCCAGTCACACAGGTCTTTCACTAGAAATTGCCAAACTGTGATAACATAAGGAATCAAAAATCAAGGACAAAGGGAGAACATACTCTGAAAATAAAACCATGAGTTCTAAGGATATTTTTGTTTCGAATCTCATATCTAACAAAATGCTGTACTGCAGCTAGGCTAAAGTTCTCATCATCTGTATTCACAAACTCCAACCACATACAGTGCAAATTAATTGAGATTTAAACTTCAAAACCAGTTATCTGTACTACTGAATTAATCTCTTATGAATTTCACATGATTCCTCCATCGAAACCTAGCCCAAAATATCATAATGTATTTTATTAACACCATGCATTCCATGTGCTGGTTTGAGTTAGGGCAGTGGGGGAGAGTCTGCTTTTTACAGCAGTCTTTATTAAAAGCTGGACAATGTTACATACAATTGATTGTCCCACATGGTTAAGTCTAGTCCTGTAGTAAATATATGCTGTATGCAGGCAACTCATAAGGTTGCACAGAGGATATGGATATATTTCTTTTTTCTTAAAGTTTGCTGCTTGTATCCTGAAAGAGAGAGAGCTCATGGCATTTGAAATCAAAACCAGAAAGTTAACGAGGAAAGAATTAATCTTCTTACAGAAATTTATAACTCCCTTTTAAATTAAGTAATGAATTCACATTAAATAATTTCCTCTGAGTTCTTCTCTGACACTTGAAATTCCAAGTTTGTATGCTAACAGTGACAAGGATTTCCAAATGTAAGAGATACAATCAGGTTTGATCCTGCTAAAGCAGATTTCTGGCTTTTCCAGTTGGATGAAAAGAGTAGAAAAATGTTAATTAGTAAAGTCAAGGTATTTGTTTGAGCTGTTGGAGACATGATACCAATGCTTTTAATTCCTTCTAATGAAGAGCAAGGAATTCCATGCAGTATGTTTTCAAGGACTTGTGGTGTTCCTTGGGTACTTTTTACCAGAAAAATCAAATAATTTAGCCATCCTCTGTACCACCAGCAAACTTCTGGCTGCCTTATTTTATGGTTTTTAGGGAAAGAAATAGTGACACTACTTCTTCTTTTAGTTATTTCAGGTTGACTGAGGAAGCTACCCATTGAATGCTATAAATAAAGACGCTGAGATAAGGAAGAAATGAGATGCATATTTTTTCTCTCTCCAAATTGTGGGTAGATACATAAATATTTGTATATTAAGTCTGATATTTATGGGTTCAGTTCTAGGAGGTCCACTTTTCTGTACTACTGGTCATTTCAATTTCACTGGCTTTTCTTTAAGGATCATTTTAAGGACCACTTATAAGTGGTTTAAGAAGATGAAAATATTGGTAATATGGGAGATGGATGGGAGTAACACAAGTGACTAAGTAACACAAAAAAGAGAGCTAATTTCATCCCTGACTATCCCTTTGATATATTAAGAATGCAGTTGGCACCACATAGCTAAGGATCAAGGAGATCTGATGAAAAAATATTTGCTACTAACTTGATTCATATTTTTAACAATACCTATAGAGCTGAGTGTCAGTGCTTTTGTGAATGCCACAATTTCAATATTGCATTCCCAGTAATAAAGCTGAGGTGTTTAAAAAAGAACCCCACAATATTTGATCAAATTCCTTCCTAATGTATCACACTGAAAGCAGATAAATCTCTCACCTCACTCCTTTGATATCAGCTTCTGTGTTGTACATGTAATGTCTTAAATGGCATTGTCTACTATTTGCTAAAAATTTTCTCATTTCCATATATTCCAAGATTCTGTCTACATGTAAATATTTTTCAATATTTGTCAATATTTTTCAATTGATTGCTTGTAATAATAACAGTGGGACTGCTATCCTATACCTGGAAAAAATGTTGTCAGTCACTTGCTTTATCTTTAGTAGTGGACAGTGTTTCTTCTCCAATATCATGCAATTTCATACTGTGATGAGAAACAGTCTCTCTTTCTGAGGAAAGAAAATTAACTAGCCCAGAAACTTCGTAAATGTTGTAATAATGCCACAGTATTATAAATCTTCTGCAGGGTGACATTGTACAAATTTGATTGCAATATTTCATGTTCATTGTTGACTGACTCTAGATAGGTAGACTGACTTAAAATTCAGAGATGTTGTGCCATGTGTTGGTATTGACAAGGAATAGTCAAGAGATGAGAGAGAGCCCCATATTAAAATGGAGTATCACAAAAACAATTCTGAATGTGCTTAAGATACTTAAAGTGGTGAATACAACTGCATTAAAGGACAAAGTCAACTAATGCAAGGAAAAGTGCTAGAGTAAAGTGGCACGTGCACTGTTAATTTATCCATATTGGGTTTGCATGGCATGGTATTGGTGAAAAGGGTGGCTTCTTTAACAGATGCCAGAAGCTTTCCCCATATCCTATAGAGCCAGTGCCAGATGCCTCCAAGATGAACTCAATGCTAAACTGCTTGTGCCCATCATCGCCAGAAGCAGTGACTCTGGGATAATGTATTTATGGGAAAAAAAGTTATTGCATATTAGCGATTGGAGCCACAGGAGAGGAGAGCGAGAAACAGCACTGTTTATACTAAGGTCAGGGGAGAAGGACAGGCAGGAGGTGCTCCAAGTGCCAGGGCAGAGATGACCCTGCACCCCTTGGTGAAGAGCATGGTAGGGTAGGCTGCATCCCTGAAGCCCACAGAACCCCAAAGGAGAGCAGATGTTCACTTGCAAACCCCTGGAGGACTGCCCAACAGAACAGGTGGCTGCCTGAAGGAGGCTGTGTAACTATGGAAAATCCATGTTGTAATGGGTTCCTGGCAGTGATGCCATGAAGATTTTTGCCTTTTCTTTTATACCCCTGTTATACCTTTTTACAACTTTTGTATTCCTAGTGTTTTTTGCCTACATTCTTGGACTTGTTTGTCAAGCTAAGAGACTAAACATTTTAGAAGCTTCGTAGCTAGGGATCAGTGTGCCCCAGACCCCAAGGTCCTCTCCAGAACTCATTCTGTAAACCAAGATAGAACCATCCAGGGGAAGGTTCCTTGTGGAGGGGGGCTCACTTGAGCCTCTCATTAGGGAATCTTTGATAGATACGCTAATTAGTAAAACCTATAATGTTATACCCAATGTCGGGGAGGGGGCGGACACATAGACTCGGCGGTGTGCATTTTGATGCATATGACCTGGACATAGTGCAGCTAAGGATCCTTAAAATAAATACCAAGGTAAAATCCCTTTTCCCCTTCTAACCGTGTATGACTCTTGATTTTAAGACCAGGAAAAGGCATCAGCAGGACTAGTGGACCCATGGAGATAGGAGCCCATGCTGAAGCACATTTGCTGGCAGGACTTGTTGTCCTGAAGGAAAGCCGTGCTGGAACAGTTTGTGAAGAACTGCAGCCTTTGGGAAGGACTCATATTGGAGAAGTCCATAGATGACCGTCTCCCATTGGAAGGGCCCCACACTGGAGCCAAGAAGGAGTGTGAGGAGTGTTCCACCCAAGGAAGCTCAGATTTGATAATAAATTGCTAATTAATTTCTTCAAGCCATGTCTGTTTGTCCCATGGTGGTAGTTGGTGACTGCTCTTTCCCTGTCCTTGTCTCAACCCATAAGCCCTTTGATTGATCTTTTGCTTGATGAGTTGAGGAATGATAGACTGGCACTGGTGGGCACCTGGCATTCAGCCAGGGTCAACCCACCAGGTCATCCCTCATGTGTGTAACTTAATTACACAGTCAGATGCTGTCTGTTTTCCTCCCAGACCCCAGCTTCATTCAGCACTCATGACTTAGTTGCAAACTCTCTATAGACAGTCTTCAAACTGAAGATTTTTTTTTTTAAATGTGTTGTGCTTTCACTGTATGTGAAAACATGTTTTCCCCATGTACTAGAAAATGTGAGACTCTGGCACAAAATGTATAGCTCCCTATCGGTTAGCTTTCTTGGCCCAGTATTAAAGACAGGATTCCTATATGGTTTGGTTTTTTTCAACAGCTGACAATGTGTTCTTAACTTGAGTGGAGACATATATTTGCCCCTTGATAAATCTTCCTGAAGCTAGCATGACTTGTTGCTGAATAGAATCTAAAGAAAGAAAAGAAATTAAACATTTCATCCTGAATTGGTAATGTGGCAAATTCAGAAGCATTTACAAACCAATCATGAAACAGAAGTAATAAACGTAATTGCTGTCAGCAATTTCAGATGTATGATAATTGTCTACTGTAAAACATGTAGAATTGAGCATAAACCTTTTTAGGTTGAGCAGTAAACCTTTGAAACATTATTATGAATGCAAGAAGTCTACATGGGTTTCACAAAGAATGAACAAATACTTGGAAAATGCTCCTTTTGAGATCCATTAAACAGTTAAAATACCAAGAAAACATCTAAATTAAAAATATGTTACTCCTTTCCAGGTCTCTACTTCATGTTGGGGTCTCCTCCCCCTGCCATGTAGCCCTGGGAGAGGGGCCCTGAGGGAGGCACGGGGTTTCCCTGCCCCTGGTCAGCCTCATTCCCCATTGGTTGTTTTGTGTTCCCCTGCGTGGGCAAGGACCTCGGGTCCCAGGATTGTGAGAGTTCCTCAGCAGAGCCCCGGCCATGCGGCTGGGGAAATAAACATCTCTGAAACATCTACCAAGAATCCGTCCATATATATTTCCTTTCCACGGGACTCCTGGTTTGATATATGTGTGTTACAGTATCCCCACTGTAACAAATGGTAGTGAATTGCTGGCAAGACACCGATCCCTAAGGACAGAAAATTCGTGAGTAAAAACCACTCTAGATCTCTCTCTTCTCATCTTGGTTTGGATATTCTCTCTGGACTATGGAAGAATTGTGGGAAATGTGGCTCTCTGAGCCACAGAAAAAAATGTATCTAGAAGTTAAAGGAATCCTGGAACAGCAAAACAAGAAAGTTTTGGAACCGGGAGACCTAGAACATTTTTTTAACTGGCTTTTCAAAAATTTCTCCTATATGTCTTGAGACTTACTTTTTGATATTGAACGTCCTGGAACTAGTCATGGGTGTTTTTGGGACGAGATCTGGGATAAGGTAAGGGATCAAACAGAACATGGACTAGCGATAGAAGCTCTCTGTGCATCCCTTGTAATCAGTGAAGCTCTTGAGGAGCATTTGTATGGTCCCATTACCACTAAAGCGGAGGATCATACTAATCCCATGGCCGAGACCAGGCGGCAGCCATTCCAGGAGCACATGACTGCAGCCGTGCTGGCAGAGGTGCCTGCACTGGATGTGCCCGGCCCCCTTGGGAGCCCATGCCTTATCACGGACCCCATCCCTGTCTCGGGGTCCCTGGCCGCTTGACTGCGAGTGAGGGAGCGACGCCGCAGGCGCCGTGGGTGTCCTGGGCCACGAGAAGCCAGGAACCGGGCATCAGTGTGGAAGCCCACTCTGAGCACACGGCTCGGAGAGCCCTATGCAGGGAGAAGCGGCGGTTTCCACAGCGACACGAGAAGCCGCGCAGCGCCGAGCCGAAACAGGGCCACACTCAAAGCAGCGTGGAGTTTGCGGAGCGGAACCACTCACAGGGCACGGGGCCGGCGGCGATGGCAGCGCGGGGCCGCACAGAGCCCAGACACGCCCTGGAGCAGCGCCGCTCGGAGGGCGCGGAGCAGCTGCAATGCTGGGGCCCGGCCAAGACATCGGAGTCAGTGAGGCGGCGGCCACGCGGGACTGGCACCCACGACGAACACACAAGCACGTGATAGGAGAAGTTGTAGCCATGAAAGTCACAGGAACTGTGAAATGGTACAATGTAAAAAACAACTATGGATTTATAGCACGAGATGATACAGGGGAAGATTTATTCATCCATAGAACTGCCATTAAAAGGAATAACCCTAAAAATTACCTGCAAAGTGTAGGAGATGGGGAAGTTGTACAATTCGATATAGTGCAAGGAAAGAAGGGTTTACAAGCAGCAAATATTACTGGGTCTAGGGGTATTCCCGTCAAAGGCAGCCATTATGCACAAAATTATAAACAACATCCATCCCAGCAACTTCCCTACCCACAGCCTACTTTCCCCTTTTACCCTATACCCAATATGAACCCTTTCCTAAATTTACCCCATCCCCAGTTTATTCCTAATCCATTTTTCACCCCATGGCTTTCCTATACAATTCCGTTTCCCTACAATTCCTCTCTGATGCCGAGGGGGGGATGAAAAGGGGGAGGGAAGAAATTAAACCCTCTCCTGCCTCAGTTTCCCCACAAAGCATGCTCGGAGAGTCCTGTCTCCCTTCTGTCAGCCTTAAGATGTTCCACAGAATCTGTTTGGACATTTAAAGACTCAGGAGGGTGGCTTGTTTTGTCTTAAAACTGTTCTTGCTATGTTTATCCAGTTGTTTTCATTCTCCTTTTATTAAAATAAAACTGGTGAAATGTTGGGGTCTCCTCCCCCCGCCATGTAGCCCTGGGAGAGGGGCCCTGAGGGAGGCACGGGGTTTCCCTGCCCCTGGTCAGCCTCATTCCCCATGGGTTGTTTTGTGTTCCCCTGTGCGGGCAAGGACCCTCGGGTCCTGACTGTAACAGTTCCTTGGCAGATCCCGGCCATGCGGCTGGAGAAATAAACATCTCTGAAACATCTACTAAGAATCCGTCCATATCTATTTCTTTTCCACGGGACTCCTGGTTTGATATATGCGTGTTACAGTAATCCCTGCTGTAACAACTTCAGGCACATATACTTTTGCCTTTTGTTTTCTTCAGACTAGACTTGTTCACATTTTGCTTTGTGGCTCTGTGTTTCCCTGTGCATAACAGCATTAGCTGTATATTGGGCAAAGCACACACCAGAGGGGTTGTGACTTTCCCCAAGAGTGGTTCAGGCCATTATTAGGAATGGCATGCTGCAGATGCCGAGTTACAACTCTGGTGCCCATCTTGTCCCCAGATGTGTTCCATCTGGCTGTAGATTATCCATCTTTAGATACCTACTTATGGTAAACGCTTACACCTGGGCACTGTACCAATCCATTTCCTAGTGTGATCAGGATCCCAGTCCTTGCAGAGCAAGTGGTGTATATTAGTCACAAGGAAGGGAACACAGTTAGGAAAGAGTGAAACTCTTAAACCTCACCTCATCACCATGGCACATAGCTTCACCTCTATGTCTTAACCCGTTTTACAATATGGCTGTGATGCTGATCCGTATGGAGTATTGATCTGAACCAGGAGCATTGTTATGTTGCTGGCAGCAAAGACTGGCTTAATAGACTCCTGCTCCAGTGAAATGGCCAGTACAGTACAGCCCAGCAGGAACTGTGCAAGGAAGAAAAGGCAAGACAAGTAATATTCATGTGTGGACAGAAAACCTAGGATGTTGCAGAGTTTCCTTTCAGATTCCTACCATCAGATGGAAAACAAAAGGTTTTCCTAAGATCTAAAGAAAGATTACAGCCACCTAAGTGGTCTGCTGCTTTTCTATGTGCTTCTAACCACTTCCATGTATTTTAATTCCAAGATAATTCAGTGGTGGGAGAGAACACCTTCCCCATTCCAAAATAGATTAGGTGCTTGGCCATACTTTAACCTAGAAAAAACACACAAAACTGGTACATTTTGACTTACACATATAGGAATACTCATAGAGAAAATAATTCTAAATACCTTACAGTGGCTATAGATCCCTAGTTATAGGCACTTTGGGAGACTTATTTGCTGTATGAAGGGAATTTTGAAAAGAACAACTTGAAGATCAGCAGGACAGAAAGAGGAGGATTACAAGGCAAAATTTACAAGCTGTGTGTATATAGCTTGACTGAGTAAGTGCCAAATGATAAAAAAAAAGCCCCAAACCATTTATGACCAACTGATATTGTAACTACTGTCACAGAACTGAAGTTGTTACTCACAGATGTTGAAACATAATTAATTTAAGGGTATTAGAATAAGTCTGGGAGAAGGATTGGGATCAGGAAGACTACTCTGGAAGTGACGTCCGGTGAATTGCAAGTCTCCCAAGGGTATGGGAGAGTTTTCAACATATAAATCATTTAATATTGAACTGGCAAGGTTCTCAAGAATATTGTCATTTTGTATTAGTACAGAGATAGGCTGGATAATCTTACAGAGCTTTTTTCACTATGCTAATGTAGGATAATGTAGGATTATTTTTTCAGATATATCTTGAAGCATATTCCATTAGGAAATGATGGCTGTGTAACTCCTCTTTCAAACCAATCTCTTAGCAAATAAGTCTCTGTTTAAAGTTCACTCTCCTCTTGTATGTTAAATTTTACCCTTCTATGCGCTACACATTTTTCCTATGTTGTAACAAAACCTCCATTCAACGTAGTCTAACAAATTACAGCTTTCAAGTGTAAAATTTACACAGCATACTAGACTTCATATGTGTGCTTTCTGAAAGACACTAGACCTATATGATGACAACAGGAAAAACAGAAAGATAATACAATGAGCATGACATTTTTTCTGATTTCATCTCTGATAACAAGAGAAAGCTTGACTTTGCTGCAAAATTATTGTTCTTGTCTGTCTCTCGTGTGATTGGCCACCATTTGAATTGACCACAAGGTCCAAATTGAGAGCTGGCTTGTGACAATATTTGACAAGTCAGTCACGGTCAGACTTCACTGCTAAGACAGAGCAGACCCTTTGCCCTGCACTTGCCAGCTTGCACACCTTTCCTGGGCTTTCTTCTTTGCACCATCAATTGGGCACTAATTGCCACTGAATCTGTAGAGTAGAGAAGGTGCCAGTACATTGTCCAGAACAAGTAATATTTAAGGGCCATTGCAGTTTTGTAGCAGCTCTTTCTGTGAAAAGCTAGTGTTAGATTTAGGACCCTGAAAGGTAAATCCAGTGCAATAAGTAAAATACTGCAAGTTTTTTGAGACAGACTTTTCATGTTAAATCAACACTTTGTTGAATAATAACTTTATTTTTAAGATGTTTTATCAAGGTAGGTAGTTTTTAGGCTTTCTATTTTAAGAACTTGTGAGAAAAAGTCTTCCACACATTGAAGCAGAAATTACATCATCATGTTTGACTGAGTTCTTTTAAAAGTTGTGTGCAGCATCCAGATGTAGGGATGGTCTTGGGTGAAACAGATGTTCTTGCTAGGACACTCAAAGCATAGAACCCCTACCTGTGCTCAATAATCCCGAGATCTCTGGATGCAACTAGTCCAGGTTTCCATACATGCACTTTTGCCAAAGATTTTTAGTTGGGGTTTTTTTGTTCAACATTTGACATTGCTGTACATTTCATTTTGCATTACACTGTCCAACCAGCCTCTAAGAGAATCTGTCTTTCTGTCATGAGTCATAGATGAGGAAAAGACAATACAGTTTTAATTACCGGGGACAATAAGGGATATTTGACTGAAAAAGCCAAAGTTCTACATCAGTGCATTTATGTGCAAATGCTTGAGATTTTCACAGAAATCTAACTAAAATTTTGATAGTTACTTGTCAGCGATTGACTCATGGACCCAGACCAGCAGGGAATCTGAATCATTTATTCAAAGGAATGAGCTGGTTTTATACATTTTTCCAAGGCACAGTATTTCCTTACATGGCGTGACCTATCCCGTGTTGCCACATCAGCAACACACTTCCTCCATGTCCTTCTATGGGGTGATCACTCACTGTTCACCCATCTGTCAGCTGCTGGAAGGCTCCTCTCTGTAGGGCTCTGCCCTGTGACACCTCCTTCCCCCAGGGCCGGTGGAGACAAGCATCTGTGTGCCACCATGTGCTCCTTTGTGCTGCCGTGTGCCTCCCCAGGCAGGTTTTACAGCTCACAACCCAATTCTCTCTTATAATTCCCCATAGTTACTATCTAATAATACCATTTACTTTAGCATCAGCCATGTCGTGGTGCTTGATACCAGCACTTCTGAACAGCTTTACAGTGATGCGGATGGAAATTTTCATAGACCGTGATGCTTCTTTTTTCACACAGATGTGCATACTCTATAGCTGCTTTTCTCTCTTTCAAAGAATACTTACAGGCTGGTTGACTTCAAAGGAAGTGAATATATTGAAGAGTATGTCAAAGGCACAAAAACCAAATGGGTCAATATCTAATGTTCCAGATGAAGCAACTCCACTGCGGGGTCAGTGAGATCAGCACATTGATTTTGAAGCTTGAAATCCCTGCAAAAGTGGTCAACACCAGCTGGTGTGACAGTGTTAGGATTCTACATCTGAATTTTTGTTTGATTTTTTAACACACATTTCAAATTAATTAGCTAACACTTCTGCTGCTTATAATGTATGAGGCTTGGACTGTGAAGTGCTCCTTACAAGCTGAAACTTGTGAATAATGACCTGTCTCAAGGTTACTTTTGTTCTGCCCATGGTTCTTCATCTACTATTTTGCTGGGGTACTGTCAGACACACAGAGAAACAGAGTTATTTGTGAGAGAGTCCCTGAGTATGGCTACATTGCACTTGTAGAGCATGCAGAACTGTAATTGCTGCATAGCCATGCACAATTTGCTGTAAACAAAGCATTTTAGTTCAGACTGCCTGGGGACATTTCTCCCTGCAACAGCAGAGTGTATCATGGACTACTCCAAATATATACAGCTTATATGATCAGTAAAGCTCCATGTGTTCATCAAAGCTATGCCAATTTATTTGACACTCTGAAAAGAGTCCTAAAACTTTGGAGAGTTTGCCCTGCTAATTTAGTGGTCAAAACACTCATTGATTCTACCCTGTAGCTAAAGAAATAGAAACTGCTTTTAAGTACACACCACATCTTGCATTAGCCACCATTGCCTTCGCATGAATACGGTTTGGAGAAGGTCAAAGCTATTCCAGAGTGTGTATGTTTCCTGGGAAAGGGCATTCCAGCAATGCATTAATACATAGTCTGATTCATGCTGAATCAATGAAGTAATTTCACTATTGTGAGCCTGCACAATAGTGAAATTAGTGGGCCAATGATACATAAATCAACAGATGGGGCCTCAAAACATTCATGCTCATACTCTGTCAACATGATCTCCACTGAATTTCCCTTACTTACTGACATCATTTTCAGGACTGTTTGATGGTTTGTCTATTGTAACTAACCAGAAAGCATTTTGCTTAAACATAGTCCTCTCCAGACAAAAACACAACACATCATCAGTTTCTGACTGAGAAAATATGGGCATTCATAAGTTACAGTTTGTTGATTTTAGCCACTCAGTGGTGGTTTGGCAATTGGTTGTCAGCACTGAAAGGTCTGAGGTACAGAGTGCTGTGCAACTTTGTTCAAGCTGTGTCTTGATGAGATGAATTCTAATGAATCCCTCCTCTACACGCTCAAACTTAATCCCTATTCAGAAGGGATTAGTATTCAAATTTATCATAGAATCAAGACTGATTAGCGGTCTAACACAAACAGTATGTCATGGAATATTCACTGGAAAGCTTTTGACATTTCTTGTTTATTTCTCAATTTATATGATATTCCTACAGTTAGCGCGATGGCCTTTCTCACTGTTGTCATTTGCCATTAGAAATTATTGATTAAAATGCTGCAAGGAGCTGATGGGGGAAACTTCAAGACTGCACACTGAGACACTTAGCAGCTGTATGCAAATTACGAGAAAAGTTCTCTGTTTCCTGGGGGAAGGTCAGTATGAAATCTGGTTGGGTGTGTTGGCTCAGTAGATGTAGTTTTGATCCTGCCTGCCTAAAGAAGTTTCTGCTGGGACATTTGATCACAGTCATGAACTACAGTGGCAGGCTTGTAAAGGAGCATTTGACTGAAGAAGTCTTGCAGATGGAGGGCATGGATAGTTAATCAAAGTACTACTTTAAAGTTCCTTTCTTAGTAAAATGGAGCTAGGCTTCTTCCAAAACTTAGATAAGCTTGAATCATCTGAGGAATTAGATAGAACTAGTTGGAAGAAAACAGGAAAAGTAATGCAACTAGGAATGTGCGCCACCTATCAATTCAAACTGGCAGTGATTGCTCCTGTGAATCAAACAGCTCCTGAGTTCAGATTAACATTTTTTAAGCAAAATTTCATCACGGGGGGCTGTGTTCACTAGTGACTTGGTAAAGGACTCCACGATTTCAGATGTGCATTTCAAAAGAACCTTTCTGTCTCCTCCACAGTCCCCATAAAAGAAAGAGTAGGGAAAATATTTCAGATAATCTCATAGAGATAGGGGTTTTGAAACATAAATAAGAGCAACATTTCTTCCCGTTTCTATTAAAAATTTAAATGTATACTGTTGTATGACATAGTTGTGATAATTTTTTTCTTTTGGTTTGATTGAAAGACTACTGAAATCAATGGAAATCTTTCTTTGATCTCAGTGTCTTGTGGGTCTTCGTGCTTAAGAATGTTGAATGAGAAGTAGAAAAATGGGGAAGGTTTTCAGGTCAGAAAAAAATGACAAGGCACCTGATTAGTATATAGGTTGCTGGATTAAGAAGAAAAACAATTGTATTGTCAATATAAAAAACTACAGCCCAATATTTCTTACTTGCATATTGATACTATCAAGCAATCGCAACTCCATTCATTCTCCTGCTGTACCATCATGCAGATAACCAGTCTGATCATGGAGGAGTCCAGTACTTTATGGATGTCTGACATATTTGATACAAATAAAAAGTTGAGCAAGGGACAGTAAGGAAGGGTATAGAAGCATAAATGATTGTGCCCACTTAAGCTGGAAGCTGTGATCTGTCAGTAACATGATGCTACTTTGCAATCTTTTATACATAGTTTTTGGTGCTGTGATCTTTCCTAATCTCAGATGCTAGGTGAATATGAACCTTTTGTCACTCATCACCACATTTTTTAGGGGTTTCTGTCATGTTGGCACTGTGCTTATAGGAGCAGTAAGAAGTTAACTTAAAGCTGAAATTGTACATGTCACATAAGTACCTTAAAAATTTGGTTTGCAATATATACTGAATTTTTACCAACTCTTAAATTTAATGTAGGCCATGGTCAAAGTGAACTACAAGTTTATGTACAGAGAAGGAAATTATGTTCTTAAGAAGTTACTAGTTTGTTGCAATGAGTTTCAGCTCATTTTGTGATCTCATTGTTTAGTATCAGTGCTTTGAGGATAACACAGTACTAAGAATCAGACTAATGATGGAAATTAATTTACATCAGCCAAGTGTCATTATCATCAGCTGGCAATACCACCTCTGCAAATAGCTGATTATACTGAAGGAAACAGGGCAGCCAGGCAAATTGGAAAGCCCTAAAAAGGATGAGAAAAGCTCTGGGAGGTGTGACATTCCTATTATAACAAACCATGCTGTTATCAACTCCCTTGTCACACCAAGTCAAAGCTAAACAAGTGTGGACTAGGCACATCCCCTCCGCCTGTACAGTCATGTTGCAGTCTCATTCAAAAGCTATGTTTAGTTAAATAAGAAATACTGTACAGTGTTAGTTGCAGGTTGGGAGCTATTCCCTACCACCAGCAAAAAGCCATTTCATACCTCAGAGCATAGAATCAGATTACATTATTTCCTTAGCTTCCTGAATGATGCACTCAGGTTGTGAAAAGTCTCTTAAAAATCAGCTGAGAGATGGGTATTTCAAAATAAGTCTTCATTTATGGAAGATTCCTGTTAAAAAACATATGAAGAAACAAGGAATGCAAAGGGTCTAGAGGAGAGAAGACGATGAAGAACTACAATGGCTTGGAAAACACTCTGAAGAAAGATGATAAAAAGCATTTCTGTTGGAAACATCGACCTTCAAGAGTAAAGACAGTTTCAATAAGCCTCAGGAAAGAAATAAAGGACTGAATCACTAGCAAAGACATAGCTCAACGACCCTGGGAAGGTGAGCTTTATCTCTGGCTGCTGTGAGACAATATAGTTCAAAAAAGCCTGTGTGGTCCACCCTTGTAAATTGCACCTATCTCCACAAAACCTAGCAGGAACAGATATTTTGACCCATATGAATCACTGAAAAGAACATGTTCTTTTGTTTCAAGGGAATGGACTAGAAGCCTTAACAAGTAGGAAGGATGAGAACAGGCATATACTGATAGCAAGATGTAGAGAATGGTAACAGTGAGGTAGTGCATGGTGAACAAAAGAAGGAGATCTCTGACTCCTTTTTGAAAACTGCTTTTTGACTACAATCTATGAACTTGGTTAAAAACTACACCACTCCTGACTAGTTAGATCACTTAGCAGCTTCATCCCT
Organism: Aphelocoma coerulescens; assembly: GCF_041296385.1. NCBI lineage: Eukaryota > Metazoa > Chordata > Aves > Passeriformes > Corvidae > Aphelocoma > Aphelocoma coerulescens. The sequence continues at coordinate 62,223,033 of NW_027184085.1, forward strand.
CGCATTGGAACCTCACACATGGAAAAATATCTTCTAAATACCTTCTGTACTGATGTTTTGCAAAAAACCAGCAAAAATAATGTGCTGTGCTGTATGCCCTCAGAGCATTCTTTTGCAGATTGTGTCAGAGAATCACAAAATGGTAGAATATGCTGAGTTGGAAGGGACCCATCAGGATCATTGTGTCCAACTCCTGGGCCTGTGCAGGGCATCTCAAGATCACAGCATGAGAGTGTTGTCCAAACACTTCTTGATCTCTGTCAGGCTTGGTGTATGACCACTTCCCTGGGGAACCTGTTCCAGTGCCCAAACACCCTCTGGGGGAAAAACCTTTTCCTGATATCCAACTTAAACCTCCCCAGACTCAGTTTCATGCCATTCACTCAAGTCCTGTCACTGGTCACAAGAGTGAAGGGATCAGTGTCTGCCCCTCCACTTCCCCTCATGAGGATGTTGAAGACCACAATGATCCCTCAGTCTCCTCTTCTCCAGGCTGGACAAAGCAAGTGATCTCAGCCACTCCTCATACAGCTTCGCCTGCAGATACTTCACCATACTCTTGGCCCTACTTTGGACGCTCTCTAACAGCTTAATGTCGTGTTTATATCATGGTAACCAAAACTGCCCCCAGCACTCAAGGTGAGGCTGTCCCAGTGCAGAGCACAGTGGGACAATCCCCTCCCTTGCCCAGCTGGTGATGCTGTCCCTGATGCCCCCCAGGACATGCTTGGCCCTGCTGGCTGCCAGGGCACTGCTGACCCATATTAAACTTTCCCTCAACCAGGACCCCCAGGTGCCTCTCTGCAGCACTGCTCTGCAGCCTCTCATTCCCCAGTCTATACACACAACCAGGGTTACTTCATCCCAGGTGCAGAATCCAGCACTTGTCTTTGTTAAACTTCATATGGTGAATGCCCATATCTCTAATTTGTCTAGGTCACTCTGCAGGGCCTCTCTGCCTTTCGGGGAGTGCTCCTCCCAATTTAGTGTCATCAGCAAACTTAGTACTACTTTCAGTTCTGCATCCAAGTAGTTTTTGAACATGTTGACAAACACTGGCCCTAGGATGGAGCCCTGCAGAACCCCACCAGTGAAGTTCCTCTCCTCTGTTGCAGTGGTTTTATTCTCATTTCTAGTGCTTCTGTGTATGTACATAAGCCTACAACCAAATAAACATGCAATAATTTAACTAAATCTCTTTTCTGGGTAATAGTTGATTAACCTTGATAGTTTGAAGTCAGTATAACTAAAAAGGGAGTAAAAGAAAATCATATAGCAAAGTTTCTTCTACTTTTCTTTTATAACTTAAAACGAGAAAAAGAAAAATTTGTAATTGTGTATTGCAATTACTGAGTCAGACCATGAAGCGGAGACAGTGGGAGATTTTGTGTATTAAACTCTGCAATACCGCTTACTATACAATCAGAAAGTTTACTACATTATTGTTTTCTGTTCTTTTATATTCACATGGTTTAAGTGATAGTCCTGTTCATTGCATAAGTGATACTGCTTGCCTCACAGGTGCCTCACAATATCTGAAGTATGTCACCAAGGTCTTGGTTCAATTGCAGCCTGAGGGTGCTACAGCTGGTTTGCTATGGATTATACTGTCTCTATCTCCTGACCAGGTATTTATAGAATTTCCTCAGTAACCCACAACTGATTAATGAGGTGAGAATATAAAATACTCCACCTGCCACAGCAGCCATGAAAACTGAATTAATGAGTAAGGAAAAAAGGGAAAACTAGTCTCAAGGCTTCAGTATACTGAACAAGGAAGATCACCTGCTTATTTGCCTCAGCTCCTAATGATGCTGCTTGTGAAGGAGTTAGTTGCTTCCCCATTTAGATCACTAGCAGACAGTCATTCCAGGGAAAACTATGCATTACTGTAATAACTATTGTATGCCATAAAAACACACTATCTGTCCTTAAGACGGTGATCTTCAGGAAAATCCCTCACAGTCATCATTCTCCTTGTAGTGTTTAAGAACAGTAAACTGCCTATTAAGATACAGAGTGGAATTAATGCATTGAGAACAGTTTTCATAGGCTGTAGAGAATGTTCATTGGAAAAAAACCTGACACGTTTCCAGTCTTTTTTGTTTGCAAGATGAAGAAAAAATCTTTATTTACTTTATTTTATATTAAACTATTTACTTTAACAACCATAAACTTGGAACCAAACTGTGTGACTCCTCCAAGACATTGAGAAAGTTTCTCAATCTTTATTTCAAATAAGTTAGCAATCTTTATTTGAAAAATATTGTATGCAAACAATCACATCTTGATTTAAAACTAGATCCACTAATTTCCCTGTTATGTTTGAATTAATGTAAATCTTAGCAATCCATATCTAAACAGAATCCATGAGCACTTTACTAAACCAATAAGAAACCATGTGCCTCCTTTAGGTAGGGAAGGCTTTCAGTATGGTCTGCAAAGTAATCAACTCAAACTGTTGAACCAAAAGGAAATCCAGAAGATAGTAACTGAAAATGTAGTCACCGCCTTTTTTGCTTATAAAAGGAAAGTGTCTCAGCAGCCAGGTGGATGGAAATGTAAAGACTTTTACATTTTAAATGCTCCCATTTTAAAACTAGTTTATCAACTTTTTTTTAAGTCCACAGAGTTTTGAAGACATCATTTGCAGCTGATTTTTTAAACCAACACTTGCAGTTTTCAGCGAACAGTGAGGAACTGACATCTGCAAGCGAGAGTTCTCACACTCAGCTACTGACTGCCAGCAGTCTTTCCACTTTCATTTCCATGGAAACTGGGCAAGAAAAGGTTGTATTTTTTATCTTTTTTTTTTAATTCTTATTTTTATTCGCCCAACCACTTAACTTGCAAGGATGGGAATTTGCCCAGAGCATCTAAGGGAGTTTATATGTGACTGATGCTTGTAGCAGATGTAGTCTAAAGCTGCCACCAGACCTAAAGTTCATTGACTGAAGTTCCTTGTTGTGACATTTTTACCTTTTTTGGTTTTGTTTACTGGTAAGTCTCAAAAGCTCTGGTGTTTCAGTAGCAGTTTTGCTCCTTAGGTGCATACCAAGTAGACGGCTGATAGAAAGATGCAGATTTCTTCTGTAGAGCTTTACATGCAATTTCTAGACTCTAACCACTGTACAACTCTGCATCTGTACTTGTTCCCCCCTATTTATTGCTGAACACCAATGAAGATGGGGTTTGATTCTGAATTAATTTCTTATTCAGCTTGTGCAGTCATATATCTTCACTGAGTTTAATTAACTAATCCCACATTTACCTGAAAATTAAATTTAGATCAATTCCATTTAAGAAATGTGAATGTCATCCAGTACTTTGGAAACCACTGCAATTGGTAACTGTCTCAATGACAATACTGAAAAATAATATTACTGCAAGTTCTAGAAACCTATCTGTTATAACCAAATTTACCTCTGTGAATCTAGTCTTGTACAAGAATGTTTACAAAAGGAAATATTTTGAAAAATGAAATGTTATCCACTTTCTCTAACAGCCTTCATAGCAGTGCTGGCTCTTGTTAGTTTACTGTTTTTGTGGCCTGAGATACTAAAAATTCCAGAAGTGGCTGGATTAATCAGGTATCATTGAATACAATAAGATGTGTAATGAAAAAAAGAAACTGATAACTGCTGAAAGTATTCTGATGATTGGTAATAAAAAGTCCAGCAATTATTTGGTCATATTTTGAATAATTTAAAAAAATGGAAATTTATTCCAGAAAAATGTCAGAATTTGTGATATGAATAATTCATAATGAATAATTCATCCATCTCTACACTGTATAGAAATGTTCTTGGCATTCTGCACATGCATTCATACCATTACTTTAAAGCTTCACTTCCAGTGGCTCCAAGTAGTGTTCAGCAGCTGAATAAATTCAGGACCCCAGCAACTTTCCCATGCAAAACAGAAGACCAAATAAACAATGCTTGTTCATGACAGCCCAATTGACAACATTCACCATGCTAGTCCAGACTGATCATGGGTGAACAGGAGCTGTTCAATGTGCTCCCTTTCCAGTGCTGGTTGTTGGACTCTCCGGGGAGAGCTTCAGGCACAGTTAATCACCAGATTTAAGAGGTTACATCTTCTGTTCACATGCAGAAATATTTTTAAGACACCATTCTTCCCAGCTTTGACCTGCAGGGTTGTTATTCCCTCCCTGGGAATCTCACTCTCTGTATCACATTGAATTCAAAAGGTTGTTATTAGACACCCCACCTTGTCTGTCTCCTTGAGCTGCTCCTGGAAACTCACAGGCCAGAAGTCCACATGCAATTCAGTAACATGCTGGATGCAGTCTTTTCAAATGTGGGTCTCCCACTAGCTACTACTAGCTACCACCATATTTTCTTTGCTACAGCAGACTGTGGGCTTCCATATATCCATTAGCTATATTTTCTTTGAAAAGAAAATAATATTTCAGAGTTGCTTTACAGTGGCTACTATAGCTTCCACAGCTCCCATTCTAGGGAAGCTGTGATTTGAATGTCTCTTTTGACAACAGCTGTGACCTCAAAGTATGCTAAAAACCATTTTTACTTCAGCCCATTTTTTCATTACTATTACTAGCCTACACATGAAGCTTCCTACATACAATAGTGTAAAACATCATGAACATTTTCTTTACAAGGAAACATCTCAGTTAGTGCATGTTGTACATGCAGAGAGTCTTTCCTAGATGCAGAACAACAGATAACAGAAGCCCACAAACACTTCCCTTCTACAACAATTTTGATGTTTCAATGACTGTTTGGTGATTTGCATAATTGTATTTTAGCAAGAAGAAAGTCTGGTCATTTTTATTTCCTTTTTCAAAAATGTAAACTGCAATGGTGTTGTTCTCCATCAGATTTCCCTTTTATGTAATTTTGTAAGTTTATTGTGATAGCATTCAAAAGGCTGTGCCTGAAAAGTTCTATAACATATGGCATATATTTAACATTGCTTGTGAATTAAAAATAACAGCCTGCCATCTGCCTTTCTGAGCAGATTTTATCAAAGTCTAAATGAAAAGCTCAACGATGTGAATGTTGTCAATTAAAATATGAAACACTCAGGTTCATGACAGGGTAAAAGTATTTAGACTTACCTTACTTGAACTTGAGTCACTAACAGCTTAGTCTCCATGTTTGAGTAGTCACTTTATAGACAAATAAAACATCAAAGCATAGATGAATAAAGCATCAAAAGCAAGTCTTGTTTTAAGAAAATATAAGCTTCAGAAATCAGCCTATTGTCTGTTGGTTTATCACATATGAACTGTTTGAAAAAGTGTGATATTGGTAATTTTCACTTATGCTAACTATTTAAATGAGCATTTCTATAAAATCTCATTAAATCTTTTCAGTAGCAATTAACTGATGGGTTTGTAGATTTTGCTGTAATAGAACAATACAGTATCAGCAATACCTTTCCCCAGTTTTCTCCACTTATTGAAGACAGAATTATTAATAATTTATCACTGGCTCAGTTTTAACTTCAGGGTTATTTTTTGGGGTTTTTTTTCTAAGCATGTAGGTGCTTTTTCCTTTTTTTTTAATGAGGTAAATGACAATCCATTTTAAAATAGAAAGTAAAAACATTTCATTTTTAAAATGTCAACCAGAGACACAGAGACTTTCAAAAGAAATCTCCCATTCCCTCAATCTCACTAAATTTTTTAGCTAAAATTATATACTAACTTGTCAAAAGATATAGTGGTAGCCTGGCTGACACTGTCTGCCCATAACATTGTATGTTTTTGTGACCTTCTGACTTTATTATTGAAACTTTTTACCCAAACTACTTTCAGCTGGTGTACTACCACCTGAGAAGAGTTACAGAGTTTTGTCCTCATCAGCACCTGTTAAACCTATAACTCAAAATACATACTCAGTGCACCATAAATAAGACCAAGATTTTGTTACTTCTGCCAGCTCAACTCTGAATATGCTTTCTGTTGGATGTAAATACTTTTCCATTTTCACATTTCACATTTCCATTTTCAGAATTTTTAAATTCTTTACTCATTTTTTTCACTGATTAAGCTTTTTAATAAATTGAGAAAAGAAGAAGGAAGCAGCAACTTTTGTTTCTACTTTCAATACAAACAGGAGCTCAGATGTCATAGTGATGCTGTACAGTTAAAAGAGTTTGTAACATCCATAAGATGTGTCACTGGAAAGAGAAGCTGGTCAATATTTCAGTCAGTTGCTCCATCCTTTGCTCATGTATGATACATCACAGAGAAAGCTCCTAATTCAAGTGGAATTGGCATGTGGGTGGTGTGGAACCAATTTTGGTCACCTTTAGTTGCCCTGAACTGCTGTATGGTCTCTAAAAGAGGGATTCAAGAACATTGTCTGGAATCTGATTGCTGGACAAAAGTGTCTAGTGTTGGGGAATGCACCACTTCCCCCAAGAGATCATTCCAAATGGCTGATTGCTCTTGTTGTGAAATAAATTTTCCTTTTGTGTCCAGTCAGAATCTCCCCAGGAGTAATTTGTACTCATCACCTCTCATCTTTTCTATGTGACTCCTTTTAAAAAGGGACCCTAGATAAGTTATTGAATAAGTAAGTTGAATTCAGTGCTCAGTTTGCTTTCAGCATTTTTAGTAAAACTTCAGTGACTTCAAAGAATGTAATAAAACTAGGTTAATATAAAACAAGTGTAAGCAAGTTCCAGTTTTTCCACAGAAAAGCCAAGTTACCTTTTTGAGCAGCACCATTAAGTAAGGGAGTATTGAGTTGCAAGGAACATATGACCTAGTCAACCTAGATACCTTAAATGAGTCAAAATAGATTTGATTTAGATTTCACTAGGAAAGCGTTGGAGCAATTGTCATGATTTATTTAGCTTAGAGAAAAGACAAGTTTTATAATCATATTCTCTGCAATATGTAGAGTTGAGAGCACAACTCCAAAAATGTATCGTTAGGGAAAAATACAACTTCTTCATCAAAATGAGCTTTCTCTTTGTGAAGGTGGTTTGGCATCAGAAGGTGTCTGGCGATGAACATCTTTGAATCCACAAGACAGGAAAAAAAAGCTTTTTCAAAAATGAAGAAGTAACTCAATGAAGACATGAATAAATAAAATCTTACATCAGGCACTCCAGAAAGCTCATAAAGTTGCAGGAGTTGTGATTCCTCACTTACATATTGTTTTGGACTACATTTTGATAAATACACTGGATCAAATGCATTAAAATTTCACAGCCAGACAAGTTCAGTGTATCAATGTTCTCTCAGAAACAATTAATTTGTCTAGCTGCAAACATTCAACAGCTTCTCTGTAGAACAGCCTGAACTTTTGGAGTTTTACCATTTCTCTATCTCAGTCTTGTTTGATCATTTATCATCATCTTGTTCCATTTCACCAGCTAAGTAAATAAACAAAAGCAGAAAGAAAGCAGAACTGTGCAATTTTTCATCATGGACCTAGTGAAGCTTTTGCATAACTTCCTGTGCAAGTGAGGGAGCAACAACTGGAGGCAAAGAGGAGGTTTGTAGTTAAAGCACAGGAATAGTAGTCAGGAAATGGTCTTCCTTTCTCAGTTGCCATGGATGTTCCATATGATCACAAGCCTGGTTTCTGCATATTGATACTTAGACTTAGCATTGATTTGGATAGAAGTAGAAGCAGCCTCATAATACAATTTTTCATCTGAAAAATGGGCATCCTCTTTGATCCCATAGAAAAGACTGTGATCCTTATAACTATCCTTGAAGGGCTCCTGGGAAGAACAGAACCATTTGTAATGACAAGTAAGTATCTGATATTCATAAGATTATATAAAGAATGTACCTACACATATATAATCTATAATTCACTTTGTACAGACCTAAGTAGATAACAAACCTTTTGAGAAAAAAATGCACTACATTTACCTCGTAATTATCCTTCCTAATCATCTCTTCCATATTTGCCTCCAAATAGCATGCTTGGTTTGTTTCTGTATTTTTTTTTTTATTTGACTCTACTGAGAACATATGCTAAACTGTAAGAAGTAATTTTGATATATATCTCCAAACTAATTCTGCCAGAAAAAAAACCAAAACCAAAACCAGTCATAAATAAGGAAGTATTTTACGTGGAAGTTCTCTCCTTTCTTTTCATATTTTTTATGATTTGCTGGGGAACTGGAAAAACAATGTTTCTTAGGTTTCATTGTGAATCTCCTTCACCTGTGAATTTCACAGAATCACAGAACTGTTGGGATTGGAAGGGACCTCTAGAGTTCATCTACTGCAATACCCCTGCTGAGACAGTCATGCAAAGCAGGAAAAAACACAGGAACCCACCCAGGTACGTTTTGAATGTCCCCAGAGAGGGAGACTCCGTGACCTCTCTGAGCAGCCTGTCCCAGTGCTCTGCCACCCTCAACATAAAGCAGTTCTTCCTCATGTTGAGGTGGAACTTCCTGTGTTTTAATTTATGGGCATTGCTCTTTGTCCTGTCACTAGGCACCACTGAAAAGAGTCCTGACACCGGCCTTGGAGATACTCATATACATTAAAGGTCCCCGCTCAGTTTTCTCTTCTCCAGACTAAACAGGCCCAGCACGCATAATCTCTTGTCACAAGGGGGATGCTCCAGACCCCTCACCATCTTCATGGCCTCCACTGGACCCTCCTCAGTAGTCCTTGTCTTCCTTGCACTGAGGAGCCCAGAACTGAACAAAAAACTCCAGATGTGGCCTCTCTAGAGCCAAGCAGAAGGGGATGTGCTGGCAGCACTCCTCCCAGTGCACCCCAGGACACCATTGGTGATCCTGGCCATAAGGACACACTCCTGGTTCATATAAATTTGTCATCCACAAGGACTCCCTGGTCCTTCTCCGCAGGGATGCTCTCCCATAGGTCAGCCTCTGACCTGTGCTGGTACTTGGGTTATTCCTCCCCAGGTGCAGCACCCTACACTTGCCCTTGTTGAACCTCATTGGGATTCTCTCCACACAAATCTGCAGCCTGTGAAGGTCCTGCTGAATGTCAGCACAGCCTTCAGGTGTATCAGCCACTCCCCCAGTTTGGTATTGTCAGCGAACTTGCTGAGGGTGCATTCTATCCCTTCATCCACGCTGTTGATAAACACAATAACACTTGAGACTTAACAAAATCTGTTGGTCTCTTCATTTCAATATGTACTTTTGATATGGCAATTTAAAAGGCCATATCAGCTGGAACAATCCTTGCCACACTAGGTTCCTTGGGGAAAGTTTCAGTTCTGGGGTAATACCATGAATGTATAAATCAGCAGCACCAGCTGTGTACTGTAATATGTCCTCACCATGAGATCTAAGAGCAGTCCATTTTCTTAGTTACCTCCAAAAGTAAAGATAAATTTACCATCACTAAGGTATTGTTTAAATGGGGGAGTGTCAGTTTCTTGGTTGATGTTTTTTTGTCTTGGTTCTTTATTCAGAATGTTGCTACATTTCAGAAAGTCCTCTGCTATAGGACTGAAAAGGAACCCTCCACAGGAATGTGTTTCGAATCACACTGAAATGTAAGTATACTTAATATTAATTTCTGGTTACTTATTAGTTAGGATTTAGAGAAACAAGAAAAAAATCACAGAGGGAATCCTAACTGACAATGCAGCTGTAGGCAGAAGAATGAAAGTAGATATCTTTAAAAAAGCAAAATATGAAAACACAAACAAACAAACAAACAAAAACCTCCAACCAAATAACCCAGCTCTGGCAATCAGAAACAAAAGGTAGTTTCTGAGTACATATCTATCCAAAAAAAGGGATTATCAAATTCAGGTGCTCTTGGATCATCAGTAAGATCTTTTTTTCAGGTTCCAACAGTTCTCAGACTCTCTCCTAACAGCTCTTTCCCTCTTTCAGGTCAAGTGTGTTGACTTTAGAATGCCATGGTGAAGTGGGTCTTGGGTGGTCCCTGCTGAAAATTCCAGCCTAGTATCTCTGGTGACAACAATAAGGGGTTAAATTAGAAAATACTTTCCAGGTCTATGCTGAACTGAACTCTGTTGCCTATTAACAGAAACAAGTTGAGGTAACTATATTCCTCATATTTCTAGAAGTGAAAAATATGAAGAAAAGAAAGAGCTCAGAGAATGACTCATGAATAGCCAGTGTTCTAAGTTTGTCTAGAGACTACTAACTAATAAAAATGACATATGAATACTGAAGTCTAAAAGGTGGATCCTAAAAAAACCAACAAAACCTAAAACCTAGAGATTGAACTGAATTTTGCATACAAATTCATACATAATGAAAGATCTAGATAGTCCTTCTCACCTTCCTTCTATAAATATCTGTTCTTCTTTAGAAGAATACTTAGAATTTATCAGGAAAAGGATTTATGCATTTCTCTGAAATGGAGATGTTAGCATCCACTGACCATGACTCTTTCTTTAGCTAGCCACTGAAAAAAAGAAATGACAGCATATCATTTATCAGTGCAAGGGCATAAAATCTATTTCCTGAAGCTGCAGGTGGTGGACACAGACAGTACAACAAGTATGGTCTGATGCTTACTTTGGCTCTCCCAAGCACAAGAAGTCAGTTTGACTGCTTCTGCTACTGGGATAGCAGCTGGAGATGCCATGTACCACAAGTTGACCCCAGTCTCACCCATCCTGTTTCCCTGGTGATGCCTTTGCTTTCTCTATAGCAAAAGCAGCTCCAACCAAATACCAGCCCTTTTGTTGGAGCTGGCAGAATTCAGTCATCTCTCCAGCACTGAAAAACCCTGAACTTACCATGAATCTCAATCACCAAACACATTGCATTCAAGTATTTAAATGTAGTAGGTAATGCCAGCTAATTAATATGTTACAAAATTAAAGTGATTATTTGAAAATTTATCATTTTTACTTTTTTTTACTCTCCCAGTCTCATTTTTGAAGCAACAAGTATGTTCTCAGAAAAATGCTTCATTTATATTATTTAACTAAATTACATTTTAGAGGAGGAAATGCTAACAAAAAAAAAATCTCACTGAATCCTAGTAGCACACAACAAGAAACTTTGGGTTCAATAACAAACTAGCAAAGTCTAGCTTCCTGTGTAAGTAAAACCAGCTAGCTTCAAAAGCAGAAGATTTCTATTTAAGGCAAGACATTGTTCATTACTACTGAACATAATTTTGTCAAGACAAGCCTGTGTTGCTAGTGCTAATGATTGCCAGCTGTAACAATGTGGTTTCTTTACTGCACTCATTTTACATATTTGGGAAAATGAAAGCAATTCCTTTCATTCTAATTTTCTTTGCCTTTATAGGCAATAGTGTTAATAAGAATACTGGTGTCTTCTGCTGGAGAATGAATTCTTGCTTTTCCACAATTCCTGCTTCTCAATGTAAGTAACCTCCAATGCTTCTGGTAACCTGTACAAGAGGCAGAGGCCTCCTGGACACATGTTGCAATTACTGTGCCTTATTAGAAGCACAGTATAGTGCCTGTCAGTAGCTCAGTACCTTTACAGTGTCCATGGCCCTGCAATACTTTGCAGGGTCAGGTGTGCTATACTTGAGATGAACCTCTGTAACCACACAGAAAATGTAGGGATAGTGGGACAGCTGGGTGGCTCCAAAACAAGAAAGGGAAAGGGTTTAGTTAGGGAGAACTCAGTACTCAGGACTCCAGTCTCCACTGAAGGAATGAAGAAGCAAAGCAGTTTGACCTGGGATGCAAGCAGGATTTGGCAATTAGGACAACTGTTAAGCTCTTTCATTTCATCTTCAAAGATGCCTGTGGGGTCCTAGCACATTACTGAAGCAAGCAAGGGCTGCCAAGCATTACTGACAAACAGCTTCCAAAACTGCAGATCCCCATGCAGCAGCACCCATCCCACATGCCTACAGCCACCCCTGCCAAGCAAATGATAATCCAGCCTCCAAACAGGGAACCAAGAAGCCAGAAATGCACAGCTTTACAACTGTGGGCAGAACGTAAGTGCCAGCAATCTGAGATGAAAATAATAAAACATCTGGAGCTCAAGCCTTGAGTCACACTGCAAAAAAAGGAAGAAAAGAAAAAATAATCCAAATGACATAGTAAATCCCTACTGGAAGACAAAGATATGAAAAGATGTGAGAACTCCTACAGAGAAAGAGTAGCAGAAAAGACCACGCCACCACCTACTCTTGGTGCCATGTGCTATTGGTTGTATGGCACAGCCTAGTTATCTTGTGCCTGTTCTCTGTAATTTACCTGGACAAAAAAAAAAGGGATTTTTTAAAATCTGAATAAAGTTGCATTGTAAAGGGACTTCTGAGAAGATTTGTGTTGGCTTAAACCCTGTAGCCATTCTGAAACAAATAGTTTGTGATTAAGAGATCAGTCACTAGCGATAGTGACAGATGTTAGGGTTTGACTGGGTAAAGTGTTCTCTCTTTGTGAAGCAAAATTTCCATTAAAAGATACATCTAAGTGTATCTTCCCCGAGGCTTACAGCGGTAATAGGTAATTAGGTTTTAGGTAGCATTTTTGCCTGTATTTATTTTCCACAAAGATCTGCCCAATAAATTATTTTTCCTTTGCACTGGCTGAAAATGCTATGTTGATCAGGAACACATCTTTTTGAAGGAAAAAAACCTTCTCTCTGAACAGTTTTAAATATCATTCAGTTTTTTCTACTGTTTAACAGTGATGAGCTTACCACAAGCTGCACTAATGAAAATGCAAACCAAGGGTTTTGAACAAGTTTAAGAAGAATTAATGATTTCCCTTTTGAGGATCTACTGCAAAAGCTAAAGGACTGTCATAAGTAATTGCTGTTTTATGCAGTATGTTCAAAGCTCAAAGACACAGAAATCCATGGCAGGCTTTAGCAGAAGCTGTGTAAGTCATTTGCTATATAATTCAGTATAGGTTTTGTGTGTTGCAAGATGAGGAACATATTAGGGTTTGCCCTGGGCACTGAAAATTACTTGGCTTGTTATCCATCTAAACAAGCCTGCCATATAAAATGACAGAACTAACTCTTGCCAAGCTACATGTAAGACACACGTAAATTCCTTTTAAAAAAGCACTTGCTAAGCCTTTGTAGTGTACTGTTGCACAGAGGTAAATGCAACCCATACTCGTGGTGCTAGAAGAAAATAAATTAGATCCTAGGTCTCCTTAACTGTTGCTTAACTGTTAAATTGGAGTTTACAACATTTCTCCTCCTAGAAGTACTAAAAGATGTTGCTTTTTTTATTATTATTTAGTTACTACACAAAACTTTCTGTAAATACCGATTGAAAGAATCAACAGCCAGCATAAGTTTAAATTAATTAGTAAATGTTTTTCCTAGAAATTTATTAGTATTTACCTATTTGGTGCTGTTAGTGACCAGAGATAGCTAGAATCTAACCCACAAAAATGATGTTGAGGTATCCTACAGTATGAAATTGTACGGTAATTCCATGATGAGAACACTGATTCCATATTCTTTTGCTAGTTTGTTGTAAAGGTGATGTGCACTGCATTTATCTTTCCTTCCTGATGCAATCTGCATAATCCTATAGCTCTCAATTATTTTGTGTGCCCCAGCAAGGGCCAGCCAACAGGTGAACTTACAGTGTTACCAGTCCCATTAAAAATATAAAGAAAAAAATCACATGCAAAATATGCCATCTTTACAAGAAGACAGATTGAAACACAAACATAATACATTTCAAGGCTAAAACTTACTACATTTGGTCAAGAGCAGATTAACAACATGAGACTGTTACAAAACCACCCTGTTTGTAGCCATTTAAGATTCATCAATATTTCCCTGCTGATGGACACAGATCAACAGAAAATTCTAACAGAAACATCCACCATGGGCTTTACTAATGTGACTGGCAGTACAATAACCCTATGATCTGTGATTGGCATCTAACTTCAAGTAATATATATGTAATATATAATGGACATGTCAGAAAAATACAGTGCATTTCAGTCAAGTCACGATGTAGCATTGATTTATTACAGAACACAGAAGCAATGCCACTAGTTAAGGACTAGACAAGATTCATACTGGATGCTTGAGGTTTTTGGATTTGTTTTTCTGTGCTAAAGAGCTCCTGTGAGGAGAAGGAGGTATGTCTGACCCAAAGGGGGAAATGAAAGTGATCTGTTTTGACATTTATCTAAGTACTTCTCTTTTGTGAGACAGTGACATTTTGGTATTTAAAAAAAAAAAAAGAAAAAGTCAAAAGAATCACAGAATCTTAGTATCATAGAACGTCCAGATTTGAAAAGGACTCACAAGGATCATCAAAGTCCAAATCCTGGCCTAGAACAGGATAACCCCAAAAATCACACCCTGTGCCAAGTTCAGAGTTTCTGAACTCTGTCAGGCTTGGTGCTGTGACCACTTCTCTGGGGAGCCTGTTTAGTGCTCAGCCACCCTCTGGGTGAAGAAACTTTTCCTAATATCCAACCAAATGCCCTTGACACAGCTTCATGTCTCCCTCAGGACCTATCACTGGTGACCTGAGAGAAGGGATTGTGCCTGCCACTTCACTGCCCCTCATGAGGAATTTGAAGACTGTGATGAGGTATCTCCTCAGTCCCCTCTTCTCCAGCCTGGACAAACCAAGATCTCAGCTGCTTCTCATATGGCTTCCCCTCCAGACTTTCACCATCCTTACTTAGATGCTCTCTAACACCACTTTTCCTAGTTGGTTCCTTTTGTACCTGTACCATGAGCTTATAATCCAGGTGTTTAGGAATCTTTTAGAAATCTTTTGGACCTGTTCATGTTCCTAGAGACATTACACAGGCAAACCACAATCTTACACCCTATACATTGCCCTTGTTAGCATGCCAGTTCTTGTCAGAGAAAGCCCAAGACTGATAATAAGGAAGTACACAATACTCAGCTGAAACTATGCAGGAAATTTAGGTATCAAAATATCTGAATAGGCATTTTGCCATAATTCTTAATATAACGTCTCTGTGTAATAAGTCATGAATAAGATTTGTATGCTTTCAAGTGTTGACTTGTACACTGAGAACAGGACAGTTGATATCCATCAGTGTAAATACAGGGTATCTTCATCACAGACAAGGGAATCACTTTTCAAGAGGATAAAACAGTAGCATTTTTCATAGCAACTCTATATAGCATAGCCTATAAATCTTTTTTATACAGAGAAACTTTTTAAAAGCAAGCTTTTACTCATGCTTTGCAAAAGCTTTTGGCCATGTCCAGAAAAAGTCATTACCTCCCTGAAGATAATATGCTGCTGTTGGGTAGCTATGGGACAGACATGGGGAAAGGACCAAAAATACCCAACAGGGAGGACAGACTGAAAAGAAAATAAAGAACATCTAACAAGGTTAGAGGGACATCATTGATAGTTATTTTAATTTGGACATTCTACCAAATGAAGGAAGTCATTGAGTTCTCTTGCTTAGTGTAAAACTGTGTAGTCCAAGCTCATGAAAAATGTCTCTTGTCTTCAAGAGCTCATGACTTCATACAGAAATAAGAGAAACATCCTGTCCCTTACACAAGTGCTTCTCACCACACACCTCCTAGTCTTGGGAAAGTGGCTTGCAGACTTCCTGGACTGCTGATGGCTAAAACAATCAGGAGTCAAGCTGCTGATGTGCAAAGTAACCACCCAGGTGCAGAGGGCAGAGCACACCCAGCACCTCAGGCTACAAGCTCGGTGTACAGCAAGATGAGGAAAGAACTCTGGAAGCCAGGTATTGTCTCTTTGTCCTTATCTAAGTGAACTCAGCTGTGATAACTTCCTTGCCAGGAAAGTACAGGACTGGAGCTCACACATAGCCTGAAGGTCTTCAACTCTGCTCATGGGCCATGATGGGCCAAAATGGGCCACAATGGATTCAACTGCACTGATGTAATGGGCACCCAGCCTTAGAAGCTGTCAAAGACTCCTGAACTGTCCTGAACACAACATTACCTCATCCAGTGTGAAGCTCCTCAGCCCTCAGGGGCAGTACCTGGATATTCCCACCTGAACTTGAACTCTCTGTTCTGTGGATTTCCCCCACTACTTTGACAGGGCTTCCCCTACCCCTGACAGATCAAGACAGTGACCACCAGACACTGAAATTGCAACCATCAAGCCTTGTTGCGGGATCCAAAAAACAGTGACTATATATTTTTCTACTTTTATTCCTTTTCTTTCTATTCCCTATTTCTTTCTATCTTCCTCTACCTCACATTTACTGTTAAATAAAAATCCATTGACTTCAGCATATGGTCTCATTTGCACCTCATTTCAGGCAGATGCATCTCTCTAATAATTTTAATATTTGGATCATAACATTATTCATGGAGACAACCTTAGATTTTTACTATCATTTCACAAAATTCCTTTGATAAGAAGAGTAAACAAGCAATAAACACCATTTTCTTATATCTAACCTGCAGCTCAACAATTAAGAAGTAAGAGGATACAACTGCTCAAAGTGATCAGTGTGTCCTGCTCTGTACACTGAAAAAGACCCCCAAAGTATTCTGTAGTGCTCCAGAGTGCATTTAGCAGCAATGGAAAGTTTACCAATGAAAGCAAAAGACACTGATCACTGCTTTACATTCAGTCTCAGTTGTGGTCTCTCCCTGGCTCTTTGGCTGCACTCCAAAGTTTAGGTATAGTAAATATTGATCTCACTGCAAATTTAGGAATGGCAATTTGTAGTCAGATAAGGATTCTAATTTCCCCTTTTTTTTCATTTTTTTTAATGTTTTTAACAGATTTTTTTCCATTACATAAAAAAAAAAAAGGCCTCCTTTAGGGCTTTTCTGTGTTTCCTCTAGAAAATTAAAAAAGCGAATTTTGAGTCAAAATTACCTGTGTTACCCATGGACCTGTTTCATGCCATTTTCATGAGCATTTTTTTCTGATCCCTTGTTTGCCTAATGCAGACACCCTGACAATGTCAAGTGACAGTGTAGACAACCATAAGCGATTTCTAAATTTTGTGACAGTAATTCGTTCCTGTTGTGACAATACAAACCCTGTGGAGAAAGTAGGGAACAGAGAAAGATAGTAAATCTATAATGGTATCATGTAATTTCTATGGGTATATATTTGATCTCTAGTAAACTGTGACAAGCCTTTGACTGAAAAGACAGGTCTTTGTTGCTGTGCTAGGTTTGGTTTAGCAAGCTACAGCTTTCCCAGAGAGCTCAGCGGGACTGCTTAGGGCAGGGCAGCCATTCTGTCCTCCTGTAGTCCTTTTTGGACAGCCCCACACTCTTGCTCTGGCTAGCTATCAGCTCTACAATCCAGTGATAGAAAAGGAGGCAGGGAAGGGTCCCTCCATGAGGGCTTCAGAGAACCTTTAGTGGTTACACCTTCTCCCAGCAATCCCCAAAGGCAGAGAGACCTCCTGGTCCAGGAACAGGGTGATTTTCTCAGATTGCAGGGGCAGTACATGGGCAGAGTTAGGGTATAGGAACCAATAGGGAGAGCCCAAGGGAGTGGCCAGGACTAGGGGCAAGGGAAAGCGGTGAGGAACAATATGGGATAAGAAAAGCAGTGGGTAACAGATCACCACATCTCCCCCTTTCATATTAAATTGAAAAGCAAAGGGCATAATTTTTATACAACAGAAAAAATGGTAAAACAATGCAAAATAGTTAAATTTAAAATGATGAGGCAGCTGGTTGGTGTTGGCTTTAGAGATCAGTGCCAGCTGAGTTCTCACACAGCAGCTGCTTTTGTGGTTTATTGCGTTCTTTCTTCTGCTGGGTCTGCTAGGATGACATCTTTTTGGTTGCTGTTTGTTTTGCTTCTGGTCCATGCAGCGTGGTGAACGGGGGAGGCTACACCGCCACTCCCGCGCCCTGCACCGGTACCACTCAGGACAGGCCAGGTCACACGGTCCCTGGGCCAGGCCAGGCCCACCCCGTGGGTCTGGTCCGGGGCCGGGGCTTTTCCCCGGCGCAGCCACTGCTCCTGCGCTGATACTACTTGGGGCTGGGCCCAGCCTGCGCAGGTCTTTTTCCTGTCATTTGCTAATATGTGGCTCTAGATATCTAGCTTGCTAAATCAGAAGTTTACTGTGGTGGTTTTTTCCCCTTTATCAGGATTTTTACCATTGTGGAGGACTCTTTTCTTTTTATCAATGACTCCAGCTTCTGTATTGTAGCACACCTCTCCAAGTACTTGCATCTTAGTAACAAGAAAACACAACATTAGGCCAAAAACTGGTGTGGCAAAGTGTTGAATACACAGTTCTGTTCTCTATAGCAGAATTCACTCTTTTCAATTGGACATAAATTCTTGTGGTTTTGTGGTGCCCTCATGGTTTCATACCTCTTGACATAAGTGGTACACCTTTTTACTAATACAGCAGCAGGTTACGCTGTGCTCACCCTTTTGTGCCTGAGCCCCTGAGTGCCTTGCAGTCTTTATCAGGGCAGGTTCTCGTGAGAGGCTGTGTGCAAAGGTTCATAATTAGACCTCCAACAAACACCAGTAAAATTGTAAGTGACAGAATAGTGACTGAAATGGGCATAGTGGGTGTTCAAAATAGTAGCAGAATGCTGACATTTTTTTAAGAGGAATATGAGGAAATCAAAGCTTCCCCTGCTCTAGGTCACTGGATTATATTTGTCATTTAATTCAGCTAAGCAGGTTCACACAACTGGGCTGACAGTCACACTTCAATTATGCTTGTTTTTCTGCTAGCTCTGGTGACTTTTGTCACTAGTACAGCAAAAGGAGGTCTTCATTGAAGTCAAGGGCCGCAGCATGTAATGTTTACAGGAATTGGTGATAGCAATCCAGCTACATTTGTGTTCTTCATAAAGTCAACCTTTTTAGAAACAGACAGAAGGCCTATAAGTAAGAGGAGATGTGCTTCAGCTTCAGGAGATGTGCTTCAGATGAAGCTTCAGCTTCAGCTTTCTACATTGCAGTACTTGCTATTTCATTCAGAATGAGGAGGCCTGGCAAAATGACTCAACTAAGTAAAAGACAATGAACCTTTTAACTTGTTAATTTCCTGTGGGGATCAGAGCTTTTTGTCCTGTACATACAAGTGTTTTGGCCAAGGATGTGAGGGGGCAGAACCTTCAGCCTTATAGGCATGTCTAGGTTCTTGTTCTGTATCACCCACATCATCACTGGGGGGCAGAAGTAAGGGATTCTTACTTTCGAGAAGAAGAGGGTATGACTTAGAGTGGAGGAAAAACAGGGCTCATGGGGAATCTGTGGCCATTTTGCTCTTTTCTGGGGGAGAGAGTGGCAAATGGAGCAGTTTGTCCAATATTGCTTTTCATTGTCTGAGATTGGGAGGGAACAACATGCATGTGGAATGTCCGGGGCCATTTTGTTCTTTGTCTCAGGGGGACACATGGCAACAGACCAGATCAGCTAGCATTTTTTGTAAGTAAATCACCCTCTTTTTTACTTTTGTAGTTAATATTGATGCTGTTACTTTGGTTTTTTATCTTACTGCTATTTGCAGTAAACGCTCCTTATCCCACTCTGGATCTCTGCCTTTAGTCTCTACAACTGGACTGGGTGGGGTAGTTAAGTAGCTCCATAGGGCTTAATTTCCAGCTGGGCTTAAACCATGACAACTGGTTACTTTTGTCTCCTAGACTTGATTGGAGATAGTTGCAACTGATTCTCTGCCCGGTTCTTGGCTGCATAAGAAATCTTGCATAGAAATGAGCTTGGTGTATCTGGCTATTAGGCAAAGAAAATATCCTGTGGTTTTAAAGTGCGGCTGTATAGTTGATTAGTTTGCATGTCGGCCAGTTATTTCATTGATGACAATGTATCAGTTTATACCAATCTTTTAGACAAACAGTCTTAGTGTTCTGTAGCTGGATGTCACCTGCAAAGTACAAAGTACAAAGTACAAAGCTTTGGCTAAAGTGCTCTCTGTATTTGTTACAAAGCAGAAAAACTTATGCAACAAGTATGATAACAGAAAGCAAACTGAAGTGACTGCTTTATATGTTGAATATATCTGAGCACCATGAAATATTAAATAATTTAAGAATCATATCCAGAATTAAACAGCTGTGCTACTTCATGAGCATTTAAACATCAATAAATATATTGTATTTACTTTTTTACAATGTTTTGTCCAGCCACATCCACATATTCCTGGAGAGTCTAGTACATAAAAACATCTTACATTTACTAAGGACATTTACAACAAATGTACAAAAAACAATGATGATCTCTTATCTTACAAATACACTGCCTATTCAATATGTCATCAATAAAAGGGTGTTTTATGGAAAGCATTGTAGCAAATACACAGACATCACCAACAAAAGACTCATCCTTAAACATTAATCTAATACAAAGTCTATTTTTTCGGAGATATTAATGTCTTTAAACAAAACTAAACTCTCTTACACAGTACTCCTTCTTTAAGGGACACTTCAAAGTAGGGGACTAACCTGGGCACTGCAGGTAGTTTCCCTGGAGGAAGTCTTTTGTACCTCCAACTGAGTGGAAGAGAAAGAGGAGGAAAATTGCCACTTGTAGGTCCATGTTGGTTTTAACTGTCCTTAAAGCTTCAAAAGATTTGCTTCTAAGACAAGACTAAGTGAGGTAGTTTTATATAAAAGAAATAGTGAGTAAATAAACTCAAATAAACACATTTATTGTTATAAATGTGATCAAAGAGACGATCTGAAAGATTGGTGAGATGAAAGCAGAAATTAAAACTGTTACTTCTGTAGAGAAAGGATCCCTTCAGAGAAAAGATCCCTTCAGAATACAAGAAGCATTAAATTTCATAGATGCTTTCAAGCAGGATTTTTACCTAGCTGCTGAGTAATTGATTTCATCCTAAAATGTTCCTGACACCTGGAAAACACTAAGCAAGCCATGTCAACAGGTCCATCTCTGCGTGAGATGTTTCTCCTCTGAGAGTTCGGGGATTTTCAATTTATGGTTTCAACCCCTTTTTGAAATACTTTCCCAAATAGTCCAGTTTCAATTTTCTAATTGTGCTTTTCATGTACAGACTGGGCTTTTTCATTTTAATGGATTTGAGCTGTAAAGCCAACAAACCAGGCAAATACTGGGGTGACTATTCTCAAAGGGCTTTGGGGACTTATTTTTCCTCATTTAACCTGTTTTTCTTATGCAAGGTTTTAAGTCAGTATTTAGGCATAAATCAAATGCTTGATGAAGCTATCATCACGATATATCACTATCTATGAGTCTATCAGGAACTGACAGGATTTATTGAAAGTGTGACAGAGTAAGTTCAGAGTTACTTGCTGAGTTTTGGTGCCTAAACATGTGGTTATTTTCTGATCTCAGATCTCCAGGAAAAAGAAATCCCTCTGCTAAGGTAAACTGGTAAAAAATGCAGGCTGCTAACAGTTTGAAAACTTTGTTGCTTCAATAGAAACACCAAAAAAATCCTCTCTGGATTAAAACAGCATTGAATATTGGTATTTGATGACATGTAATTAGTACAGTAAATGTATATATCTACATGTACTTTTGTCATAGGGAAGAGAGTGCATCAGATTTGCTTTTTCAGCCTGGTAATTTAGTGCTGTCAAATAGCCAAAAAGACATGCAACAGTATGTTCCATGAAAATTAGTGTTTTAAAGGCTGGGTGAATAGCATGATCAGGTAAGAAGATGGTTATGGGCATGCCTCCTGCTATTTCTTTATACAAACACTTATGACATGTCAGTCTATGTTTATTCATCAGCTAAGAGATAGAATAGGCTTGAAATTCAATTGAAGAGCAAAGTTTCTTTTTTTTCTTCCTAAAACCATTGACTCACTGACTTCAGCTATGTGACCAAACAGATTTGAGGGAGCCATGCATGGGGGAGACGCAAAGTTTTTACCTCCTTTATTATACATCAGAAGTAAAGACATGATGATGATTTCTTAAGAACTGAAGCATGTAAACATCAAATAGGGAATTTCAGACAGAGAGTCAAGTACTTAGGTTAAAAAGCCAATTGTTGTTTCATTGATATTTGGAACTGTATTAGACCAAAAGCAGTTACAGAATGGTTCCTAATTTAAGCTATGAAAATGGTAAATAAAATAGGTCATATCGTTTTCATGCCTTTTCTTAACCTATGTAAGACATGAGATGTTCAGTGCTTATCAGGTTTCTGCACATCCATCAGTTCTCCTACCCCCATGTGTTCTTTGCTGTACTATGTAATTTCAGTCAAACTCAACCGGTCTCAAAGACAATTTTCTCTGAATACAGTGAAAATCACTGATTGGTTAGACAGTAACACCCCTAGCTGAGGATAAGTTGGGTGAAAATCAGCTATTGCATTCTGAATTTCCACCTTACTTTCTGGTTAGCCAGGCAAGACAAATACAGCACTGGCAATTCACCCAGCATGGCAAGACACCTTGGTCATTGGGCTATCAGAAAAGATGGGAGATTGCAAAGGACTGAAACACAATGATAGAATAAGGAATATAAGGGTAAAAGGGTACAAAATAAGTGAAAATTTAATTCACTAATGTTCTTTACTATGTGTCTTGGGTGCAGAAACAAGGGTGTTGAGGGTTTCAACCTTTCAACCATTGAGGTTTTGTTGTTGTCTATTCAAGGACCGCTCACATCACAGCCATTGGTGTGGTATTGGCAGGGAAAAAGCCACGGCCACAACCAGAAAGGGGTCCATTTTGTCTGGCTCACTGAAGCGAAGGGCAGACCCTGGCACTGCATAACCAGCAGGTCCTTTCCCATTTCTGAGCCTTTCCAGGACATTTCTGCAGGACAAGGTGGCGAGGAGAGGCAGCAGGGTCATTCCCAAACCAAATGGTGCTGAAGTGGCAGCTCCAGAACTGCAGTTGGGACCAGCTGGGCAAGGGGAGCTGTTCTTTGGCGACCAGCAAGTCCATTTTCTTCCCACCCACCCCCTCACCATCAGGGTAGTGACGCAAAGCTGCACTGACACCGAGTCCAGTGGGTGGCAGGAGGAGGCAGCAAGTGGCAGCACTGCCCACACACACACACACACACACACACACCACCCCCACCGAGGTTGCTGAAAGGAAGTGGGGCTGATACCGATAAGGACAGTAGGACAGAACAGCACAGCCTTGAAGAAATAGATAAAGGATGTAACTTAGGCAAACAGAAGTCAAGCAAAACACGGGCAGGATGCCAGATCAGCTCTGCTATGACAAAGCAGAAGTTATGCAAAACACTGATATTGCACTTACTCAAAAGTGGGGTCGAGAAGGCAGACTTACTGAAAGGTTTCTTTGCATCAATCTTCACTGACAAGATCATCCCTCAGAAAACTCTAACCCAGGAGACAAGGGTAAAGGAAACTTGGAAGACAGACAGACTCTAACCCAACTCTCCTTGACTCCTGGTCAAGGAGATTCAGGTTAAAATCATCTTGACAAACTTGACATCCATGCACCTTGACAGGATGCATCCTTGAGTGCTGAGAGAGCTGGTGGAAATCACAGAGAGGCTGCTCCCCATCATCTTTGAAAGGTCATAGAGTTTGGGAGAGGTGCCTGAGGACTGGAAGAAAGCAAATGTCACGGGTCTTCAACAAGAACAAGAAGGAGGGCTCAGGGAATGACCAATCATCTCAATTCCTGGAAAGGGGATGGAGCACCTCATTCTAGAGGCCATCACTATCCATGTGGACAGGAAGTGATCAGGAGCAATCAGAATGGATTCACTAAAGGTAAATCACATTCGACCAACCTGATAGCCTTCTACAATGAAACAACTACCTGGATGGATGAGGAGAGAGCAGTGGATGTTGTCTACCTTTAGAAAGGCTTTCAGCACTGTCTCTCACAAAATCCTCATAGACAAATTCGGGGAGTGTGGATTGGATGAGTGGGCAGTGGATGGAGAACTGGATGGACATCAGATTCTAGAGTGTCCAAATCATTGTCACGGGGTCTATTTGGAGGCTTGTCACTTGAGCTGTCCCTCAAGGTTCAGTAATGGGCGCAGTCTTGTTTAACTTATTCGTTATTTATTTCAATGAAGGGGAAGATGCCTTCTCAGCAAGTTCACTGGTGATACAAAGCTGGAAGGAGCGGCCAATCTAAAGTGTATTGTGCAGCCCTTCAGAAGGACCTTGACAGGTTGGAGAAATGGGCAGAGAAGAACTCTCTGAAATTCTACAAAGGCAAATGCAGGGTCCTACAACTAGGGGAGGATAACCACAGGCACCAGTATCACCTGGGGACTGACATGCTGGAGAGCAGAGTAGGACGTGGGGGTCCTGGTGGACAACAAACTGTCTGTGAGCCAGCAATGGGCCCCTGTGCCCAAGAAGGCCAATGGTATCCTGAGGTGCACTAGGAAGAGTATTGCCAGCAGGTCAAGGGAGGTGATCCGGTGATCCTGCCCCTTTAGTCAGCGTAGTAGAAGGGTTGCTCCAGAGGCCACATCTGGAATGATGTGTCCAGTTCAGGGTTCCACAGTACAAGAGACACATGGAGCTCCTGGAGCAGGTCTAAAGGAGGGGTACAAAGATGATTAAGGGACTGGAGCATCTCTCTTATGAGGAAAGCCTGAGAAAGTCGGGCCCGTTCAGCCTCAAGAAGAGACAATTGAGAGGGAATCTCATCAAAGTAAGCACCTGAAGGGAGGATGCCAAGAGGATAAAGCCAGGCTCTGCTTGATGGTGCCAAGCAATCGGACAAGAGACAATGGGCAGAAACTGATGCAGAGGAAGTTGCATCTGAATATGAGGACAAACGTTTTTACTGTGCATGTGACTGTGCACTGGAACAGATTGTGCAGAGAGGGTGTGGAGTCTTCCTCACTGGAGATATTCAAGAATGTGCTGTACGCAATTCCATGCAATGTGCTCTAGGATGACCCAGCTTGAACAGGGACGTTGGAGTAGATGACCCACTGTGGTCCCTTTCAACCTTACCTATTCTGTGATAATATGATTCTGTGAGATGCTTTGCATTATAAATATTTTGTAGACAGCTGGCATTGACAAGGATAACTCTAGAAAATTTTTATTAAAGGAAAATAAAATCCTCCTCTTGTGGTATTCCTTTTATTTAGAATGATCTCCTCCAATTAACCACAGGAATCTTCTTCAACCCTAACATTCTTCAAATTCTTTGAAATTGAACATTTAACTTTGTTTTAAATCACCTATACAGTGATGATGAAAGATAGTGAAGTTTGGTAGAATAATGTATGTTGAATGGGAAGCTCTAGAGCTGTAGAAAGAAAACAATTAACTAGAAGTCTAGAATAAGAAGACTAGTAGATCTGTAACTCAATATAAGAACAAATACTGAAAATGAAGATTAGGAAGTGGATAACAGCAAAAATAGAAAATTTATATAAAATAATCATACAGCAATATTCATATGAAACAGGAGCAAACACTTATTTGAAGGACCACTTATATTTAAGCAAAAATTTTGGTATAAAGTAGATAGCAGGTACAGGTCCCTGAAAAGTCTACACTGTTCATCTTAAACATAAGCCTTTTCTGTAAGCAATTACATGTAAGCAATTGAATGAAAATGTAAGCAATTAAATTAAAACTTTGGTAGAAAAGCAGGGAGGAAACAAGGTATGAATTTTAAAAAGCACTTTAGTAAAGGCTGAATTTCAAGTCTGCTTATAATACCCTGCTGAAGAAAAATACATTTTCTCCATTTCAGAATCATAAACCTTCAGTCACAAGTCATCCTTTTTGTAATGGTTGTTCAGATACTTTCGATGCAAGCATAATAATTTTCTGTGAATATTCAGAATGCTTTTGCAGTGTTCAGCATACAAAAGAACTTGTGCAAAAATGTATTCCCTAAAGGTAAGCACTTTGAATGTTACAGCTATAATTGCTGATTTTGTTATTCAGAGAAAGAATGTTGTAGAAAATTAAGTTATTTTATGTCTGGAACTAAGCAATGAAATAAAATACACCAAAATGTTTCCTAAAATAATATGGGGTGTGCTGGTTTTAAATCCTATCTAGAAAATTAAACCCACTCAAGCTGCTCCCTTCTCCCCCTGCCCCTTCTGAAAATGGAGGAATACTGGGAGAGATTATAAATTGGAATAACAGTTTACTGAAAATCGCAACAATCATAATATTAATGATGAAGAGTGTTGTCTTGGTTTGAAAGACAGGTGTCTGCTAAGGAAGGCAAAAGCCTTCCTTGGAATGGCAGATGCAACCCCCCTTCCTTCTGAGTTGTTATAATTTTGAAATCAAGGGGCTTTCAGGCAAAGATGTGGGAAATAGGAATAACAGTTCTTTATTATGATATATCTATATGCGTATAACAAGTCAAACAAACAACAATAACTCTGGCAGGAAGAGCAAACAATCCCAAACCCAGTCCCAGCCTTCTCAGCTGTCAGGCCCTTTCCCCTCGGGTGCAGTTCCGCTCGCAGCCGGCAGGGGCGCTGGCGGCTCCCGGTGAGCAGGGCAGGTGCGATGGTTCCCCCGCGGCTGCAGGGGACGCTCCGGAGCGAGCTCGGGGAGCACGCGGAAGTGGCGGCCTGGGATCCCAGGGAGGGATGGGACAAAGGTTTCACAAAGCCCTGGGCAGCCGATCCTGGTGTCTGGCCGGACCCTCGGGAACAGCAGGCTGAAATGGCAGGGACGAGCACAAATCCCAGGTGGCAGACAAGATGTATCCAAACTGTGGAGCTGCGGTGGGAACCCCCGGAGGTCTGGGCAGGCAGGGTGAGCACGGCTACAACATAGTGAAGGCTTGAAGCAACAGTGGGAGCAGGGTGGCCACGGCCTGGCTCCCAGCAGGGCAGGGAAGGCAGGCTTGGGATCCCGGGGTTTCTCTGGCAGAAGGAAAAGTAGCCAACAAAACAGCCTCCCTCTCCATCCAAACACCAGGGACCAACTGATCGCACACCCAGGTGAAACAAAAGAGTAGCCAGATGCACCCTTGCCCGAGTGGCTAGGTCTTTTGTTTTTCTTAAGTACCCAGCAATTTGTCCCCCTAGCAACACGTATGGGGAAAATTCCTTTAACAGGAAAAAAAATACCAGGAGAGCTCCTAAAACCCCAACAAGTGTACAAAAGAGAGAGAGTGTTTTACTCACAAAAAAGCATCATCACCAGACAAACAAAAATGCGGCAGGACTAGCTCCACCAGGCTGACCTGGTGCCTTCTTCCTGAAGAGAGCCAAAAAAGGCAAACTTTTTGTTTCCAGCCCCAGCTTTTTCCTGATGAAACCACACAGCCCTCCTCCTTCCTATGATGTGAGTGTTATTGAAAAAAACAGCACTAAAAGCTCCACCCCTTTGTCTCTCTATGCAGGAAACAGGGGTACAAAATCAGGTAGGATATATATAAAATTATAAAAGACAGTGATTGAAATTTTAAAAATATAGGCTGCAGGATATTGTAAATGGCTTTGTGAACTGCTGTGGCTATGGCTTCTAGTGGCAAATTTCAGAGTTTGAATTCCTTCAGGTTTCAGTTTGGTCAGAAATACTTCTTCATTTAGAGCTGAAGCACATCTTTTTCTCTCTAAATATTAAGCAGCTAGGTTTGCAGTACAGTATAAGAGATGCAACAAGCAGGACTGATATCCCTGAAATCCTCATTTATGAGCCAAACCGCTTTCAGAGCCCTGACACACAATCACTTAAGAAACAATGTGGTGGATGCTCTTGTTCTCTGAGTGTGTAGAGGTAGATGTTGCAATACTGACGAGGTCACATGCACATTGGCTGCATGGGCCCTATGTCTCCATTAACGTAAATTGAGATGGTTTGCTTAAATCAAACCTTAAACTGGATGATTTTGTCCTGGAGTGAATTTGGACAGAGAAATGGAAACTTCTTGTTGTCTTACTCCAGCTGAACAGAAAAGATTTCTGCTACAATTACTCTATGTAGGTTCACTGGCCCTTCGCATGAAAGCAATGAATCTCATACTTCCTTTTTGGTAGATCCTCCTTTCTGAGACTTGCACTCCTTCAATTCACGTGCTCGTGCTGCCAGAGCAGAAGTGGGTTGTCCACCCCATTTCCTCATGTCTTCCCCACTGTCACACAGGAAATCCCACAGCTCACTTCGTGGGATGTACCTTCTCTCTGGGGAACGTCCGCGGAGAAGGCACTCTTTAGTCTCCTGGTGATTCTTCTTAATTTCATCTTCCATTTTCTGCATACGTGTTTCCACAGCTGTGATTCTTGCATGTGTTGGCCATACACAGAGTCTGCATATGCTCGGAGCTTCACTGCCATATCCTTCACAGTCTCATTTGCACCGTAGTCCGGTTTCATTATAGCTAAAACAGAAGCATATTCTTGTGGCCCAAGGTGTATGAGTTTTTGCCACATGAATGGATTAACTCTGACCCGGTCTGGACTCCTCAATCCTGGGTCATTTGCGAAGACAACCTCTACCACCCCTAGTTCTCTCAGGCGTTGGATCCCTTGCTCTATGGTCTTCCATGGGGTTTGCTGCATGTAGAGATCATCTCCACACATATATCTTTCAGTCACGCCTGTCAAAACTCATCTCCAGACACTGGTGGAGTCAGCCTCCCTTTTCATTGTTGGTCAATCACTGGATCATGTGACAGGGATCCCAAATGCCTCGCTTCAGCACCATCCAGCATCACATCATCACCTGCCGCATCCCAAATACGGACCATCCAACTTATTATGGATTCATCGGACCGTTGGGTGTAATCCTTTCTTAGGCTGTGAAGGTCCTTTATGGACATGGACTCAATAATGGTTTCTGTGCCTGAGTCCGTTGGTGGTTTTGAGGTTCCTTCCCCTGCATCTTTTGAGGTCCCTTCCCCTGCATCATCATCATCTTTCATTGGGCGATCAGTTTTGGTTGTGTGCTTTTTCCTCGTGACAGGAGCCACTGTCAGTGGCTTAGACTCTCCATCTGGTTTGGGCTTGCTGTCTGGTTTATCTGCAGCCTGAGTGACTGGGGTATCTGCAGGCTTTGCTGATTGATCTTCCTGCCTCTCTACCCTTACCTGCTGCAGTGTGCGATAGGCATATACCAAAGCCCAACATATTGCAAGGAGCTTGTTCTCATTAGAATTGTCATTGTATTTCTCTTTCAGATATTTTCCCACCTCAGCTGGTTTCTGAACTTGTTCAGGGGAAAAATTGCAAACCATTGGGTCAGAGAATTTCTTCAGGATTTGGCCTATATCCTCCCATTCCCCACACCACTCAGGATGTTCCACCTCTGGGTCAGTTGTCTTGGCAGTCGTCTGGGAAATCTGAGCTCTTATTCTAGACAAGCTGCGAACCACATAGAGGAAGCTTACCAGATAAAATACCAGAAATACCAGGAAGGTGGTCTCTAACATCCAGGAGAAACTGAACATTCTCAAAAGATAACCTATCAAATTTAAAGGGAAGGGAAACCACGACTCCTCCGCCTCTAACAATCTGGGTGCAGTTACTAATGAATTCCCAAAACAGGCTACCGAAGCTAGGACTGGGGTTAGGAGGGAGAAACCACTTATCATACACACCTTGAACAGCTGCCTGTACCTATGTCAACTTCTTATAAATCATTATCACCGAGCACAGCAAAATAGAAATCTGAATTCGTGTCCCTGCTCTGCAAAAATTCCTTATCAAGGATAAGATCGGACCAAGTTGTGGATAGGCAAATAAGCCTAGGGACCAGAAAGGCGCTAGTACCTTAAACAAGCCTACGGACCAGAAATACATGAATATATCAAGCCAGAGAAACATTATGAGCTCAACCAACATGATGACTATTTTAACGCAGCACAGAATAAGTAAATTCAAACCAAAATGTAATTAGCACAGGTTTTTCACTTTCCTTCGAGCCACGCAGTTGGGCGCCACTAAATTTGTTCCAGTTTGGCCAAATTTAGAAATATATCCTCTGAGAGAAGGCACAACCCCTCCCCCACCAGGTTCGGGAAAAAAAATATTTTCCTCAAAGGAAAGTGAAGAAGATAAAACTATTTATTTAACAAGCACACGGGAAAGGAAAATAATGGTAAATGGTAACATCTTTCGATGTGGAGGTAAAACCTGGGAAAGCGTTAAGAGTCCTCCCTTTGGTCTCCTCGGCGCTGGGGCTTGGCCCAGGGCCAGGCCCTCTGTGCCCAGTGGAAAGTCTTCCCGATGTGCTCTGAGGTTGAAAGCAGTCCAGTAGAAAAGGGAGAAAATCCAAAATTCCAGAGAAGAAAAAGCAAAGTCCAACTCTCAGTCTCTCTCTCCAGAGAACAAGAAACTGGAAAAACTGGCCAAAAGCTGACTGGAAAGCCGCAAGCCGGGTGCTTCCTCGCTCCCCTCCTGCAGCTGGGGAAAAACAAACCTGCTATCTTTATGTGACCTTGAACAAGCTGCAAACTGCTTTGAGAAAGCTTTGCTCAGTTTTTTCCTTCCCCTCTCAGGCTCAGTTTAGAGGCATAGAAAGGCACAAAAATTAATTTCTGGGCATAGGCAGCAATATGGGATACACATCATAAGGTCACCCCAAGACATGCTCAAACAACAAGATTCCAGGAGGAAATCTTGCCTGTTATATAATCATTCAATCTTAATAAACTAAAAAAAATCTTGGAGCTAAGACTTCAAGATGAGGTAGGTAAAAATCCCATGTGTGTTTAGGATGAATATGCTGTGTGGTTGCAAATTTTAGGACTTTGTGAGTCTTGGATTTTTAAAAGAAACCCACTTCACTGTTCCTATTATTAACAATAGTTAATGATAATAATTTGAAGTTACAGGAAGAAATGGAGACATGTATTTATAGCATATGAGACAGGTTTGAACCCATGCTCTCTCACAGACCCATAATGATTTAGGTTTAGTTTCTTTATGGGTGTAAAATTCAACTTTAGAGACACTTTGAGGATTGGCCTCACTGTCAGCTGATAACAAAAACATCAGATTTGAAACCCAGATGCAAGTCACAGTAAGAAGTTTTCATAGCTCTTCTTATGTTAGATATCTACTCTTTCTTGTGTTTTTCACTTGTCCAGTAAGTATATGCTGGAAAATTACAAGAGAAAAAGGAAGTGTCTGCTATTACATCTTTGTGTGCCTTTGCGTGCAGCTCTGATCTGTCCATGTTCACACATTATTATTAATGATTTCTGTTTGAATCTATTTCTCTAGCATCCAAACTGGGCTGAAGAGAAGGGCACTGTTCCAACCCTGCCAACTTTTCAAAAAAATAAAATTACCAAGTGATTCATGATAGAATTATCACTAAATGTCAACAGAGCAAGCAAGAGTTTGGGTCATGTAAAAAGAAATTTTAAAATGTCTCTTCAGATATTTTGGGTATTTTGCCAGGAAATTTCATCCTGTAATGTATAAATGCTGATAAAGTTAATGTTCGTGAAGTTATCAAAGGAAATTGAAAAGACCATTTTGATGGTTCTTTTAAACGATACAAACTGCTCAGTTTTTGTGGAGTAAAATGTATGTTCCCTGAGGCAATGAGGAATGAGTAGTTAAGAAGAAAATACACATTTTTTTCATTAAAGAAGAAAAATCATTCATGAGTAATTATAAAAGACATTATGGATCTCTGAATTCAGAATAGCCCCTTTTTATTATAGCCAGGGGAAAAAAAAGAGACAAAAACATGAAAGCCATCAGTTTTAAAAAAAGTCTTTTTTCTTTTACCAGTAAGTACTCATTTTTCTCCCTGCTTTATATGGACTCTGTTTTCATACTTGTGTAACTTAAGTCCTCGTATCAATGGCTTAAACTGATTAATGCTAGATCTTGCACTTGCAATCAAATTGAAGTGAAACACTCAGTTCCAAGTTACAGAATAAACATAACATGGCTACATTTTTCCTTTCACATTCTTTTCTGAGTAATATCCACCAAAAGTCTAATGTTTAATCTTTTGTTTGAATACAGTTTGCTATTCTAAAAAGCTGTATTTTCATCTGGCAGTTACATCAGCAGATGCAAAGCTGAACCAAATTTAAAATTACATGAAATATTCTACTGTCTTAATTTGATTTTATTTGATTTGGCCATCTTTGAAAACTAACCAACAGGTGCTTGAAATCAAAACAAAACCAAAAACTAACGATGACCCTTCCCATCTTATAGAATGGCTTGGGTTGGAAGGGGCCTTAAAGATCATCTGGTGCCAACCACTCCCTGTCACAAGCTGGGACACCTTTCACTTGACAAGGTTGCCCAAAGCCTGTGCAAGCTGGCCTTAAACCCTTCCAGGGATGCGGCATCCACAACACCTCTGAGGAACCTGTTCCGGTGCCTCACCATTCTTACAGTAAATATCTAAACCTACTCTCTTTCTGTTTTAATCTCTTTTCCCTTGTCCAGTAGCTGCATGACCTTGTGTACTAGTTTGAAAACAAACCAGGCACCAAGTCAGAATTTAATGGGGAAATTAAAGAAAAGGAAAAAAAATAAAAGAAAACACTGGTTCAAACTGACAGGGTCAGGATACAACCTGACACCCTGTTAGTCAGGGTGGTGGTAGCAGTCTGGTAGAATGGTGGCTGCAGTCCTCCTGAAGTGGTGATCCTATAGAAAGGGTCTGCTCTTCCTCAGAAGGTCCAGTGGTGGCTATATAGCTCCTGTCCTCTGGAAATCCAGTGGAAAGGTTGTCTCTGGTGTTCAGAATCTCAGATTATATCCAGGATGGAATGCTTGGTTCCTCCCTCTGGGTGGAGCATCTCACAATAGGGTAATGAGTCATGAGGCCAAGTGTTGATTAGGCTCATAACAGAAGATAGTCCGGAGGGAGTTATCTCTGAGTCATGGGGCAGGACAATGATGGGCCATTAACAGCAAGATAGTCCAGGGGCAGGAGGCAAGGAAACACTGCCCCACCCGGTTTCAACAGCTCATGAGGATGGTAATAGAATACACTGCAACTCAGGACACCTTGTAAATTGTCTCCAGCTTTCTTGAAGGCTTCCTTGAAGTACTGGAAAGCCACAATTAGGTCAGCCGCAAAGCCTTCTCTTCTCCAGGCTGAACAATCCCAATGCTCTCAGCACTGTCTTCATATGAGAGAGGTGCTCCATCCCTCTATTCATCTTGATGGGCCTCCTGTGCTCCAACAGATCCATGTCCTTCCTGTACTGAGGCCCCCAGGGCTGGATACAGCAGTGCAGGTGGGGTCTCTCAAGAGCAGAGTAGAGCAGCAGAATCACTTCCTTTAACCTGTTTGCCACACTGCTTTGGATGCAGCCAAGGATGCGATTAGCTTTTCAGGCTGCAAGTGCACATTGCCAGCTCATGCTGAGGTTCCCATACACCAACACCCTCAACACGAGCCCTAGGCAGGGCTGCTCATGATCTGTTAATCCCCAGCCTGTATGAATATCAGGTACGGGGTTGGCTTGCTGCTTACTTGGTATGATAGACAATCACTACAAGAACTGAGGTGCTGGAGCATGTCCAGAGAAGGGGAATGGAGCTGGGGAAGGGTCTAGAGTCTTATGAGGATTGGCTGATGGAGCTGGGCTTTATGGTTTAGCCTTGAGAAAAGGAGGCTCAGGAGAATGTTATCACTCTCTACATCCAGCTGAAAGGAGATTGTAGCGGTGTGGGGATCAATTTCTTCTCCCAGGTAACAAGTATAAATCAAATCAGACTACTGTACTCATATATACCTTGATCTATCACACACCAACTTTTAACTGAACAGTTAAAAACTACACTTAGAATGATGGGTGTTGGGGCCTTTAATCATTTGAGATACAAACCCAGCAGAAGTCACTTGGCTGATTAACACTAGATGGTCTGCTAAACAACCTGGTTCTGCCTGAACAAAATCCCTGAGTACTGTAGAAGGACATACAGTTGCTATGGTGCACATTAATGACTCTGAAAAAGTATGGCTTAGGAAAAGGCAAACAAGATTCCTTTTTCTCAAGGACCTTGGTGGAGAACACAAAACGATGGGGAAATCCAGTGTGCACCTCGAGGAGGTTTAACCTTCGGTGAAAATAATCTGTGGACTCAATTGTATATTGCCATTGCTGTGTGATGTCATAGTTCTATGCCAGAAGTACCAAAGCAAGAGTCACACAAACAAATGGAGGAAGAACCTTGTAAGGAATGGGACAAATGCAGCAATAACCTAACACACCATCTCCCCCATTCTGAATGACCATCAAAACGTGTGGAAACCAGCTCAAGGACTAAATTAACTGAATGGACATTTGAATGGATATTTGAATGGGGGTGATCCATGAAGGAAATTATCTGTAAATATGTCAAAAGGTAGGGAAGAGAATGGTGGTGTCTTATGAAAATAGATTAAATAATGTAGTACCTGAGCACAATATAAATGACATGGAATAAGGTATAAATCATAATAGCATGGAGTTAATTTTCTTCACAGCATCTCATGTGGTGCTGTGGCTTATCTGACAGAAACTGTGTTGATATTCACTGATGTTTTAGTTATTGCTAAACAGTACTTGCACAGCATCATGACCATCTCTATTTACCTCTTTGTCCTCTCAGCGAGAAGACTGGCTGGAAGAGGACACAGCCAAGACAGCTGAACTGCCTTAATCAGAGAGCTATGCCATGCCCTAGAAAGTCACGTTCAGCAATAAAGAATGGAGAGGGGTGGAAATTCTTTGAAAGTCTCTTTTGCTTGGGTAATGGCTGGGCACTGATATTCTGGTGGTGAGAGACTGGGTTTTTGCAACATTTGAAAGCGGTTTTCCTCTTTTTTCTCTTATTTAAGTGGCTTTACCCCAACCCACAAGTAGTCTCATTTTTGCCCTTTGGACTCTCTCCACATGCCACTAGGGGCAGAGTTAACTGAGTGTGCAGCTGTGTGGTCCTCAAGCAGCTTGCAGCTGAAGGCACGCACCTGAAGGAAGACTTGGACTTGACTCATTTTAGAAAAGGATTTATGTTGAAAACTTATATTCTATGGAGAAAGCTTGCATGCTGTGCATAGCCATGTATACACTGCTTAATACCTAATAGGTGTTCACTGGAGAAGGTATGGAATATTGGGTTCAGTCACCTAAGGAGAGGAATTTTCAGCAATGAGATTTTTAAATTATTCTCTTTCCTTCTAGTCCAACAAAACCCTAAACTTTTTATAAAAATTAAATTTTTAGAGAGTTATTTATTGTTAGAGTTATAACAAATCAGGCTCAAATCTTTGCCTTGACAGAAGGACTAAAATTTAAGTTCTGGACATATTTTTTTGTTAGGGCTGCAGAGTTAACATGTGGTGAGTTAGATGACAGTAATAATGGTGGAAACATCTTCACTTATGAAATGCCTTTTCCTTTACACTCATGGGAATAATTCCAATTCAACTATAAAAATATTTTAATTGCCAAAATAACAACAACAGAAGATATTGGTTAAGCACTAAGCCAAAAAGTCCATTATTTACAAAGCACTTTTTTTCAGAGGAAATTGCTCCAAAGAACTCTGTAATGAAGAAGTTGTCTTTAATGGACGAAATAATGCCAAAATTATAGGAAAATAATAATTTGTAGTTTGAGAAGCTAAAATTACACAGGAAATTGTATAATAAAGAAATTATTAAATCATAAAATCATATTACTCTCTAAGGCAAATTAACACACACAGACACATACATATATGTTCATTTATACAAATTCAATTAAGACTGAAAATTTTCATGAAGATATGCTGAGCTTGCAGCACCAGGGATCATTTAAACCAACTTTTCCACTGAACACAGGTACAGATCAGCCTGCTGGTATATATAGGTTAGCTAAATTAAAGTCAATAGCTGCATGACTAGCTGGCTCATTCTCTACATACACTGAAGCCAATAGACAGCACCTGAGCACCCAATAAACAGTATTTGGGCCTATCTCAAATAAACAGCTATTTGTTGTATGCTGTGTAGCAACTGGAGGCAAGTTCAGAATCTGTGGGGTTTTCATCTTAAGAGATAGACAGACACTTAAGAATGATTCCTGTAAATGTTCTTTCAGGCTCTGATAGCCCTTTTCCAGAGCTGCAAAGGGAAAAAAAACCCACCCTCTTCTGTAAAAAAGAGAAGCTGCTTATTCTTTTATGAGACTCCCATTTGAAGCAGTTCCCACTTGAAGTTGCAGCATAAATAAGAATAGAAACAGCAAAGTTCTTCACCTTCAAATTTAAAGCTGGAAAATAACAGAGAGATTATCTTTCAGAGACACTTCACTTGTGGGTTTTAAATATAACACACACAAAATTTGATTTTTAAAGATTAGCTAGTGCAGAGATTCTATTTGAATATGCTGATTATAAAAAACTCGTGAGGTAAAAATATTCAATTTTATTGTGAAGAATGTGCACAGTTTAATCTCACTGACATACTGCAATTATGATCTTCATAATTTAATAATTTAATATTTGTATTATGTTTTAAATATAACACTGTCACTTATTGTACTACACACAGCAAGTGGGCTGGGTCTCTGTGAAGTGGATAAAAGAGTCCTAGTAACAGTCTAGAAACAGAAGACTGGGGAACTGTAACAGCTACTGTGTAAAAAGAGAATAAAGAACCTGTACTATTTCATTTTGTAGCTTCAGAAAGACTTTAATGGAAAATAAGATACTGGAGCAAATAAGAGCCAGAAGCCTGACTGTTTGAAAATCTCCAGAGCTGTGGAGGGAGGAGAGGACCATTCCTGTACAGGAGATGCTACAGAAAAGAAATGCCACTTTGAAAAACAATGCCGTTTGAAAGAATATCTTCCAAATTTCAAATATAATGAAGTATAATATTTTTCATGGAAAATGACTTCATAAACACAGAGATTTTGGTAGGAAAACTGGAATGAAAAATTTTTCTGGGAAAGTTAGTCTTGAATTTGAATTGACATGAACCTTTCAGAGATGCTAGTGGTGGCCAAACACCTGAACTCTGTCTCATCCTTTCCATGAGCAGCTGTTGAGATCAGTGGACAGAAAACGACATTTAGTCAGATTTATTATTTTTTCCCATCTCCAGCTAGCACAGCTGCAGACCATTACTGTGTTCCCAGTAGCAGGAGTAGGTGCAGAAAAGAATGGCCTTTCCTCTCCATAATGACTTTTTTTTTAAGTAGCATGTATCCAGAACACTGGGGGGAAGGTATTTCCAGTTTATGAGACCTACACCATCTGTGAGTATCAGACACATCTGGAAGGTGATACAGATGCAGGAGCATCTCTGAGATACTGAAGGTGAATGATTTTGGTGCAACAACAGAATGTAAGAAAAGGTGTGGTGGTCTGACCCACAATCTGGTCTCTATAACAATATGACTAGCAAGCACCGCTCCCCTTGCCCAAAAAATCTAATGACATTATTTTAATATTTTTTCTTCCATCACCCTAAAATCCAAGCACTTTCTCTCACAGCATGTGGAAGTTAGATTAAGAAGAGGCCTGTGCATTTTTAGACCAAGGAAATTTAGATATAAGACATCAAATTCTCGCATTAGCTAAAATAATCAATACCATCTCTAACTGTGAGTTTAAATCATATTCCATCACGGATTCACATGGCCAGTGGGAGTCTAATCCTTTGAAACTGGAAAGAGCTCTGATCAACTAGCTCTTCAAAACCAAAACAAACCAGAAAATATGCTGTAGCCAGTCAAGAATGTGTATCTCTCTGATTATTTAATTGTGATGAATAATGAGAGGGAGGTTGTCTGGGTTTTCTTTCTGTTCTACCTTTAGCAGAATATTTTTTTTCTTACCTGAGAGCCTTTGAAGGAGCTTAAGCTTTATAACATCATTTTTCTCTGTTGAAAAGACTTGATGCCTTCCTCGCTGACCCCTGTACTCACCACACAATACTTGCTTAGAAGCTTTGATTCAGGTTGAACAAAGCAAAGGGACATCTTACTCTTAACTGACCTAGGTGTGATATTTCCAGCCCATTCATCTATAAAAAGTGAAAAAAAAGGCATTGCTTAGAATGAAAGATACATATTATCACCTCTTACTTAAGTATTGCTCACTTATTTATCAGTCTTCTCTTCTACACATTTTTTCATTTCACCTTTTCTTCTCATTCTATTTTTTTGACATGAGTATGGTGCTTTTTCAAATTATATGTAGTTTATTTATTGTGCTGAAAATACATACAGCAGAACTCTTGTGTAATATAATATGATTGCTCAAAAGCAGACAACTGGCATATCAGCATATACAAGCATATCAGATAGTTTCTCAGATAGTATCTGGTGTTATAAGAGTACTGTATAATAAGAAGAAATTAGAAAAATAATAAGAATAAAAAGAAAAATGTGCCAATAGAAGCTGTTTCCTTTTGGATGTATATTTAAGGAATCATTATCGAAGTGACTGGAGTTATTTGACAATTTATCCAGGTCTGTGTGAGAACTGAATGTGCCAGTACTTTGATTTAATTAAGCTTTTGCTTCTAAAGTCAAAATGGACTACATTTCTTTCTTGCTGTATTTCATTTTACTCTGTGACAGGCAATAAATCTGTCATTGTGTGTGTGGAATATGGAAAGCTCCAATGAGAACCAGACAAAACCAGACATAACTCTATCGATCCGGTGCAAAATTGGAGCCTGGTTTTGGAATGTAGCCTATGCAAGAAAGGAGAATCACATGGATTTCAGAATAACAGAAGTCCATTTCATCTCATTCCTCACCTACTAATTTTGTTGATGGTGGCGTATCTCAACTGAATCTTGCAGAGTTATACTAATCTAAGCCAGTAGGAAATTTGTACCAGTGATTTTAAGAGCCTCCTTACTCATGTCAGCAAGAGAATTAGCTTTGCAAGTCTATCCAGAGATTTATTATAACCAATCAAATTAATATCTTAAGGAAGTTTTTCCTTTAAAGAGAATAACTAGAGGAACCTGCATTCAAATTTTGGGGAATAATATTCTCAAAAATGGTCATATTGGTCATATGGCTCAAATTCTATTAAACTCCTTCTGATATCTGTGTATTCAGAATATTTTTTTTTTTCTGTGCTGGAGTTCAGTGTTTAAAGGTACAACTCTTTACAGATGATACTTAGAGAAGTCAAGTTTTGAAAGTATAGTGAAGTCCCAGGTCTGGCTGTGTAGCAGCTGAAGACAGCAGAGAGGCTCTAGGACCTTGGAGATTATGGTGCATCTTCCGCTTTCACTCACATCAGGAAGCTGGTCCCTTTACAACATTTGTGCACACCCTGCCATTTGTGTCATCACAGTTCACAAAATAGTATTCAAAGGTTTGAAATTATTAATAATCTGCCTGGAGCATATATTTACCACAACCTTAAACATCACAGGGATTTAAGAGTATGTTCACTTGTCAGTTATGCTGATCTAAACCCAGAATCATTTCTGTAAAGTCTGTGAAATTAACCCAAAAGTATGTATGTGACAGAAGAATATTTCCTATGATATCTAGTCTGTTAAATACTATCCCCCCCAGCTTGGAATTGTTCAGGATAAATTTCAATGGCACATGAAAGTATTCAGCATTAAGTTTGCACAGTTTAATCACATTCTATCTGTAAGAAATTTTTCCAAAACTTTGCAATGTTTGGAAACCTCAGGCTGGCACAATGGTCTGTTTTCAGAATTTATGGTCTTCATTATCTAGAGAATCTCTGATTTACACCTGTTCTGAATCAATCCCTTTATGTTTAAGATCACAATTTTTCAAAACCCACATAGCTACCACAGCTGGATGAACAAAACAAAGATGTTGTAGGAGAGTTTAAAGGTACACAATTAAATTCGGCTCTGGTACACAAGGCCTGATGTAGCCCTAGCCACCCCTCATTTCACGTTTTTCCCTTCTATATGTGTTGTTGATAGTGTGAGCAATTATTTTGGTTATGCGATAGGAAATAGTTCTTCAGAAGTAATTTTTAAATTTACTTCCTCTCTTCCTTGGGGAAAACAGTGATTTTTAGACGTGTTTCAAAACCCACCTTTGGACAGGAAATTAGGACTGGATAAGAAGAATAAAGGTTCTGATTAAGCTAATTTCGCTTTTTAGCACCTCTTGCTGATTGGTGTTATGATGGGTGTTATGGTGAGTGATAAAAGTGACACATTTATCACGTTTACTTTAACTGGATGAAAGAAGATGAAGGCTTTAAATGCCTTCATAAGTAAATAACATTGTGTTTATCCAGGTTCTGTTAGAAATCTCTATACTACTATAGAGAAATAGTACCTAAGTCCAGCAAAAGATGCTACCTTTGAAGGTTATGGAATGAAATGTGAACAACAAGCCTATATTTTTTTCTCTGTCACACAGAATTTTTCAATTATAACAAACTGGTTTGCAATGAATAAGAAAAGCTTGGAGGGGGATCAGATTTAAGTTCAAGTCAAAAAGCTGCTGTATTTAAAACATTTTTGAAAATCCAAAAAAGATTACATCTATCATGACTGGTAGATATCTGCTGGCTGAATTACTAGTGTCCTTTCATTAGCATGTCATCTTCTCCATTGAACTCCAGAATATTTTGGTTTCAAATGGTTACCTGAAAAAGTAAAAATATAGGCCTAGCAGCTATCAGAACAGTGAGGGGCTACTGTTCAATTAAAGGATGGAATTAAATAACTCACACAGTAATGTTGAAATTCAGCAGCCTTTGGCTATCAATTGTGCCTTTTAATACAAAATACGTAACATAATGTTAAGCATACAGTGCAGGCCTGGATATTTGCCTGGAGACATCTAATGCTGCATGCTGCAATTGCAAAATGCAGTATGCTCTTGTGTTAGGAGAAAGCACCAGTGAAACTGCCAAACAAAAGTGAAAATCAAACAGAATTTTTTTCCAGTTCTCTGTCTGTTAAGATCTTCTGGGCTCAAAATCATTGTGATATTTTAATTATTCATGGAATATATTAAAAAAACACTCAGAGTTGGAAATCAGTGTACCAGAAATTTAAGACTTACTTACTTCAATATGAATACTGATACTATACTTGCCTGACAAAAAATTTCACTATCTGAGTGAAATTCAGATTTTATATATAAAAGTCTCATTATCTTTCATAGTGAAATAGGAGTAATGTTGCCATCCAAGTATAGGTGCATTTTTTTGAGCTAGAATATGGTGAAGATGTAGCTGGTGCTAGGAAAACTGCTTTAAAACAGTATCCAAGGGATAAGGACAAAATATCCAAATCATGAATACTACACTTTACACAAAATTTTTATTCAGAAACACAGAGAGGAAAAAGAAATAAGAAAAAAACCTCTTTTTTCTGACTATCTAAAATCTAAAGTGTGATCATCTGTCCACATGCTTCTGGTGACGTACATGCAGAAAAGCACGTAGGCATATTCTTTATAGAGGATCTTCTGTGCATAATCTATAAATCTATAAGTTATAACATATATACGTTATAAATCTATAAATTATAAGTCTATAATCTATAAATCTCTACTTGTATATTTGGTATATTTCAACAGAAGAAGCCTTGCAAAGAAAATCCATTAAAAAGGACTGTGTAAAAGCAATTTTTAAAAAGTATTCTTCAGAGAGGAGGGAAAAATGAGAAAAAGCAAAGGCCAGGGAATGAAAGATTATGTTTTACCACTGTTGAAATAAATACCAATATAGGACCCCACCTCACAAGAGGTTAAAAAAATCATGTTGCCAGTTAGCAGACTGTTTAGCTAGGAAATATGTACAAAATATGCTTCCTCAATTTTGTAGCTCATAGTAATATATAATGATAGTGATAAAATTAATGAGACAACAATCAAATGTGTAACTCTCATGCAGAATACTTAGTACAAAGTTTGCAACACCATGTCTTAAACTCTATGTATATTCTTATTAGATTGCTATATCCTAGCAATCTACTAAAATGAAACATATTTGTCTGCATTTACCTTGGCTGATACTGACTGACATAAATGTTATATGAGTACTCATCAATGATTAAATGAACATCACAGTGTCTTTACACCCTCTTTTTACTAGGTCTGTATGCCAGTTCACATTGATATATTTGTCTATTTCCTAATGAAAGTAGCAGAATTTGATCTGTCCTTACTAGTAATGGCTTTTGGCATGCTGAAAATTCAGCAAAATATTATATTCTTTTGTAATTATGTTCATTGAATCATAGCATTTTAAGGGGGAACAATTCAGAAGCCTAGTCTGGTTGCTGGAATAGTGTGTTGCAATGGACAAATGACAAACCTGCATGTGATAACAGGAAGGTGAGACCAAGCCAACCACCTCCACGTTACTGTGGACAGCTGGAGCTCATGGGACAAGCTCATGTTGACTAGTTTTCTGAATCCCAGAGGGAACAGACACATGATGGTACAGCTGAGTGAAGAGGAAAGCTTGGTGCAGGGTTGCAGATCTCAGATAGAGTGGTTGGAAAGTTGTTGTAGCTGCACCAGAGAATGATGGTCTTGCCTGCAAAGGTTTGTGATGCTGTGAACGTAGTGGAAAGCCATGGGGCATTCAGTTGTACCCCATGCGGTGCTATTTTCTATAGTTAATCTTTGTGTGTCTTTCTCTTCTCCCATGCAAAAGCACACAGAAAATTCAGATGCCATGCTGACTAACATCTTTTCAGTCTTTTGGGAAAAAGATGTGCTTTTAAAGCCTGTGATTTTTTTCTTTCCCTTCTTTTAACTCTTATTCTTAGTTGGGACCCTTGATTTATGATCCTGTGGATTTATAAGCAGGGCACAGCACACCTTCACTTCACTTATATTTTGCCCCTAGTTTGTCTTGGAACAAAATCCAAGGGGAAAAAAAAAGAGAGAAAATCCACCTCGATTTCTAGCATCCCAGTACTGAAATGTGCTTATCCTATTTGGAACCTTTCTTTCTTTTTGCTGTTAAAGACAATAAAAAATATATTTGCTGTTGTATGCAGCTACCTAACACCATTATTATTCTTATTCTCTTAAAACTCTCTTTTTTTTTTTTTTTTTAACTACCATTACTTGTTATGAGCATTTTGCAATAGTTATATTATTTAGGAAATGGTGGCAATATTGTGTCAATTTGTTAAAATAATTGCTGAAAATAGCCCATCCACCACTGTTTGCAAATAATCCCTGTTAAAGTACCTTTTTTGATCCTTTGCTGCGTTCATTCCCCTGGGAATTCCTACAGCTATAGCTATCCTGAAGGCAAGAATCTGCTGCCTGTAGTGAAGAGATGGCAGTTATTTTCTGAGCTGTTGTTGTTCCCGTAAGAGGCCAACTCACCAACGCTATGGTTTGTTAGTCACTTAAATATCTAGCTCTTCCAAACCAGACTCAGATAAATACAAAATAGGCATTCCCTGCAAGCTGAGTTCAGCTTTTGAGGAGTAAACAAACATTTCATTAAAATGGTCTCACTAAAGACGGGCAGAGAGATCTGAACTGAGCTGTCACCTTGTATTAGTCACACTCATAAATTCTGCCATGTTACAGTGCTCACTTGCAGTATCCCAGAGAGCTTGGAAGAGGCAATTCCCTCTCTTTGTTTTGGAGTTTTGTCTGGGGGGAGATTATCATCTTTCTTGCAATGTCCAGTATGTTTGCCTCAGTAATGCCACGCTCACTTTGTGAACATGTACTCAGACACTGACCCTGACAGCAATAATTTCCATTAGGCTAGTGGAAATATATATTCTCCTTAGGAAGACTGCTATTTGTGCATCAGCTCCTCTCAGGTCTGAGTCACAGGACTTCTGATGTTGATGGTTTTCTGGTCTTTTGGATTTTTTTCCTTCAATAGCAGTGACAGTGAATTCAGTCCTCACATTCTCTTTGACATTCTGACAACTGATATCACTATGGCACAGCTAGGAGTGGTTTGTTACTTTTAGTAGGGCTTATTTAATTCAGCCTCACAGCCTAAGGGAGTGGGGAAAAAGATTTAACTCTAAATTCTTTAGTCCTTTTAGTAGAAGAAAAGTGGTCAAGGAGAATATGGAGAAAGGACAGAAAAGCAATGGTTGGAAAAACATGTAATGTAAATGTAGTTATTAAAAGCAATGGGTCATGGAATTGGGCTTGATAAAATGTTATGAAGCAAAAAATTAGAGGAAAAAGAATAGCAACAGGCCTTGTAATATATATGATAAGAAATTAATAAAACCTCTGTGTCCAAGATTTTATTGTAATACTGACTGGACGCTTTCATTCAACGTATAGCATTCAAAAGGGAAGTATAAGTTGAGTCTAGATGAATAATTCTGGAAAGTTGTCTTTCCAACAAAAAATCAAGTAGAAACAGCTTTTTTATTAAATAAATATTACTTTGCTTTCCTCAACCCAAATGCTGTAGTATTTTTAAAATTAATAAGGGAAAAAAAAGCCCTTGTGATTTTTTAAAAGAACAGACAAAAAAGTAAGGAAGGATTAACTTGAGTTTTTTGTAGCTTACCTCTGTGAGCCCTTGTTAAATAAGATGGTGTAAACAGTGAAACTGTGACAGCTGTCTATTGCACTCCAGTATCCCAGATTCAGGTACCATTCCTGACTGATTAGGAATTTTCCTCTCTAACCTGGACCATCAGAAAGCAATCAGTTTCTTTCACACAAACTCAGGTCCCAAACAAGGAAACTCTTTGATGCTGCCTTTCACTGCTCATGGTAAAATTAATTTATTCATGAAAACAAAGCACTGGAAAAACAAATGGAATGGAAATAGTTTAACATAATTACAAAATATGCTAATCTCCACCTTTTACACTATTAGCTTTGGAGAACTTTTGTCCTTCTATCCCTACATGGATTTTTTTTTTAACTGATGAACCTTTCCTGTCAGGATACCATGGACTATCAACTTTCTTTGATACTTCATTTGGTTTTGGGGACATGGACCATCCAATCTGCTGAGAAAGTGAGCGCTGCTTAGTAAAAACCCAGAGCAGCTTCCTAGCCCACAAGGATTGTTCTTTCCCTGCAGGGCTGAGGAATGCTTCACATCCACAGATGAGCCTTTCACGTTTATTTTAAAGTCGGTGGTTTTTTGTACTAATAAGCAACTTGCTGAACAAAGCAAATAGTTACCTAAATGGGATATGCAGCATCTCCTTGAATGTCGAATGTGATAACTTCAAATAATAAAG
This sequence comes from Aphelocoma coerulescens, assembly GCF_041296385.1. Taxonomy (NCBI): domain Eukaryota; kingdom Metazoa; phylum Chordata; class Aves; order Passeriformes; family Corvidae; genus Aphelocoma; species Aphelocoma coerulescens. The sequence goes on from NW_027184085.1 coordinate 62,267,956, forward strand.
GTTGTAAGAACAAAGTACTCCCATGCCTGCTACTCAAGGATGCTGAAAAAAAAGAACGTGGGATTACCAAAATACAGTCTTTTTGGTATTTCATTCTTTCCAGGTTAATATCTGCAGAGAACTTACCGTCAGTCGGTGAGGGCAGCAGTGGCGGCAGCAGTGACTGAGGCAAGCCCCGAGGTGACTGTGGGATCACACTGTACAGGGGGGTTCCTGGCTCAGGGACACCCATCAGCAGCTCCCAGCCCCATGCAGGTCTGGAAGCTCTAGGGACCCAATCAGACATGGAGGGGGAGTTGCCAAGAGCATCTGTGGGAGATTTAAACGTCTCCAGGGAGTGCGTGAACAGGGTGCGGCACCTCGGCCAGGATGTGACAGGGCAGTTTGCACAGCAGTTCACAAGGGTGGGCCATGACCCCCCAGGCTGTACCTGAGGAGAATTTAGGAGTCATCACCCAACCAACTAGAAGGGGATTAGCTGTGGTTTCCACTCAGTTAAAAGCCATTGTCAGAATGTGGTGATCCAGATGGACCTCACACATCAGCATGCAGTTGTCCAGGTCTCCAGCTGCAATGAGTGCCTGAGCTTGCCACTGATGCTGGAGGGCAGTGGAGATAACAGCTCTCTGTGGTATGAACAGATGGATGAGCTACCTACTGGCAGTGCTGAAAGAGGAAGTGGAGAGGTCAGGAATTATCAGGGAGTGCGAGGGGGATATGTCACTGAATTCTAAAAGGTATGCCCTGGTGGAGGACTTCCAGCAACAGGTGGTCAAGCTGCTGGAGGCAATTGAAAGACTGAGGGATATCAGGGAAGCTCAGAGGGAGTTGGACAGTTGTTCCAAGCCATGAATGTGGGGGAAGACAGAGCCCACTGAGGAGAGGCCAAAAATTCATCCACTGGCACTCAAGGAAGGGAGGGAGGGCATTGACACAGGGGGTTGGGATTGGGGGTTGAGGAAAAAGACTCAAAAAAACCAAAAATAAAAGGAAGAGACAAGGAACTAATAAAAGGAAGGGGCTTTCTTCAAAACCAGATATTCCGACCCTGCTGAACATCACTGCCCAGAACCACTTTGTAGTTCTGCAGGCTAATAGGGCCACACCCGGCACACTGGAAGAACAGTCAGAGATAACTGGAACAGCCCAGTCCTCTCCACAAATCAAGAAATTAACAACCAGTTCACCCAATAAAAGGTGGTGGGTGATAGTAGTAGGCTTTCAGAGACAGAGACAGAGAGGCACTCATCTGTCAGCCTGACCCATTTTCAAGCCTGGATCAGAGATGAGAACTGGATCAGAACTGAGAAGCTGCCAAGCCTAGCTAATCCCAGTGATTATTACCCACTGTTAGTGTTCCACGTGGGCACATAGCCAACAGCAGGCTGGGAAGCATTAAGATGGACTAGAGAGCCCTGGGATAGGTGGTAAAGGGCTCTGGAGGTCACCTGTTTTTTTCATCAGTTCTCCAGGTCAAAGGAGAGGTGCTTGAAATGGCCAAATGATTTTGGAAGGTCAATAAATGTTTAGAACAATGGTACCATAGTCAGGTGACTCAGACCATGTGACTTGCTTTGGGAAGCCTGGAGTCCATCTGACAAAGAAGGGGAAAAGTATCTTTGGTCAGGGATTTGCCAGAAGGGGGCTTTAAACCACATTTGTTAAGGGATGAGGGGTACCTGTCCATCCCAATCCTGCCAGTTGTCTGCAAATACCTGTAATGAGTGCCTGGAAGAGTGCAAAGGCATTCCAGACACTCCAGCCTGTGTGTTGGTTTTATCTGGGGCCTTTACCTGGTTCAGACGCCTATAGCACATAATATGGGGAACAAATAAGAGGAGTTAGAGACATGCATGCCTACATCAGTATGATATCATCGGCATCACAGAGACATGGCGGGATGGCTCCCACGACTGAAGCATTGCAATGGAAGGTTTTAGGGTTTTTCGGAAAGACAGAGTAGGGAGACAAAGAGGGGGCATAGGCCCTATGTCAACAACCAGCTGCAATATCTGGAACTCTGCCCGCAGAAGGATGCGGAGCCAACCAAGAGATTGTGGGTCAAGATGAAAGGGAGCACAGGGACAGTGGACATTGCTACAGGCAGTAGCCAATTTCCTCCCTTACAGAGTTGTCTCAGGTGTAAACGTCTCCCTTGAGGGAGGTACTGGGACATTCACATGTAGGCCTGAAGGTATTCATGCTCTCTTGACAGGGCATAAGTGGCTTAACTACACTGATATGAGAAACAGCAGTCATGTCCTAGAAGGGACCATAAACTATCTAAGAACACCCTCAACTGACTTCTGGGGCCTTCCACCCCAGGACTGTGCATGACCCAGTGTTGGAACAGACAGTTCAAAATTCCCCCCTCAGGCGAGGTACCTGAGTATTCTCACCTAAACCTGAACCTATATTAACCCATTGAGGTCTATGGTTCACAAGCTTCCCCCACCCCCACGGATCAAAACTGCAACCATCACTTCAATCAATAGATACCTATATTGCAACAATCAAGTCATGTTGCTGGATCCATGAGGGGTGGTATCTTCCCTCTCCATTACAATGGAGGCACCCAGGCACTGTGGTTGGACACTGGAACAGGGTCCCCAGGGAAGTGGTCACAGCTCAAAGTCTGACAGAGTTCAAGAAATATTTGGACAGTGCTCTCAGGCATATGGTGTGACTGTTGGGGTGTCCTGTGCAGGGCCAGGAGTTGGACTGAATGATCCTTGTGGTTCCCTTCCAACTCAGAATATTCTGTGATATATATCTATAGATACATATACATACATATATATGTACATATAAACGCTGATCATTCAGTATCACTTCACATGAATCTGCCCCAAGTGATCAATCAACCAGAACCTCAGGGTGTTACAATCCGCCCCTGAATAATCCTCCAGGGGTGGATTATTCAGGGGCGGATTGTAACAATAATAGGAAGAAATTTTTGATTTTGAGGGTCGTGAGACACTGGAAGAGGTTGCCCAGGAAGGCTGGGGATGGCCCAACCCTGACAGTGTTCAAGGCCAAGCTGGATAAGGCCTTGGGCAAGCCTGGGCTAGTGGGAGGTGTCTCTGCTCACAGCAGGGGAGGTTGGCACTAGATGGCCTTTAAAGTCCTTCCAACCTTTAATATTCTATGATTGTATGAATCAGAATAAAATAATAGATGAAATCATGTATGAATGATTGCATTTTGTGACACATATGCTTCATTCAGCTCTCTTCTCCTCTCCTGTGCTCACTTTTGGCCTTCAATAAATCTGTTGTTGGCTACAAGGGAATGAAGGTTTGGGACAGGACTTGTTTTTATGTACACATGCTGCTTGCAAAGTAGAGGGTCAACAGGAGAAAAGCTTTAATCTTCTGCTTCCATTGCTTGTACCTTTCTGGCCATGTGTTAGGAGAACATTCATCTTTGACTAAATGATCATCTGAAAAGGCAAACTAATCAGATGTTTTAAAGCTGGTGTCATTTATTTCTTCAATGAGCTGTGGACATAGACCAACAATGGTGAAAAAACAACTGCAAAAGAAAGACAACATTTTGGGCATTACAAGTTTATAGAAGGAGCTTAAAGCAGGTTTTTAAACAGCTACGAGTGGAGTAACAGTGGCAATGTGAATACCCATGATCTGGCCATATATTCTAATTTTTCTGTGTTGAGCAAGACCTGCCAAAGGACTGAAATGCCTGAAGACCCCTCACAGTTGCCTTCTTTATGAAGGAAACTTCATCCTTTTGCCTCTCTCCTTAAAAAGAAAATTACCTGATAATGATCAATAAATATGGCTGGTAAGGGAAGGGAATAAATTTGTATAAATAAATAAGAAAAAATATAGTGTTTAGGGCTTATATTCCTTTTCAAAAAAGAAATCGGTCCTTTTAGGGAGTAGAATTCAGTCTACAAAATATGATTTTGACACTGTTTGACTCTTTGGTGTTACGAAAGTCATAGCATGTGCTTATGTAACTTCAGTGTAACTGAGGAAGAGTTTACAAAGGTAATTATCAGATTGTGTGAACTACTTCAGATCAAATTACTTTTTTTGCTACAGTAACAAGTGAGAAACTTCAAAGACCTTCTTGAATGTACATAGTTTTCATTTAATTGCACACATTTTAGAATATGTGGCCTTCTTTGAGCTTAGTTGGCACTTGGAATGAGCGTGTCTTCTCAACCACAACAATTTTAAAATCTACTGATAGTATCAATCTGACTTGACAGATAGTACTTGAAAGTGATGATGATTAAAGTTGGTAGATGAATGGGCAAAGCAGAGTATGAGGCCCAACTGAGGAAGAGGTCTACAGGGCAAGTAGGTCATAAAGGAGAAAGGGGAAGGGAAGGTGCGGGCGGGGCGGGGCGGGGCGGGGCGGGGCGAGGCGAGGCGAGGCGAGGCGAGGCGAGGCGAGGCAAGGCAAAGGCAAGGCAAAGGCAAGGCAAAGGCAAGGCAAGGCAAGGCAAGGGAAGGCAAGGGAAGGCAAGGCAAGGGAAGGCAAGGGAAGGCAAGGGAAGGCAAGGGAAGGCAAGGGAAGGCAAGGGAAGGCAAGGGAAGGGAAGGCAAGGGAAGGGAAGGCAAGGGAAGGCAAGGCAAGGGAAGGCAAGGCAAGGGAAGGCAAGGCAAGGGAAGGCAAGGCAAGGGAAGGCAAGGGAAGGGAAGGCAAGGGAAGGCAAGGCAAGGGAAGGCAAGGGAAGGCAAGGGAAGGCAAGGGAAGGCAAGGGAAGGCAAGGGAAGGCAAGGGAAGGCAAGGCAAGGCAAGGGAAGGCAAGGGAAGGCAAGGGAAGGCAAGGCAAGGGAAGGCAAGGCAAGGCAAGGCAAGGCAAGGCAAGGCAAGGCAAGGCAAGGCAAGGCAAGGCAAGGCAAGGCAAGGCAAGGCAAGGCAAGGCAAGGCAAGGCAAGGCAAGGCAAGGCAAGGCAAGGCAAGGCAAGGCAAGGCAAGGCAAGGCAAGGCAAGGCAAGGCAAGGCAAGGAAAGGAAAGGAAAGGCAAGGAAAGGAAAGGAAAGGAAAGGAAAGGAAAGGAAAGGAAAGGAAAGGAAAGGAAAGGAAAGGAAAGGAAAGGAAAGGAAAGGAAAGGAAAGGAAAGGAAAGGAAAGGAAAGGAAAGGAAAGGAAAGGAAAGGAAAGGAAAGGAAAGGAAAGGAAAGGAAAGGAAAGGAAAGGAAAGGAAAGGAAAGGAAAGGAAAGGAAAGGAAAGGAAAGGAAAGGAAAGGAAAGGAAAGGAAAGGAAAGGAAAGGAAAGGAAAGGAAAGGAAAGGAAAGGAAAGGAAAGGAAAGGAAAGGAAAGGAAAGGAAAGGAAAGGAAAGGAAAGGAAAGGAAAGGAAAGGAAAGGGACTTTTGACCTTACAAGCCAGATCAACTCATCATAAGAAACAAGCTGGAAAAATACAATCTCCAGGTCTCAGAGAAGTGCTTGCAACTTTTCATTTGTTACGCAAAATTAATGGGAGACAGGGACATACACCAAAAAGAGAAAAGGACCTTCAGGCTTACTAAAATCATGTTCTCTGTTATACAACAGGTGTCTTCAGAGGGGAGGAGAAAATATTTTCTACTTTCATTTCGCAAACAACTGACAGCTTTTTACCAAATTGGGCAAAATAATTGAAGTGTTCAGCCCCTGAAAGTACATGCTGATAACATGATTCCTTAATTAAGGCATCATGAAATCAACTCTCTAATATTACACAATATAATTACTGAAGCATTAAGTTACATGGCTTATTCGAGGCTGTAGAATAGTTTCAAAGGATCCATGTTTCATAAAATGGACTAAGAGTCGTGAAAAATCCACTAGCTGGGCAAAAATGTTTTGTGCTGAGTCACTAGGTAAAGACCATAATTGTTTTTTAAGTTGGAGAAAAGTCACATACATTGCACTCGGATACTGTGGTGTTGAAAATGGTCCACGGAATACCACAAAAAGAAAGGACTTCTAAAATTCATAATAATATAACTATTAGACTGCCTAAATACATCAGATTTTCATCATCTAAGAAGGTTATATTGTATCAGGAGAATCATCACCTAAGCCTGTATCTAGTGCTCTTTCTTAGCTACTCTTCTTTACAGCTGAGGTACATACGAAAAAATAACTGATATGAGTGCTTTTATACTCCAGTTGTGACTTACAATACAAGTAACAAATAAAAGTTGTCACACAAATTGGGAAACTGAATTGTGTCTAAATGCCTAGAAATTTTGCCCAAACAGATTTTCAGTGTAATCAAGAAATAAAATTATTGCACTGGAATTCAAGAACAATGAGCTAGAAGTTTTTCTCTGGCTCACAGGCCTCCTTGGCTAATCTTGCATGTGCCACTTGGGTCAGTATTTATAAGCATGTAAAGACTCTTGCATCTGCTATGAGGAAGAAAAGTACTTAATTCAAGTTTCTGGTTTATACTTCTGGACTGTAAGTCCTACTTTTTTGCTTATCATCCCTCATCTGGTCTTTGTAGGTTTCTTAGTTGTTTGACATCTGTTCTATTTTCTTAACTATTTCTTTTGCATTTACCTCTCAAAACAGAAGTCAAAGTATATTTTGATTAGTGGAAATCCTGGGTTTACTGGTTTTCATTAAATGTTAGATTGTGTGAACAGGTCTTACGTTCCTTTGTTGTGCCTTTAGCACAGCTTTTTCTTCTCAGCAGGGCTCCCTAGACAGGGATGCTGACAATTCCGCAGTGCCATGTTGCTGCAGTGAGAGAGCAGGATGTGCTCCATGCTTACAGGAACCCAGAAGCTCACATGCACCACGTCTGTTCCAGAAGGTGAAATGGTCATTATTGTATTGATTTTTAGAGAGTGAAATGCATGAAACAGGGCCCCCAAAATTATTTATTTGTACAAGTAAGGGCTATAATTTTAAAATTAATTTAATTTAAAGACTTTTGTCTTCATCAGGAATTAAAGTTTTAAATAAGAAAGTCAGCAGCCTGCTCTGTGACAAGGAGGTCCTCCACATGGTTTGTAAAAGGAATCTAGAACCAGTGTGGATAATCATAGGTCTCCTTAATTAAAAAGGGGGATCAATAAAATACCTTTTCTGGAGGTAGCAGATGTGAAGTGTAGCAAAGACTGATCAAGCCACATCCTGAGGGAGCCAGGTTTTCGAGATTTATTTACTAAACTCTCGTAAATGTTTACTTAGCCAGGTGATAACTTTGGTTTCGGAAAGATTCATAACTTCACCAACTAAGATGAATTTTTGTGAAGATGGCAAATGTTAACTGTTGGGAGTAAAGGGCTCAATACATAAAATTCTGACTTTTCCTGACTCTGGTGTTTCTCTGTACCTGAAAGAAAGAAAAGATTTGTCCCTTTATAAAATTTATTCTGGGACAACTGAAGAATACAAAACCTCCCGAACATTTGGCTAATCAGAGACAAGATAATAAATCTGGGGCCTTATTCACTATTTTTGGTCAGAATTAAAGTGCCTTGTTGCTCACAGTCTCAATGCAGGCCAAAACTGGACAAAAAGTAATTTGATGGTTTTCAACTATACATTTCTTTCCCAAGTGAAATTTATCTTTTCTTCTGATGAACTTGTGAATTATTTAAAAATTGTCATGTCTTTCCTACAGCTGTGAATACTGAAGCCATTTAAGAGAGCTGTTTAAGCTAACCTGAAAGGCAGTGGCAAAGAAAAGGTAGTAATTCAAAGCTTCATGGTTTTCAGATTTTTCTTAATTCACTAGATTATGAGATTATGACACCTTCCAGATTTCTTCATCTGTCTCAGCAATAGGAAGGATATTGTAAAAATTTTTACATGTGATCTAAATTAAACCAACACATTCCCATAGAGCTTTAAAGATGCACTCACAATGAACAATGAACTTTCAAAGATTATTTAAGATGCTTATTCATTTATGGTATTTGCTTTTTTTCCCATAAATTTTTCTCCTTCTCATTGACATCTGTCTTGGGGTGACCTTATGATGTGTATCCCATATCGCTGCCTATGCCCAGAAATTAATTTTTGTGCCTTTCTATGCCTCTAAACTGAGCCTGAGAGGGGGAAGGAAAAAACTGAGCAAAACTTTCTCAAAGCAGTTTGCAGCTTGTTCAAGGTCACATAAAGATAGCAGGTTTGTTTTTCCCCAGCTGCGGCAGGGGAGTGAGGAAGCACCCGGCTGGCTGCTTTCCAGTCAGCTTTTGGCCAGTTTTTCCAGTTTCTTGTTCTCCAGAGAGAGACTGAGAGTTGAACTTTTCCTTCTCTGGAATTTCGCATTTTCTCCCTTTTCTACTGGACTGCTTGATTGCTGTAACACCAGAACACATTGGGAGGACTTTCCACCAGGCACAGAGGGCCTGGCCCTGGGCCAAGCCCCAACTCCGAGGAAACCAAAGGGAGGACTCAAACGCTTTCCCAGGTTTTCCCTCCACAGTGAAAGATTTTACCATTCAACATTATTTTCCTTTCCCGTGTGTTTGTTAAATAAATAGTTTTATCTTCTTCACTTTCCTTCGAGGAAAATTTATTTTTTCACAAACCTGGTGGGGGGAGGGGTGGTTGTGCCTTCTCTCAGAGGATATATTTCTAAATTTGGCCAAACCGGAACAACATCTCAGGCTAAAGCAAATATTCTTTAGCTAAATCTGGGACAAAATGTGGGCAATAATCTAATCTTTTTGAGAGGATAACAATAGTCTATTCACAAAAAAAAAAATTCCCCTTAAAGACTACAAAGACAAACACCAAGGCTGAAATCAATTCTGGTACCCCATGCCAACAAAGATACTTTATTTTTTTAGAAGGCAAGGAATTTTTGTATTTTTTTGTTGACATCTCTAACTTTATTAACAAGACCAAAATTTAAATTTCTCTTTTATATCGCATTTCAAGACATTTTCCCAACATTTTTATATTAAACAAATTAGCATATGGGGAGCTATAAGGATTTCTACACTACTCTTCTGAAGTAACATATAAATAATCTGACCCATCTCTAATGTGTAGTTGGCAACATCACTCTGCATAACTTCATCTCTATCTATTTTTCCATAATGCCAGTATCATAGGCACTATCTGAAACACTGTGACACATGATTTAGGGTGTCCTCTTAGACTAGACCTTATTTTCTGTTTCTTCTTTGGTTTAACAGCTAAATGTTATGGAAGTGATCAGCTTAGGTTTATTGTTTCCCAGGGATTTTCACTTCCTGCCCCCCCCAATATAACTAAAAAATCCTTAAAAATAAACAAAAAACTACAAATTTTTAATTTGACTGCTTAGTTTCTAGTATGTGGGAGGGAAATCAAGCTGGTGTAGAACTACATTTTAGTAGTTATGCCAGCCTAAGCAAGAACCTTCAGTTGCTGTTCCACCACCACCTTGCTCGTGTGCTAGCACAATGAACTGGATCAGGGCACCAAAACAGCAGGAAAACAACCATTTAAATCATTACTGCACATCATTCTGTTTTCCTGAGGACAGAGGTGACTCAGTTTTCCAACTTTCAGAAGGGTGTCCTAGCCTATGAAGTTATACTATCTGTGCTGATTTTAATCCCATCAGGGCAATTAAATTCCAAGTAAGCTACTTCCCTTCGCCAGTCCCATTTGGTAAGGAAGGGACAAAAATGAAAAATTACGAGTTGAAATAAAAATTTACTAAAACCACAGTAACAGCAGCAGTATCAATAACGAAAGTATAAAAACGGGAAGATGATTTACCCACAAAATAGTATTCACCACCAGGAACAAAAAAAAAAATCTTCCTGAAGATGGTGCTCACAACACCAAGTATTTGGGAAACAAAGGTTATGTGGGGAGGAGAGCTCCCACAGCTTAACATTCTCCCTCTAGCTCCCAGCCCCAAAACAGTGGAAAGCAGGGACAAACAAACCCTGGAAGTTAGTTCATCCAAAGAAGGATTGTGTGAAACACCTCTGCCAGGGTGCTGACCCCATGTCTCCTGGCCCTTGGGCTCAGATGTGCCTCAGAGCTGTCCCTTTCAGCACCATGCTTCGGAGGAAAGATGGACACTGGGGACATAGTGGGCAGCAGAAGTGCACCGGGGTTTTAAGGAAATAGTCCACTCTGCTCCAGCAAGCCTGGTACGATGAAGAACTTCTGGTTTCTGGTGCCCAGCCTGTCCTGCTGAAAGCAGTGAAGACGTTAGTGGTATTGAATAAACACCATGGTCTCACCCACACAGCGCTAAAAACCTCCACCCCCATCCCTGCAACCAGGACACTGTCACATTCATTTCCTCTGATAGAAAAATATTGTATTTGTGCACCACAAAGTGGATCTGAAACAACTAAGAGAGTCTAAAAATATATGTGAGTACCTGTTATATGCTAAATCTCCATTGGCCAAGTTATCTGAGGCACCCAGCAAAGCAAGAGAGCAACTGTAAGTTTCCTCACCAGAAAAAAAAAATTATTAGTTCTTCATGTGTGGGTAAAGAGCAGTTTATACTTTTATATATACCCAATCCAGAACCTTGATTACAATGGATTAAGGTTCTGTGAAGTACAATGATCTGTGAATAAATAATCTTCACAGGCTTTTACATTCTCCCTCTATAAGTGAGAGAAATCTGTTTCTGCCACCTTGATTTAGGTGTGATAAAGCTTTTGAGCTTTTGTCTTTTGTAGTATAAGAATTCTTCGAACTTCCATTGCATTCCAGCATAACAAAGGCTGAAACTGACATTTTTACTGAAAAAAATCACATAAATACAATAAATGCTAATAGTCTGTATGGTGTTTTAACAAAAACAACAAACATACTCCAAATAATTTTTCACGGATTTTTTAATCTAGGCAGTTCAGATGCTAAAAATATCCTTTCAAGAAGATATATAAAAACTGCCAATTAAAAAAAAGCTCTGAATTTGTTTGAAATGCAACCTTGAGATCCATTGTCAGTCAGTTTTGGCTATCTTTTTTTGTAAGACTGACAAGTCAGGTGATAAAAGAACAAGACTTTATTTCAAATAAAAACTATTGTGTGAAGTCACAGTCTAATTTTGCTGTCATGTCCACATGAATGTCAAGCCATTGAATCACTTTGACTTTTAGTGCTTTTACAAAAAGCAATTTTTTGTTCCATCACAAGACTAATTTCTCATTTCTGTTTCAAGGGGTTAACTGTGGGAGAGCACTTCTTTGGCAAGTACAAAGCCCAAAGGCTTATAGCTTCTGGCTCTAAGACCCACTGCATGTTGATTAATGCACAAGGAGCATGGCAGCCTCTCCTTGCAGCACAAGTTCAGGAGGAGCATGGTGCAGTGACAGGACAGGGAGACAGGAGACATGCTTATTATACAAAAACTGTCTTCCTTGAGACTGGCCACTGACTAATAGCAGCTAACCATGTTTGCTCTAAGGCCACAAAGCAGGAGGTGGAACAAAACTAACTATACCTCCAATACAAGGAGAAACATGAAGACAACATTTAAGCCAAGATGCTTACAATTTAGCCATCACTGGTTGTTGCATTTTATAATATACATTTAATAGTGTCAGCTAGTTTGGTAAACCAGCAAATTATTTTATCCCACCAAATCAAGAATGAAAGCTTTTATTTATTTTTTTTTTCCTCTTTAAAGCACATCATATATGTTCCATTTTGAAACAGAGCTTACATACAAGAAAATACCTCATATGGTTTTGGGAACTTAAATATTTTCATTAAAATGTTGGTTTGAAAAATATCTTTAGTGTTGTAGTGCTAAACCCAGGGAAATGAAGATGATCTTCACTGAACAGTATTTTCCACTGGGGACTCCACCAGCATTCAGTTGTCTCATTTAATTATCACTTTCCTGATTCAACCATTATTCATGAGCTTCCTTGTGTTCTTAAAAAGCTCTGAGCTGTGCTTGCCAATGTTATGGCACATTATGAAGCACAGTTATGCAGCAAGAGGGAGGGGGTGATAATGCATTGGTCTATACTGCTGGCATATTTTCTGTTTGATCTCCTCAGCTGCCAGTGGAATGCAGAGCTCTTTATTCAAAATCTACTGCTGTTTCTTAAGCATTGTGCTGATAGTTCAATCCTTTGCATTGCTTCAGTAAAATAGTGTAATACTGAAGCTGTATGGATTGTTTGCATGGAGTTTACACTAGTTTCCATTTGACTGCATTTCTCTTTTGTAATAGTGGTGAAAGAAAAGCATGAAGAGAAAAGTTCCTAACAGATGCACAGAAAATACTCCTGGGTAGGTTGGAGATGAATTTTAATTGCCATCAGTTCCACCCATAATGAAGCTGGAGTATACGTCATTTCAGATCTTCGTGCCCTCTCTGCCTAATTTAAATGTTTAGATTTTTAGCTGAATTATATGCTGCCAATTTACTAGGTTAGGATTTTTACTGAAAATACATAGTCCAAGGTAGTTAGGCTAAAGATAAAGACTGAAAGTCTAAATTAAAACCAGCTGCTCTCCCAAATATGCCTCAAATCATGCCATAGCTAATTTAAAGGTGGGCAGAGCAAATGAAATTATATAATTTCTGTTCTAAATCACTAAATTTAGTTTCTAATAGCAATAATCTTGAGGAAATTAGTCATTAATGAAGTTAACAGCCAGTTTTCTAGAGTGTTATCTGTCCTTGGCTTCACCCTAGGATATTATGTCAAACTCCGTAACTTTTTAATAAAGATGAATTTTTAATTTTTTTATTATTCCTAAATAATGAATTAGCACATATCTAAATTTTAGAATACAGTTAAGGTGGAATATTTATTTACTGCTAGTACAGAAACTCTGCCATCACTTCTTATTTTCATATATGGAAGGCAAAAACCAGAAAAAAATCTCAGCATGTTTCTTAGCAGTCTTGCATCAAGTATATATGAGAGTAAAAGCTGATTCTCCCAAACTTATGCTACAGTGAAAGGAAATACCTACTAACACTTTTTATACAGCTTGGCTTGAGACATTTATTATTCCAAATTCCTCCCTGAAGCATGCAGAGCTTTAAATAAAACTATGAGGCAGTTTGAAACAAGATGCAGTTCCAATAAATTCAGTACAGTTGCTTCTACTTCAGTGTCAAGTTTCAATTTGGTAGCAAATTATACTCCAGCTGAATATTTACAAAGTTCTGAAGCCCTCTCTTAGTCAAATCGTTCCTTAATTTCAGCGGGGACAATAACATTATGTGAGTGGGAAGTTGCCTGAATAAACATCAGTTTCATATCCAAAGACATTAACACCAGCGTGAGCCATGAATGAATAAAACAGGCCAGCATCCATTGAGAATTGTATCAGTGTAACCAAGAAAAGAGCTTGGCTTTGTGGGCTTGGCTGGGGCTATACTTGCTATGAGTAGTCTATGAATCCAAAGAGCTGCTGCAACCAGGATGTGCCAACTGAGCCAGGGCTGGAGCTGTTGCACCACCTTTGCTCCAAAGACTCACGGATTCACAGACAAAGCTACTTGTACAAAACCTGTATTTCGCCAAGTGAGGACTTCAGGACTAACCTCCATGCTCTAGACCATTTCCAGGTCTTTAAGCTGTTCTATAGAGCAAGATATTCAGCAAGTCACACTAAGAAAGTAAGACAGCAGTGAAAAGCATAAGTTTTAAACACAAAGCCCCAGTAAGTTCACATGGTGTGAGTTTAGTTTGGAGACACTAGCTTAGACTTCTAACAAGCAAAATCTGTTGCTACTGCTGCATTAGAAAACGACAAAGTAAATTATTCACTGCTGGCAAATTTCAAATTAGTCTTGCTTTGTCTAAAAATTATGCCTTAATTCAAACAAGTCCCTGTGGAAACCCTATGGATTTCATCATAAGTAAGCATAATGATTCTTTCTTTCTGTATACTTTATAAATATGTTTTTCTGCAGATTTTTTCATCACATCTACTCAATGCTGATTCCATTCTTTTGTTCCTAATTTTTGAAGAGAAAAATTTTTATGTCTTTCACTTTATTTTTGCTGTCAGCTAGTCAAATGTGGCTGACCCAGTAATATTTTCATTAGTGTTCTTATTTTGATAAATAGCTTTTGTTAATGTTTAAGGTGATATCATGCGACTTGAGGATCTATATTATATTCAAAAGTTGATCATTATGATCAGATTTTCTTCTTTTTCAAAAAAAAAATTTAACATTAAGAACAGCAAATCCAAAATTCCATGGTATAACAGTTTCTGTTTTCAGAATTCATTCATTCATTTTTATTTAATGTACACTATGCAGTTCAATACAACCAGTACACAGTATTGCTTAAATTCAGGTTTGATATGTAAAATAAACCTTACCAAGTACACCAACTCCCTACATTTTCTGTTCTCTAATTTTTATTTACTTACACACTTACAAGACACTATAATGTATCGGTGGTGCAGAAGAATTACAGAAAAATTACACAAGAAACAATTTCATAAGCTGCAAGGACCGAGGAAAAGGGAGGTCTTATTTCTATATTGCACACAATATTCTTTCCTCTAGGCATTGCACTTTCTTTCACTTACCAGTTTAGGTCTTTTACAGTTTTTCTTCCTAAGACACTACATTTTAATTATTAATTCTAAGTTTCACCAATTAATATTTGTTTCTCTGGGACCTTAATTTAAAGTGCCGTCAGAAAAAAATTTGGGATGACAACTGCATAAACTCTCAAATCTCACTAGGGTTACAAAAATTACACTTTTCTCCAACACTGGTAACTCACTGTTTTTCTCTGCCAAGTATCAGTACAGGTTTACTACACACGTCACTTAAATGAGTGTTTAGCTTTGCCAGTGCCTACATGGTTTGACCGTATCACAAACAGAATTTAATTCTGTTACTTCCTTTCATCCTTTCCTTTCCTGTCATTCTGTCATTCCCTTTGATTTTGTCAAAGAACCACTGCTATATGCCGGTATTTCTCAGTGACATCACAGTCTGACTCTGCAAACAGACCATACTAACACAAAATTATATTTCTATAGCATGTTCAAAGAAAATTACACTTCCTGAAATGCACAATTTCACAGTATTTACTGTGTATTTAGAAAACTGTATTTTTCAATCCTATAGAATGAGACATTTGGTGGAAATATTTAACCAAAACAATATCCTTTAAAGTGTACAGAACTGGGGAAGGGGAAGGGGGAGGAGAAGTGATATTAATATAATACAGCTACAGGCAAAGAAAAATTGAAAATTCAGAAAATACAGTTTTCACTGGAAAAAAAAAATATGGTCTTCATTGCTAGAGAAATTAATTTCAAGTACATAAGAATTTCAAGCCCATAAGAAGTCTTCATCTTCCACTTATTTATGCTTATCATATAAAGTCCTGCAGTGTAAAAGAACACAAGCATCATTCCACAGGTTTAAGCAGTCTCCTAGGTATCTGGGATGACCTGCAAATATAAGGAAAGAGTCATTGAATCAGATTAAAAATTCATTATGAAACCAGTTGAAGGTCCCTCTGTTTGTGGTAGCTGTGCCACTAAGGAAATTATCACAGCTGGCTAAATTGGGGTTCCCTAGTCATCAGTGGCTTCACATCCAGCCCAGTTTTAAACTGTAGCTCAGTCACAGGAAGTTGTTCTTCGGGCAGAACTGGAAGGAATTTCCTGGATATCACAACATTATTGACAACTATTTTAACTGATACTTTTTGGTCCAAGCAAGAACCTGGGAACAGCCATCCACTGCACACAAACCAATGTTCATTTTCAGAACACTGTGGCAGAACTGCCCATAAGAAACAATTTTCTCTGCTATTTCCTGATAGGAATGTGCGTTGACTGGTTTTGACCAGTTCATTCCTTCCTAGCCAGGCTGGAGGTCATAATAAGATGTTGGACAGCTAGAGTTGAACATCACATTATCTGCTGCCAGCACTTAGGTACTCCTCTGCTGGTTTACATAAATTATGGAGGAAGCTGAAGGGAAATAAAACTGATCCTTGCGTGAGGTAAGTTTGTAAGTCAGGCATCAATTAACAGAGATGCAGTTTCACAGGCAAGACAAAGGCATGAATGAATAGCTGTAAAATGCTGCAGAAAGACCTTACAGATTGAGAAGAGACTTAGAGGAGCAAGAGGGTAATGTCCATGGGCAAAACAGTATTTATCAATGTTGACTTCTGATCTGCTCTGAAATAAAACAGTTGCAGACTGAAACTGAAATCTGGTGCTTTCTCTGCACCAGTATATTTGGGAATGAGAGGTTTGATTTGGCATAGGAGCTGTTCCAAATGTGTGACATGCAATCTGGCTGGCCAGGGGGATTTGCACAGAGGAGTGATTTGATTTGTTTCTTTGTTTGGTGTTTCTCTGTATTTGGGAAAGTGGCTGCTTCTTTAAAGATGTCTGTTTCAACAACATAGTTCATACACCAAGGAAGCAATGAAAATGGGTTTTTAATTTTGGAATTTTGGTGTGTATATTTGTTTGGTTGGTTTTGGTGTGGATTTTTTTATACTTGTTTGTTTGTTTTGAACGAAAGAAAAAGAAACATAAACCTACTATGACTTTGAGAGCTTGCAAGGAACAACCTGACATGATTGTCATTTGAATAATGTTTTCATCATTCTTTTGACACTTTCTATAATTTTGAAGAGGTTTGGAAGTGCTTGTTATTATTTTCTTTTATTTCTTCATAGTGGACTCTCTTGTTTTAATATCTTCCCAATCAAAAAGAAACATTGAATATGGCAGTCTAAAAATTTCTGTAATGTATAACAATTACCTAATTGATTTTGACAATATACTACTAAAGTTTTCTCACAGAACACTTTTTCTCCTAAAGCATTTTAAAATTATTTTGACATATACAAAGTCATACAAGCATAGTACTTGTGCATTCTATTGAGCCTTTAGAAGTATAGGAATTATCATACTTTATCATACAATGATTGAAGACAATACTTATTCTCCAAAAATGGCAAGCACTGTACTTTTTATTTGCAAATAAATAAAAATCTCAACAGCTTATAGACTTTTTCAAGAACTGAAAGAAAAAGTTTCAAGATCATTTCCAAAATGTAGCACTTATCAGCCTTCAAAAAATCAGTACATCTGTGGATTCCAAGCATTTTCAGTCTGGTCAGACTACTGTCATCACACAGAGTATAAGGAACTTGTGTACCATTTGCAGGTTCTTCTAAAACCCAGAAGATTTACAAGAAGCATTATGTAGCCTCCTAACCCCTCAGGATTCCCTCTCTCTGGTCTTACAACAGTAATGTGTGCAGTGTCCTGGGCAGAGTTACAAAAAACATGTTACAGAACATGATGTAATGCAGTACCAAGTAAGGCTCCAAGGTATCATATAGTGCTTTTAAGGATATTTCTTAATTTCATTTGTTTTTAATTTCTGTTCCTGTGTCTGTTAGTACTTATCTTTCCCATTATCCTTTATCACTGCTCTTGTAAGTAAGTGATTTTAATTAAAATGCTGAAATACTATGCATAATAGATAGCAATATGATTCTCTATCCCACATAAGGTAAATCACTTATTTTGTGTAGCTAAAATGGCAGCATTTACAAATCAGTCGACATTTGGAAAAATAACAGGAGAATAAACATTACATTAATTTCAATTTGTTGTGGTTTACAAGACAATTATTTTTGTACTTTTCTGTTTCCCTATGTAACTCTAATCTTTGTTTATCATTCCTAATTTGTAAATACAGGGGTTTTAACCTATCCTTTATTTCTTATTTTTACTATATTGAAAATTGTGTCCCTGCTGTTCTTCCAAGTATTTCTACATTGTCTGTTAATTGAAATTACTATCGTGTTTTCATACTCCTTAATCACCTAATACCTCTTTGTACAGTTGTCCCTTGCCCACCTGCCAAGAAAGTTAATGTGTTCTGACACATCAGCTATCTCCCTGCAATGCAGTGGCAACCTACCATGGGCCTGGGAGACCCAGGATCTTGTTGTCACCGGCATTAAAAGCAAAGAGAGCAACATTTGCTGAGTTTTTACTGTGTCCTATTAGCAGCAGCAGTCTTGAAGTTGTTAATTTCATCTGAAAATCTTGCAATAACTGTAGGTGTTTCGAAATTTACTCTTCATTTGCACATGCCCCACTATAAGTAGTGTTCCTTCAGAAGTTTTTTTCATGTCATCAGTATGTTTTCTTTCTTGACAAAGAGAGCATGCATCTCAAGACCAGCCACATTTTACACAAAAAAGTTCTGAGCAAAGGGAAAGTGGTATAATGAATAGGCAAAAGTTATTAGAATAAACTCTGTGTATATAGTTTTAGAGAGTATAATGTACCTTATTACATGTTTAATGTGTATTATATATATTCTTGTGCAGTGTAGTTCTAGCCCAGTTAAGTGTTTTTTGCCAGGTGCCTCTGCTCTATTGGATACATTTTGCATGGCAGGTATTATGGAAAATATTGCATAGCAGCCATCTCACAATATCATGAAGTGCAGAACAGGGTGCTAAACATGCCCATGCAGCAGAATAAACTTCTTGCATGGAGTAAGCTCTCTGCTATCACAGCTTGACTGTTGCCAGTACCCAAAATACTTCATTTAAAACTGACTTTTGTCTTTATGCAACACTCTGTCCTACTGGGCTTTTACATTTTCCTGTTCCTGGGATTTCAACCAAAGATACCAGTGGAGAACATTTGCAGTTTGTCAGGCTCAATTGGCCATCCTGGAGAACTGAGATTTAAAGGAATATTAGCTCCTTGGTCTTGTTTATTTGTGTCCAACTGGTGCATTTATCAACCCATGAGACAGCTATGGCTGGAGGTACCAACATCTTTAATAGTTGAATTACTTAACTATTTTCCACTTTTATGCTGTAGTGATACACAGCAACAATAGCATAGGGTGGTATATGTGCCAAGAACTCAATTTGTAACAGCATTTACTAGCTTCAAATAAATCTTATGAGAACTTGTCTGTACACATCTATTCACAAGTATGAGTGGTTCAGGGTTTTTGTATCACTGTATCTACAAGTTTTCTCTTGGTCTCAGTCATAGTCATATCACAACAGACAGCAAAAATAATTTTAGAAATAAAACAAAAAATGTTTATTAGCTAATTTATGTGTCTCATACACATATTTATATATTCATTGTATCTTACCATAAATGTATAAAACAAAAGGAACATTCAAAACAATGCCACTTTCTGTATTAGGTCAGCCAACACAAGAAGATTTTCTTAATATCAGAATTGTAGCTAAATAAGCATTCTGACACAGATTCTAATTCAGAAAAGTACATAACCACATGTTTAATCCTAAGCATTTGCATTACTACTTTCTCAGATCAAAACTTGCTAAATCTGCCTGCCTTGTATAAGGGGTAGAGTTGAGGCCATTTTTTCCCTCTTGGAATTGGCTTATGAACTGGATGGAAAAATTAACTGCATAAATTAAAGTGGTGCTAATAGCTTTGTAAGAGAAAGAGCTCTTTTAAATGAAAGGGGAGCATGGATACTAATTTCTGCTTTTGGAGTTTGTTTTTGTTATCTGAGGTAACTATCTTGTTTGCTTTGCATTGGCCTGTAAATGTATCATGCCAAAAACAGGGAAAATAAACCTGTACGCTCTTTTATTCTCTTTAAATATATCCCTATGGTTTTTATATTGATTTCCTTTAGTTATTCTTTACAAACATAGCAGGGGAAAGGAAGGAAGGAATTCGGAAGGAATTTGGAATTCGGAATTCGGAAGGAAGGCAGGAAGGAATTCGGAAGGAATTCGGAAGGAATTCGGAATTCAGAAGGAATTCGGAAGGAAGGAAGGAAGGAAGGAAGGAAGGAAGGAAGGAATTGGGAAGGAAGGAATTGGGAAGGAAGGAATTGGGAAGGAAGGAAGGAATTGGGAAGGAAGGAAGGAAGGAGGGAAGGAAGGAAGGAAGGAAGGAAGGAATTCGGAAGGAAGGAAGGAATTCGGAAGGAAGGAATTCGGAAGGAAGGAAGGAAGGAATTCGGAAGGAAGGAAGGAAGGAAGGAAGGAAGGAAGGAAGGAAGGAAGGAAGGAAGGAAGGAAGGAAGGAAGGAAGGAAGGAAGGAATTCGGAAGGAATTCGGAAGGAAGGAAGGAATTCGGAAGGAAGGAAGGAATTCGGAAGGAAGGAATTCGGAAGGAAGGAATTCGGAAGGAAGGAAGGAAGGAATTCGGAAGGAATTCGGAAGGAATTCGGAAGGAAGGAAGGAATTCGGAAGGAAGGAATTCGGAAGGAAGGAAGGAAGGAATTCGGAAGGAAGGAATTCGGAAGGAAGGAAGGAAGGAAGGAAGGAAGGAAGGAAGGAAGGAAGGAAGGAAGGAAGGAAGGAAGGAAGGAAGGAAGGAAGGAAGGAAGGAAGGAATTCGGAAGGAAGGAATTCGGAAGGAAGGAAGGAAGGAATTCGGAAGGAAGGAAGGAATTCGGAAGGAAGGAAGGAAGGAAGGAAGGAGTTCGGAAGGAAGGAAGGAAGGAAGAAAGGAAGGAAGGAAGGAAGGAAGGAAGGAAGGAAGGAAGGAAGGAAGGAAGGAAGGAAGGAAGGAAGGAAGGAATTCGGAAGGAAGGAAGGAAGGAAGGAATTCGGAAGGAAGGAAGGAAGGAATTCGGAAGGAAGGAATTCGGAAGGAAGGAATTCGGAAGGAAGGAATTCGGAAGGAAGGAAGGAAGGAAGGAAGGAAGGAAGGAAGGAAGGAAGGAAGGAAGGAAGGAAGGAAGGAAGGAAGGAAGGAAGGAAGGAAGGAAACTGAAAAGGCACTTTGGAAGAGAAGCCCTTAAGCATCCTTAACTGTAGCTGTTGCTATGAGGTACAGCCAAAGCTGCGGTGTGTAGCAGTAGACTCGATGTGCACAGGAGATACGGCTAAAACAGAACATCAGATATGAATGCCTCAAAAGCTGAAAGAAGGGCAACATACTGAAACCTAAATATTTCTCAGTTGAGTGAAAATTTGAAATAAAAACATATTTTTGAGTTCAAAACCCCAGAATACAGCCACTTTAAAACTGATTAGTCCAAATTAACCTTTTACCACCAGCCTATCTTTGTTCTGCAGGTACTACTAACTTTTGTGACATAATAACAAATAATTGAATGATCAAGAGAAGGTTATGGATTACGCAGTCAGTATGTTTCATAGTTCCTGTAAAGTCCAAAATGTTAGACCCTCTAAATTTTTCTGTTTCATTTTCCTGTCATCCTTTATATCCAAGATTCCAGTTGCAGTGATACTCCATGTAGAAATGAATAAACAATATTTCTGTTTGCCTTTATTTTACCTCTTTTAGAAGAGAATTACTAACACGCATATTCTTCTACATGCTACTCATAGCAAAGGATCAATTTTTTAAAACTGTGTAAACAGCTGTTATATACTAACTACTATGATTTTCTAAGTAGATATTAGCTCAGAAACAATAGTGATCTATTTTGCATACAATGAAAAAGAATTTAGAATAAAGATTTTGAACTTCTTTGATTTTAAAATGTAAAACTTTAGTGCATAAGTAAGAATAGGAAAACTGGGATTCCACCACAAAATTAATTTCCTGATGAATAAAATAACTGTATTCTAGGTTTGCATTTTTCCAGTGAAAAAATATAAAAAAATCTGAAAAATCAGACTGTTTCCATGAGGCCAAATTAATGTTTAGCTGGAAGGTCAGTATCCATTTAAAGGGAAAAATTTTTGCTTGTAATACCTCCTTGCATTTAAACTTTAAACTACTTCATGGGAGAATATACATTGAAAGATACTCAGAGTCTCGTTCCCAAGCCATAGTGTCTAGTGCCTCAGAGGCTGCCAGGAGGAAGATGTGAAGCACTGATCTGAAGGTAGGTCTTCTGCCTCACACTTCTTTCCTAGAGCGCTTTATTTTGCCCACGTATTCCTTCCAACTTTCTCCTTCTTTGAAGCCCATTCTTGGTCTTGGATTGCCTCAAAACAACTTAGGAACCCTTGCACTTGCCAAGGACAGAGAACATGGACACACATCTTGCAAGGTCATTGCCTCTTGGCAGGCTTTTTGCTGCAGGAAGAAAGTCTTCCACTGTACCTCCTCTCTCATCAGTATTTGAATATGTTGCAGTTTCTCCAGAGCAAACTCCAGGTTACTTGGGCTTAAGCACTATTGTCAAACTTAGCTCCTTCCTTGCCTAGGTTTTAGAATCCAAAATATAATTTCAAAGTTTTAATTAGGTTTAATGTAGCAATTATATCCTTACAGACAGTTTTTTCAGGTGCTGAACATTTTGTGGGGAGGTGAGGTGGTGATGGCATCTAGTATCTCAGCTAGCATCCATTTCTGTTCCAGGATATGTTTAAGTGGGACATTCTATCCAATGATCCAGTGATTGGCACTGCATATAAAGCAGGGGAAGTCACAATACAATTTCTACCATTGAGGCGGGGAAGAACATACAGAATGAAATAGATGTCATGAAGTATTTACAGGAGTTGAGATTCCTTCTTTGCAGCTAGGGATTGCTTTTCATCTCACAAGACAGAGGAAAAAGTCAAGCATTATTTTTCATTTTATTTTTTTCAAGTTTCTGGTTATCCTGTCATGCATAATACATTCTTAGCTTCTAAAACTAAATTGGCATAATTAAAGATTTTTCAATTGTTAAATGTTGTTTCTGATTGTTTCAGGATTTTCTAGGGCTGCTTTTAAAGTAATTTTACTATCTTGGAAGAAAATGCACAGTTTTTGAATTAAATAATATTCTGTGGAAAGAGTTTGAAAATGCATAATGGTTATAAGGCTTTATAGGAGACAAAGATAATATAGTGCACGTGCATGTTTTCAGATTGCAGGCAGTATAAAGAGATAAGAAGAATTTTAGAAAGTTAATCTAAAGTGAAGAACCTATGAGAGAAGCCCAGATTCTCGAGTCTGTCCATAAATTTGTGCAAAAGTCATAAAATGAAAAATGAGAAAATCCTTATTACTACTTACATGAAGTTAAGAATGTCTGACAATGAAGCTGGAGACAGATGAGATGAAGAAAATTGTGACCAATGCTAGTCCTATTGAATCTAAGAAATAAATTTTGGCTATGGGGTGCATCTGGCTTCCTTTCATGCCAACAGAAATTAGCCATTGATATCCAGGGGAATGAAATGGGCCCTGCCTGACACAGTTTGTTTTGACTATGTTCTATTCAGTACTTTTTAATGAAGTAACTAAATTAGGCATAACTTGCTACAGCTCTAATGAACATATTGCAAATTATTAAAATTATAAAACTATGTGGCCTTAAACACTGTCTTAGAAGATTGTCATCCAAAGAGCCTTGGAAAGCTGCTAATGCAAGTGAATATTCTGAAAGGCAACTCCTCATTGTTATTTTGCAGTGAAAATATAATAGCAATAACATCCTTCTTTGGCCATAAAATACTTGTTTATATTTTGAAACAAAACAAATTATTTGCTGTATTTTAACTCCACTTGTCTGGTGTTTTCTAAACGTCTTCTCTGAAGCACTCATCTGAAATGAGAAAAATCTGAAAAGGCTCTCTTTGAAACCTAGGGTAACTAACATCTTAAAAGAATAGTGGGCTAAATTGTACTACTCAGTTTATCTAACTACTGAAGATATGTGTTCAGTTTTTAAATATTCTATAAATTTCTGTATTACCTCAGATCATGTGGCTTTCTTCTGTGTTGTTTACCTGCTTCAACACATAACAGTTTCAAGTAGCCCTGTATTTTTAAATAAAGTATTTATAATTTGTCTGGCCCTCAGTGAAGTTCACACATGTTTATAATATGTCTCATTCTTTCGCCACCCTTACTAGTACTTAGCAGACAATATTGCACCCTAAATATTAAAAAAAAATCAAATTTAACAATTTGCTTTAGCTAGTGAAGAAGTTAGCTCAGACATCATTATACATAGACTGTATTGGAACAAGAAAGATGAATAAACTAGAAGTCTACCAGGACTTCTGAACACAGATAAATAAAAATTGCCATTCCATAGGGTAGTGAGAAATGCAAATGAATTCCAGGGGCCAAATTATGGGGGGGGGGGGGGGGGGGGGGGGAAGACAAAAAACCCTTTTCATCAAAATGAAGCTAAGAAAGAATAATGAGATTTTTTTTCTCCATTGTCAAAAGCACCATACAAATCCCACATAAAGATGAACCAGAACTCACCGTCATAGTGTAAGGTATTTTGAATACACAGCACAGGAAGTAGATAGCTTGCTATCTACCTAATAAAGTTTTGATTGATGTCAAGATGCAGCTTTAAAACAATTAAATCTAAAAATCATGTTGGCATAAAAAAGAACAAGATGACTTGACAATATGAAAAAAGAGTGTGTGCCTCCTCTTGAAATTCATCTGTCTTTTGTTCCAGCTGCTAGGTGAATATGCAGTAGGGGAAAAAAATGTTCTGCTTCAAATACAACAAGTAGATGGAATCTCTGCTCTCTCTCCCAGTTGCTTTTGTAAAAGCCATAAGCACTGTTCACTAAATTCCATATTAGATAGTGGGTAAATTATACCTGTTATGAGATGAGACTTCCTAACATGCTCTGCAAAGTGATGTGTAAGAGTTGTTTTATTGCAATTACCTCAGAAACCTTTGAACAGGAGGAGCAGATTGAAGAGATGGTTGGTGGGAAAATCCACAGAAGAGAATCCTGGAGGCAAGCCTGACTGCCGCCAACCACATCTGCTAAAATCCTAATTAAATAGAAAATATGCCACTGTAAACTCCAGGTCTTGTGAAGTGAAAAGATGGAGAGCATCTGACTGTTACTGAAAGGTGCGCTGATATAAGTAAAGCCAAGTAATTGGTTAAAGTTTCTGGATGAGATCCTAATATATCCCACATGAGTATCAGCAACTTCGCATGCAGTATATAAATTGCATAAATACGATGGTCAAGAATACAAATCCCATCTAGTATCCTAGGAATGAAGTTTTGTTGTTTTTTGGGGTTTTTTTGCAACTGACTCTGCCTTCACTACAGTGAATGCAGTTAAAATTCACCATGCTCAGGTAAATCTAGACATTTTCAATACTGGCAGAGCGGATTCTTTCATGTCTTGCTCAGTTTCAGTTCAAACTGGTGTTTTGAAAGAGGCTAACCACAAGAACTGCTTCCTCTAAACCTGTAACCTTGTTCCCCAAGAATAAAGCTTTGTCAGTTTGCAGTAACAGTGGACACCTCATTTCGTATCTTTCCTATAATAAATCTTAAGAGAGCAAAAGAGATCATACCCTATGATCTCTTGCAAAACAGACCTAATAGAACTTAGTTTGATAATTCATGTAGTAACAAATACATCTATTTTGGCATGTCCATTCGTAATTTAACAGTATCAAATTTATATCCCCATTTTGGTTTATGAGGTGGATATAATAACTTTTGTATGGATACATTTTAGTTAAATCAGGGGTTTTCTTTTTCATTTTAAGTTTGGAGTTAGGAACTGTAAACCATGATAACAGGGACTTGTTTTTAAGATAACTCATTGAGATGTACTGTGGTTGTGTTCCATGATCTATCATAAAAGAAAAACCAAAACAAGACAATAATTGAAAAGATCCCGAACTCTTTTTGTTTGTTTGGGTGTTTTTGTTGCCTTTTTTGTTTGCTTGGATGGGGGTGGGGGGGGCGGTGTCTGGTTGGTTTTTGTATTTTGTTTTTTTCGGGGACAAACACCAGTTAATCAGAGGGAGAGTTGTGAGTCGTGAAAATCCTGCTGGCCGCAGAACACACGGGTTTCTGCAAAACCTTCTGCTAGTTTTACACCGGAAAACAAACTGCTTTCGACGTCCAGATTCACTCTTTAATGAGAAAATGACTCACCACCAAACTTTCCCATTCCCGTCGGAAAATGCAGTTTACCGATGACTGTCACACCGTGGTGACCGAACGCTTTCGCCTTTCTCCCCGGAGACACCACCGCCTCCTCACTAACAACGCCACACGAGGTGATCTTCTGCGCCCGCTGCCTTTCCCCACCAGCTCCAGAGCTCTGCACGTCAGTCCCGTTCCTGCACCACCACGCCCAGCCTCGGCTGCCGGGCAGAACCCACCGGCGGCCGGGCTCTCCCAGGGCGAGCAGAAGTGGCGGGCGCGGGGGATCGCGGGGGATCGCGGGGGATCGCGGAGCCCCGCGGAGCCCCGCAGAGTCCGCGCACCCCGCGCGGCCGGGCCCGGCGGCGGCACACGGGGCCACCCGCGGCGGCGGAGCCGGGCGGGCCGCGGCGATTGGCGGCGGCGCTGACAGCGGGCGGGGCGGCGGCGGCGGCACCGCCCACCCCCCGCTATAAGCCTCTTTGCCGCTTTCTCACTGGGTCTCATTTTCGCTCCGTGCGCTGCTGTGTTTGCGCAGTGGAAATCCGCACCGGGGAGCTGCTGAGGGGCGCCGTTGTCATGTGAAAGCGCACATGCTCTGCCATCCACGCGGCACCCCCCTCTCTTCTGCCTCCGCGTGTTTTTCCTGTTTTTTCCTAACGTAACTCCTTTCCTCCTCCTCCCCTGCTCAGCCCCTCGCCGCCTCTCGGCCGCGCGCCCCCCGCAGAGGCTCCGCGGCGGGCAGTCGCGGGGCGGCCGCCCCGGAGCAGCGCGCCCGGCGGCGGGGAGCCCGCGGAGCCGCGCCCCGCGGAGCCGCCCCGGAGGTATGGTTTTCCCGGCGGAGCAGAGCTGCGGCGGCTGCCACCTTCGCGGGTGTTGAGACGGGATTTGTGCGGTGCGGTTCCTGGGCTCCTAGCTTCATGACTGCGCGGAGCGGGGAACTAACACCATGCGAGGTAAGCGGGTCGGGGGGCGTCTCTCTTTTGGGAAGGGTACCGGAGAAGGGGCTGGGGAAAAGGTTTCGTACTAGGGGAGAGGGTCCGGGGGAGAAAGTTGATGAGTCGTGCCCGCCCGCCGGCGTGGCTACTGACGCTGTGATTCCTGCACCGGCGGGGGCCGCGACCCATCCCGAGGAACCTTCCGCGTAGATGGTGGGCGGGCACCCCTCACGTACCTGTCCTGGGAAGCCCGGCGCCGCCCTGGCCCGTGGCGGGCAGGCAGAAGGAAGGCTCAGGTGCTTGGCAGTGTCTGTGCCGTGCAGTCCCCACCTGCAGCTGCCCGTGGGGCGCGGCAGGTGTCCCGTACGGCAGAACCCGCTGCCGCTTGGTCCCGGGTCGCTGCCAGCACGGAGAAGGGCTCCCCAAAAGTTATCTGGACTTCGTTCCCGAGCTGGCACGTCGTCTGGAGGCCCTCATTTCCCATGGGTTGCTAATTGGGTGGGAAGGGTTGTGCTGCCCGGGATCCCCGTGCCCGCAGGTCCCTTCGGGCCCCCGAGCCTGTGCTGCGCAGCCCTATCGTGGGTGGCGGTGAGAGCCTCCTCCAGGGCTTGCAGCTCCTCCCGTGAGGGTCCCGCAGGGGAGCAGAGTATGGTCACCGACGGGACACCCTCAGGCATGGAGAACTGCTGGGGTGCTTGTCCGGTGGGGATGGAGAGGGGCTGCAGCTGGCACGCCGGGCATCCAAGTGGGTGTGGAGGGCTGTGGAAGACGTGGGAATGCGTTGTTTCCGTGTCTCCCAGGGCCGGACTCCCCTGGGTCCCATCTCCGGGCCAGGCGAACACCGGCACCAAGGCAAGAACAGCCCCTGCCAGCCTCAGGCGTCCGCGGGGCTTATACAGCTCCTCCGCCCTCATCTTCCACATTGCCCTTTATCACCCAGTTTGTCAGACCCGTTGCTTGCCTCAGCCACGGCTTGGTAAAAGGGACAAAAAGTAGTCTCTACCAGGGTGCTGGAGCGGAGGAGAAGGGCTAATGTGGAGTGGGACGCGCTCGGGGTTGACAGCGACACTACATGCAGATTTCTTGGATCTTCAATTTAAGGACGGGGGACACACGCTAGAAAGTACTTTTAGCTAGAATTACATCTTGTTCGATGTCAGCTCCTGTAACAGCGTGTCTTAACAGCACTAACAAATCACACGTGTGTAATTCGCTTTAAAGGAATTGTAACTATGACATTTGTGCAGATCAATATAAAAAGACCTTGTTTTCCCCCAGCGTTCTTTGTTAGGGTGCTGGCTGTGGGGCATCTGGCAAGAACTTGCTAAACAGTGTTTGTTTTTCTTAAGAGCAACAGGAAACAGAAAACACTCAGTTCTGTAAAGTGGCCCCCGTTGCAGCTTTGCTGCTTGGGTTGGGGGTTTTCTGTTTATTTGAGTGTGGGGTTTTGCGGGTTTTGGTTTTGTTTGTGGTTTTTGTTTGGGTTTTTCGTTCTTTTTTTTTTTTTCTTCTCACAGGAGCACCTCAAATTTGAGTAAAGCCGGTCATTGTCTCGGGTTGTTTTCAAAGTGTGCGCATCCTGTGACCCCTGGTCAGGAACCCCATCTCCCCTTTTTCTGGGCACTTCATCCATGCAAGACATGGCGCCTACGCCTCTCCTCCCGTGACTTGGGGTGGTCTGTGCAAGGGTGAAGTGAAATGTCCTCCCTCTTAGACACTTAGGGAGAGGGAGGCAGATCTTGCTGCACATCTGGGAGCATCTCTTGCAGGATCTACCCTAGCTCTGTAGTCATTTCTGCCACCCCTTCAGCTGTGCTGTCAGCTACTGTGAAGAGGTTCAGCTCTGCCCCTAAAATGCAAATTAATATTTGCACTGTACTTATGCTTACCTCAATAGGGAATTTACAGGTAGGGAAAAAAGGGCTGGGATGGATGGAGGAGAAAAACAACAAACGGGCAACTTTCATCCTTGTTCAAAACTCATGTGCAAGAGATTAGTAAAGTGAAGTTTTACAACAGGTGTGTCCGAGGCAAGAGCAGTGCTTCACACCCTCTCAAATAAAAAGGAACATTATACATTAATTGAACATCTCTCTTTGTGACTTTCCAAATAACAGAAATAAATGAGTGTCACAATTCACAGGTTGTGAGCTCCCATGAATTCATGCTTTTAGAGAACTGTAAGCCTTCTTTTGAAGGTGTAGTTGTTTTCAACTATATTTGCAGTTGGTTTCAAAGAGGAAAAATCTCAGTCTTGAGTATGTGAGCTGTTCCCGCAAACTTTCCCAGCTGAGCTGTGATCCTTCCAAGCTGCAGTTGATGCAGTTAGCACAGCCTGCCTGGGATGTGCAGGGACTGCTGTGGTTCATTACTGCTCCACATTGGAGATGGAGGCCAAAGAGAGCCTGAAAATACCCAACCTCTTTTACTGCCTGCTGAATCCCAACATACTGGACAGTCACATAGACAGTCAGTCATCCCATCCTGTGGAAGCCAAGCTAACATTTTCTCCTATTGTGCCAGTATGTTACAGTCACTGGTCATATACTATCCAAAATAATAATTTTCTGCACTTTAATCTTGATTTAAATCCCATTATGCATATGTAGCCATACTGACATACAGCAGAACAATGTGCAGGAGACTGGGAATTTGTTGGTTTGGTACTCTTGTTGTTACGGTAGATGCAAATATTTCCCTCTGCATGGAAAATGGAATTTTGTGAAGTTAATGACTTTTATACCAGTATTTTATAGAGGCAAACATAGATATAAAAGAAATTTACAGTGAGCGTTCAGTGAGTCTTCCTTCCATCTGTCCCACTCCTGGCAACATCCTGTGAGGAAGTTAAGAACGTAGAATGTGTACTTCAGTATATTTTTTAGAAAAAGAGAACAGAAGATGCACTAAAATGATTGTGCTGTTTAACTGAAAAAGACTTACATTTTTTTCTTGTAATTTAATTCTTACTGAAATGATTTGTTAAGTTTAAAGCTATTACAGTTCTGCCTATAATGCAGCTGCTATGCAAACTTGTAAGGTTGGCTGTGGCAAAAAAAGATGTCAAAATATCTACTTTTACTCTGGGAACTTGCTACTCATACACATAAAGCCAAGTTTGTGATCTTAACTATTTGAGTTGTGACAGTGACATTAGTACCCAAGTACTCCACTTATTACAAAAGTAATATTTAAACTTGTAGTTGAAAATCTTGCTAAAAAGCTTTTTCTGATACATTTTGAAGAAAAGGAGCACCACAAACCCCTGAAGCCGAGTTATTTCAGGGAGTTTTCTGTGTAGTTTTTTCTTGTTGGTGTCAGGACTGAGCAATAATGCATGTTATATGATACTGTGTAGTTACTTCATTTTCTTAGCATTACTGAAATATTTGTAAGAAATTAGAAGGTTGTGATCAAACAAATGCTGTTGGCAGTATTTTGAGGCGAGATTATTAAGTATCATATACTAGTAGGCTGGCTAACGAAGAAGTTCTCCTGAATTGAGTAGATGAATGCAGGGGTTCTTTGGAGACTCATTAACTTAAAGGAAAATGATTTTGCAGTTTATTCCAGGAAAAGTAAATATGTCTCTATTTGAAATATGTAACATTAATATCCTAAAATATGTCAATGAACACGCTGACTATTTAAAGAAAGGACTTAGGACCTTACTCCACCAATGTAAAGCCAATTTGTCCTCACAGTGTAGTGCATCTAGCTATTCCTTAACTGGATAATGTTATTTGACTTCACTGGGACACCTTGATAGGTGGTAAAACACAAGTTACTGGTGTTGAGTCTTTGCAGGTAAAATGCAATAAATGAGAGTGCATGCTTAGAAAATCATGAGTCAGTAATAAACTGTGTCACATAATAAAAAATGCAAATGTGTATAGTCAATGCAGTGACACCTCTCTAGAATGAACAAAAGTAAAAGGGAAAGCATGAGAGCCCATTTGTACCTCAGCAATACTTTTACTTTGCATTGGATCATATTTATATTCCATGTGGTATCTTCCATTTATCTTTAATTGTAATATGGTATGGTATTGGGGGTCAGAGGAGAGTACATAATGAAAGTTCATCAATAGATAACTGTATGGTTTAATGTAATATAGATAGTATATAAGATTTTTTTCATCATATAATTATTTTAAAGTTACATTTGTTTTTCATAGATGGAAGTCTGGTGGCAGTTAATTTAAAAACTGTGAAAATACCATGTGCATTTGCTGGAAATAATTTCTCCTTTGTGGTATAGAAAATGTCTGACTTCCATTGTTGGACTTTTACAAATACAGTGACAAGCAGTTGCTTGGTATGATTTTCTAATTTGGCAGTACAGTAGAAAAGGTCATTTAAATTCTGTTTTATGGTTAAAAACTATTTTTGGAATTTGAGGAGTAAATCTATCAGGAGAAAAAAAAATATGTTCTGAGTAAACAAGAATTCTGGAAGTGATCATTCCTGTTTAAAATGTACTTGTGATAATTTGTGGAAAGTCTTTAGGGTGCTGTTGAAGGCATTGCTGTATATCATAGTGACGTTTGCCTACTCGGAAGTGTATGCATAAGGTTTACCTTCAGCGGTACTGAGTGTTGTTAAACAGTTCCAGGACCCAGGGTCTGCCACAGTGTGGGCACTGGTTCCCTGATACAGGAAAGCAATTCAAAGGGGTGAAAGGTTCCCAAGTTAGCAAGAAATTCCTACCTCTCAAACAGTACAGTGAATTCACAGAAATCAAGATCTGCGCTGTGAAATTGAAGAATGTATGCTTTGTAAATGAAGATGCACACAGGAGTAAATATTGATTGAACTAATCATCTGTTGAATAGAAATGAGCTTTATCAGTACAACAGTATAATGGCTTATGTTAACTAGCCCTTTTGTAGTCCATACCCTGCCCTTTCAACCCATGACCCTGTCCATTTTGCTTTTAATGAGGGAAATCACAGGTATTACAATAGCATTTATGATAAATTTGGCTAAATATAAACGTTGTTCCATAGAACAAAATGGAAACAATTAAAAAGATAATTAAAAGAGAAGAAAATCTGAGCATTGCTGCACAATCACAAGATAACAGGAGTGTGTTAGTGGTTACATTGCTTAACAATTCTAAGATGCTGTCTTAGATCAGTTGCTGTTGAGCTTAGTAATAAGCCTGTTATATCAACTTAAATCAAAGTGTAAATTTAAAAAAACGGATACATTTGAATTTAAAATCAGTTTCTTTAAACAGCAATTTTAACAGCTTTTTACATTTAGCACAGTTGGGGCTTTCCGTAATGGCTTTCATAGACTAGCTTTAGATGTCAAAATGTTGTTCTTTGTGCTCCGTGTTTAAAAAAGTTCAATGTTGTTTTTTCTTCCGATTCTGTATGCAGTCTGGCAAAGTCTGCAGTGCAGCTTGGAAAATAAGACATCACACAGTGTCACTGGGGGTGGCAGACAGAAGGTGCCTTTTGGATTGTGCTGTTTCCCTGTTTGTTTCTAATATTGGTTTCATGAGCATATTAAAAACTCTTAATTTATGCACAAGATTGAGAATACAGTTTATCTATGATGGCCTGGTCCTTGTTTGACTGAACAATGCTTACTCACTTGAGTGGTCCTATTAATGAGACATTTGGCCCTCTGCATTTTTGCAGTCTTGGAACTATTTTTTGTAAAGCAGAAATGTTTGTGCTTAACTTTGCCAGACACATTCTGCTGGAAGTTTATGCAAACAGAATAACAGCTGTTTCTGCCTCTGCTACAAGTATATATGCTAATTTAGTTTGACATAAATGTTGTTACTTTGCTGTTAATTGTGAATTATTTTGATGAATTGCCAATTAAAATGGATGTACACAATTTTTATGGAGGATCTATGCTTTTACTGCAGCACAAAAATGCAATAATTTTTTAAAATCTTATGTTTATCAGGACCATGGCCATTTTAAAACCACATACTTACTAAAGAGTAAACATCAAGTAATTACATTTTCTTGACAGAAAAACTAATTTATAAAGAGTTATCATGGGCCTTTTTAATGTGAGTAGTTCAGTTAGATTTTATGGGACTATTCACAGAAATAAGGCAAGCTGAATTTAAGGCTACTTGTTCTGTGTCCCTTGGAAACCCAATAATTTGATATTGTAAGCAACATGAGTGATATAAAAGCCACAGAGAATCAACATTATAAGAAGCATGCCAAATTAAAAAAAAATCTTCTTGCTCTGAAATGTCAATAAAATCACCTTCTACTCCTTACTGTCTGCTACTCTTTAGTGCTTGAATACAGCTGTTGGCTATATAAATATTTATATAAATGGAAAGAAATGTTTGTAAATATGCTGCATGTGTTCTCTGCTAAGGCTGACACATAAAAAAATATTCAAAAACATTTTTCTTCTGCCAGCTACCAATAAACTACTTTGTTTAATTGTTAGGCTTATGCTTATTGCTAGTAAATAGTGGCCAAATCAATCTTTAAGTAAAGATTAGGAAAATACATACATTTGTAATACATTTATGCATGAATATGCTACACAGAGTAATAAATATTTTAGTATGGCTAAAAAGCAATATAATTTTAAGGGCAATTTCAATGATTATTACAAAGTCAGTCTATAAAGCAGTCTGTCTACTTACAGATGTTCTTGAGATGGTTTCACATGTAACTGATTTGTTTTAGTTACCCGTGGTCACTTAGGTTTCCTGAAAAAGCAAACTCCTTCCATAACAAAATTACTCTTTTATAAGAGTCATATTTCTGTTTCATCAATCTGTGGTATTCATAAGTGAGGTTATCCTTCAAAGTAACACTTCTAAACAACACATGCATCCCCATTGCATTTAATTTTTTTCCCTCTCTGAATCAATCCTTTAGAGGAAAAATGTCTTTACTCTTGCAAGCAGTGCATTTGTTACAAGTTTCAATTTCTGGTGGTTTTTTGGTTTTGTTTTTTCTCTTTGTTTTGTGGGAGTTTTTGTTGTTTATTTGAATGAAGACATTCATGGGGGAAAAACACTTAGATCAAAAGAAGGCAAAAAGAAATTAAATTGCAGTTCGGTCTACTGTCAAAATAATGAGCTGTCAAGAGGGTAGCATATTATGTTTTGTTGGTCTCAGGTGAAATTATGGTTCTCCTAAAATAAACTTCAAATGTAAAAAGTAAAGACAAAGCTGCTTATAAATAAGGAAGTCTTCAATTATTATTCCCATTACAACAGGAGGTAAAGAGTGATAGACTTCATGCGCTTGAATAGTTTGCAAAGTTTAAGATTATTTAGTGAGCATTACACATTAAAAGTTTACACTTGTTTCAGAGATACTTGGAAGCTATAGACTCAGTCCAGAAGTTGATGGCGGGTTATCTGTTAGCTAGTAGACTGAGAAGTGTGCAGCAAATAACTTTCCAAGAGGCTTAATGGAAATAAGGATCTTTTGGAGAAGGACAGTTTAGTGATTTTACTGTATGTGAACTGTATAAAACTGAGTTTAACAAAATTAAGGACCATATTTTCATTACAAGTGCTGTTTAGAGACATTGATGTGTATTGTTTTCTCTTTCCTTATTGAAAAATACGTTTGGTTTTACTAGGTGATGATAAATTTCTGCCAGTTAAGTTTTTGATTTGAGAACCTGCCACTGAAGTTTGTTTTTGGAAGTCCCATGACTTCCCTGCTAGCACATTCTTCCTTGGTCATTTGTGCATGTCAGCAGTACACCAACTGATTTTGCTTTTCTAAATAAGACGGAAAAATGAAAATAAATATTACATTTCAGGTCCTGGCTGAGTATTGAAACAGGTGCTCTGTTGTTTCTTATTTGTCTGTCTGGAAGAAGAACGAAGCAGCAGCTGGCTATGAAAAGCATTGCTTACTTCAGTTGAACATTGTTTGGGGGATTTTGTACAATATTTGTACAATGAACTGTATTCGGTGATTAATTGGAATGAACTGAAAGAGGAGACCATGTACAAGAACTGAGGCCAGATATTCAAATGCAGCGGCAGCAACAAGTATGAACAAATTCAGCTCAGTCTAGTGGCACAGAGAAATAATGGCATTAGAGAAGGCATATATTAATAAGGCATAGTGCCATGAGTTGATTTCATCTTCGTGAGGAAAAGAAACTTTTCTTTTGGAAACAGTGTCACTGATGATCAAGGAGAAATTAATTTAGTTTGTCTAGGAAGTTATATTAAACCTGTCATTGTTTTCTTTCAGTGCATTATGCAAGCTGTACAAGTACTGGTCATTGGAAGTGTCTGTCAGCAAGCCAGACTTCTTTTAATGACAGGAATCACTCTCTCTGTAGAAATATATATGGAAATGGAAAGGTGATACAAGGAATACCAGCTTAACTGTTTTGTTTAATGTATGTAAATCTGTAATATATATTACACTATAGGTAGTATGTATGCACTACTGCACCAAAAATCTTTTTTTAGATATACCTATTAGAATACCGGGAGATTAGCACTAAAAATTAATGTTGCATTGAAGACAGTAAAAAATTAACAACACTTCCAATTTTCTCATTCAAAAATCTCCGTATTTTATTCAGAATACTAGTTTCCTCCTAGCCATAGCCAATTTTGGAAAATTCAGTTTATATTAATCTCTCACACAATTAGTTGCAGTAAGGAGGAAGATTAAAACAACGATGTCAGTGGAGGCAAAATATGGTTGATTAACATCCACTGAGAGTAATTTAAACTACAAATTACTCCATGGCTTGAAGAATGTCAACATCATGTTCCACTACAATTTGTAAAGCAATTCTATGTACTTATGAAAATAAATTCCTTATTCAGACCTGGTTGAGAAAAAAGGCATTACCAGTGCTGTAGCAGCTGTTGCAGTATTAAAAATGAGACTTCAAAAGTATGTAGTAATCTCCATAATTTAGGCATAATTTAACTCAAAATTAATATATTATTAAAAGATCAGAAAAAAAGGTATTGCATGCAATATCTGCTCTAACATTTAGAGAAGCAACAATAATGACGCAAAGATTTTTTTGGAGAAACTGTTTATATGTGATAGTTTTTCAAGCAAATGTGTACTACAGTAAATTACATTGAGTGAACTCTGTCTGCAGAGCTGTGTATCTTTAATTTTGAAGTAGAATTCCTATAGACTTTGCTAGAATGTTTTATGTAAAAATCATGGTACAATATGTTCTCATTGGTTGTTTACAGCCCACTGATTTTTAGAAAATGGGAGAGCTGATCAGTTTTGGGTTCAGTGGATAAGAGGGGGAGAACTTGTGCTGTCCTAATTCAGGTGCCTATGCAAAAGTCAATTCCTTTGTTTATCACTGGTTTGAGTTTACCAAAATTCCAGTATTCATTTTTGAAAATTATTTGCCAAGATGTATTCTAATCAGCAATTCCTACAAACTCTAGTGGAAGTGCCATGAAAAGAGAACACTAAATAAGACCTTTTGCAGCAAGCTATTTTCAGGCTTCAACAGGACTGGGTAGAAAAAGATTGTACCAGCTGCATCATAAAACTGAAGGAGAGAAGTGTATGCTTTCAAGAGGGAATTTAATCAGGAGCAAGAGAAAATGGGGAGGAAAAGATTAGTATAAACAACAAACTGAATAGAAAGGGTGCTGTTTTGAAGGAGAGTTATGTGCAAGAAGTAAGTGGAAATGTAAAGGAAAAGAGCAGAATATAAAACAGAAGAGTGAGGGGAATGGAAGGGATTTTGATGTGAACAGTCCTGTACTGTAAAGTGCTGGACTTTTCAATTTCCGCTCGTTGCAGGTGGAGTTAACTACAGTGGCCCTGCTATTGGAAATGAGAAAGAAAGAGAGAAGTGTAAGTAACAGAAAAAGAGAAGAAAAATAAGGAAGAGAACAAATACATGATATGAATGTATTCACTGTGCTGCTTTCTATTACTTGTTGTTGCAGGTAGATTTGTTGTAATGGGGCTTCAGACTATTTGGTATTCAGCTAAATGCTAACATGAGACATCCACTTCCATTCATTTATTGCATATATCCAGAGCTCCACTACTCAGGAATGCTGCAGGTTGGGACATCACATATACAGTTTCGTAAGCTGGCTGTGCAAGCTTGGCATTCACTGCACTTCAACCAATATTTGTGAAACTGAGATGTCATTTGCAAAATACGTCCAAACCTGATCTTTTCAAACTCTGGATTGAATCAAATTAGGTTTGGTTGGATTTTTTTTCCTATCTTTCAATTATTTTTTCTGTTCCTCTTTCTTTTTTCTGAATTTTTTTCAGTCACTTTTGTTGAAAAGCAGTACACTCAGAAAAGTACTTGACACTGAAATTCATTCACTTGTTAGAAAACATATAATTGGTTCCCTAAACCATGCATCCCTGTGTATTACAGAAAGTTATTTTGTTCTTTTCAACCTTTTGTTTCTTTTGGTTTGCTTTGCTTGGGATGTGCTGCAAGGAGGACATAAGCAGTTTGTTAAACCTTGGCCGGGTTACATCTCCGTGAGGTACCTCTATTGCATTTGTATGCCTGTAGCCTTGGAAATAGATGAGGTGCTTGAGAGCTGAATCTCTCCTTCCCTATTGCTTCTTGGTTGGCAGCACCTGCTCTTTTTCCTGTCCGATAAAAGAATATGCCAGTAACTTTCATTTGTTTGTGGGTTTGTTTTGGTTTGGTTTTTTTTTTGTTTTGGGGGGTGGCTTGTGGTTTTTGGGGTTGTTTGTTGTTGTTTGTTTGGGGGGGGTTGTTTGGTTTTTTGTTTGTTTTGTGGGGTTTTGATGTTTTTTGGGGGGTTGTTTTTGTTTTAAAAAAACTCCTATTTGTTATGTAGATTTTAGCCTTTGGAGATGGTGGAAAGACATAGCAATAAAGGGATAGTGTCCTATCTTTATTTTGTAAGACAGGAAAAACATCTTTAAGTCTTTTTTCCATGCTCAGAAGAAAAAGAGAAATAGAGAATGTTCTTATGATGCTCTCCATTTCTCCAAGACCAGGGTGATTTTTAAGTATATTCCCTTGACTAACCTTTCTTTCTGTAGTATCCCCACAGAACTTATTACAGAACCAAACAATTGCAGAACTCTCCACGACCAAAAAGAAAAATATCTAATTTTTCAGAAAACTACACTGGAAGTGTAGGAGGTACATTTATATGAAATCTCTTGATTTCCCACATCCCTCCTGGAATTTTCTGTAAGTCCTAAGCATAAAACAGGCAAAGAGCCAAGCTGTCATCCGTTAACATCTATTTCATCCTTTCTCAGGATCAGTTGAGCTAGAGGAGTGTATATGTCTCAGACTCTTTATGCGATTACTGAAATACTTAGGAATGCATCTGATTTTTACCCAGTTTTAACCTGCATTATCTATTTGTGCATTATATATTTGGGCATAAATGAGCAGCAGGATAAAATAATTTGAGGAAATGAATGCTATTAAATGCATATTGTGATTTTTCATCATCTCTAAAATAGCTTTTTTGATACATGTTTCATTGTGAAACCAAGACAGAGGATGATCTCTTAGTTTACTGGCAGGAACAATATGCGTTGTTTAGGAGTTATATTTCACTTAAGGAATAAGGCTATTTTTGTGTGTGCTTAGAGTCCAACTGTTGATATTTTAAGGAGCACTAAACAATATTTTACATGCTGCTCAAAAAGTTAACTGAAAAGGCTTTGGATTTTAGATGTGCTTATAGAAATGTTTCATATTTTATGAGGGCATAGGTGGTATTTTGATACATATATGTGTAGAATTGTTGAACAGCCCCTTAAAAATTAAGTTATTTTCCCATGATGTGAATTCAAAAAAAACATTTACAGTAGGAGATGTATGCACATCCAAGCATACAAACTTTCCTTAAATAGCTATGTATTTTTGTTGTTTGTAATGAAGATTGAAAAGTGAAAATAAAATGCCATGTTGCAATCCTGTTTGTATATCAGATTTTTCTCTTAGAGCTAACCACTTGTTATGATGTATGTTTATTGGGTTTGGGTTTTATCGCAGATCACCTTTTAGACTTTTTTTTGTGCTGCATTCATTAAACTCCCATCTCCACTGCTCTCTGATTGCTGACTGCCTCTCAATACATTCATATTCTTCTAGTCTTTGTGGTTATTAATTTTGTGGCCTGGTTCTGTAACAGGCATGCTGGCAGACTCAATAGAAGAAAAGGTGTTGAGCTGTTGAGGTGTTACAGGTGAACTTGGAACATGATCCTTCCACACTCATCATTAGAGTCATTAGAAATGCAGATGGAAGAAGAGTTTCCATACCAGACAAATCCATAGCTACACACACGTTAATGCTTTCTGTAGTGGCATTTAGCAACTATTCATATACAAGAAAGCCTGCTGAGTTATGTTGTTTAATTTACTTTGTTCTGTATGATGGTTTCTAACTGTGTGACAGATAATAGTTCCCCTTCTGTTGCAGATATGGTCAGCACCTTGGACATTAAGGAAAAGAAGCAGAAACCTTTTGTACAATGAAATTTTGTCAAATCAGTTAAATTGGAACTTTCCTAGGCGTTCTGCTCTCAAGTGCCTTCACACATGTTATATTCTTGAATTGAAAAAGGTGCCAGATTGATGCCTCTTCTGTACCCTGCAGAGGTTTAAGATCTGTTCCTGAAGGGATTTTTGACATGCAGATATTTGCATGGGTGGGGTGTCTGATGTCCAAAATCCTTGTCAGGCTGATCTTGTTTGGTGCAGACCTGATGGAGGTCTGGGGAGCTGAACTGCCCATGGCACTGGAGCTTTCTCCGTCCCATGCCGCTTCCCTATTGTGCCTTGAGAGTGACCTTGAAAGACCCTTTTCCTGTGGCTATTATAACCTTGGCCTAGCCGCTGACAGTGACAACGGGGGTGCCAATTAGTGCTGTGTGGTGGGATTTGTTTTTCCTTTCTAATGAACAAAGTCCATTGAGGACTGGATTGACACCACCAGCTTACTTCATGCAGGCCACCAAGTGCCACGGCATTTTTATTTTGCTCAGTCACTACTGACCTGGTGTTGAACCTTCGTGTGTAATCTGTATACAGTCTCTGTGTCTACCATTAATTTTAAATTGTACTTGGTAGAAGAGGTTTGCTTCTGAAGTAAGGTATGTGAGTAAAGCATAGTATTATGTAACAAACACGTAAAATATCTCAAGCTACTTCTTGTGGTTAGATGCTGAATTTGACTCTGCTCCTACAAAGTTCACGAATTTTATGAAAATTCTGAAGAATTAACCAGACGTATAAAAAGGGAGCAGCAGGAATGACGGGATCATTCCAATTTTGCATAAAACAAAGAGAATTCTGTGTGTTACACAGCTTTGCAATCTAATACAGAAACATGAGAGTCTCTGTTCTGTTTCATACATCTCCTAAGTGATCTTAGGACATATTTGGTTTACCAGGACCTTTCTGTCAAAAGTATTTAAACATACTCAGACATACCACAACTTCTAAAGTTTCAGAGATAGAAAACTGAGCTGAAAAATGAAGTTGTTTAGCATCCTGTGGAGCCCAGGATTAAATCAGTCATTCTGAAACATTATTTTTTATTTTTCTGTCAGATGAAAAGTTACTTTCCTTTTTATTTCTTTCTTTAAATATGCATGAACAAGTTTTTCTTAGTGTCCAGTAGAAGTGGTATCCTAGTTAGTGTTTATTAAAATCTGTAATGCCAGATTTCAAGTGATGTATATGAGGGTGTCAGCTCAATGCAACAGTCTTGACTTTTTGCTTCTGCAGTATTTTTGATATTTTAAAATTTTAAATTATTTGTTAGTTTTCATAACTGAGGAGGAAATAGATTTTACAGTTCAGGTTTTGGTTGGGTTTTGTTTTGTTTTTCTTTTCCCACCCAGTGAAAGCTGTGGTCCTTTATAGTGATGTGTATTATAAGCATGTCTGCAATTTAAAGTCCCGTGGTAATGAAGCTAAAGTTGGGAAGTATTACAACTTTGTTATTACCAGCAGTAGCAGTCAGGAAAGCACAGGGAGAGCAGAACTGGGTTGTTATTAGATCATAAATAGGGCTGCAGATTGGACTGTGGATATATCCTCTTCAAATAGCTGTCTTGGTGTCTTGGAAAGAGTAAGTATTAGAAAAGAGATATTTTCAATACATACATAAAAAGAATCATGTAGATGGTGAAATAGCTTAGCAAAGTCTACCAAAGAAAGAGAAATTGCTCCAGTTCAGTACGTTAATGTGGCTACATTTCTGAGAAGGAGGTAAGGCTAGAAGCAGGAGGAGCAAGTATATGACTCTGTGTGAATGATATTGTGAAGTGGGGTACAGAGTTCTGTGTAAAAATGGGAGAATTTGGGGAAGACGACACTTCAGCCTCTCAGTACATGTCCCTCCTGAGTACATCTACTTCCATCACAATGGGCTAGAAGAGGTCTTTGTTTAGTAGTGCAGTGCCCCTGAGATCTAATTTAGCTTTTAGAGCAAATTCAAAAAGAGAGTGAGCAAGAGAGAACAGAACAAAGATGGAAGCGTGCAGCACAAATAATTGGTATTGTAGTTGCTTCTGTAAATTCTTTAAAAGAAATTCTCCTGACTTGAACTTTCTGCTAAAGCAAGACTGAACTTTAGAGATGTATATTGTTTCATTATCCAGCTGTGATAATGAGGAGATGGTATAAATGTGTATTGTATGGCAGCAGTGCCTTTGTTATTCTTAAATAAGAAGTACGAAACCATTAAAGACAAGCACAAGTGTTTCAGAATAATAAAAAATTGTATTTTCAGAAGCAAAATTAAGTCGTACTTTTAGAAGCCTATATTGGACCTAATTCTTTGAACACTGCAAAATTTCGTTCTCAGGAGTCTAAAAATTTCAGAGTATGACATTTCTTATTCCTTTATTTGAGCAACTTCTCTGTGCTTGAGAGTTCAGAATGGTTTTGCCTTCATTTAGCACGTAATTTTGCAAAGTTCATCTTTGGCCCTCTGGATTTAGGGCTATTGTGATGTTTTTGCATAGATTTTTCCTGTAGTTTGCAAGTATGTTTTCATCATGAATGAAGTTGCATTGTGTGTTTATGTACCCACATTAATCTTACCCAGTAGAACCGTTTACCCCTTGAGTATTGCCATCAACTCTTGATTTTACCACATTACAAATGTGCCTTGTGGCTATTTCAGAAACAGAATATGAGAATTCAGTGTGGGGAAGTTTGTTTTGGAGTAAGATAGCATTCTGCTATAACACAGAAATACTGCTTTGATATTCAGGGTTGCAGACAGATGCAGTAATACATTTTTGGTTAAAATTAGATGAGATTAGATGAATCTCCCATTAGTTGATTTAACTTGAGGTTTTATTGGTACTTTTATGGCTGATCCACTTGTCCTGCAGGTTCATGTCTTATATTAACATTTCTGTCAAAGTGTATTTGATAAATAAAACATAGGCTTGTCAACAACACATGGAAAGCTGATTTCAGTCAGCTCAAAAACAGGCATTTAAAAATGCATACTACTAATAAAGTCATATTTATACTTTATTTATCATCTGATTTTGACTTGCTTCTTTTTCCTTGTCTGACGAGTAGTAAATACACTACTACTTCAACAAACTTGTGCCCACTGGCTTGTGTCACCTCACCTTGCTGAAACTAGTTTCTGCAGTTGCTAGGCAGCCCCATTTGAACCAGCTGAGAGCACAGAGCAAGTCCCCTCAGCAGCAGATTTCAATTAAAGATCTGGACATACAGCTGGTTTCTTTGGCTGGTCATCTCCAGTAGTAAGAGCAAAGGCTTCCTGAGCTGTGCTGTGCAACAGCTTGATTGCTTGGGGTTTTCTGTAGTAAATTCCCTCTGGGTATCTTAGAAAAATATTTAAACAAATAATTAAGCTGCTTCTGTTTTCTCTTGTATACATCGATGTGCAGGAGAAGCTACTGTTTGCATTGATTTTTTTTTTTCCTTCATTTTCGAAATCGATTTTACCCCCTCTGTGGTGGGTTGAGGAGAAAAACAACTGAACATGAACCAACAGAAAATAGCATCTTAATCTACGGTGTGATTAAGGAATCCCTCAAAGATGCTGTGCCAATGTTTGCTTCT
Source organism: Aphelocoma coerulescens (assembly GCF_041296385.1). Classification (NCBI taxonomy): domain Eukaryota; kingdom Metazoa; phylum Chordata; class Aves; order Passeriformes; family Corvidae; genus Aphelocoma; species Aphelocoma coerulescens. The sequence continues at coordinate 62,310,689 of NW_027184085.1, forward strand.
GCCAAAGAAGGAAGCGTATTAGACATTTTCAAAAACATTTTGGGATATGATTGGAAGTATTACATCTTAAGCAAAAATGGTGAATAGTGGAGAAGCTTTGGGGTTAACATATTACCTTGCCGTTCTAAAATAATTTTTTTTAAAGTCTATTTTTGTGTGTTTAGGGGTTAGCTGGGAACTCAAAATCTACGAAAAGGAAATTATATTAAAACTATGTGTGCTGTGTCATGGCTGGAAAAACAGAAGTGACAAAAGCAGGTTTTAGTATGGTGTAATTTGATAAAAGTCTCCTTTAGTTCTGCTAGCTTAACCAAGTTAAATTAGTTACACAATCTAAAGCAGAGATTGAAGGAGCACTTTTTCCAACATGCAGCTATCTTGCACTACCAAAATGTAAATATTTTACTATTGCACATCATGTTTGTGGGCAGGTAAGGCAGAATTTACCCATTTACTTCATGTTTAGAAATATGTCTCTTCTTCTCTTGTCAACACTCTCTTAAGATACATTTTTCTACCAAAGGTGGTACTGACATTGCTTCTCAGAATAACACTGCACTAGTGTTTTCATCCAAATCCTGATAATGGATAGGCCTAACCTATTATTTACTCTTCTATGGGGAAATATTACTGAAGAAAGAAGCAGTAGGATAATAGAGAGTACATAGAGAGATCATAGAGAGCAGTACATCTTACAAGGTTTTCCACAGCAATGCAGTAAGATTTACTGCAATTTGGATTCTGATCTCTGTTACTAGAATACAATTCTGTAGTTTCCCTTAATTTGCCAATGTAACTGTAGAGATATTCTGTAGAGTATTTTGTTTTATTATAAATGTATCCAAGGGCTTGCTTTCTCACCAAGTTCTGTCCAAATGCAAAGAATGTTCCTATTCTCTGCAAATAAAAAGATGCCACGTGTCCTTTTTTAAGTAACTATTTGGCTGTGTCTAAATAGTTCTAGGTCTCCTAAAGAATTCCTGACGTTTGTTCTCTCTTCCACTGTTTCTAGTTGCTAGAGATGGTCACTGGGGCACCATTAGCCTGGATACTTAGTTCATGAGCTTTCCAAGCATCTCCGTTGAGATGAACACAATGCTACCCAAAGCTGGTGATCTATTCCATATTGTGTCTTTGCTGTCTCATTTAATGCCATTGTCCATCCATTAGGAGGTTCCTCCATTGTCTTCTTGCGCCCCACCATGTGAACCTCACATAACCCTTTGGATGTCAGCATAACTCAGTAGAACCAAAAGGGCTTGACATAGAGCAATATGGGGTATTAAGACGAATTATCAGGACATTAAATCAAGGGAGAGGGATTCTAATATAATATATTCACTTGACACTCAACAAGGGCCAATAAAGCTTATTATTGACAATGATCAAGTACTTTTCTTCTCCTTGTTTGGGCTGCAGATAAAGAATCACTACAACTCCTCTCACCCTCAAAAAAGGAAAAGCTAAAAAAAAGTGCTTTTCCTTAAATGTCTGTTTTATTTTTGCTGTTTAAGGTTTTTTTTCTGAAAGCTGTTGAAGTATTGGATAAGGGATTTGTGGCACATTGTGTAATGCTATGATATTCAGCGCCTGAGAAATGAGACTGAAGCCACTAAGAGCATAATGTGAAAAATGGACAGTAGCAAAAAATGGACAGCAGCAAAATAAACATCTTCCACTATGGTCTTCTTCAAGAAGACTGTGTAAGTAATTGTACCTCTGTCTCCGTAACAGTTAATACTAAAAAAACCCCATTATCATCAAAGAAGGATGTATCTCACTCCGGTTTAAAAGTAATGGTTTCTTCTCCAGACTCCCTCTGGATGAAAGAAACACTGGAGAGGTGAAAAAAAACCACCAGGACGGTTCTCTGCAAAAAAAGCATTACATGCTAACTCTTCTAATGACTTAAGGGTTATTGCAGTGTTCCCAGCCTGCATGTTTATTGTCCAGCTCAACACCAGACTAGTTGTACTAGGGAACTATTTTTAGAGGTTGTGTTAATCATATCTTAGGATTATTATCTTATCTATTCCTTGTCTGGAATAGAACCATGCCAAATACCATCTTCCTTCTATTTATACACAGACAGGAAGAAAGGATAGACATCTTTTTTCTTCTATTGTGGCAGGCCAAATTATGATGAACTTAACATGTACTAGGCAGGGAGAGGCTTATATAATGGTCAGATCCATAAAGTCTTGTGGTTTGGCTGTTGGCTTATTCAGAAAAGATGGATGGAAACAGGAGAAGAGAGCAGGGTGGAGAAGGTCAGGAGTGGGGTCAGAGCAGGTGCAGTAGCTACAAATGACTCTCAGAATTTTTTTATGTATCTGTTCAGCCCGTTGTTCATATTCTGTGATGTGCTCTGAGAGAACCTGAGCAGAACAAGGCTTCAAAATGCATTGTGAAGTCACTTTCTCTCCTTATCTTTTAAGTTAAATATTCTCTATCGTCTCTATCTCTGAACAGTCAGTAACTTTTTTGAGGGTATCCAGTGTCTTTCCATCTCTTAGGTTAGAAACTTCCCTAAAAAGTTTTTGCTGTATTCTTTGTAGAAATGGCTTGATATCTTACAGTGTATGTCTCATAGCAATTGTGATGTGAAAATCATCAAGTGGATACTGCTGACTAGATTTTTTGGCCTACGGTAATTATCTTGGAGGGAGGAAATCATATTAAGTCAATGTTATGCTCACCCTTGCCCAGCTTTCAGCCTTCTCCTCATGACATGTTTTTAGACCCTAGCTGAAGTCTATCTGAATGATTCTCATTTGGAAGCTGGGTTTAGCTTTGCAAGAAGCCAGCTGTAGATAGGCCAGGAAAGACTGACTGGTAGAAACAGACGTGTTTCTGGGCATCACTCTGGGATGTATCTATGGAGCTGTGGTCTGAGGTAGGCATTTTGACAGGTTTAAGGATGCTGAGAAAGTGATGCTTTCAGGTATGGCCCAAGGCAAAGATAGTGTGCACAGCAAATTTTGCCCAGAGGAAGTTTCCCATCTGTGTTCTTTCAGGACAGTGTAGACGCAGTTTAGAAATATTATTGGTGATCACACTGCTGTATCATATCTTAGATTCTCTTAAATCTGCAAACTGGGTAGGACTTGGTAGGAGAGTCATGGAGCACTTGTAGAATAAACTGTGATTGACAGACAGATTGACCAACTAAAGCCAAACAGGGGATGTGAAAACAGTGTATGTCAGAACCCTAACTAAAAGATGTAGGTATTTTTTAATGCTGACCTTCATGTAGCTGCATGGTACAGATTCTGCTCCTGCTTTTTCAAATGAGTAGAACAGTCAAGCATTTCTCAAGTTAAAGTAGCAAAATTAGGATTCATACAGAAGGCAACTGCACTGAGAAACATCATATTCAATATGCTCAATAAAACACAAAGAACAAGCTAGAAGATAGGGAGGTAATTCTGTGCATCTACTGCCTGTAAAAAATATTCACTTAATGTTTTGCAGAACTTCAAATTCAAGACAGGGTCACTCTGGTAACAATGAATAGGTGTCATTAGTAGGCTTATTACTTACCATTTCATAATGATTTTATGATACCTACTCTAACCAGAAAAAGTTACAAGGAGAAGATGTGTTAAAAGTTTCTGAAGTGTACACTAGGAAGACATAGCCTGAAGTTGAGCAGGAGGTGTTTGTTCCCCATTTTCACTGTCTTCTGTGATTCTTCTGAGAATAATACTGTTCCAGCAGTCATTACCTTGCGTGTCTGAGGATTCCTTCCCAGCCCTAACTTACTGGGAGAAAGGTGAAAAGGATAAATTAGGGCCAAAATGTTTTCTTGTCAACCTCTAATAAAGCAGCCATCCGTTCCAGTTTTCTTCTACTTTGACCTGTATTTCTTATTAGTCTCTTGCTTTCATCTGATGTTTCTATGTTCTTCTCCATTATCAGTTACTTTTTACTCCATTTTCAGTTACTTTTTACTCTTCAGTCTCCAGATGTCAGCTTTTCTCCTTGTACATGGATTATTCCTTCTCTATAGCTCTAGCCTTTAAAAATATGACTTTTCACTAGTCACAGCTTTTATGGTCATGTTCCCTAAACACCTGAGTCTCCAGAGGTCATGCATGCAATTCAGGCTTTCTAATGAGATTAAGTTAGTTTCTTTAATGTTTTCATCATTGAGGATGTGTCTGAAAAGTTACTCAGTGCTTATCCTGGACATACACAGCTCTTTGGTGGGTATACACAGTTCATATTGTCTCCATAAAGGTTATCTATATTAAAAGAAATTACTGATTTCACTGTAATGCCTTACTGGTTTTGAAGGTAAGTTTGTGCTGGTGCAGGTACACCGATATTTTTTTGATGCCATGAAAGCTTAGATTATTATCCACCAAGTCATTATAAATTCAGTTTGGCACCTATGATAGGTGGTCAACTACAAAATTACGACTCTAAAAGCCTCTTTTTTGCTGCAGAATCCTTAAGCTCTGCAAGCCCATTTGCTTTTCACATTTAGCTTCTGCAGAAATTAAAAGTTCCTGTTTTCTCCTACCTTTCTTTGTATCCCTCAGCGTAGTCCATGCAGTACAGAGAGTTCCCCTGCACTGTGCTCTTTTGAGGATCAAATCCATAAGTACATAAAGATATACCTAACAGAGCAAGCTATATACTGACCGCAAGTGGAGAGGAAGATGAATGGACATTTATACATTAGGACAGAGTTAAGAATGTTTCCACAGGACCTTAGTAACTGTGTTCATGTTCCCCCTCAGAAGAGTACTGAACTGAGGGCAATTTGTAGCAAGAAGGGAGTGGAGATGTTAGGTTTCCATCTTACTTGTTGATGCTCCTCATTTATAATACTTTTAAAGATTCACTGGGTCAGAAATAGGGCAAGCATGATCCTTTAGCCCCAGAGAGCAAGACTGAACATCCAAATTCCATACTCAAATCTTGGATCTATTTTCCAGTTTGGAAACTAACTGGGTAAAATAGTGTCATAGGTTAGCAAGCATATTGAGTCTGGAACTGAAGCAGGATCTTCCTCCTTAACAGACTTGGTGACAGTGCTAAAGAACCATGCTCTCTCTCATTGTCCCTTGATCTTCACCTTCCCCTTTTTACTAAATAATGGGTAGTCCAAAATTGAACAGTGACATGAGGAAAAACTGAGAATATTAATGACCCCGTATAATGTCTTTGAAACCTCTGTGAGTTCGTAAGGGTGAGTATTATGGTGTCTTTATTCCTCAACATGTATAGGCCTTAGTTGCCATGCCATGCAGCAGTAAAAACAATTGTCTGCCATTTCGACTTGTATTAATCATCACTATTCTTTTGAAAATGCTGAAGTTGTGATAATTTTCTCCAGCTGATAATTTGCATAAATAGGTGAGTTGTATTAATGTTTTTTAAAATAATAATTAAGACATCTGTGTCAAAAAGTCATAATTCACTTTTAATGTAATGATCAGGGTGTCTTTGAAATATACAGCTTCAAATGCCAAAAATTAAACCAGGTTGTTAAAGGATTATCAAAGTCCCAAAAACTGAAGCTAGGTAAGGATGGCTTGTTTGGTTTGGAGTGTTTTGTTACCACAACTCTTTTTTCCACGCTCTGTAACGAGGCAAAGCATCTTAGTTCCCAGTTATGTATGGTGTATGTATCCCCAGTGATCACAAGTTCACAAACTCAGGCTTGTTATGGGTGTTGTGCTAAGTGGATCAGCAGTAGCTTCTATAGTGTGGAACAGTTCTGTCACTAGTAGCAGGCCTAGCTGTGGGCAGTGATTCAGCAGAAGAGCAGCAGGGTTAGGATCTCTGTCCCTTTTTGTCCTACCACATCACCAGGGTTGATCACTGTTGAACATAATCAAGTCAATGCACCTTAATTTGTGGGCCATCCTGTGTAGCAGATTGTTCTTCAAACTGTCCCCCTTGATTTTGCTGGAGACAGTAGAGCAAGTATTACTGAATGAGGCTTATTTTCATCTCAAAGTATCTGTTACTTCTGTCCCTCAGTTTGTCGCATGTGTACAATAAAGATATTTCACAGAATTTAAAGGGGGTTTATTGTGATTTCTCCTAAAATATTAGGTAGCCAATTGAATAATTTATTCTTTTGTGTAAACTAAACTTGATCCTCCTGTCTGACTTCTGAGTAAATTCACTCAAATCTTTTTGCTAACTGGAAGACAAGAGAGTATCGAAAGATAACACTGATCATTCAAGCTGTATAGCTGACTTCAACACAGATAACTGAAGATGGTTTTTTTTTGTTTAAAATTCTGCTTCTGGAAATAATAAGGTCTGGCTCCTAGAAATTAATTTGTATTCTTGTTGTTGTTGTTGTTTCCCCCTCCTTTTTTTTTAATACTCAGAACAATGTCTGCATGCAGGAGTGAGAAATACAGTATAGAATTCTGCTTGCATATTCCTTACATTTTCTCTTACTTAGCTCTATCTCTACAAACATATTTCCTTACATTACCAAGTTGTTTCAGTGAGTCTGACTATTTTAGGTCCTTTCCCTTCAGCAATCTTCTTGTCTTTTCTGCTGTTATTTGGGTGTTTCCAGCTGTTTCTGATGTTGTACTTCCTTGAGGTTTGAAATAAACTTGAACCCAAGCATTTTTCCTCTGCCAGTGATACCTCTTTCTTATTAAGCATTTGCAGTGTGTGCAACAAAGCCTGTGTTTAGACATCACTTCTCTGCTGTTACTTAGGTAATATTTGGGGGAAAAGTCTGCTTTCCCTTGCTTAAGACTGTTGTTCAGAGTATGCATAGCTGTGATAACACTGATGTAATACATGCAAACCTGGGCCTGTATTTTGTGTTGCCTCTGCTCCTTCAGTACACCACTGGCAGTGCGTGTGTGTAACTATTCTCTAATTTCTCTTTCCTCAACACACTTCACCTACCATTTCAGGCAATAGGTCTGTTCTTAACCATGTAGTAATTACTTTGCTGTGTGTAAACCTTTTATGGAATGTATCCTGCTTGGCCTTTAGTCTGTTTCTTTTGATCTTTTCTTTACGTTAGCAGCAGTTACCTCTGTTTCTTCTCCCAGATGTTCTTTTGCACATGGACCTATTGGAAGCTGTATCCTAGTTGTCTCTCTCCAGCTATGATGATACATGGTCTAACAGATAACATCTCTTTCTGTATGTTGGCAACATTAACTAGATAAATCACAAGAAATTTAATTAACTGCATACCCAACTCACTCTGCTCTTTGTTACTTTTTGAAAGATATTCTGTAATGCTGGTTTCCTCTTGGGGAAATACAGCTAGACAATCAAAACACAGTCAGACATATAACGGTAAAGATACAGACTTTCTGACTGAACCAGAGGAGTATTAAATGTCACAAATTCTGGTGTCACTACATGAAATATTAGCATCATGTTGCCTCTAGTAGCCTGAAGTATTTGGATAGTAAAAGTTTCTGTTCATTAGCCTTTGTGAGAACGTCCAGTCCAGAAAACCCAAATTTTCTGTAGGGTTTTGTAATAATAGTTTATTAATCCATCTGCTGCCTCTTTGTCCTTGCTTTTATTTCTAAACTTTCTGTTGGTGTTTTGTTTCAATGAATACTTTACACTACTTAAATGTCCTGTATTCACTTGTATGCCTGAACTGCACTTGGTAAGAAAGCTATCTTCGCTGCTAGTTCTCCACAAAGAAAAGTCAATTTCCCAATACCTTTCAATGTACATCAGCCCCTGTGATATTTTTTATATTGTGTTATTTAAGATTGCTGGATCATTTCATGGTGACTTTGCCAATTCCTGTTATATGTCAGTGAGTGACGAGTAACTGAGCATTGGTAACTGAGTTCAGCTGGTAAAATGTGAGCCTTTTCCTGTGTTTTGGCTCACACATGTATTTGAATTACCAGCTCTGCTCCAAATTTTCCCATTAAATTGGAGGTGATGGGCAGTATGTTCAGAAGATGCGCAGGAGTCAACTTCCTAATGTTCCCTGCTACATTTCAGCTTTATTCCTTTGTAGAGTAGGAGTAACAATCCCTGTACTCCTGAGACGTTTGGTTGTTAACTTGCTGAGATCTGCACATTGTTATATCAGTGTCAGGGGTTTTTTAAGTTTCTTTTACTCGATAGGAGATTTTCCCTTGGGGCATTTTAACATCAGTGGATGAAATTAAATGCAGTCACCACTTTTCTCCCACACCACACTACCCTCTGATACAAATGAAGTGATTACAAAAAGAAGAGGAGAAGTTGTGGGAAAGAGAGAAGGTTCCTACTGAAATAGGCAGGGTGGCAATAAGGATTTGCCAAATTAAAAAGTTGTAATATTTCTGAAACAAACCACACAATGAAGTCATCTGATATCTGATTGCCTTTACTTGATGTTAGTGTACTGCCCTAAATAAACTGTTGGGACTTTTCCCAGAATCATGTCTAAAACATTTGGCTTATTAGACATCAAAAGGTTCTGGAGTCTTTCCCTGCATTTTTGGCACATTTATTCTTTTTGCGTTCAGTGCAGCACAGAACAAGACCTTTTTACAGGCCATTAATATTTTGAAAGAGAACCATGTAGAAAAGCTATCAAAATGTTTGTGTTTTCACCACAGTACATCGGTGGAGTTTTTTAAATGTTTTTTTTTTATTTTAACCAAAAATGTGTATAACTGTAATTATTAGAGTTTTAATACTAAAATCTTTAGAGTTCAGTTGCACAGATATTAAGTCTCTCATGGCTTTCCTTAACTGGTCACAATGTCTTTGGGAATTCTCAGAATTTTCATTGAAATCTGTGGGTTTTGACTAATAGTTTTGGAGTATTTACTCTGGCACAGAAAAATCATCATCGTGGTAATTGTTACTATCATCGAGAGAGCTATGCAGATACCTTTTATGTTTCTTACATGTCTTGTTTGACTTCAGAAACTATTTTATGGAGGAATATGTTCAGGCCAGTAATTCATACATGTATACCTGTATCATCTGTGTATCTACCACTGTATCATCTGCTTGTACATAAGAGTTCCCATTGCAGTGATTTTGTTGGGCCAAAATAAAGCTTTAGACACCGTGGTGTAAAGAGATCAAGTTGTTTGTTCAACTCAGGATGTGGAAATATGGAAAGGTTATGCTCTTAGTTGCCTCTCACTCTGACTTAATACTGCTTTTATTTATGTAAAACCATTTATGTTAACTTTTCAGCAGAGACACTTTTTTGTACCGTGACGAAGCTGGAATTTTCCCTTTCCATTTCAGCTGCAATACTAGAAATAACTCATAAATTGACTTGTCTCAAATTGGAAAGTTGGTTGATACTTGAAAACATATGTTTCCAAGTTCTATGAATGTACGTAGTATGTAGAATATGAAACATAGTTAAGATGGGAGTTTAGAGTCTGTCAAAGCTTACTTAAGTTGTCTCTTAATTTAGAGACAATGTGAGTGAGCCTTGACAGACTCTAAACTAGACATTCTGAAGCTAAGGCAGGCAATGCAGTTTTTAATGCCCAAGTAACTATGTAATGTTAAACAAGCAGTGGGTTTCTTTTTTGTAATTCTGTAATTTTAAAAAAATTTGTGTGTAACTTAAATGAGAATGATCAGTCTGTTGTAATTACAGACACATCGTCACACAGTTCACATAGTTGGAAAAAAGAATGAAAAAAACGGCAAATAAATTCCTGCATTGCATGTATTGTTAAAAACTCAGTGAAAATGGAAGACAAATGTTATAAAAATTGAGTGGCTTACTGATTTCTCATTATTGCATAAAGATTTGCTTACCACTGAAAAACTGGAAGTGAATAGTAATGGCTGTGAAATCCTTTTGTGGAAAACAACAGAAGCAGGAACGCCTATCTGCCTTCATTCTCTGGTTTGTGTGGTGTGTACAGATAGTGATGAAAGACTTTCTAATTTCTGATGTTAAGGACATGGGTGGGAAATGTTTGGTGTATGTTTTATTGGTTTGGTGTATGTTTGTAATTAAGTCTACAGAATCCAGGCAAGCTATCCTTTTTAAAGAAATTTCTTCTGTATCTCAAGCATGCAAAATGGGACTGCAGTTTCCTTCAATTATTCATGTTTAGTTGCTGAATTTCCTCCATAAATAATCTAAAGTCTCTAGAGTGTGCATAAAGGGTTTTTTTCAAATATTTGATATTTAAAATTCCAGGTGGGATAATTCTCTTTCAAAAATCTGTGATGTTTTTTAGCTAATGAAGGTTACTGGCACCAGCAGTGGTTGCTGAGTTGCCGATTTTATAACAGAAATAAAATAATAAACAAGCAAACAAAATAAAACTGTTCTTATCTTGATGCACAGACTTCATGCTCTTTGTAAGCACATACAGAATAGCTGTTCTAGAGAACTTGAGGACAGTAGTAGGAAAGGAAGCTGCTTCAAATCTTGTTTGTTTCACTGGCAAAGATTATTTAGTGCCCAAATACCTGTTCCAGTCATTTACAATTTTTAGTGTGAATTTTGCAGAACCATCTGTGTTGCTGTATAGTCTTACTCTAAGTGATCAGACTGTGGGCTTCTTACTTCCATAGAGGTGTACCCACAGAATTCTCAAAGGACATAAGCACCCACTGTGCTCCTTTATGCATATTTGTATTTAGAAAACTTCCTAGTCCATACAGATGCCTAATTTTTTAGAAAAAAAATGACAGTTGCCAAGCTTCTCTGGGAATTTCCATTAATTTAGCTGTGCAGCTTTCAGCCTCACAGGTTACAAAGCCACTGCTGTGGATGGTAATTAAACCCCTTGAAAAATCATATGAACCTGTATCTTGAACGTCTTAGGGTTCATTGATTGCCAGTGTTCTCTTTTCAGAACATTGGGACTGTGTGTTGTTTTTGCCAATTTGTAAGTCATTTCTGACACTTGCATATTCCTAAGAGCATTTTTTCTGGTAGCTTTATTATCTAAATGAGATTATTATTAAAAATTGAACAAACATTGTTTGGCTTCCCTTTGAATAAAAGAACAGCTCTCTTGAGACAGTTATTAAACTTTACTCCAGGCATTGTATTTCAAATAACAGGAAATCTGTCAGTTATGAGAAACAACCAAACAAACAAAGAAAACAACGAAAACCAAAACGGAAGCCCACAAATACTTTTGATTTATTTAGAGTGTGCAGGGGCAAATGAAGACACAAAAAAGCCTGCTGCCAGTAGGTTAGATGCACACTGTCTGGGTGTCCAGACCTCCCACATAGAACAAGGCTGGACACATCTATTCTTGAACTTACTGTTGCAGATCCTCAACTTCCTTATCATGAGAGGCAGGCATTAAATTTTGTGCAGAAATATTTTCCTTGGGTAGCTTATTCATATACAGAAGACTTTAAATCTACATGGCACCGGGTTCTGCCAGCTGTATGCCTGAAACTGTATGGGGTGTGGTGTGTCATTTAGCACCTCTGCTGTACTGGTCCTCTCGGGTGAGATACAGGGCCTGACTTGCTCCTTTTTGAGTCCAAACCCATGGCATGAGGGAAAAATTAGGTGTTGATCAGACAGCCGTGTGTCTCTTTCTCCTTCAGCTGAAGATTGCTCTTGAGTTGTGTTGAGCTGCTGAGGCATTGATTGTCAGATAAATTTTGCTAAGAAGCTAAAGGGGCAAAAAAAATCAAAACCAAAATCCTAAACTCAAGTGACCTTGCTGACCTCTGCTTGTGTTTAGATATGGTTTCCCATTTAGGCACTGCCCACTAAATTTTGATTTTGACCTTTTGTAAGGGTGATTTTAAACTGGGAGTATGCTTGTTATTTCTCAACTATTCCTGTTGTCAGACAACTGTTATTCTTCAGGTTACTGAGGTTCTTTTTACCTTGTAGAATCGAATTCTATAACTGATCAATATAACTTGGGCAATGCTAAAGGACAGTTTGGTTTTCTCTATCCCATTAAGTGTTGTATTTTACCCTTCAAAAGTATTGTCAGTGACCTCAAAAATGTAGTGTAGAATACAATCTCTGTCATATGCACAGACCATGTGCAATGAATATTTAAAGAATCACAATAAAGATTATATTCTGCCATGAATCTGTGGGGTCTACATGTGTAATGCTAGGGTGAAAAGTTATTACAGCCACATTAAAAAGTTACTTTAAAATGCAGAACATGGCCATTTTCCAAAGTGAGTATTAAAATATTCAATATTTGTAATACTGAATGCACTATTGTAATGCTATATGTGTGACAATATTTTAATACTGGCCATGCTCAAAGACTTGCCAATTTGCAATTAGATAAATTATCTGAATTGTTTGAATATTATCATCGCTTCCCTACTCTTGCTACAGGGAAAATATGGAATAATTAAAATTATGCTGTATAATTACCTCTGACATTATTAGTCTGTAAGACTATACCGATTTTGTCATTATAATGCACGTTTTGTACTGAATAACTAAATGACTAAAAATACAGCTCTTGGTGCTTAATTCTGTGGTCCAGATTAATGTAGTTTAGTGTTCCCATACAAGTAGACTTTGAATGCAAAGGATCCAGGATGATGCTCCAGTAGGGAGGGGAGAAGTCTAAAAGAAGTATTTTGACAGCTTGTCAGTATTTTGACAGCAAGACTACTCCAGGCAGGATAGAACTCAAAACAGTGGGAGGAGAATTAATAGGAAACTGCTCATGTTAAAATTAGTTCAAAAGATGGAAGTTGCTGAAAGAAGGAGAAAAAAAACCAGAACAACAACAAAATAAGTGCTCGAGGGAGAGGAGAGAGATTAAGAAATCTGAAAACTTGCTGCTCGAAATTACTCATGATAGTAACGCTGTATGAGAGGCTTAAATAAGCCCTGTAATCATCTCTTGAATACAGTTTGTGCTTTTGCTAGACTGATAGTATTTGATTGATAAAAGGAAATACTTTTGTGAGAAATTAATAATTATTAATTCATTGAACTAAAGAAAACTGGGGAGATCTAGATGTAATAGAAGCCGTCTATTTTAAGGTGGTAACCTAGAAGTTGTCTGTAAGGTCTGTGCTTGCATTTATAGATATGTACCCAAAGTTCTGCAACTTTTCAGGCTGCATTTAAAGTGAATTCTTAATGAAATGTCTGCACAGTGCTTTTGTGTCAGGATAGTGCTTCTAAGCACTAACAAAGAGCCTGGCTACGGAGGAGCCATGAATAACTTGGTAAAAAAGCAAGGTGGCTGATTCACCCCAATGATCAACAGCACCTAGATTAGGTGGCCCGGAGAAGCAAGAAAGGGAAGGAAACAGATTTGCATATATGCAAAACTGGGAGAAGTTTTTACAATATTAAAAGGAAAATCTTAAACCTCCTTACTGATTGTCCTGGACTGACTTCATGAAGCTGCTTTATTCCTTACCCATCCGCTCAATGCCCAAGGACGCTGTTTCTCTAAGATGGACCCGGGGCCGGGGCCACAGGACCGAGTGCGGGGCGGTTTAACGGGGCCCAGCGGCTCCAGGGGCTCGGCAAGGCTGGGGAGGGAGTGCAACGGGAGCGCTGTGCTGCTCTTTGGGTTTCTTCTGTTTTCCAGCTAGCTGGGAAAAAGGTTCTGTTGGTTTCCCTTGTCCTTTTTTTCCCCTTTCTGTTGCCTCACTGCCTCCCTTCCCTCTTTGCTGGTGCTGGGGGCCTGCGGGGTGGCCCCGGCTGGTCCGAGCCCGGGTGTCTGTTCCTTCTCTGGGAATTTGTTGATTTTGAGGTTTTTTTTCCCCTGTTCTACTCTGTTTTGTTTGTGTGTTAATAAACTGGGTTTTTTTCTACTTTCACTTGCTGTGACCTACTTGTCTTATTGGTGGAGGAAGAGGGGAGGCCCTTCTTCCCTTTGGGGGAGGCACTCATTCCGGAGTATTTCCTCCTGAAGTTTCATCTGCAAAACCGAGATACTGATTGTCTTGAAAGTAAACCAAACATCGGCTGTTCCTCATTTAATAGATTGTTGTGGGCACTCGTTTCTAAATATGAGCATCCTCTTGATTCCAGATGGCTAATAGTGAAATATTAGGACTCTAGGTTTCAGATGCACACCTGACAGAATGTGTAGGCATGTGTAGCTACATAGATCGGTCACTTTCGTATAGACAGGGATGAGCCATTGAATTTCAGTGTCTGGGTGTGTAAATCCAGATCCTAGCTCTCCATCTTGTTCATGCACAGACACAGATGTGTGGTGTGTATCATGCGGGCTGAACTAGGGAAGCCAATGTTTGCTTCAAAATCAGACTTCCACATGGCAGAATAGTATCACAGAATTATCGCAGAAGCTTATGGTAGTAATTATTTTCAACCCTCTTTTAAAAGAAGTGTGCTATCACGTTCTTTTTTTCTGCTAGGATCAAGGTAGTGCATTAGCCAGAGGCTGAAACGCTCCTTGGGAAAAAATCTATGAGAAGGGATTTGGGTACATTTCTTCTCTATGTTTCTTAAGAGTCATATATAAACTAGGGGAAATTTCAAGGTTTTCATTGATACAGGGATGTATTAGAAAAGAAGTTTTAGTTGATACATGACTCACATTATTGTTGTAAATAATTGGATTGTTCACATAGCACATCAGCTTTTGTGAATGTGATATGACTGTTGCTAGCTAATACTGAAATATGTGTTATTTTTTGTGGTTGGTTTGTTTGGCTGATTTTTTTTTATAATGGCCAATGGGTATGGCATGGAATAAGTAGAAAGAGCAAGTTTTTCCAGTTGGGTCCTTTGGCATCATTATTTCATTTTTACACATTGTCCTTTTTTAGAGAAGGTTTTTAACCTTTCTTTTCAGAAAATATGATGGAAGGGATTGCAGGAATAAGTTCTGACTCTTGTTTCATAGGACACTTGGTAGTAAACAAGACTATTAGATATCAAGTAATATGCTTTTTTTTTTTTAAGGAACACAAAATTAAGTTTTCCAATAGCAAATATATCCTTATTAAAAAGACATTACAGTGTTGCAGCAAATTGTTTATTTTGTATGGCATTTGGCACTTTGTGGAGGTAAAGTCAGTAATCTCAAGCCCTCTCATAATAGTCCATGAATGCTATCCCACCATTTAAATAGATAAACCTTAACATGAAATAGATCAGACATGAAGCTGAACCCTCTGCAGGTTTTGCTGCACACAATGGCTATATTGTAAGAAGTCTGACTCATAAGGGGTATCTTACATAAAGCATATTATATAAAGTAGCTCTTCACCCAATGGCATACAGTCAGGACTAAAGAAAGTTCTGAAAATCTCCCAAAATTTGGATATGTCACCATGTTTGAGTCTGCCTGTGCATGTAAACATGTGACGTTTTATAAGCACATATGCACTGATCAAACTTCCTAGTTGAAGAAGCAGTCAATAAGGAAAGAGGAGCCTGCTTGTTGGAAAATTTGGCAAATACTGCTTTTTGCCAAAAATATCAGTGCAGCTTTAGTATCTGCACAGAGCAAGTAAGAATTTAGCCTGGGCATAAAAGATTTTTTCATAGTGAACTGTCTGAAATGGAGCAGGAGTCTTCTGTATGCTAGTACAAAACAGTTAATCATTCTGTATATGATGATTAATAGTTACTAATTTTTTTATTTTATTTTTTTCAATTGCCAATGTGCTGAAATGTGCAATAGGAATTATATTTCAGTCTGCAGGCACATCTTGTTCAGCTCAGCTTTGCTTTACAGCTCACAGGCTCTCAGCCCATTAATCACAAGGTGACACTCCGAAGTGGTAAACCTGATGATACATATTAATATTTATGGATTTGCTATAGTGTACTCTTGAGTTTGCTGTACTGGGAAAGAGCAGTTCTGTCTATCAGTATGAGCTAACACCTCTTTAAAGCTGTAAACTGACAAGCAGCACACTGGCATTTTTTCTAATTATTTTACCAAGCTGATGGCAACTAATCAAACTGAACTGCCTGTATAGTGGTTGCACTGGTTGCTTTCACTACCTGCTTTGGGATTTTAGGAGTTTTCTTTCTCACCATATATAGCATATAGAATATAAAATATAGGTGTGGAATATAGCATACTTCTTGAATGCAGATTGGTTTACTAATCTTCAAAGAACAACAACTGTAAGGTCAGCCCCAGATATTCCTGCTTTCAGATGCTCCTGTATTTAATCTAAACAAATATTTTCAATGGAAGATACTGAGTCATTTGGAAATTAGGCCAAGCACCCAGGTATATGAATAAATACAGAGAGTGTGTGTGTGTGTGTGTATGTATGTAATACTTTCACTGTAAACGTACTTTTCAATATAATATTTCAGTAGAATAGTACTTTTCCTATAGTTAGGTGTCAATCCTGCCAGCATTTTGAAGGGAAGTCTTTCCAAGTGTGCATGATGTGAATTATTTTGAAATACAGGGGTTTTTTCTGTCTTTGGTTTGGGGATTTTTTTAACAAACTGACATTTTAGGGAATGGCCTGATTGTCTATGGCTGTCTGCTATTTCTCTGGAAAAAGGAACTGTTAGAAATTACAGACTTTTCACATCAAAAGTTTTACACCATTTGACCTTGAAAAGTGGCAATTTAATTCAGTGGTCTGAGGATGTCCCGCTCCCCTCATACATACAATCCTTGAGACTCAATCTGTAAGTCGCATGGATAGAGGGAGCCACCTGTGTAAAATTTCTGTTAAAGTATTCTACCTTGAGAATACTGGCTCAGCTCATGTTGGAATTCATGAGTTTAGAGATTTTGGTAACTCTTAAACTTCTCTAAAGCTAGCACTGCATGAAGAAATCCCTGTGATCTTTCTTAGCCAAGCTGACATGTTTCTCTAGCTGAAAATAAACTGATCCAGTGTGCTGAATCCAGATTCTAGGCTGTGCATTCTGTCAAGGCTACTTTTCCTTAAGCAGCTCTCCCAATCCTTAGTCAAATCTTAAAAAAACTCATACAGTGCAGTAGATAATAACTCATCTACTGGCGTTAATTTGTGCAAGTGATAATAAGTGAATTGGGAACATTCTCTATTGCTAACATCAAATCACTGGTAAATTACAGGTTCAAAAAAAATCTGTCACCATACTAGAAAGGCCTACTTGAAATGATCAGTAACTTTTTTGTGTGTATGTGTATCTATCTATATATCTACAGTTATAAATAATATATATAATACATATTTAAATATGTATATATACACAGAGAGGTACACGTGTTTATATAGCCACGTCTCAGATCATGTTTTGGCCACGTTCCCTTGCCTTTCTCTCTGTTTGAACAGTTAATTAGTGATTCATTCTGTTATATCAAAACCAAAATAATGGAAGTTCTGCATTAATCAAAAATACTATAGACTTGACCTTGGTGTTCTTTTTAAGTTGTGTGATCATACATGCGCAGTGTTTGTGAAAACTGCATCATGTTCCCTTAAGGTGCATATATATATTTATACACAAATCCTTTTGCTGAGCCTGTTTTTCTGTGTTAACTCAATAAGCTCTGGTTAAATGTGGCACTGCATGTCAGTTGTAACATTCAGGAAGAATAAGTTTCTGTGACAGCTATTTTACATGACAAGCACAGTGTTCAGTTCTATATGAAAGAAAAGTAAGAAAGTACTGCAACAGCACCAACAGGGTAACTCCGTCTCCTTGATGTACTCATTTCCTGTCACCTTGGTTCCTCATCATACTGGGGTACACAAAAAGATTAGGCCTGCACTGTGTATGGGGTTTGCCCTTGATGAATCCAGTCATTTTAGCTTTCACAAAGAGCGATCCTCTCTAAAACTGGAGTGGATTTGTAAAGTATTTACTAAGCTTTAAAACACAGCATAACAGGCATGATTAAATGGACACCAGTGACAAGCAAACAGTCCTGTAAGGATCAGCATAACAATAACTGTTCACAAGTTTACTTTTTGTTGCTGCTGCTGCTTTCAGGGAAACTGAAAATATACAGTACTTTTTCTTTCAGAATTTGGTGCAGTACTGGAAGAGCTCTGTTTATTGTTTGTTTGGGGGTTTGTGCTCATTTTATTACAAACTAGTGTTCCCTTTACTTCCACTGGAACTCCAAATAAAAAGACTTGTGAACAATACAGTGTTTGTAACTCTATTGTGCTTCAGGTTTGAAGGCAGTGCTGAACAAGCAGTTGATATTTCACTCTGTGGCAACAGAGAGTTATATTGCTTTTCAGCTATACCGTAGTGGTGAGTGTCTGGCCCATTTCATAGTCTCCCAGTAACATACAAACCATCTAGCAAACCGATGACCCAAGTTTGTGCACTACATTTGCAGCAAGGTGTCTCCTCTGAAGACTAGCAGGGACATTCAGGCAATGGGAAGTATCCCAGCTGTGCTGAATTTGCTCCCGGAGCCCTAGCACAGTTGTCCACGTGGATAATGTGGTAAATACCTTGCTCAAGATCAAGCCGCAAGTCAGAGTCAAGTCTGGAAATACCACTGAGGAACAGTGGTTCTTTGTCCCATCATTACAAACTGCTACATACAAGTTACATTAATCCATAGAAATGAAAAATAATACAGCTGCTATTGCACAGTGGGAAAAAAGGTAAAATATATTCTACTGCTATTGCTTCAATAAGTGGCAAGGAACATGATACTCTGAATGGAGTGTACTGTTCCTCAGCAAAACAACAGCCTTTAAGCAGTATGATTAAATACACTTGATAGAGTGGATACTATCTTTCTAAAGATATTCCTATATTTTTAGTTTAAAAAATAATAATTGAGAATATAAAGCGTCACCACAAATTGGAGACCAGCAGCCACATTGCATGAAAAGGCATAGACAACATTGTCTAAAAGCCCTGAAGAGGGTCAGACACTGACCTACATTAGGCCAGTGGTGTCAGGTGTGTCTTCTGGAAGAAGCACAGAGAAGAGCTGGGAAAAGGCTTCTGTAAGTCTCATAGGCCTGATACCTCACTTTGTTACCGCAATAGTTCTATTGAAATATCTCTAGCTGCAAGATAATTGTGATTTTGATGTGCTTTTTTGTTACAGTATTTAAGTTTGCTTTTCAGCTTTTAGGTCTAAGTGGCCTATGTCAAGAGTTCTGACAAAGCACAACATGTTTGAGAGACTGCAGTGGAGAGAGTCACAGGACCAGCTGCAAAAGGGAGAACAGATAGGAGCATACACAGGCAGGAATAGAGCGTTAAATATGCAGGTACCCAGCATATCTCTCTTCATCCTGTTCATCCCTTCTTCCACTCCTGTGTGTTATTTTTGACTTTGAGTGGATGCACATGTGGTTTTCTGTAAGCTGTAACCCTCATCCTTAGTAGAGGCATCACAGTATCTCCTCAGGGGAGGGTAGATTTGGAGAGACAAGAAGGGCTCTTCTTGCAGGTCACATGAGGTCCTGCCTGCGGAGTCAGATTTGAACAGAGACTGTGATTTTCTTTCATTCTGACTGCTACGTGAACTGTCTACTGGGATAGGCATAAACTATCTCAGTCTGCTCAGTTATGCTGGTATATGGCACTTAAAAAGTCAGTGTCATCCAAAAATGTCACTGAGGTTGAATGCCCCACTAATATTGCTTCTCGACAGAGGTGTTTTTGTCTGAAAATTATCCTGCTCAGGGCTTTCTTTCTTGCAGCAATGGCTCTGCAGTTTTAAGGCAAGCCTTAAAAAAGGAAGTAGACCGTTGTTCACTACTTCAAACACAGCGTGAAGGCTATCCATCTCCAGGTTCTCCTTTCCAGTGTTTTGTATGTTTTGGTGTGTGACACATTTAGCTGTACAAAATACCTTCATTACTGACAGCCCCAGGAGAGGTAGATACCTGCTTCTACATTGTGCTGTGCTGGACTGTGTAGTGAGTGTACTACAGGGACAGGAGGAGATTATGAAATAACTCCGGGATCACTGTGGCTGCCCTAGAAGATAAAAAGCACAGCGCTACAAAGGTTCTGTTTTTTCTTCCAAAAGTGTTTGTGTTAGGACATCCCTATCTCTTTTTCCTGTTTTTTCAACCACAAAACTAGGCTCAGAATTTGATTCGGCAGCCACTGAGCTACCATAATATAGCAGCATACGAACTTAGGAAAAGAACAGATCTATCACTGTATCTGACTGATCTCTGCTTATGCAGTGACAAATTCCCACCTCTCCATATAGATCAGCAAGCTCTGTAACCAGTCAGTTACACATGAGTTGTGACAGCACATCACAAGCTTGGCAGTTTGCAAGGCCAGAGTACAAGGTAAAACATTCAGGTTTTTTACGTGAAAACAGCAGCCTTTTCCATTCTGATACTTTTTACTTAACGCCTTTAATTCCTCCAAAACATTCTTTCTCAAGAAGACATCATGTACTTCCATATCTCCCAGTAGATAAAAAAAGAAGCAAAACAAGGAAGTAATGAAAACAAACTTTTCAATATGAATTTTCTGTAATGTTTATTTTTCTGTAACATATTTTTGTTCTCTCAACTCAGGACTGATTAAAAAATAAATCCTTCCTTACTATATTAACTTCAGTACACAAATCTGAAAACCACAGTCTTGAAATAAAGATTTAGGTATGTGAATTGGTAGATAGTCATGAGAAGAATTGTACAGATATAAGTACCATCATTTGTCTTTCACATGGAAATACACAGCTTAGTTAGAAGCTAGTGACATGGATAAGAGATATTTTTAAAGTAGTTTTATAGGTTACATTGCTTGTCTGTAGAATTTGAATTATTGAAATGTTTGGACATGCCAGAAAACCCATCCCAGTTAAAGGCAGTGGCTCTCATTTAGAGGCAGTTGACCAGATGCTCTAGAAACAAGATAATTCAAAGAGCTGTTGAAGAACATATGAATTTAGTATGTTTTCATGTTGAATGAAGCCATTAGTAACCATAGAAATAGGGGTATGGCATTGAAATGTATAAAACTTCAGTTAAATAAGTATAAGAATTAAGTGGACTTGCAAGCATTTTTATTGTTGACAAAAGCTATGAGGCACAAACAAAATGTGCTTATACTCTTTAACACGAGACTATTGAAAATACGAAAAATAGTTGTGCCAGTTTTATGGTCTCTTCTGAAAATGTTAGTTAAATTAGATGTCAGTTCAGAAATCTGAGAGGAGATGTATAAAAAGACAAATTAATAAATAAGGTTATAAAACTTAGAAGTTTTACTTCCATGCTAGACTTGTTCTGTTTTCTGTTGCGTGATGTGAATCTAATCACGGGAGATCTGCCCTGGCATTGCAGCATGGAACTGTCAAGTAAAGACTATTAATGACATTGCATTTCATATGATACTTCTCAGACTTTCTCTGATTGCTGTACCTAAATGGTATTCGGGGTTTTTTATGGGTAACTATTCAGCCCTAGTATTAAACTTTTAATTTAAAGCTGTATTTAAATGAAAACAAAGTGGTAGCTGCTTGGAAAGCTGCTGAGCATGAACTTACAGACCACCCACTAACCTGGAGATGTCAGTCTTGAAACTGCACTTGATGGGCTTATCTGAAGATTTTTTTTTATTTTTACAGTTTGTATATAATTATCTGGGCTTAGCTAGTTTCCTGTCATCCACTGTCTGAAAACCCTGTTTCATTGTTGGTGAAAATCACAGGCTCCAAGTTGGACATGAAACATTTCTATGTGTTCAAGAGGCAGTTGCTGCTTTTCTGAAGTGCCAGCGTGCAGGATTCCAGAAAATGGCACTCTGCTGTAGCAGCCTGTGCAGTGAGAGTGACTAATAAAAGAACACATCACAGTCTTGGTCACTGAGACTGGCATGGAAGCCGGGTAGTCTTTTGGTGTTAGAAAATTCAGGTATCAGAATAATAGCAACTTTGAAACCATCCAATGTATTAATTATGTGGGGTGTATTGTTCTGGATCCCTGGTTTGCTAGGCCTGAAATGGCATTGGTTGTAATGATGGTTTGGGCTATCAGTGAAGCAAGGACAACATAAGCTTGCAATGGCTTACTTCCCTCAAGAGAGGGTAAAGCCTCAAAGCTTTGGTCTTTTTAATGAACATAACAGATGGAAATACCTAGTTCATCAACATACTTCAATAGATAACTAATTCTAAATGAAATAATATTTTTATTTGATATTAAATAGAACCTAAACTCAGAAATTATTGCTGATCTTTCTGTTGTAAGAAATAATATGTTTTTGCAGCACTGTAAATTCTGAAGTTACATGGCTGTGTTCAAAATGTCCACATGCCACTGGTTTGAAGAGGCAGCTCACAAGGGGTAATTCTGAAGGCAGTCAGTTTTAAGCAGTAGAGTTTCCCAAATGCAAGCTGTCTGCGATTCATCTTCCCTTCATGACAGTTTTAATACATAACTTTAATTCTCTTTTTTTTTTTTTTTTTTTAAGTTGGGTTGGCAAGGCATCGGTCAGTTATGTTTTATTGGACTTGGAGAACCCAAGGGGCATGCAATTCAGCCACTGGTGAGGCTAGCAGTTAAAAGTAAGCAAGCAAGTTACAGCCTCCAGAGGTGTTACAGGGTATGTGAATACAGATTTATGCATCCCATTCTCCCCAGTTCATGAGAATGACCTGCTTTGAGCAGGTGGAAGAAAAAATGAGTCCAAAGTGAAGGAACAGGTATAAGACTTTTTATATTTCTACATAAGGCAATGAAACCATCTTTTGAGGAGAGACTTAGAGATGGATGTTCATTGCATGCCAGTGCTTTCAGAAAATATGGGCCAGCATGTCAGAGAATGGAGGGACTCCTAATGACCACATAGTTTCTTCCTTTCAAAGGTACCATGATACTTCTGATGTAATTCAGAGTGAAGCTATTTTTCAGAAACATTTATTTAATGACATAAGCATAATTTCTTGAGAACCTGCCATAGCAGATTCTCAGGATCTCCATTTTATTCTTAACTGCCTGTTACTCAGCAAGCTTCCCTGTCCAAGATCAGTTTTACTTGCCCTTCCTACAGGCATGCTATAATGAAAGACTTGAAAAAGCAGTTGTGGATTAATACTGTGTAGCTTTGTATGGAAAATACCCACATGCCCTGCTCTTTCCACATTTTTGGGGGCAAAGTAGACACAATTCAGCAAAAGCAACATTCAGAATCATAAAGCTGAGTCAAAAGTACATCTTGTTCTTTCATATCACAATATTAAGGTAAACAAAATTGTAATTTCTTAGCCTGCAAGTGTTTCCTTCCAAAATATGGAGGTAACCCATGAGATAATTTTTCTTCTAGTTAGTCTTTAGTTTCAGAAGGTAAGCATGTATTCAAAGTATTCTTATCTTCAGGTGTTCAGGTAGTTAAAACCCCTTCTTTAACTGCTTCACCTTTAATTGCTGAAGGATATTCTAAGGTATTTTAAGCTCCTACATTTCACACTATGAGCTTTTTGATTCACTGGGATTTCTGCGGCTTCTTGTAATTATATTTGCAACTTCCACATCTATTATTTACTTTAGGGGGAGGGAAAGTGCTATCACAGTGCTCTCTGTTGCACTGAAGGCAGTACGAAGACTGAGAAACACAAAGGTGCTTCAGCATTTCCAAGATGTCAGTGGCAGATGGATTATTTACCATGTGCTGTGTTTGTGACTCATGACCACCCAACCAGTGTACAGGGAAGAGCACCAGTTCTGCCTGGCATCCAGGGTCAGCTATGCCAAAGAAAGCAAGGTATGATAACAAATGCTAGAGTCCACAGTAGCATTCTGGTCAGGATCTAAAAATTGAGTAATTGCTCCAGAACTGTCCGAGAAACCACGTTCCTGGGGAGATGTCTGGGCAAGATCTGAGTCTTGAAAAGCATGAAATCTGAGGGAAAGAGGCAGTGTTCCTGTTTCCTGTGATCTTGTAAGTCATTGTACAAATCTGTGAGAACATTCTACAAAGATTTAGTTAAAACTAGTGACTACCCTCTCTAATAGCAGGTAGACAATCAAACAGTCATTGGATATGTGCTAGGCAGAATGTAAACTGTTTATAAAAGATTTCTTTTTCCATGCAATGTGAAACGCCTCTTGTCCTTGATCCCTTGCTGAAGTATCCATTTCTTGTTAAGCTTTTTCAGGGAACAGAAAGCTTTACTTTGGAGAATATCTTTAGTTCCCTTTCATTTGACTAAGTCAGTGAATACTTGGTAATATAAACCCCTAAGTAAAAAAAAAGAAATCAAGTTACTAGTGTGCTTAGAAATGCTTTATGGTTTGTGTTGGAGAAGGGGGGAGAAGTCAAGGTGCTACATTCTTCTTTTTAATTTCATACTGATTCCAGTGAAACCATAGATGGAATTGGATTTTTAAACTGATGCAACTGAAAGTCTGATTTATATATGTGCTCTTAAAAACATAAATTAGGAAATTATCCCAAATTTCTTTTTCTACATTAAGGAAATCAATTTATACTGGCATTAGGTACAAGGGAATCAGGTCTCCTGTCTTTATTCTTTTGTAGTCAGGCACTTGTTAAATTAAGTTTTGATGACCTTTAATGAGATAGGACCTCTCTTTAGCTCCTTTCTGTCCTGCAGATAAGTAACAATAGTTTGGGGGAAAAGTAGCAGGTCCACAACTTGAGGGAATCGCATAGAGCTGAAATGCTTTCCAAGATGAAATAATAAAATTCACACAGTCATACCCAACCAATGAACTGATCTGTTCTTGCTTTTAAGTACATTACATCGTGCCAGGAGCTGGCGTATGCTGGTGGAGATAAATTGTCCATCGTTCATAGATAAAAAAAGAGGTCAGCCTAAACCCCTATTAAGATAGTACTGCATGATACTGGGCCATTTGGTGTCCAGAAATATCGATAGCTCGTATATATGCATTACAGGAGGCCGTCAGAAAAGTTCCGTTTTCTTTTATCAACTAAATGATGCTGTGAGTCAGGAAGGCATTGTTCAGTTTGCTGTTAAAGCAGATCAGACAAGATGACTCCAGAGCTCCCTTTCGACTTGAATGGTTCTCTGATTCTTCTGTAACTAAGGCTGAGTTTTGTGAAATTCTGGATGCTTTTGCATTGCTCTAAAGAATTAGGACTGCCCTGTATGGAAGGAGGATATCAAGCATGTTGGACTCTCTTCTCTGATCCTGAATGACATATCCTACTTTCCTAAGTATAATGCAGTTTAGTTGCTGCCTGCGTAACTTAATTTTTTTAAAGAATTCACTGTAATTCAGCCAATGAAATGTGGCTTCAAAAGATGAAGTCCTTTTTTGTCATCATGCATAATGCAGGCATAGGAAAGGTGGTTTGGATGTGATCAGAGGAAATTACGTACTATGAAAAGATTTGAGTACAGTGTCATTTTCAGGTGAATGGTTATCTCTTTAAAAATTTTCCTTCTGCACCAGTAAATGCCTGTAATGAAGACAGTCTGTGCATCCAGATGTGCATCAAAAGGTAATGTATTGTTCTAGTGAGAAGAGAGAGAGAATAAGGACTTCGGATAGTATTTTAGTCAAAATCTGCATTCAGCTTCCTTAATCCTTTGCCAAAGTCTAGGTCTTTTTGAAACTGGGATTCAGAGTGTGGTTCAACTTTAATATAAATACATTTGAACAAATACTATCATTTTATATGGGGGCCAGAAACAAACTACTTCTGTAAACAACCTGAGCTAATTTTTATGCTAGATAGGTCAAATGTGGTCATGCCTGGAGTAAGCATGAACAACTCAAACTACTAAAAAGTTGACATTAACTTTTTAAATATCACCATTTTAGGAGGTAAATTAGGACCTCCAAGTGCCTTTTTGGCTATATGGTACTGTGACAGTACAGTGATATATCAGTTTTCAGCTTCACTCTAGAAGTCATTTATACAAGATAGATTCATGCAAGATTTGTAAAACTTAGTAACATTTCTTTTGAAAAATCATAATATATTCTTAAGAACAGTCCATACATTCTCTCCATCATGCTCACTAATTATACTTGTACATAAAAGACTGTATGGGTCAGGCTATATTCTGTTTGGTTTTCTTGTTTTGCTGTGTCCTGTATGCTTCTAAACATTTTAATATTTCTTCAGCTGTTTGTCTTCTTTTTCTCGAATGTTCAGGATTGTAGTCACAGCTTCACCTAGGTGGCATAATTTTGAATCCTTCCTCTCCAGCAGTCCTTAGTAAATGTGAGGACAAAACACACTGCTACCTGAGATTTAATTTCTTTGAAAATTTTCTTTGAATATCTTTAAGAAATAAATGTCTGGCCATTATTCCTTTCACAGAATCCTTATCTGATTGAAGCTTGTAGATAAGTTCCCTTTTTGTTAAAGAATTAATTAAAGCAGGTAGTTCCAGAAGAAACAGAAAGTAGTTGAAAAACTAACCTGCCTGTTCTGATGATCCAAAAGTACTTAAGCAACAAGATATTGGGTGACATTTTCCGCAGGCAGTTTGGGTTAAATGGTGTTAAACAAAATCTTATTTGTAGTTTCTCGTTATGTTACCATGTTAAAAGTGAAAAAATGCCTTATAATACTCTGGGGAACAGAGAAATTGAGAAAAGCTGAAGCTGGGAATAGTATGTAGGACAACAACCTTTCTTTTTTTCCCAGTTCCCCTTTTTCCTATTTATTTGACTGTTTGATTTCCTGATGTGCTGAAGATAGAACATGGTCTGCCTCCTGTGCAAGTCTGAAATCAGAGCTGGCGTGTGGTTTCTTTTAGACCGTCAAAGAGGCAGTATGCTATATTCTGTTCAACAATGCTGCTCAATACAGCATATGACTGGCTGTCTTCTTTTTACATATATTGCAATAGAGACCTTTGTCCCTTGTGATTTACCAGATTTTATTCAGCTGTAAAAGGACTCGCGTTCAGGAGCTGTTTCAGGAGGAACTTAACTAGTCCAGGGAGAGTGCAGAAAGAAGGTAAAACTGTTACTTAACAAAAAAACCAAACAATAGTGACCACAAAAAAACAACACCCCATACAAACAAACAAAACCCTTGAAGAAATAAAAACAGATCACAAGTTTTATTTATTTCATGATTACTGCAAAAATTCTGAGCAGATGTTGCTTACAAAATTACAGATATGGAGCTAATAACTGGAGAAAGCCACTGTGGTCAAGAAGTCAGTATTTTGTTCAGTAGCTATGCTTTTTAATTCCTGAAAGTTTTTACTGTTTACTACAAAATCAAACCAGGGCTTGGACTAATTATTTTTAAAGTAACTGTAAACAGTAGCCAATAATGCCATGTTTAGCTGCTTCTGAATGTGGATTTGACATGGCAGCTTCCCTATGTCAGAAAGAAAGAAGGAATTAGTATCTGTAAGCCTATCAGAAGTCTCTGTAGAAGACATAAATCAAACCAACAGTGCTGAATACACAGTTTAGGCACTTAAAAATGTATATTTAAGCCTGAAAGTCCTGTCAGTTACTGTCTTTGTGTTGTCAAGATTTAGCTAAACTCCAGTAACATCATGTATTGTATTGCTACTAAGTGTCATCTATCTTCTGCCTATATGTTATTTTAACCTAGATTTCTGAGAAGAGCATTTTGGAAGAATTAAACCATGGAGTTAACCAATTCTACACTGAATTTCTGAGCTGTTAAGAACCTTCATATAGATTAGTTTGAAAACATTGTGCCAAGGTCTTTATCATTCTTACTGCTAGCACTTCCTTGGAAGCACAGGATAGGTTTCCTGATCTCTGCAGACTGATAAGGCTTAGCTGGCTAGTGGAACATTTGTTCCTCCTTACAGTATGTAAGTTGCAAATATAAATGGTCAAGAAACTGCTGATGTTGCTGTTGATCCATAACATGCACAGGTCAGTCAACTGTTCTGCAGACAGCTAAACATGCAGTCCAGCAAAGCTCCCATTTACACTCAAATGGTCTGAATATGGATTTAATTACAAATATTAATGAAAGAAGTGTTTTGTTCATTTGCACAGTGGAAAGAAAAAAAGCCTTGGAATGGTTCAAAAGCATGTTCAAAGAAGGCATAGGGACTAAGACAAATGCATTAGTACTCTAAACATGATGCTCCAATAAGCAGAAAATGCAAATGAATGTGATGAAACAACAGTGAATGAAGAGTTTTCTCTTGGTTGTTTATTAATTATTCTGTGAAGGTGTGAAAATGCAGGGCAGTGTGTTTCCTGTATACTTTCATATTTTTTTGCAAAGCAAAGGTCTGGTTTTTTTTTTTCTATTACAAATAAATATAAAGGAAAAATGGTGGGAAAACTGTAGTTAGTGTGTGAGAGGCTGTGAAAACAGAAGAATTACGGGATTATTGAAATCAATGTCGTTTGCTCAACAGTTGGGTTAAAATACATGCTGTTTTATAAATTGGTGAATAACATTTGCACAAGCTTAAATGAAATTACACACTAGAATGCAGCATTTGGCAAATGTTGAAATTCTTACCACATTTTAGAGTTCATTTCTTTACATAATCATCTGAAGTGAAGTTAATTTCGGATTATCCCTCTATAGTGCTTGAATTCGTAAAAACATTCAGCTCTCCCCTGCCTACTCATCTTGTTATTTATGTGGGCTTCATGCAAAGATAGGAATTACACTCATACTGAGATGACTGTATAAATTTTTCACAGAAAAGAATTGATTACAATGCGTAACTGTGTTGTATACTGGATATTTTTGTTACTGGTGTTAACTCACATTGACACTAAGTGTTCGGGGTTTTCTAAGTTTAGCCTTAAAAATGCGTGTCCAACTAAGAGTTCAAGTGCTTAATTATAATTTACAAGCTTTAGGGTGACTTCACTCAAGGAACTTAATGTTCATCTGTTTGTGACTAGACAGTGTCTCCATCAAACAGTAGAAATTACTCCATTGGTGGAAAGCACCACAAAGGAATGAGATGTTTGCATTTCAGTATTGAATATAATGTTGCCCAAGAAGGTGGGAGCAAGGAAAAAACAAATGTTGCATGATTTTATTAGGTATGTCATATTAAATAAAGCCTGCTAGATGGTGTCAGCATAATTAATACCTTACCTAAACTTGCATGTTTCTGTTTTCCCTACAGAAACTGAAATTTCTTACCTGTCTGTACTTTTCGGTATAAATCACTGGATAAAGACTGAACACTGACCCACATTCCTGTGTAATGTATATGTGTGTGTGCGCATATACATTAATACAGAAAAAGCCAAGGTATCTGCTTTACTCAACCATTTTCTTGGTGGCACAGAGATAATGATCAGGGTTAGCTGGCTTGTACATTAACTTAGAATCTTGGCAAAATTACCTACTGTAATAAGCAGAAAAATAGTAATTTCTTTTGAAGTAAGAACAAACAGTAAAAACAATCAATAATAAAAAAAAAAGTCCAGCAAAACTTCTAAATACTTAGGGTTTTTTTAAACTGAATTGCTTTTTTTTTCCTCCTTCCTTTTTTTTCTTTAGAAGTAGTACTTGGCCTTGAATTTACCTTCTGCCCAGCACTTGTTTTTAATCCTCTAAAATGTCTAATGGAATCCGTGATAACTTTAAATTGCTAAACATTCCTGCAGGTCTATAATTTCAGCTACTTTTGTGTTGATTATGTAATCAAATAGTTGTCATATAACTGGGGTCAAAATGTATAATCCCAGTAGTGTTAGGGCCATGTAAAATTTGCTGAATTTAATTAGAGCAGTTAGAAGATTAGGAATGATATTTTAAAGGAGTGCTTTAATAGAGACTTTAAGTTACACTTGTACATTTTTATATTTAGCTGTACTGTTAAGCAGTTTCAGATTTTATTATTTATCAAGAAAAAAACCCCATCCCAACACCAAAAAGAAGGGCAGGCAAAAATACAACTTAATTTCAAAGCTGCCTCTTGATTCTTCTATGGATTTTGGAGAACTACAAAGTGCAAAAACTTCCCCTCCCCCCCCCCCCCCCCAATTTTGTCTGGGAACAAGCCTTGAGAAATACCTGGTATTTCAGGTCCCTAGTTTTAACCAAATCAAGCCATTTGAAGACCTTAAAGACCTTGATAGTTGCTGCTGAAGTCATTCACAGTGGAGCGGGCACACAATTTTATATAATGCCCAAATCACTCTTGCTTACCGGAATGCAGAAATTGGTATTACTTCCTGGTGTGAGAGTAAAAGATATTCAGAGGAAGTGTTGCATTTGGTAACAGGCTCTGAACTCCTAGCAGATCTATGTCCATTTTTTTTTTCATAATGCAGGAACAATTTTTGCAGTTCATGGAATGTAAAAATTAAAAAGGTATCTTGTACAACAGCCCTCAAATCCCTAGTGGCATGCTTGTTGCTTTTATGAAAGTCTGTTATCATGGTTAAGGTTGCCAGATTAGTATCAGCCAACAACTCTTCCTCCCACTGCAATCTGATGTGTTTGATTATCTGGATTGCTCTTTGGGGTACTTTTTTTCCAGTCACCCATTTTGACCAGGTCATCTAACATTTCAGCTACCTCTTAAAATATCCTGAAAGCTAGGGAACTGCAGGTCATTGGTATTTCTTGTACAATAAGACCATATTTTGTGTGTGAGGACTGAAAGTGCCAGAAAGCACTTTTTCGGCTGATCTGCTGTAGAGGATACCTGGTTAGGTGTCTGCTGATAAAAAAGGATTTCAGAAGTTTTTGAACTAGCAAATAATATTTTTAATATTTAATTTATTTAATTTAATATAATATTTAATTTATATAATTTAATACAATATTTTTAATAACATTTTGGCTATTAAAACTTCTGTAGCTGCACCACAGGTGGTGAATTGGGAAACAACTTACGATGTTTCAGTAGCAAAACCCACTAATGCTTTTTGATGTATGTTAGTAGGCTCCATTGTCCTCCCATCTCTGCCTCTAGAAACACATATCAAAATTCAGTCTGCAGTTATGATATTGAATATGTATAACATGGTAGAATGCAAAATTAAATATAATTCAGCACAGACAGCATTTTTGAAAAACGAATGAACCAGATAAAAACTGCTTCATTTCTATGTGTGGCTGCAACATTAATTTACATTAATTTTACAGAAATTAAAGTCAATGTGATGATGATGATGATGATGATAATATTTCTTATTTTATCTAGTGATAAAGAAAGTGACAAAATGAATGTGTCTATAAACAGAACTATCACTTGTTCTCCCCAGAAGATCCAATTAGAACACAACAGATTTCTTTTCATAATAAGTAACCTGTAGCTTTCAATCTTCTGTTCATAATTTAAAGTGAAACCAGAAAAAGGCAAATTAGAACTGTTCTGCTGTTTAACATTCTGGGACATTTTAAATACAAAATACTACTCTGAGTCATCAATAAAAATAAATATATTGCAAGCATTTCTAAACCTCCAGTGTTCTGGAATTCATACTGTGGATCCAAACAATGAAATTCATTAGTCTCAACATTGTGTATTCACAACTGAAAAAATTCAGAAAAAAAGCAAATGTTACTCTATACGTGCAAGGTGTCACCATGACATTCTGAACCCTGTGAAGGTGCTTTACAGTGAATGTTTGCCGGCAAGGTGAGGTGGTCATCAGAGATATTTTAAAATTTATCCTTGTACAGCTGATATGCTGTTCAAGTGTGACTGTAATGACAAATAACCTATATAAAGTGGAACTCACAAGTAACTGGTTTAACAAATCACTCAACGTTTTGTTAATACATTCTATGCCAGTTAAAAAAAATATATAAATTACATTTTTAATCTTGTAATTCTCAAATGTGAAATGATGGAAGCAAACTTGGCCAGGCTCTCAGTTGAGGCAAGTTAGTAGCTTCATTACTCCATGTCTGTGTAACATTAAGGTACTACAACTACAAATCTGAAGTGGAGTTTTACTTGGCCTGGGATTCGCAGGTCAGGTACCTGTGGTGGGGTACACACAGCTGGGTGATGACAGGCCTGACTCACTGTCACAGGCAAGTATTGGAAGGCACTCCACATGTGGGGAATTCTTACAGGTAGTACAGTGTATGCTTGAGAAGGCCAAGACCAACACCTCACCCCTCTCACCCAAGGCAGTGATTCATATCTCCTGCAACTGAGCAGTGAAGGACGCATGTGTAAGAGTATACACAGACACATAGGCACATTTTACCTGATGTAAACACAGAGATTTGCATTATCCAATTAATATGTTGGTTTTTTTTTTAATTACCATAGTCTTTTAATATTACAATGCAAGCACAAGTCAAAAAAAGGACCTTTAAGAAGATGTTCCTTTGTTTCCTGCCAATGGTGTGCTTGTCATTTGAGAAGTATTAATTAGTCTCAACCTGTCACTAGAGTGGGATAGGGAACCCAGTTCTGCAAGAACTACTTATTGATCTGCAGAGATCCTAAGTAATTTTCTGCTTTCTCATATGCTGTCATGCATTATTTAGCTTATATTCAGATGCATTTGGCCAGTTCTTAATGATGTATTCAGTTCTGATCAGATATGTAAATTAGTGTAATTTATAAGCATTTAAATGACGAGTGAGTCAAGTAACTTCCACTAGATGGAACCAAATTGGCTCCTGCATGGTTCTGTTTCAATATAAGGCATTTAAGCTACTGTAGTAAACCATGTCAAGTGAACCTCGTTGGACATTTATAAAGCTATTCATTAATAATAGATGACCTCTCCTTCCATGGTTTTAGCCTTCTGCAAGAGTAATTGTGGAAAATAACTTTTAAGTTAGTTTAATTAGTTTCAAGTTGCAGCCAGACAGATTAATAAATGGAGTATAATATGTGGTAGAATCAGCAAATCAATAATCACATTACACTGTAGTCTTAGATCAGCCAAGGTTTTGTTGGCTAGTACACAGGTACTTGTGTTATTACTTGGATGGAGACAGTCTTCCCATTGGGTAGATTCAATGGCTATTATATGCTTTGTGTGACAATAGCTGCAAGCATCTTGGTGATTTCTGCGTGCTAAAGTATAAGAGAAAGAGCATTCCAAAACTTCAGGTCAGAAAGACTCCAAAACAACAACAAAAAAACCCAAACAAACAAAAAAATCCTTTTCCACCATGAAAAGTCAACAAAGATCAACAAATATAATGCCTTTGTATATGGGAAGACATGAACTTTGGACCAAGCTCAACTTTGTTATAACTCAAATTGACCTATTTCCGATGAATTAGACTGTAAATAAAGTAATTATATCCTGGTTATTTTTTTACATGCTACTTTGTCAATTTCACATTTAGGGTTGTGTAAATACCCATGACATCATACAGCTGATAGTGACTCATACGGCTTCATCCAGCTGGTGTAATGAATTCATGAGGACGTTAAAATGGGCACATTCTATTCTACTTGATACCCCATTGGTGAAAAAATAATTCTGACTGAGCTTTACCATTGTAAATTTCTAATTAGAGCCTGATTTTTCTCTTGTCTAAATTATTTTTTTAAAAACAGTGTCTGCCCCAGAGTTTTTGTTGCACATAACATCAGGAGAGAGACATGGAGTGGATTGTTGTGTTGTTGTAATATTAAGATAGAATATGTGAATGATCCATACTTTTCTTAAGGCTTGTAGTGCATGGTAGTTTATTAGACAATTAACAGAAACATTATAGCCAGAGAAATCAGAGTCGTTTTGTGAAATAACTGTGATGTATTATTAATTAAGTAACTGGATATGCCTGGGCTTGTCTTCAAACTCTGAGAGTGCCCAAGGAAAGACGGATAGTGTCAGTGCTGGAATTAAGCTTGGACCCACCACAAAACCTTTTTTGTCACTCAGAGAGCATCTTAGTTTTAAAGCAGAAAATTAAAGAAAATAGAAAACGGTAAACTGTGTTTTCTACAGTGTAAGTCACCTAGTAGCTTTTGGGGCTTAGACAGAACCACCAGACAGTGATTAGAAACTGTGTTGATAAACACTGAATTGGGAGCCAAAACTGTTTGTCTCAGTGGGCAGGTATAGTTGCAGTACTATTAAGTGTTATTATTGAAGTGATATTAAACCCAAGTAAAAAAAATTCACTTTAAAGTCTGAGGGAGTAAAAGAACCTTTGCATTATGTTCCTCTACATTAATTAATTGCACCTCTAGGTCCTCAGTTTTGTCATACTTCATAATCAAGTCTGGGACATGACACTATGAAATAAGTAGCATTTCAGTGAGATAGACTGTACTGAAATTACTTTCCCTGCACCAGTGACAATACTGGTGAAGTAAGTTTGACAACGATTATTTTGAAAAGCAATTGATTTTGGTTAGGTCGAGATTCCCAAGTTTTTGAGTTGGTGAAACATATCCTCTGATTTTTGAGGGTTTTTTTCAATCTGAAAATATTTAATATTAAAAATAAAATCTGCCTATGGGAACAGGCATGCCACATTTACAAGGACAGAATATTTGGATCAGAACAAATACCTTGAAGACAGAAAGTGAGAACTAGCAAAACCTTCTCCTGTGGCAAGCAGTCTTTGCTGGAGGGTAAACTAGCCAGATGGACTTCTGGTGTAGAGTCTCTCCTCCAAGAAGTATTTCAGTATTAGTTCACGGTACCATAACCCTAAGTAGGACAGAACAGCAAATGGATGAGTAGTGAGGAGATCATCTTCATTAGAAGGCAGATTTTATCTTTACTTGGAAGAAGCAGGACAGAGAATTAAATTTTGTTGTATTCATGTTAAATGATTTACCCAAGTCTTGAGCTATTCTAAAGCTGATATATCTGTCATATTTTTCATAGACTACTTCTAAAGGGACCTTGAATTTAAGCCGCAGAGGTTAGCTTGGTTGGAGCATGGTGCTAACTAACACCAAGGTTGCACGTTTGATCCCTGCATGGGCTGTTCACTGAAGAGCTGGACTTGATGATCCCTGTGGGTCCCTTCCAGCTCAGAAGATTCTGTGAGGTAATTTCCGATTACAGAATGAGAAGGCCTGTGAAATGCCCAAAATTTTCACAGGGTAGAAAAGTACCTTCCCACCACATCTAAAACAACTTCAGCAATCCTTTGCAGTCAGTGGATTGCAGTAGATGAAGCCAGGTACCTGGCCAGGCATGATTTAGATCATCTTCTGTGACTTGAGTTCCATTGTCAGGTTCAAGATTTTGTACATGGGTTTGGGTGTCTGTTCCCCACTTTAGAACAGATATATTTATATGACGTTTCCCAGATCTAGAGAGATGAAGCCATATGTTTTTATTTGCGTTTTTGGGAATTTTTCAATCTTAAGCAGGTATTCCTGTAAATCAATCTGTCATTCCTGGCTCTTTTCACTTTCTTCAAACTTCACAAGCTGTATACCACAACTTCCAGCTGTGTTGAAAAGTTTGTCATGCTGAACTGAAGTGGTAGCTACCTGAGAACTGTGTTGTGAACAGTTCAAAATGTAAACAGTTTCAGGGGTATTTTTAGTATGAAGTTCCCTATGGCAGTGCCAAAATTGTTGACATGTAAAGTTCAAAAATGGCCACATTGCTTAAAAATATGTAACTTGAGATGCAACCATGTAAAACTTCATATTGCAGTTCTCTTGAAATTTCTGCACTATTTTAACTCTAGACATAAGTGTTTTCCGTGGTGCTATTGATCCTACAACTGGAATGCAAAAATACGTCTTCATTGTTTTGTATGATACATTGACTGTGCAGTACAGTTCATTAACATGTTTTATGAACATTAATACCATGACCAAAAGATTGCAAGTCTGAAATTGCTTACTCTTTGTTAAGAATTGCTGGTTTAGTTACTAAAGTGACACATATGGTTTTATAGAAATTACCTTAGAAACATCCGTTTCAGTGTTAAGGGCATAATATCATTGTGACTTTCTGCACTTCTGACTTTGTCTTGAATTTTTGTCATGTTGAAATACCAAGGTCTTACTGAGACAATAACTAAAATGTATGTGTAAATTCCTGACCTTCTTTACTTACGAAAAAGGTTTGGTGCAGTAAGTGTTCAATGCAAAATCTTCTCAGATCAGAGAGGTATATTAAATAGTCCCAATACGGTCTTTTCATCATCTTCCGTCTGAAAATACGGAGCGCTTACTCAGCTGGTTAGAGCATGGTGTTCATAACATTGGTGGTGGATTCAGGCCCCATATGGGCCATTCACTTAAGAGCTGGGCTTGATCCTTGTGGGCCCCTTTCGGCTCAGAATGTTCTGGAATCCTTTCTGGCCTTTTAGAGAATATCAGGGTATGCATGTTTAGGAGGAACAGAAGAAAAGAACATTTATTTTCCCTCACAATTCTTTGAAAGCAATTTCTAGTGAAAAAATCTGGGCTGTGTACTACTTTTTATCTGTAAATGTAACTGAAAGTACTTCCTGTTTATAAACTGTAGTGCCATACCAGCAGCTGTGATCCCCCAGAGTAAAGATAATTCAATCATTAAGTGAAAAAACCTTAGAAACATCAGAAAACATCAAACCAAAATAAGTACGAACGGCAGCCTTTTTTCTGATGACTTTGTTCATCTTAACCCAAGTCTTTGTATCCCTGCATTGCCAGTCAGGCAGTTGGCAATTAGGTCCTCTGGCCACGATGGGGAGAATGGTGCAGAACTTAAAACAGCAAAATTGTACTGTGGAAGTTTGGTTTCCTCTTGGTAATTAGTCATGTCTTATGTAAGTGGTTGGATTTCAGCAGCTTAAAAATGGACATCTTTTTATACTTCATTTAGTTGTTGCTAACTGAAATGACACAAAGTTGCACAATTTAAAAATAGATACTAGACAACTGAGACGTCTGGTCTGTTTCTTTTACATAAGGACTAGATTTTTTCACGGAATAGTCTAGACGGTGGCAAGAATGAAGTGAGGCAGCAGCCCACACGCAGTTTGGGGGAGCAAATGCTTAAACAGGTTTCTGAGTTCTTCTCCCACCCAGAGATTTTGATATAGAAAAGAGAAAAAATTCAGAAGCATCTTGAGTCTCTCTATGCACAAGGTAGGATAGAGACAAAAGATAGCAAGTGATCATTCACATTATTCTGACCTTGGATAGTAAGAGCACACTTCTGGAGACTCAAGGTGGATCAAAGGGAAAAGGGAACACAGAGAGAGCTGGTTGTTAAGGTTCTACAAGCCAGTTCTGGAGAAGTGACAGCAATTTGTTGTTAAAACCCTCGTAGGGAAGGATGTTCTCATAGACACAGAATAAGGGTCCATAGAATTCATGAAAAGAGGAAGGAAATGGCCAGCCTGGGTCAAAGCAATCTGTAAGCAGCACAGTATTGCCTCTTATCAAAGCTGAATCATTTCCAGCTCAGCAGGGAAGAAAGAAATTTGGAATCTTATAGACCAGACAAAGAACTGTCCAACAGACAAGTTATTGTACTCATTGCCTATCTGGAAAGGACAGACTGCTGGATCATCAGAGCATGTGTTTTAGACTGAAGAAGAAGACTAGCAAGTTCCTAGGATGTCGGGAGCAGTTTTGCATTTAAAAAACATACAATAGCATTTTAGCATCAATAAATGGGAAAAAAAAATTGAGCTAACCCCAATGATTTTAAATTGCAAGACAGAAGAGCATGCAGATCACTCAAGTATTGTTTTGCTTTATTTTTCTGCGAGGTGAACTATGTGTGTTGGACCAGCAGTAAGTGTTTTCAGACACACTTATGCAAAGCAGCTTTTGAATGGACTGTCCTCTGAATATCAAAATATTCCTTGATAGTTTACTGCACTATTCTTATGACCAAAGCTTTTGAAAATATGAGTCTGTAACTTGCCAGAGGAAATTCTACAGAATTGAAAATTACTCAGTGTGTGGCACCAATGAGCAGTGATCTTAGAAAGGAAACTTCCAGAAATCAGTCATTACCTTTGCATAGTCGAGACATTTAGGGTATGTCCATGCTACACAGAACAGTGCTGCGTTAGAACTCCACAAGAGCTCAGCTTGAGGCCAAAATTGTACATATGGATGTGGCAGGCATCTGTGGGGGGAACTGTTTTGCCTCCACCTCTTGACAGAAAGCTCTCAATAACTCTTGAGAGTGTATTCTTGTGAGAGAAATGTTTCCCTGAAATCATTTGGGATTTTTAAAACTAATTTTAAGTGTTTGATGAGCATCATTCAAAACACAAGTAGACAATAAACAAGCAGTTATCAGTGGAAAAGATGGATTAATCTAGAACATGAACTTGGGTTTATTTCATCTCAGCGTTTTGGGATTCCTTGTAAGAGAAAGTAACATATATTGCTGACAGGGACCTACAGTAATGGACTGAATAGAATAATTTTTCTAGGGGAGTTCCTTGGGCATCAGTTTATGTGCTGACCTTATTGAGTATTTCCATTGATGATTGTGGCATGATTATTAGGGATGTACTGACATAGCAAAATTGAGAAGCTTTATTAATCTGGAGACTGTTTGGGATCTACTATAGGGAAAACACACGTGGCCATAATTGGAACTAAAATGGGATGAAATTCTGTAATACAAATTTTATAGTGTATAATTAAGGATATAATGACTGAATTTCTGTAATGCAGGAACTTAGCTGTGGAAAATGACAAAGAGAAGGATCAATCTAAAGTGGTGAATCGTCAGATCTCAGTATTTCCACTGTGGGTTTGGGGAGTCTTTTAATTGTTTATTTCGTTTGTTTGGGTTGGGTTTTTTTGTTTGTTTGTTTGTTTGTTTTTTTTTTTTTTTGTTTGTTTGTTGTTGTTGTTGTTGTTTTTTGGGTTTTTTTTTGTTTTCAGGTGAGATTCCAGAGGAGTTTTAAAATAGATTCACAGTATTGACTGGTGCCAATCAGGCCAGCATCCCCCAGCTGCAGGACTACGACTTCAGACTTCATAGTTTTCTAGCATTTCAGTATTTATGTCACTTTCCTTTGATCTTTGAGATAGAAGTTTAATGGCACTGCTGCTGAGGTAGAGGCCCCATACACACATTGGTGAGGGGTAGATTTGTGCCTGTATGTAAAATACCAAAATAAAAAGATGTGATGTGAACTCCGGTGGTTCATGAACAACTCCCTCAGGAGAGAGAAGAAATTCCACTTTATATAAGTGATAAAATACTCATTAATCTTAAAAAGGAAGAGTGTATTTCGAAACTTAGGCTAGTGATGGGCCAAAGTGGAAAATCAGCTTGGATGGTCAGTAGCATGAATAATTCTGTACAACTCTGAATAGAGCCTTCAGACTTTGAGTATTTTCCATCTGGTTTCATTAAGGGTTGCAATCTAAACAATATTTGTTCTTAGGATTTAATTTTCTTTTGTTTCGTTTTATTACTAGTAATGGTACTATTGTTTACCAAAAGCCCCTAAAGAGAGTATTTGAAACAATTTTTTGGTGCTTATCTATTTGATTTGGACAGAGAGCCAAAAGAAGAAAAATCCAGCCTAAATCTACCAGCAAGCTCAGTAAAAAAATCTGTAGTTATCAGCGATGTACTTTGAATCCACCTTTTCCTTCCATATTTTTGTTCTGTTTATTTGAAAGGGGATTTATATGGAAAAAAAAATCCAGTCATTTTCCTAGCATGCTCATTCTTTCAAATCTCTATTGGTCTAAAGGGTTTTGTGTTTTGAAGAGGATAACTGAGATCAGAAACAGAAGAGGCAGCCAACAGCAGCATTTATTCATATAATTCTAACTAATGAACTTCTCTATTAATCTTACATTTTAGGTGGTAGCTTTTCTCACTTTTTATGTATTTCACATAGCAACTGAAATGCAGAGCCCCTGTGAGTCTGATCTGACAACCTTCACCACAAAGGCAGAGCTTCTGTTTGACAATTGGACTTAATGATCACAGCAAGTAGGATTGAAATTTTAGTTGTGTGCTTCTGTGTGATTGTGACAGTGTTGACACTAAATCAAATTCAATTAGCAAGAGCTTGTTAATGAGTTATAATGCTTTGCAAAGTAGGAAGGACAAAGCATTTTGCATTTTGCAAAGCCTGCGGACTAGTTACTCCCAATGTTAATGGAGCAGTAGCTTAAGGAACCACTGCTGGATTTTTTCTCTAGATTAATGTTAAAGAGTGCTTTGCTAATGAATCCCTGAACAAATGTGTTGTGTATTACTGGAAGGGGGGGTGATGGGAGAGAAAGTACAAGCAGCTCTTTTGTCCTCAAGTGCTCTTGAAGTGATTTATAAAACCACTCTGCAGCATAGCGAGCAGTGGAAACTGCAGCAGCAGATGACAACATACTGAACAAAGTATCATGTTGGGAAATCTGTCCTGTGAGCCCCCAGACCTAATGGCACTGCCCCTCGTGCTGAGCTGGTGGGTGTTGCACATCCCAGGAGTGTGCAGTTGTCAGCTGCCCATGTGCCTGGTCCGGCAGTGAGTGCATGGCTGGCCACACGAGCAGAGTACTGGTGTAGCCTGAAGACTGAGGACATGGGCCATGGAGCCTCAGGGGCCAGGAACCATGGCCAAGGCTGCAGCACTCAGCCTCTGCTAGGGCTGGGCTCTATCAAGTGAGAGTTAAACACAGCAGCTTTTCTGGTGAAGCACCCACCAAGGCAAGGTGGAAAGTGTATGCTGTCTGCCTCAGCTGCCTTCACCTATGTTCCATTTACTGGTCACTCTGTAAACCTGTCTGCGTAGGTGAGGTCTTTTGGGGAAAGAGCATGTTAAAATCTACTTCATAACGCATGTGATTGAGGTGGGCTCCATTTAAATTACAGAATAACAATGACAGTAATAAATTCCTCTTTAAGGTCTGCTGACAAGTCCAGCAGTAATTCTTCACCAAATCATAGATGTGTCATTCAAACTGAATTGTTTCCTTATAGTCCTCTACCAACATATCAGTATTAACTTACAGTGATAATTTAATGTTCTTAAATATTTGTATTCCTAGTAGATGTGACACCTCTCATTTGTTTGCACAAACACGCTTCACATTAATGTGTATGTATAAAATCTGTTACATCCTGATATCATAGGACTCCAATTTCAACTGATGATAGCTTTGTAAAATTTAAATAATCTGGACCAAGGTTTTTCCCCAAAACTCACGATTTCCTTATCAATAAGTGCTCCTGGAAAATTTTAGTAAAGAATTTGGCTTCCAGAATGAAGGTTTGAGAGAGTAGTACATCATATTGTCCAACCTGAAGTCCTGACCGAAACTAAGCTGTGTTACTGTGTAACCAAGCTCTTCATATTTGCTCTGGTTTGCCCCTGAGCGTAGATAGGGCTGTTGTGTTAGCAAGTGCATGTAACACATTGTTTGTAGCAGCTTAAAAGGGGTTCCAAAGTAAACCTGTAACCAAATCCAGTAATTTACAATTTCAGTCTTCTCAGCTGACATCTTCTACATCAGAGCTGATCAGGACACTCATGCCCACATGCTGCAATTTACCATATCCTGACTTTGCTTTGTAAGAACTGTGCTATACACCAAATTGTCCACATCATCAGACATATTAACATAATAGGGACAAGAGGGAGGAAATGCCCTTTAACCCTTAGCATGATCTTTTGGAGCAAACTGCTCTGCACTGGTGTGCAGCCTTACCTTAAGTACTGTGTAAGGGTGCCTCCTTCCTAGAAGGACATCAGACTTCTCGAGCATGTCCAGAGGAGAGTTACTGAGACAGTAAAAGGCTTCGAGGGCCAGACACATGAGGAGCAGCTGAGGTAACTTGTTTTGTTCCCATTGGAGAAGAGAACGCTGAGGGCTGACCCCTCACCATCTACATCTTCTTAGGGCAGGTGAAAGGCAGTAGCTGGTCTTACCTCTCTGAGGTAACCAGCAACAGGACACAAGGCAAAAGGAATGAAACTGAGTTAGGGGACGTTCAGATTCGATGTGAATGAAAGATTCTTCACTGAGACCATGGTGAATCACATGGAATGGGGAACCAAGACTGCCAGAGTTCATGGAGCCTCTGAACAACTCTTCTTAGCTGTGTGGTTTAGTTTTATATAGTCATTCCAGAAGCATGTGGTTGGACTTGATGATCCTTATGGATCCTTCCAACTTGAGATATTCTGTCAAACACTGATGGTTTGATTAGAGTTCCCTGATTCTCAGACGTACATATCCTTTTATTATCATGGAGATTCACCCCAAGGGCAGTATCTTTTGCACGTGTGCTGTAGAGACAACTGCTTGTTGACTAGTACATGGCTAGTTGCTTGGAATTTTTGTTCACCAGTTGATGTTGCTTGCCTGAGGTCTGTGAGAGACATTCACTTCTTTTGTTGTAGCTGAGGGTCATTCTTATCTGGTAGCTAGCCTTTCTGTAGCTTTTGATGGTCAGAAAATGGCAAACATCTTAAATTTAACAGATCCTTTAGGTTTCATCAAAATTGTTTTCTTAATCAACTGACAAATAAGCATCTTAGAAAGTAAACCATCTAGTTAAGGAAGCTTCTGAAGTTTACTTCTTTCAGTTTAGTCTCCCTGTTCCTCAGCTGCTGCTTTCTAAAATTGGCTTATGTTTATCTGATTAATATACTGTAAAAATAAGTATATTCATTATTTTAAATACTGGAACACCAGTGAATATTTAAAAAAAAAAAAAAACTAATGAGAAAATTAATAATTCTCTTTGTAGAGCAGTATCGTGTAGTATGTACAGTAAATAAGACCCCAGGCCAAACATTGAACAACTAGCAGAAAACAAGCTATCGACTCTTTGTTTTTCAGTGGACACCATCCACCCTGTGTGTTATGTGAGGTAAGAGTTCCGTGGAGAACAGTAATTGAGCCTTGTAATTCACAGCTGTATCATAATGAATACACACCAGGGGGGAAAATTGGTTCTAGTATTTACTATGTTCAGATAGCTTGAACAACCTTCTTGTGTGCTGTGCACATTTTGTAGCATGAATGATGACACTATCAGACCATGAGATGGTTCAATATGGTCCAAATATTCAGTAAGGAGCTCTTAGAAAACACAGTATTTTGCTTCATCAGTGAATCTGCCTTTTCCATTAATGAAGACTAATGTAAGAGGAGACTGGACATGCAGAGCTGTGAATTCTTCTCTGGGATTTTGTATTTGTGATGGCCTTTGGGCAAGTTACTTCATCAGCCTTTGATCTTGGTTATGCTGGTAATCCTGAAGTAATTCAGTCCTAAACAAAGGAGTTGAATTCAATTTATATGACCACAGCAGACCAAAATCTATCTCTGAAAGTGCAGTGTAAGAGCTAGAGGAGATATAAATATTATTTATTGTTTTTTTGAAAATACCAGTTTTTTACTGTCCTCACACAATTTCTCTAATTATTTTTAGGTTTTAACATTTATATATTTCCCACCCCTTCTACAAGATGGCAAAACTAACAGTTTTGGAGGAGAAGGGAGTGTTTTCCTTCCTGTTGCAACAGTATTTCAAAGTTAAGACATTCTTTCAAATACCTTCTGTTCCATGGAGAGAATTGTTTGCAGTATGTGGAATTGCTGTATTGAAAACAATTATATCATAGCATCCTGCCATCCTTGAACATGCTGCGTTGGAGCCGAAGTTCTGCGTTTTGTTTTCATGTACTGATTACTTCAGGGTTTTCCTTTAGACCTTGTGGAAAGTTGAATTGTAGCCTGGGGTTATGCTTTGCATATGGGAGAGCCTTCCATCTATGCAAGGGCTGCAACACAGGTAAAGTCCCACAGTTGTCCTGAAGGAGTAAAATACATCTCGTTGATAGTTAACACTTAAAATGACATAACCATTCAAGTGGCAAAGCATTCCATGTTTTGGCTATTTTCAGATCTAGCTACTTCTCTAGCCCGATGTAGATAAAAGGTCTAGAGAATAGATTAATTAAATCCTTAATTATGAGCCTTTTTTAGCCCTCTGTTTAGAACAGTAACAGGTACATACAAAGTGGATGGTTCTGCAGAAAGTTTGAATTGCGGTAAAAAAACTTTAAGTGAGTCTAAAGCTGTAAGAATGTGAAAGAAGACAAAAAAAGGTGGAGCAATTAATGTGATTGCAATCATACCCATGGTTAAGGGGTGGAAGCAGCTCCTTCGGTAAGCACCTTGGAGCCATTTATAGAGTTGAGAGAATTACAGAGAATTTTTCTCAGTGTTAAATCCTCTTACATTGAAGGTTTAAGTAAGTAGTAATAGTTAACCTGGTCTTAGGTAGGCAGCAGTGTGAATACCAGTAATAATGCAATTTTTCTTACATTACCCAGAACTAAAGTGGGACTGGGATTTCATATAAGCCAAGTAATCCTTTTTCCTTATCTGCTTTGCTTCTCTCTACCTAAAATGCTAGTAAAAAGTAGACACTATTGTGAAACGAATTCGAAGTAGCAGGTTTGTTCATAATCAGGTGGAGTTGATAAACTATCTGAGAGAGTGTAATTTCTTGCTTAAGTGAAAATGTTTCTGAAGTTTTTCTTTATTATGATCAGTCCCTGAGGAAAATCACTGAATCAGACTTGGTCCGTATTCCAGAACAGAATTTTAACTTGTTGACTTCACTGTTAAATATTTTCAGATGTTAATCTGTTGCTATTAGCTGCCTGACCTGCTCTTCTACGGAAAAAAGGCTGCATCTCTAAATAAAGGCTTTGGTATGTGAACACTGTGAATGGGGAGCTGTGGAAATATTTAAAAATTCATGGGTTCAACAGATTTGTTTTATTAGTACTGCTGATGACAGGCACTTGAATTTTGCTTTTTTATGGTTGAATCCACACAAGACTGCAAATAGAAAGGGGATACTTTCCACTTCCCACTGAGAGTGCAAGCCTGAGTACCAATATAGCATGGGATCTGGAGGGAAGATAGGGCAGGAGACTCTCTCCAGGCAGTTGAAGCTAAAGCAATGTACTTAGGTGTAGTAAAAATAGGTTGGTGAATTAGGATTGAATCACGGTTGTTAGAGGAAAGATGCAACAGCACGTCTCCCAGGCTCCATATTCCATGACAATTGTGCTAGGCCTCTGGGGCGGACCAGATTAGACTTTTCCTCTCCGTTATCAAGCTCTGCCATGTACTTAGGCACTCCGGGTGTAATTCTGTATTCAAAATCAATACTGGAATGCCAAGAGAGATTTTAGGTGCTATGTTACACAGTTTTTTCATCATC
Source organism: Aphelocoma coerulescens (assembly GCF_041296385.1). Taxonomy (NCBI): domain Eukaryota; kingdom Metazoa; phylum Chordata; class Aves; order Passeriformes; family Corvidae; genus Aphelocoma; species Aphelocoma coerulescens. Next base: position 62,355,554 of record NW_027184085.1, read on the forward strand.
CACTTGTTTAGTTGGCATTGGGAAGACCACTATGACTCCAGTGCCACTTCTGAATCTTGAAACATCATACACCAGATTTCTGGACACTTAGCAAAAAAATTGCCAAAAGAGATTGGGAGTGCTCCTAGAGCTAGGCATAAGTCCAGATGGTTCGATGTTTGGGTATTTTATTTTGTTTGTATTACCTGATAGTACCTTAGCGAATTTCTAAAATGAAACACGTGATGATCTGTTCTACATGTGAAACTGTTGTTCAGAAAGTGAAATGTGTACCTGAGGGATCATAGGTCAGGCAGATAAAGATCATTTTTGCATCCCACTACCCTTTCATTTGGTTCAGCAGGCCTCTTCTTCATGATATTTTAATGAAAACTTCGCAGCACTTAGCCAATATACATGTAATGAATCTACAAGAGTATACCTAATATGTAACTTTAAAGAATCAAGCCTGCCACTTAATTTCATTGTGCATATTCATTCTGCCTGCATGGCAGCGTAAGTAACAACCATGCTAAGAAGTAATCATTGGATTATTGACCAGTAATCATTGGATGCTAGAATTGAATTTGTGGTCACAGGGATATAGACAAATCACTGTGTATTTACCCTTTTATATGTACAGATGTACCCTGTGTAAGGGAGGGAACATGGGTACAAGTGGAAATCCAACTCTTGTGTCCTTGGAGATGGCTTCTGCATCGTTGGGGTTCAATATACAACTCATGACATCTGATAGCTACTTACACACCCCAACAAGTGTATGATTAGTTGTCATGGCTTTCAGATTTTGTAATATCTTATAATCTTTTACAGTTTTACAGTACATCTAACTGGTTACAAGAAAAAAAAATGCATGTGTCCTTGTACAGTCGGCACTCTTACCATTTAGTTGAATGACTTCTGCTTTTAACATCTAATTAGCTGGTTTTCTTTGATGGGCATAAGATAACATTTTTGATTTGTTTTTTAGATATGTGATTTGGCCTCATTTCAAAAGGAAGTAAATAAAAAATGATCTATCTTTGAAAAGCTGAGTCTACGAACATCTTGTATTTTTTAAATTCTCTGTAGGACATAACACTGCATGAAAAAAATCCAAATTTTACCTTTTAGTGCTTTCAGTACTCATTGTCATATATTTTTTACAAAAATCAGATTACACCCACTAAGCTGGAGTCTTCTGCTATGCTCTGTGAGCATTAATGAGGTCTCTGCTCATTGTAGACCTAGGGACAAACTGGTAAAAAAGCAACCATCTAGTAAGTACTGAGGAGATGTAGAAAAGGCTATTCTAGTTGTCACTGCTGTTGCTGAATTTCAGAATTCCAGAGGTTTTTTTTGTCACTGCTCAAATGTAAGACACTTTGTTAACAAATGCTACAGCTACGATTTTTAAGGGAAAAAAAATTATCTCTTCCCAGAGATAAGAGCAGAATTGCTTACATAGCTTTAGCCACATTTCACCTGCCTGGGTGAACAGTGTGTCACATTCTGCAACTGATACTTAAAATTTTTTTGTTAAAAACTGCACTGCCAGTCAAGCCTGCAGTTGCTATCAAGAAAAATGTGAGAGCTAGATATTATATGGCTAATTCTCTTAACTAAAGGATAGTGTCTTGATCCATATGTCACTTACATAAGTATTGAGAACTTGATACCAAGGGCCAGACACAATGAGATGAGGGACACATGACATGATTATAATAGAAGATGTCACCAGCTTTAAAAGCTGCTGTTTTATAGGCACTACCCAGGTGATAGTATACAATTCAGAAAGGACCCATTGGGACACCATGGGAGTTCTGTGTTTACAAAGCTGAAAGTGACAAACTAACTCACTTCTTTTACTTTAGACGGAGCATGTCTAGAATGGTAATTACTGAGAGAAAAAGTGCATGTGGAGCTTCACAGTGCTATCTTTAGTGAGCTTTTGCGGAGAAAAGCTGAACTTCAGGATGTTTTATATATTAACACTGGCAAGTGTAGCCAGTGCTACCAAGGTTTGTTGTGTTCAGAAGATTAAGGGTGGCAGGAGCTGCCCAGTAACAAAGGAAGGCATGCTAAATAGCAGAGTATCTACAGATTGCTTCTTATTATGGCACAGGCTTATGAGTGGAAGGGAGGATAAGGCAGCTCACCATTAATGTTTCTTAGAACCAAATTCTCTGATTCCATCCACCTGTCATGAAATAGCTAAACAAGAGACAATAAAGATGGTTGCATTTTGCTCTCGCAGGTGATTCATGTATCCACTGTTGTGCAGTCTAAGCCAGTCCGTTAAAATTCTTTAATAAGCTATTTTAGTTATTCCAGCAAGGTTCAGGTCTCTTAAGCTGAGTGTTGCGTAAAAACAGTGACGTACAATATGGGCGTCTTGTAGACACTTACATTTACACAATCAGAACTGCTCCTTTGCTACCCAGTCTGAAGGCAATTATCAGTTCCTGCACTGGCGAAACAAGATCTCTGTCATTGCTACGCAGAATTTCACTGACACAATCATTAAAACCAACTTTGGTTTCACACTGTAGTTCTAAAGAAAATATTTACATCCTGTGAAGAAGCAGTGATTATTTTGATTGGAAGAAAATATAAAGGAGAAAATATTACTTAAAATATATGGGGATGACATTTATCCATGAATGAATATCATAGCTGAAAGCCAAGTTCCTTACAGGAAAACAGTGTAGGCAGATATGTCATGCAGAGCAGAGAGGAAAAAAAATACTTTTAAGTCAGGAGAAAAGTGAAAAAAAGAATCATACTGACATATATAAGAGAGGAGAGCACAGTTTTTACAAAAACAAATTACAGTTCCTTGTCAAGCAAAGGAAGGATTTCAGTCCACAGCTAGAAAAAATATTTCTCTTTTGGGGTTTTCTAAGTGACTCCAAAAGTACATGGCATGAAACAATGTGTTTTGGTATTTAAAAAACATTTTGTACTTCATGAAGAGAAAAAGAAAAAATATGTCCTAGGTTGAAACTGGGTTTGGTAATATTCTTGTTAAGTCAGAAAGCCAGAAATCAGTATTTATCCTTTTCTACAAAAGGAGACGCTGAAGAAGTATCTTGCTCCCTATCACCAGAAACATGAGTGGTAGAAAATTCTTTATCATAGTTACCCTCAGGAAGCTGTCTTGATGTTACTAAGTCAAAAGACTGAGAACGTTTTGTAAACTATGTGTATTTTTGTATATATCCATATGTGGGAATTTATATGATTAGAAATTTAGATACACTTTTAGGTCATTTGCACTTTTTTCATATAACCTGTTGAAACTGATTTTTTGGAAACTGCAGCTCTTCCTTTTGCAGGATGCTCATAATGGTTTTCAGACAATGTAATTTGTTAAATAAAGTTCATTTGCCCCTGTGAATATTCCATTGTCCAGCAGTGAGGCATGAAATGTTTCTCGGGTTTCTGTGTCTTTGCCCACTGCTTGCATGTGAGAGTTGGGAAGTGCTGGGAGACAGCCTCAAGAAAACCCAGATAAATGCTATGGGCAGGAATTGTGTGAGCCATCATCTTGTTCTCAGGCTCTACTTCTCTCTCCCTTCTGCTAGCTTAAAACTCAGAAAGTGAAAACAAGGCACCAAAAATTACCTAGATCCAGCCTCTAAATTCCTAGATTACTTGAGTTACATATGTGAAGTGTGTGCCTCTGGGGATGGACTTGAAATTACTTTCTAAAAGGCCTTGATGTGACTAGGATTTGTGTTTATTTTTGCCTAGTGCTTATGGTTGCTTAAAACATTGTAGGGAGTTACATCAATATGCTGTCTGAAAGGACCTCATAAAGATCACCTTGACTGTGACTACAGCAGTGAGAGAATAGACATATCAAAGACTGAACATAAATGAAGGAGATACTTTGTACTTTAACAGAGAACACTTGATCAGTGCAATCCTGTAAGGTTATCTAAAACTGTCAAAGTATAAGGCTAGTCAAGAATATATTTTGTTGTCATTATCATTTTATTCATGTTTGCTGTATTTCTCTCCCTGGAGTTCTGACACTTGGAAGAAAATTTTAAAATGCATAAGGTTGGTCAGCCAAGCTCTCTTGTGACCTGTGTTTGACTTCCATCGCCCCTTTGGTTTTTCACTGGGGTAAATAAATACCATGAGCGATTAATATGTTTCCATGTGTTGTTGTCAGTGGACTAGATTTTTCTTTGCTATATACTTTTAAAGATATCTATGCATTTAAACAATAGGAGCACAGCTTTGACTCCAAATTTTAAAGCTGGAAGGAAATAAGGTTAGTTGAGCAGAACTTACCCTTTTAAACCCATGCTGACTATGACCAATGACTGCATTGTGTCTTGGGTGAATTCATGGAATCCCAGAGTGCTTTGAGTTGGAAGGGACCCTAAAGATCATCTAGTTCCAACCCCCCACCATCACGGGCAGGGACGCCTTTCACCAGACCAGGAGTCTCAACACCCCATCCAACCTGGCCTCGAACGCTTCCAGGGATGGGGCATCCACGACTGCGCTCAGCAACTTTTTTTAGTAGGCACAGGTAGTACATAATTCTCATGTCATACATACATACTATAATGTAATGTTTCAATATATATACTGAAATACATATTTTTGTCTGCTTACTACAGAAATATGTCTGCTCTAGCTCTTTGAGAAAGTAATTGTGACAGAATATTGTTGTTATGATAGCATTGAATATGAATGGCTGCATTTGCTCCTAAATAGTATTTTAATAGCAACTTGCAATTTTTGCAAAGGTCCCATTTTTCTCAGAAGTCCTTTGGAATAAACAGCATAAATGTATTTGTAGATTATATCAAACTAGAATAAATTGTTTACCAGCATAAATTGTTTTACCCTTTTCTTTAATCTTTTCTTGGTCCTTTCTGTTTCATTCAAAGTCTCTGGTAGTTATAACAACATTCCCTTACGACTGAAATCTCACAGACCACAGGTCGTGTGTTTTTAAAATGTTAGGGTCTCTTCAGTTCATTTTTGTGTGAATTATGGGTCATAATTTTTTTCAAGATTGTTCTTCACTGTATTTATCCCCTCCTGTGGATTTTGTAGCATTTCTTCCTCTTCTACTAGATTATTCTTCAAAATTCAAAATTCAAAAACTTCAAAACATTGTTTTCACAAGACTGTTTCTCTATAAAATACCTGTTTTACTCAAAATAAGATTTGATACAAAATCACAGAAAACTAAATTATTATTTGATTATTTAGATACCATTTCAAAGCAACTTAAAATAGACTGCTTATGCTGGGAGAAGCATCCACTGTCAGTAAAGCTTTGTAAGAGGTTCTTTGAAAAAGATAGTTCAAAAAGACATTTGACATGTTTCCTCTGCTGTTCAGCTGTGTTGAATTTTCTGATTCTTTCAAATTTTCTAAACAGAGTGGCTAAATACCACCGGGGGTGGCTTTTCTTGCCATTCATTTAGCTATATATATGAAAATTTATATATATAATTAATATAATTTATAATATATTTCACTTGAGCCTTTTTTAACACAAAATCAATAAACTGTGGTCAATTTTCAGGTCATCATTAGCATGAACTTGTCAATCTCTCCCTGACAGGCTGATTTTATGCAGTGATGATTTTAATTACCGTTTTTTCTCCTTTTGCTCTTCCAGGTCAATCTATTTCCCTTTGGGCCAGGTTCTGTGGATGCGTATTTTGGAATCTGTGCCGTTACTGTTACTACTCTGTATAAATATACTGTGGGATTTTTTGGCTTAGTTTGGTTTGGTTTTTATCGTGGAGAAAACCATTGTTGCTTTTGCCATTTTTGGAACAAAATGGCATTGCGAAGTAAAGAGGATTAATTTTGAATACCAGAGGAGAAAAGACAAAATGTACCCACTCATATGGGTTCTACTGAGGTATCTTATTCAAACTGGATAACCTGTTACTTTATCCATATTCCCTGCAAATCAAGTTTTGTCATTAGTCGCTCATTCTTTGGGAAGATAGTTTATTTGTAAAGTCTGTCTTTAAGGGTGGAGATTGAAGTAAGCCATGCAAGATGAGTTAAGTAGATGACTCTTCATGTTATTGCAGAAAAATTCGTGCTAGGTGTATTTTATTGGTAGCTACTCATGCATATTTCTAAAACCTTCCCTTGCCAGCTTAGTGTAACACCAATCCCAGGCACACAATGCTCTCTCAGATAATGGAAGAGTATCTCTGTGGACTTGTTCCCTCAGGGTCAATTTTCCATACTGGGCCAGTGCCAGGTTTCCATGGTAAACATTGGGCACATATTCCTTATGAAAATGCTGTTCATTTACACTCCATCTAAGTACGCTGGTGCTGAGCAGACCACTCCAGCTCAATTTTTTTTACAATTGCCATTAGTGTTTCCCATTGCTCTGTTGTTTTGTCTAAGAAACCAGCTGAAACTTCTACACAGTTTTTTGTCCTGGTCGCTACTCCCCAGCAAACTTATGTCACAATCTTTGCTTAAAGAAAAAAGTGAATTACCTGGGTCATAGTTATTTCTTTGCTTGGGATGCATATGCTTATCATACAGTATACCATGTTGTGTGATGAATCTGCCTCATCCCCTAACAATATCAATGAAAAGTTACCCTGGTTCTGGCCAGGACAGGATTCATTTTAGCAGTAGCCAGAAGAGGGCATGGCTTGGACATGGAGGTTGTTCTGAACCACTTCAAACATTGCCAGGGGCTGGGGAAAAGGACGGTCTCCCAGGTAGAAGGGCCTTCTTCAGACAAATAAACAAGGCAGAGAACTGTCCAATATTGTCTGTTGTTGGGTGGGGGGATGCTTGTGAATAGTTACTTTTCTTGTACCCTCTGTCATTGGTATTGTTGCACCTCTTTTTGTTTTCTTATCTCATTGCTGTTTCCAGTAAGTTGTTCTTACCTCAGCCTTACCTTTTGTGCCTCCCGTTCCCTGCTCTGGTGCACTCGGGGTGGAGGGGAGTGGAGAAGGGAAGCAGGAGTGTTTTTTGTGGGTGTACTAAACTGGAGAATACCATTTCTAAACACAGTACAAGTGATTGTCCAAATGCACTAGGTGTTTATTTAAAAATACTTGGGAAAAAACCCTAACTGTTCTGGTATATAGAGATGTGTGATTGTCCTATGAATAAAATTATTCTTCATTGTCAGCTTGTGCGAACAGACCTTTAGCTGTCCCCATGTTATGTTAGTTCATCCTATAATACAGGGCTGATAAAGTGAATAGGTAATTGAAGTAGAAATACATTATTTTAGTGTGACACCACAACCTTCAAACTATATAATACTTGCTTTACCTGCATTGATTGTGTTCTTTCTGGAGTTCTGTACTCAAAATTTACAGTGTGCAAGCTTGACATTTTGTCTAATTGAGAGTTTTACACTTAGGATGTCCAGAGACAAAAAGTGTACCTGTCGATGCAGAATAAATCTACATCAGGAGCTGAAATTTTCCATGCGTAATGTGTCTAACTTACGTAAGTTACCTACATCAGACACTAGTTGAATTACCTCTTTAAAGCTGCCCATGTGTACATCAAGGATGATAAACTGCTTACAGATGTGACTATATGGCATTCGTTTGTTTATGGATCCAGAGAACTTTGGACACTCACAAACCAGCACTGGAGCAGTGAATTTTGTATTTGGATCTCCTCAATGGATGAAAAATGCATACATTGTGATGATACAAAACATCACAGGGAGGAGTGGCTGATACAGAGCTCACATAGAGCTATAGCACCTGATAAGCTTGCCTGTAAATCAGAAAGTTCATAGAAGCCTCTGTTAATGCAGTGCATGTTTAAGAAAAACTGGACCTATGGCTTCATGTAGAGATGAATGGCAATGTAATCCAGAGGGACTAAATAGAAAAATATGCTTGAATAAGATATTTTCTCAGGAGAAGTGTTTATTCGTGTGTATCAGCATCATCCCTGAAGTAAAAACTGGTCCTTCCTCTACCAACTACCACCTTTCTGCTCTCCAATTACCTTCTCTCTCTTAACTTTATTCTGAATACGCATGTCAGAAAGAGCTCAGAGTCTTATTAGCTTTCTCTAACTCCCTGTTTTAATGACAACAGTAACAATTTTTACTGATTTGCTAAAATCTCTGAATGAGCTGGTTCTTTGTTACCCTCAAAATGGCTAGACTTAGTAATGTCCTTTTCGGAAAAAATGTTTTTTTCCCTAAATGTTCAAAACTAAAGCATTGTCAGAACTCTGACTGCAACTTCTTCTCTTTTAATGTGTGGACTGCAGATAGGAGTGACTCAGGCACATGATTCCTCTGCACCCACACTGACTGGCTTATTAAAGGCATTCTGCACACAAGGGCAGTCTGTCATACTACATTCTGTACATGTGTCTTCTAAACTGAAATTTCCTTACGGAAAATACAAGTAAATTACTGATCTTGCACCTAGTGGTTTTGGTCATGTGAAACCTCTCATATACTGTAGAATTCCCATGTCCTGGAATAGCAGAAAGGTTTTTCAGCTCCAGAATTTAGACAGTTCAGTTCTGAGTGAGATAGAAATCCCATTTTAGACTTTGCTGAGGCATGTTAAGTAGTTTACAAAGAGATGTGCCTTCAAATCCCTTTGGCAACAAGAAATACTTAACCTGCCACAGTCATTAACTGATCTATTGGGTAAAAGGAAGTGTCAGCATCTCTGTTTCCTTGCTGATTCTGCATTCAGATCCATAAACACTTTTTCCTAAGAGGAAATAATTGTTTATGGTTCCAGAACAGGTTTCTTATCGTAAACAAACACCTAGTAAACAAGAACCCTGAAGTGGAAGAGATCACGGTTTGTTCATTTTCACGAAGGGCTAGTACTATTAATAATACGGTTTTGATTATGTACCAGGGAAAGTAGTCTAAATTGCGAACTCCTTAGACCTCAATACTGTTCTGTCTGTAATAGGTCTGCTTTTCTACAGTCCAGATGTCCTTATCAGAATAATCATGCGTGTCTTATGTTGCATCAACACACTTCAGAAACTCTGGAGACATACAGAGTTGAAATACTTAGAGTGATTACATGGCAGTTTCAGGTACTCATGAGTCAGGATATTTTTCTTGAATATGTCAGTAACAACTTCTTAAGTAGCACATAATCATAGTTCTGCTCTAGAAGGGTTATTCAGTTGATTGATTTGAATTGTTTTGAAGTTTCTATAAAGAAAAGCTGTAACTAGTGTATTAGCTTTGGAAAAGAAATCCTTTTAGGTGCTTCCAGTTAACAAAACCATAATTATCAAGTGTAACATAATTGTTACTTCAAAATCCCTAGTTAACTCTTCATTTAAGTCGGTGTAACAGATGCTCTCTTCTAAGGGATGGGTGAAAATTGTCTTTCACAACACGTGACACTTATGCCTTTATTGCACTTTATGTGATTTTTATTATTATTTTTTCTTCAAAATAAATTGTGTTTTAAGTCGGAAGCAATTCTGTTATAGAAGGTTTTATTACAAGCCTCTCTATATTTACATTTTGTATGTACATTTTGGCTATAAAGCACCATGGGTGGATGCTAATGATTTTGCAATTCTGACATCTTCCAGTAGCCTGTTGTTTTTCTTCTAACTGGGTGTGGCCAGGTAATTTTCATTTGAAAGTATTTACCAAGTACTCTATCTGTGCCAGCTCCACGTGGCAAGATCTGGGCCCTGATGCTGCAGTTATTTGCTGTGAACAAATAAATATTGCTGTATAAAATCCATTAGTACGTTCAGGAAAGAAGTTAGCAAGTAGGATTTGAGCATAAGATGGGTAGTTGAAGTGTTGGGAAGCTAACAGGGAGACATCTTAACCCAGTTTTTGGGAAAGGAGACTGAGTAGCAAGCAACAGGGCTGATTTCACTTCTTCTGAAATCAGTAAGGAAGAGGAGAAAGGAAAAAGCAAAAGAAGCCCCAAATACTGTTCTCCAGATGCTTGTAGATACCCTGACAGAAGAAAAGATTCAAATTCACCATCAGCCTAAATTGGAGAAACATGTAATCCATCCCTTTTTGGAGAAGTTAAGTGTCAAAGATTATCATCTTTCATGATACCCAACACATTGTAATTTAATGCATGCACCCTGCTAGGAGTAAGAGTGGAGGCCTATAATAAAAGATAATAATGATCATAATAGCTGTTCTTAAATAATTTTTTAATCAGCTCAGTGTCTGTGATCCTACTGAGAATATATTTAGGTGTGTTGCCTACACAAAGGATTCAGATGCCATGTCTTTGCAGATGATCAGAGTTTGCTTGTGTAAATGTGCCACTGTGGACCAGGATCATCTGTCTTTCCTACACAGAATGGAGATGAGTGTTTGCTATTGGATAATTTTTACACCTGGGATGATCTAAGATAAAAGTTTATAAGTGCAAATTAGTCAAAGTTAAATGAATTGGTTATATTTCCTAGAATCCTTATGGTATCACATGACCATCTTGCTTAGAAAAATTAGCTGTTATCTGACACTGAGCTATAGAATCACTTCAGTTTTAAAAGACCTCTGAGGTCATTGAGTCCAGCCTTTAAATGATCACCACCTAGTCAACTAGACCACAGCAGTAAGTGCTACATACAGCCATTTCTTGAGCATTTCCAGGGGTGGTGACTCCACCCCCTCCCAGGAGACTCTTTTCTAGTGTTTAACAGCCCTTTTCATAAAGAAATTCCTCCAGATGTCCAGCCTGAGTCTTCCATTGTACACCTTGTCCTCTCATCCTTTCAATGGTTGCCAGGGGAAGAGGCTGACACTTACCTGGCTACCGTCTCCTGCCAGGTAGCTGTAGAGAGCCAAGTTCTGGCTTCCTGTCTTGCCCCCTTCTATATAAGCCTTTTCTGCTGTTGATTCTGTTAGGTGAAATACAGCTGAAGCCATGTACATGCCATAGGGACAAGTGACAGTACAAAAACAGCGCGTGGGAAGTTGAGAAGTGACATCAGTTGGGACTATGACACAAGCCATCTAAAAATCCTTCTTTTTGTTTTCAGGAGGTAGATGCATTTGAGCAGAATTTTAAATGTATCAATGAAAATATACAGTTGCATAGTACATATTGTTGAGACTTCAGTAAGTCTTTTATGTTTCCTTGTGGGGTCATTTTCTTGGAGATAGTAGAAATTCTTTCTGCAGAAAAGATAATTTTGGGAGTTGCCCAATGAAGACTTGTTCTCTAATAGCTAGTTACTGATACTTAGGTTTGACAAGCGGAAGAGGAAATTGTGCGTTGTTGCATACTAACGGTGAGTATCATCCACATTTGAGAAACCCTTAAGCAAAGAGCCTGCTGTTACGTGTAATAGCCCTGAGTACTTTTTGGGAAAAGAGCTTGAGTCACTTGAAGAAAGGAGATTCATATTTTCTCCTAGACATGTTGTTTAAAGTCTGAACTGTATAAAACAGGATTGACACTATGTAATTACTTGCATCTTACACTGTGCTAAATCAATTTGCTTTTCATTCCTAGTTATTTAAAAGACAGTTATTTTCCCATCAGACTTTATGGTCTGCCAATTAAAGCTTTATACCTATGATGTGGAGAGAGAAATTTGTTACCAAATGTTTCATGTAGACATAATGAAAACATCTGGTTTGAATTGCTTTTCTTACCTTTTTTTTTTTTAAATACTTATAATTTTTACCAGATAAAACAATTTTCATGCGATTTTTAATAATGTTTTTTCAGCAATTTTCTGCAAAGTAAAACATTTTAGTTTGAATGCCAGATTTGCTTAGTAATACTTGCTAAGACAGTATGAGCAAAACGTCCAAATACTGCAGAATTTTGTTTATTTTGACTTCTTGGCTCTAACAACTAAAACTACGGTGAGTAGGATGTTAGCGTGGGCTGCACTTATGGCATAAATCCCTTGGCTTATTGTTTCCCCTTTACCGAGGTAGGTCGTTCTCAGTGGGACCGTTATTACAGTTTTGCTCAGATTTCCTGAGCCACATGATCAGAAGTAATTAGTGTCCAAGGGAAAATGATGTAGGGTTGGTTAATAATTGAGTGTAGAACCACCTGAATTGAAAATACTAATGTTATCCATAGCTATTCAGTGTCATCTTAGGTAATAAGAGCTATATTAGTCAGGACTGTCTCTTGTACAGTAATTTGAGTTAGAGTTATTTTCTTCCTCTGTGTAGTTATGGGAAATGGTTGCACTTCTGAGGTGCAGAAAATCATAGTAATTACATTATGCATGGCACCTGTGCAAAGGGTAGATGATACACACTCTTCTCTTTTTATAAATAGCATTTGTGGGGAGAAGAAAAATGGGTAGAAAGGTGATAATAGGCAGACCTGAGCATACTGTACCATTAAGACATTTTTAATAGCAATTCCATTTTTGGCATCTGTAACACAACTGTACTTCCATTTTTAAGAATGCAACAGACAGTATTGTAGTATGTAACATTGATAACTATGGTTGTTGTGCTGTACCGCTTATTTAACTTTTTAAAGCAAATTAAGTTCTCAGTCTCAGCACAGAGTGGGAAGTCTTTCACTTTCAAGTAGATATGTCTTGTCTAGATACATATCAGGACAAAAAATACCGATAATATATTTTTATTGTACTTTTTTTTTTACTAGGTTCTTAGATTTCATCAGCTATTCTATCTCATTAGGAGCTTACATCTTGTATCGTCTTCAAGAACAATCAGTATAAACCAGTGAAGAAGAGGCCTTGGAAACCAGAATCCTTTTGCTGTACACTTTTATGTTTTATGAAGATGACGAATACTGCTAGTCAGCTGGTTTTGGTCCTTAGCTTTGGTTATTTGGACAGGTTTTTTGAATTTAAGAGGTACATGATAAAAGTTTATATTCCACTTCTCTAAATTCATTGGCAGCTCCTGGAAGGGGAAACTAGAAAAGTATACCCAACATAAAGTAGTGTGACAGCGATAAAAAGTTACAATAACACCACTGTTCTCCTAGTGGTCTCTTCTCTTCTTACAGCTTGTTCTCATTTCTTATAAAATGGCTGGATGAAAGGCTTCTGACAATAATGTATTATTTCACTTGCATGGCAGGAAGCTGTACTTGTGATTAGTTTGATCCTACTCTTTCCCTTTGTTCCACAGCTAGTGATAGGCTTTATCAGTTGATGAAAGGAAGGCTCTTATTGAGGCCTCTCACCATGTCTTGTGAAAGTGTTTTGATACATTGCTCCTAGCACACCAGTACACATTTGCCTAATTACCTAAATGTCCCTGAAGTTCTATGTGGCACAACCATTTTGCACTTCTGCACAGCTGTTCGGGACTTAGAAGCCATAGTGCTTTGCCTCAGATGTGGCAACATCCTAAAGGCTGCTAGGTATGGGCTTACAGACAGGTTATTCTTTGCTCTGTAGCTATAACAAAACAAATCAACAAAAACCCACCCAGTATGTTTTATACAGCTAGGAGGATAAAGCTGTGTTCCATTTAGCTTTAATGAAGTTGCAGCTATGTTCATTAAAGTTTTGTCAGAAAAAAATGTCAGGTACTTTGGGCAAAGGGGTAAAAACATCACTGTAAGCAAATGCTTGCATTTGGTGTATCTAATGATTGTATAAGAATAGCTCATTCGCTACTTCCCCTATACTCTGATGTCACTAGTACAGTTTTATTAGTTAGTTGCTGTTGAGAAGAGAATTAGGCAAATTTTCAAAATGAAAAACATCCCTATATGTGTTTCCCAAAGCACCTAAGATACTGTCTTTTCTTCTCCAGCTTTTGTGTGTTAGCAGTTCACAAACCCAGACCCAATGGCAAATCACTGGACTGCCTATACTCTGCCAGAAACATTTTAGTACATACAGGTTTACTAGTCCCACTTTAAGTGTCTCAAGAGACAGGTGTCCAAGTACCGAAGTCTTAGGGGTCTCTGTACTTCAGAGGTTTTTTTGTTTGTTTTTTGCTAATATATCTCAGTGTGGATGAGTATCTTTTTCATGTCACCACTGTGAATAAAGCTGTCATACTGCTTGGAGTTTCTCTCCATTTGATGCCTTCAGGGAGGACATCGAAGGACAATGCCACAGGCTTTGTCATGTGCTTGAAGATTCTGTTGAACACAGTAACTAAAATAGCAGCACAGTACATTGAGTGGCTCACGCTCACTCTATCACCTGTCTTCTGCCTGCAACCATGATCTTCAGTTAATAATTTTTTCACTATTTTTAAATTTGTTGAATTCTGCATCTATTATTCACATGCTGTGCTTGGAAACAAGCCCGTGGTAGTATTTAGAAGAGTGACTTAAAAGCACTCACTCTTTCTGTCAAAAGCACAATATGTGTCTTCAGGAGTGCAGAGCAGAAGTGCTAGCAGAGGTATTACAGCAAAGCTCTGGGCTTGTTGTTTTAGAAAGGTTTGATGTTCTTTTGTGTATTATTAATGAGCTTGAGATTCATGATTAGAAGCCCAGCAGTGATGCTTTCTTTGTGACTGACCTTATAATGTGGCAGACAGTGTTCTTGTTTGTGAAAACTGCGTGAGTTTTATGTAAGACACAAGATCCCCATTCTCCTCCCAGCTAGATGGAGCACAAATTCACTAGGTTCAGGATGCTCACTGGAATATTTCTGATATGTTTGTCGTTTCACCTCTCCATTTTGGGTGTTGGGTTTGGCAGACTGAAGGGATGTGATACAAGCACAGTTCAGAAGCAGCATTGCTGCCAATCAAATACCATTTGCTAATGCATATAATGAAGAGGTCTCAGGGAGAATTTATTGTTTCCTTACAGTAAAGTGGAAATACAGAAGTCTCACACTGAATTATGCATAGTGGTTGTGGTCATTGACAGATAAATTGTCCCACTTTATTAGGTTTCCAACAAGACATTATCGTTTTAGGGAGTCTAGAGCTTAAATTGGAGCACATTATCGGAAGCAGAGTGTGGTTACAGCAGTTTATAGGAATAAAACCAAGAGGTTTCATTTCACATTTTGGTTAAAGTATAAAAGAGCAAGGCTTACATTTAGATACCAGAAAACTCTTGAAAAAGCTTTCTTTTAATATAATTTATTTAATTATATAACTTGCATAAATCCTTCTGGCTTGGTTTTTTATTTTCAATGTGTAGTCACTACTCTTCTTGACAGATCACTTCAGTAAGTATAGCAAAATATTTGGGTTGCTGATTTTTCTGGTTTATAAAAAACTATAGAATGCAATTTCATCTTGCTTAAAGAAAAAAAAAATGCCGCCTTAGATTTATCTCTGCTTCTCTTGTGAGACTTAAGTCTGTGTAAAGCACAGCTTTCTTAAACAAGTCAGACCAAGTGCTCAGGAGACCATGGTTCTGTTGCTGCAGAAAACTGAAATTTATTGTTGACACACAAAAAAAAGAAAAGAGCTATATCAAAATAATTTCCCTTAATGTTCACAATTTTGAGGGGTGTAGCTATTTATCCTGTGCAGGCAAATAAATTTACTTTTAAATGTCCGAACTATGGCATTCATATTCAGACTATAAAGCAGAAAGTGTGTAATAGAGATCAGTGCCTTCAACTTGAAAGCAACTATCAAAGTATTCCTTCTCAGAAGGTGACTGGCAATTTAGATATTTACTGGCTTTTTAAATCTTAGTAAAAATACCAATAAATTGGGCAACCAGTGAAGATTGGAGCATGTTGGCCACTAGAAAAACTAAGTTGACCTGCAGAAATAATTGATAGTTTCACAGGCAATATCCCATTACAAACAATTTCGTCCAGTACTGTCATCCAGTAGCAAGATTTTGACACACACGATGTGTGACACACGGGGTTTGAAATAATGAAAACAGCAATAATTTTTCTGGAAAGTCAGTGGTTTCCTACAGTCAAAGTTTGGTAGCCTGGTTAGGAGATGTGTGAACATCCGGACTGTAGGAGTTTAAAATACCTGACTTGCTCCTGAGTGTATTTAGCTGTGAATTTCTCTTTAGATGTGTCTGGGACACGTATCATCCATTTTAGGGGAGAGACTTTTTTTATCAAGAGGTCAGTCACTCCTTGGAAGGTAAAACAATAAGTAAGTGGTGAGACAAAAGAGTCAGTCAAAAGAAGTCACATAGACCCTGCAAGTTTAAATGGGGAAGTGTAATAATAGACCACTCTATTATTAGCTCACCACTTCCAGTATGGTTCAAAGATACTATTTCGTACATATCCATAATTTCTTTTCCAGTTTTTCCATGGATGATACTCTGGTCCCTAGTTCTTAACACTCATTCAGTGTTTTTCAAGGACCTAAAGAGTTCATATCAACAGAGGAAGCTTGTCACCTCAACATTACAAGGTTGTCCAAAGATACTTATTTTCTGTACATAGAGGTATGGCCTATCTTAAAATTTCTGAAGTCTTTTAACTTAAAATGTACTGCACAGTGGAATAATAGACCTTTAGAGCATGCTCTGTCTCATTCATGGCTCCCCTTCATGCAGTCTGCTGGGATCACTTTTCACCAGAAAATGTAAAATAGAGTAAAAAATGAGCTGACAGAAAATCCTGCTACCAACTTCTTGTGCTGATCCTTTTGCTGTGATTGGGGTAAACACATATATATTATGCTATCCATATATTATCATATATAGCAGCTCTTATTAAAGTGCCAGGATTCTTGATATGTTTCTATTCATGCTTCTTTAATTTAGAAAGTAGCCATCACCATTTTTGTATCTGTACCTTGCAAGTGGAATAGAACTTAATTCACATTGTTGAAATGTCCCTAGGGCTGCAGAGACTTAGATTTACAGATCACAAGGATTTCAGGATACAGTAAGACTTTTCTTTCTGTTCTATATCTGCAAAGGAGGAAGGCCAGCATCTGAAAGGGCACTTGCAAGGTTGATCAGAGCTTGCATGGCTGAAGAATATACAAAGCAAAAGAGAGAGCAAGGTTCATCTGATCATATTCTCCAAGGACAATACCTACTTCCTAAAATAAATGAACAGAAACACCTTCTTCGTAATTGTGCAGGGCCACAACCTAGAAGCTACTGCTCAATTTTCTGCAGTTCTGGCAGTTAAGACCGGGATATATCATATGCAGCCTTCAGAAGGAGAATAATTCAATTACAGCCTTTTTCTAACATTCTGTTTTATTTTTCAACTGTTGTGTAACATCAGAATAAATGAAAAGAGGAGCTGACCCACAGTCAGCATAATTACACAGCTTCACTGGCTTTGGCAGCCCTGCATCAGTCCGTAGCAAATAAGGTTCTGAACCAGTAGTCTTGCCTGTGTACAGATACACATTGTTTTTTCATTTCTCTTACTTAGAGAGCTATCCAGACAGCTGGATACTTTTTGATACAACTACCAAGAGCAGCAAAAGAAAAACAGTTCTATCTATAGGTGTGGCATGGTTTAGAAATGGTGCTTCCCAGTTTAGTGCTCCCACTGAGACTCTCCAAAGCATGTGCCTCTCACTCTCCCCCATCTCCCATTGCAAGATGGAGAGAAGAATGGGAGGTACAAAAAGTAAAAATCACAGGTTGAGATAAGAACAATTTACTGGAAACAGCAATGTGATAAGAAAATGAACAGAAATAGCAAGAATATAACAAAGTGTAAAAGACTGGCAAACAATTCACATGTGATTGCTCAGAATGCATGTTTCCCAACTACTCTCAGCCTCAGAACCAGAGTTACAGGACCACTCCCTCTGCCCTATTTACTTGACTAGAAGGAACTCATTCTTCCCAGAAGAGACTTCCTTACTCCTGCCCCTGGCAATGGCTTGAGGTGGTATAGAATAACTTCTGGATCCTAGCCATGGCCCCTGCTGGCTGTTGGCAAATAATTAAACCTGTCCTGACCATAACTAAGACATTATCTGGCCCTTATCCTATGCCATCAACATCAGACCTTGCTCCTACATCTTCAAACTATATACGTATATACAGAGATATATGCACAAGCACAATTTCCCTAGTTAATACCTGTCCTTCCTAGATTTCTGTCGAGTTCATTGAGTCCATGACTGCAGGTTCTGCTTATCCTAGATGTCTTCCAGGGCAGGAGGGCTGCTGTGCTGTCAGGTGGTTGCAAGCTGCATCACAAGCTCATGACTGGTGTATCTGGAGCAGTCCATACTCCCTGTCCATGGTAGTTGTGGGATAAATTGTTTGCGTTCTTCATTTCCGTAGTTCATTCTATGATTGTGGGTGTTACAAGATACTATTAACTGCTCAGCAAATTGGACTGATGAGAGAATTAACTCATTTAGGAATAGGGCTATATTCCAAAGTGTTCAGTGTCAAATTCCTTCCTTTCTTAATGTACTAGTTTAAAACACAGCAGGAAAACTAAACCCACTTAAGCTACCCCCTTTCCTCCACCCTCTTGTGATAGTGGAGGAAATACTAGAGAAGATTATAAACTGTAATCACACTTAAGTGAAAAATCACAATAACCAAAAAGAATGAATAAAAGAGCATACAAAAGAGAGAGTGTTTTGCACAAAAAAGGGTGTTCATCACTGAACAAACGAAAACACTTCCCAAAGACAATGCTCAACGTGGTTTTCCCAGACAAAGGCAAAAATGGTGAGTGGTTGTATGCTGGGCAACATGGTTTTTGGGAAAACAAATGCAGTATATGTCAGAGAGAGTCACAGCTTGACTTCCCTCCCCCATCACAAAAACTCTGGAAAAACGGGGACAAGACAAGATCAGGTGGGACCTGAGTGGGCTCTGAAGCAGGTCAGGGGACCCTTCTGCTGGGCTGGCTCTATGGGAGCAGGAGTGGAGCACTCAGCAGTTCTGGCTGCAGCTGTGGTTGCTGTAGCAGTTGCTGTGGCTGCACTTAGGCCCCAGGCAGCTCGGCGGGGCTCCACTCCTCAATGCCACTGCTCTCTTCCTTTTGTGTCTTCTACCACCAACCCAGAAGAGGCTTTCCTCAGAGGAACAGGGAAAAGGCTGCCAGTGGCAGAGAGGGGCTGGCTGTGCCAGGCTGACCCAAAAACTTGCACACCTCCTCCTTCAAGCCCACGAAAGGATGGCAATCCTGCCGCTGCTGGACCTGGCTCCCTCCTGAAACCTTAACCCCACCATGATACGGGTGGTACAGAATTAAACAGTGCTAGAAACTCTGCCCTGTTTCTCTATAACCATTTACCTCAAAAATATTTATCAACTTAAAAAACATCTCTTTCCTGTTGAACACAACTGGGCAATATTTTGTCATTAATGTGAAAAGATGACTTTTCTATGCTCATTGCAGGAAGGCTGGAACTAGATGACCTCTGAAGGTCCCTTCCAACCCAAACTCTTCTATGTTTCTATGATCTCTGTCTTCGAACAGTTAAAAAGAAAGCTAGGTGTATGATGATGCCTTTTATTGAGATTGTTGGTTCAGGCTATTAAGCCAGCTCATAGGACAGCTTTGTGGTCAAAAGGAAGCTTATAATACCTGGATTTGAGGTATTATAAGTTACTTTAACCTGTGCTGTAGACGAATGGAGTTTTCACTTTGTATTTGTTTGGCTCTTGAAATTACTTTTCAACATAAGGTTTTTTTCAGCTGAGAATCAGTAGGGTAGATTTCTAGAAACACAAACTGAAAATGATGTTTTATCATTACATTTCTGTAAGAGTTAAAGTACTTCCATTTTCTTCTGGAACTGAGGTCTCATTTCAAACGTAAATATTGCGTATACTTCTGCATCCAAATTCTGCTTGCCCTATGTTAGGATCCGATTGTTAAGAGATGCCTCTGCCTGAATTAAGGTGCAGACAAGACCATACATCAAAATCAATAGTATGGATTTTATTTAATCATAAATGTGGGCTAGAGGCAGAGATAGAAATAGGAGGAAGGAGGGGGAAGACAATGCAAGATTCGGCAAAAGATATCACCACCGCATGGATTCCTCTGGCATCCTGCTTGTTGTTCTTCATGCTGGTTTGCTTGGTGCTGGGGGTCCCTAAGTGTTCTTCTGGAGGTACCATTCTTTTCCAGGTCCACATCCCCAGTATCCATGAGGCATAGATGCTGTTCCCATAACTTGGAATGGCATGTGTGCAAGCAGCTGTTTCCTTTCTCACAGTTTACCATGGTGGGAATTTTTGTCTGGATGGATTATCCAGATCTGCCTCACCAGGCCTGGCATCTCCCTGTTGTTGCCATCTGCATTTTTCCCACAGTCTGCACAGTGGAATTTGTGTGATGTGCTAATTCCAAACCTTCACCTCCATTTAGGTCTGGTATTAATGCCTCCCTATTTGCCATCTGTGCTTTTCCTAAGTTCCTGTTGTGGTGGCTTATCTTACGAGAACTTCATTCTTTGACAGTGTTTGAGGCAGTTCATTGTGTTCTTTAAGTCCTTACACCCTAATGCCTGTAGAGGCAGAGCACATCCAACAGGACATACAGTGGGATTTATTAGGCTGCTAGTCAATGATAGTTCTTGATTTGAAAGCCAGTGTGTCTGGAATCATTGCTTAGTACTAGTTTGGTACTAAATCATGCATCAGAAGGGTATGCAATATTTGGCAACAATCTATTGATTTCTTTCTGACTCATGCAGAACTAATTTTCAGTTACACAAATAAGAGAGGGAAAAGAGGGGGGAAAAACCCCTTGAATATTGTTCATTTCTTTTGGCCGTTTCTTTGATCCAGGTTTTTTATCTGAAAGGAAAGCAGTGTGTCTAATGGGAAGCTCTTATATTTTGTGAAACAGTGAGACTTAAAGTCTTGTTAGGCAATCAGTACTTCAGTACTTCAGCAGAATGAAATGCTGTTGCAACAGAAGGAAAATTATACACCAGTTATTTACCCAGTCAAGAAAAATTATGCTCCATAACATCAAAGGGCTTCGATTAATGAAATAATAGAGAGCAAACTACTTTTTACCAAGCCAGGAAATACTTATTCATCAAAATGCCACAGGCCTAGAGTTTGAGACTCTATTTAAGATTGTAAACCCAGAACAACACATGTTGTCTATATGTGACTGGTTCTAGGAACAGACATGAAAAAAATAGCTGTGTAATGCTTATGCAGATTTAAATGAGTTGTTGGAGGTAATTAACTCATCCTGTTCCTTATTGTCCTTCAAATAATGTTTTCCGTATTATTGGGAAAAATATTTTTTCAGCCTGACTATTCCCAGCTCATGTATTTGTTTGTTTTCTATGCTTTTCCCAGTCTCCAATAATTCTGCTTATTTTCATAAACTTCAGAACTCTCCCCTAATATTTCCTCTTGCATTGATCTCTATTTGAAAATTTCTGAACTGTTTTTATCTAAACCAAGCAAGCATTCAAAGCAAAGTGGCTGAGACGGCAGTTCTGAATGTTTATTTTTCCCAGTAGTATGTAGAATTAACAGTCTCCTGTATGTATCAGGCTAACTGAATCTTGAAAGTTAAGTCCTCTCTGTTTTATCTTTGGCACGAATTCCAAGGAAATTAATATGCAGGGTTCGCAAGACGGAACTGTTAGAATCTGAATCATCCCTTACTCCAACAACTTCTTTATGCAAAAGGTTAGGGCACGAGAAAACAGATTAAAAGGGAAAGGTTACCTGGAAGTGAAGTAACGATGCAGTAGAGAAGCCTGGGGATGTGTAACAGAGAGGTGAGAGGAATTCTTTCAAAGCACCGGAAATCCACAAAGACTCAAAAGGGAAAAGTGAGTGAGTGAGAGGCAATACATGTAATGTATTAGCTGGCTTGCAGAAATGCTCGTCTTATGTACTTGTGTACTGTTTTGATTTGTTTTATTTTTGACAGAAAGCCTGTGCGAATCTTGCTTTGTGCTCAGCTGCACCACATTTGGTGCATAACAGCTGCTCTATGCCTTTGCAAGTGTAACCTATGAACCAGGACGCAATTCTAGCCAGTATAGAAGCCTGGGAGGGGGGAGAAACATAGCAGTTCCAGGCTCTGAGCAGCTCTGTTAGAAATTGATACTGTGAGCTTGCCCCTAAGTTCCTCTTTTCTGTACAGCCTCGGGGCAAATGGGATTCAGTTAATATTCCTTTAATGTAATGGCTGTTCAGCAGGGGCAATTCAGACAGGTCTGTCACATGACATCTAAAAACACTGGAAGAAAATTTACTTTTTAGCTCTGGCTGAAATTAGGCAGGACATAGGTGTCATTTCACAACATGGAGATTTTATCTGTAATAATTTGGCATCTTACATCTGCCACTCTAATTCTCCATGTGTTACATATGTCTGAAACAAAAACTGATGACATAGGAAAGCTGAGATTTATATTCAGAATTTCCAGAAAAAAAAATTTAAATCATTGGACTGAAATAGGAAATGCATACATTAATACGGTATCAAAAGAAAATATTGTTTCATTACTTAGTGCCTCCAGCACTCTTCTTCCCTTCTTTAATGAAATGGAACAGTCTGTGCCTTATTACTTCTTCCGTTTAATCTTGTTAATGCAGTCTGTTAAGACTCCACTTTTGCAACAGCACAGGTGTAACTGTGAATAAGTAGGCTTGTAGGAAGACTACTGTTCTGCTCCTGGAAGTCCTATTTATTTACGAAATGTGTGATGTTCAAACCGAAATAAAACCTGATGCAACTGGTGAGTTGAAATATTTTTATTCTTCACTTCCTTAACAATATGGGACATTACAGTGAAAAATAATAAATAGGGAATAATAAAGAGGGAAATATTAAATATGTTGTACAAGTCTACCCTTGAGACAACTGCATTTGGAGTTTTACTAAAGATAATTTTTCCTACTGTGTTTAAAAGATGGCAAATTAAATTGGTAAGTAGACAGCTGGTAAGTATAACATTTTTTCAAACAGCAACAGATGCAAATCCAAGAATATCTCCAGCTGATTTAAATGCTTTTCAAAAGATGGAGCAAAGATTTAAATAGGAATGTGCAAAAGTGAAAATCCATAGTGATTATCAAAAATACGGAGAAATATGAAGAAATTCAAAAAGTTTTAAGAAGGCAATATCAGAGTGATTTCAGAGTCATTTCAGGTTGAAATCACTATTAATATTTGTTTGTTATTGCCTTTGTCTCTTACAATTTTGCTTTGTAGGAGTTACATTGTGTCTAAAGTCAGGTATTGCAAGAAAAGTAGTCCAGGAAAGTGGATTGGAAATTTTCCCTTGACTTTGATGGTAGTCACACAAAGTCCCAGATAATGCAAGTTAGATCTTCATTTTGCCGCACTGCTGTAAGCTAACAGTGCAACAGTCCTCATTTCCCTTGAAGATTTTGCATGGCATAGAATTCTGGGTTTGAGTGTTACTGAAAGTATAGGAATTTGTGGACATTCAAATGAATCTGTGCAGGTAAAGGGGGGAGGAGAGGAGGCGTACAAAGATTGTCGGTGTGCTGCAGCTGCAGTCCAGTAGCAAAGAGCTGGAGAAGAGGGTGCTGCCACAGACAGAGCTAAGAATAACCACTACACCCTCCTTCCACTACAAGATGAATTAAGTTTTAAGTTCATTTCCATGCCACTCCAGCAAACAGTAACACTTGGTTGGGCGTGAGGAAAGATAAGGTTGTGTGTGATCCCACAGCCAGGTCTTCACAGCATGTTCCTGCAGCATCTCTCTCTGTGTTGCTCAGCTTTGTAACTGTACGGCAGACATCTGTGCTATATCTAACACAAAGAATTAACTGTAAGGTCCTGACTATTGTATGACCATATCAGCCAGCTTCAACAAGCAGGATGGACTGTAAATATTGATCATAGTATCTGAACTCTTCCTTTGCAAAGTTCATTACTCCGTTTATCGAAAAGGGAAAAAAATACAGCTGTGGATTTTTGTCTTCAGGAAACAATAGGTCAGAAATACTTGGCACATTCTAAGTCGCTTTTTGGGTAAGGAGAAGTAAGGACAGAAAATATTTTGTCTTGTTAAATACCTGATGTATTATAAAACATTTTAAGTTAAACATTTGAAAATTGTGACAAACAGTTTGGCAGAGTAAATACTGAGTACAATTCTCATAGGAAAGAACTTTGCATATGCAACATATTTTCTGTATGGGTTGCTATTTTTTGACGGAGTGCACTTTCACTGTTTTAGAGACTTGCATAGAAAACATGGTCACCACTACTCAGTCATCCTGACCAGCTTATATAAACACTTAGCTAAAGCTGCTAGAGATTATTTGCAGAACATTGGATCTGATGAGCTCAAATGTAAGATGCCTTGGGTAGTATAGTATTTGGGATTACCATAATAATCTCTTTAGGGAAAGTGTGCAGTATCAGCAGAACCATTGCTTGAGTCTTTGAGGGAAGCAGAAACTGTACAGTAATAATTCAGCATATATTATATACTTAAATCTTTCCCTGTGAATAGGGCAAGTTTCTGAGCTCATTTGTGGGGCCCAGGATAAGGCCTTGATCATTTAGTTAAATAACTCTGATTTAACTCACACGTGGAGCCCAAATCGTCAGTGTGGCAACATGTTTTTGTTGTGTAATAACGTATGTTGCGCATCCTTTGAAGTTACACACATAATTTCCATGAATTTGAGTTGCTAGGGGAAAAAGTTCATAGATTAATAGGGAGAAGTCCACGTTGAGAGGCAATGAAAGTGCTTCCATACAGATTTACAGAGTGCTAGGTGAGCTATCAGAGTTTACTGCTCCTTTGGCACTTTCTGACCTCTATGAGCAGAGACTTTCAGGCATCAAGTTTTGAGGCATAGCTTCTGGCAAGGGACATGAGTTCTGTCTTTTGGGATCTGGACAATGGGCTCTACTTTGTGTTAGTCATCACTGCCCAACAGAGGATACAGGCAGTTCTTCTCTTCTGCTGTCTTCCTTGCTTGTGAACCATTCAAAAAAGTCTGGAAAAGCCCTGAACACTTGTGCCTGTTATACACTTCAGCCACTCAGTTTTGTCCAAATTAAAGAAACAAACAAGCTTCTAGGTAGCAATTTGTGTACCTTTGTCAGATTCCTAATCTCAATGTTTCACTGAGTGTTGGGCTGACATCCTTGGCAACAATGCTGCAGAGTTTTCTGGAGTCCAGGAAATTGTATCACCACTGCTGTCTTGTAATGACCCAATGAAAATCCAGATTTTCTGTCAATTTACGAATTATTTTAATTAATTGAAATAATCAGTTCTGCCAAAAATAAAAAAGACTTGTGATCCAAAATCTAGCATCATCTCACAACATTATATCACTGCTCTTAAAATTGTTACTTTATTTTGCTCACAACTACTTTTGCTTCACAGAGAAGCATACAGCCTTGCACATCTTGCAGCTTTTCTAGTTGGCCACTACAATGAAATTCAGCTTGGAGCAGTTATTCTTAACCTGTTTTAAGCTTGAAGTCCTTTGCTCCTATCTAAGGTAAGATAAAAAACTAGGGGTCCAAAAGCATTTCTTTTTAAAAGAATGTATTTCTTGGTCTAATAGACGATGTTAAATCTGTGTGAAAATCTTATCTCATCTGTATCCTAGGACCATCATAAATGTAACAACTTTTTACTATATATGAATCGTTAAATAATAGTGCTAGGTCCAATGTAGTTACACTTAGGAAAGGAAAGAAACAGTATTTGAACAAAACGTTTTTTGTCCATGTAATTTCACCTTCTCTGCTGAATGTAAAGGCAGGTAATCTGTGTATATCATTCTTTCCAGACTTGTTCCAAAATTACTATGTAACAATAAGATACAAAAAGATGAGATAACATGAAGAATTTTAAATTACCTTTGGCTGTGGAACAGCCATAATCATTTGAGCTCATATTACTTCATCTATTTCAAACCGTTTGTCAGTAAACATTCCTATGGCCATGGAACTCATGAAGACATCTTCCAAAGTATGTATTTACAGTGCAGATATAAGCATTTTTCTTCACATGCAAAAGGGCTAATATACAGCACATAAAAAAAAGTTTAAAACTTTTCATCACTCTACAGACATTATCACACATATTTCTGAGGTTTGATCTTTTGTTTTAATAGATTTTAAGTGTACACAGTAAGGATGCACAGGGTAACTAAATAAAAACTTGCAATGAAAAAAACTTGAGGTTTTAAAATACTCTTTTCCAATAGTCTTTAGACTCTCCATGCAACAAAAGGCAGAGTTGATCTGCAAGAAGAGTTGGTGTGCAATTCAGCATGTTTTGGGTTGGGTTTTGGGGGGTTTTTTGTTCATTTTTCCCGACAGGAATATCATGAAAGAGGAAGGGAAAAAGAAAACATGTTACCAAATAACCTTCCAAGTGACATTGGTTGTAAACTAAAAGAACTTCTGCTAAGGGTGTGAGATGATGAAAGAAATCAGACATGAAAATTGCATGCATTTATGGGAAAAATCTTTTTTTGCACAAATATACCCCATTTCTGTTTTAAGCAATGATCTGTCAGATTTCTCAATAACGAGGTTCCAGGACTATCGCTTACCTTGATATTCATAACACGTTTTTACATCTCACGTGCAGATGACATCTAATAATTGTGCCCAGTGAGACATGGAGATACATGAGAATTTCTGCTTTTTGGGGTTCAGTTATCTATGCTCATGAGATGCAGGACTGGCTTATTTGAGAACCATCAGCTTTGCAGAGAGTCTTTGTTGCTGTAACAAAGTCCAGGGGCCAGACCCACAGTCTGGTGTGGGTATCACTGTGTGAAAGTGCTAAGATTTTATGAAAACATTACTTTTCTAGGTGAATTGCACCATATTCCTTTAGTCTAATGGCTCATTTGGGGTATGATCAACAGCTAATGTATCTACAGACATTAATTAACATTATCTGGAATTAATTAACTTGCTGAGATATTACTAACTATATAGGTCTCACTGCATGAGGTATGACAGAGGCTGTAAACATAACTAGTACCTTCAGCTTTGTATTTTCAGATTATTAAATACAAATGCAGAGCACCTGAAGTGCACCTGAAGTCTTGCTGTGAAACCAGAGAACATCTATTCCAGTAGCAAAGGGGATGTCAAGATCTAGTTGGTAGCCTAACTTTCCATGGAAACTTCTACTGACAGTTACATGCAAGGAAAAAAAGCATTTCCTTCTCCCAGAGGTCAGGATAAAAAAGGTGTAATTGGCAAGTAGATAAAAGTGCTGAATGTACTTAATTTGAAATCACTTAGGGATAGAAACATGAAAGTGAACTAGGCCAGTGTACCAGCATTTTTCAAGGAAATGCAACAAAGGATGATGGGAATTCTTGAAAGGTGAAGCAACCGGTTTTTTCACTATCAGTTCTCTAATTAGCCATGATGCTTCAAGTGCAATCCCTCCTGCATCAACAAATTAAAGAGAGGACTTCCTCTTGAAAGTTTATGCCTAGCATGCTTTATTATCATCTTTTGATCAAGAACTAAATACTGAAAGCTCGAGTCTTTTTTCCCCCTTAAACCAAAGCTACAATTCTGTGAGATTATAATCCTGTCTTTCCTAAGTGAAGTTCTTCAGATATTAAACTGAAATTACGTAAAATGGTGAGCTTTGTTTTTCTCTACTGGACATCATATGCATGTGAGTGACTGTCCCCACAAATACACATCAGACACATTAGGCGCCGTGTTGACTCTTACCTTTCTTTCAAGAGAAATTCAGAGAATTAGCTGTGCCTCCCATTAGAGATTCATTCCTAATTTCACCCATATAACAACTTTTGAAACCTGATTATTTTCCTACTTCTAGAATAATGAATTTTGTGCTCATGTATAAATGTTCTACTGGTGAAAAAAAAAGGCAGCTCAGTGTACTTTTAATTTTTCTTAGGGCAGCATTTGAGCTAATGTTTTCTTTGAAGATGTTTATAATTACCTATTTGTTTATATTCAAGTGCTCATTTCAAATATGTGAGACAATTTTGGACTTGTTTCCTTGATAGTATTCCACACTGCTTTCTGTAGTAGTGAGAAAATGAATTAGATTCCAGCTGGTTATCCCATCATCTGTGGATTATAATTACTAGTCATGTAGTATTAATTAATTTCCATTGTGGCATTACAATTTGTAGAGTGCCCTGTAAAACTGGAGGCAACTCCCCGTCCTAAAGAACTTTAACCTAAGTATAAAATAAGAGATAAATACTGTACAGACATGCATGACCCTGTGGTACTGAGGAAAGAAGCTACTGCTGGTAGTAGGGATCAATCACCATGCAGCATGTATCCAAACATTATAAATGTTTTCTTAGACATCAGGGTGATGGTGGATTTGCAGGCTTTTGTGTCTCCGTGTGCTTACTGAAAAATCAGGCAAGTGGGCTCAGGTAGAGGCTTGCTTGAAAAGAGGCAGGAGCCATTTTTCCTGCTCGTGGTATCAGAGTGTAAGAATGAGTGAGAAGGCAAGTGGAAAGATTTCCGAAGTGGTGCTAAGTAGTTTTGCTCTTACTTCTTCCTCATGTTTCCTACATTGGGAGAAAATAAGTTCTGTTCCTGTGCTGCTGAAAGTTATCATTGTGGCAACCCCATTACTGTTTGTTGATTCAATTTTTGCATCAATATTTAGGAAGTGGTACTTTGTCAATGAATTTTTTATTTTTAAGGAGTTCAGAAGAAAGCTGCTTATTCTATAATAGCTGCAAAGAGATTCTGATATACAGGTCCCTGAACTGTTTGTTTGTCTAATAGGTGAAGGGAATAAGAGAAACAACATAAGATCACAGGTGGACAAACAAAAATGGAATGTGCAAAAAGTGTAGCATCCTGTGTCAACTGAAAATATCAAGGTTGTGTGTTCAATCCCTCTACGGGCCACTCACTTAAGACTTGAACTTGATGATTCTTGTGAGTCCTTCTCAACTCAGAATATTCTGCAATCTGTGACCTGTGATTATATCTGCAAGAGAAACATGGTACACTCTATGTTCATAACAGTATCTCAAGACCCTTCTGAGAATACAGTGGTTTCTTTTTTATCTGGCCTGTACAATCAAGATTTCTGTTAGGACTCCTAAAATTGCTCTGCTGTTTTATGAAAAAAGAAGTATCTGGGGAACAGTAGAAAAATACACCTTTCCAAACATTCAAATGCCTTCTGTGTCCTAAGGACGTCTTTTCTGTGAGTTCTGTAAGGAGAAGTGGTAGCAATTTCTAGACAACCTGTACTTACTAATTTATAGAACGGTTATTTTTGAATAAAGGCTTGGGTTAACTGAAGAGTCGAAAGTCTAAAATATTTTTTACATATTAATTGAAACCCAGAGCCTTAGCATTTATGGACTTGACCCACAAATACCATGAATGTAGAGCTCATAATTGAAACTCATGCATGACATTTTTATTTGCTTACAGTGAAAAGTACTGTACTAAATGCAATTAGTGTCACAGGATCAATTATTCTCTCTGTTCCTATCAGAGTTACAAATGGTAGATGCAAGTCACATTAAAAGTACCTTCATATTCTTGTTGTGGTTTTTTTCTCTGTCTTGTCTTTTTCTGCAGATCTCTTTACATTCTCATTGTAGTTCCTGCCTCTGACATTGACATATGTCTTTGAAACATAGAGCAGCTCATGGTCCCAGAGCTGAGTCTTTCTCCATCCACATGATTCTCAAGCAGAGACCTGTGAGCAGTTGCTCAAACTAACCTCACAAACAGCAGTGCCTGGAGGCTCATGTTCAAATGTTTTTATTATCTCAGGGGGTTTGAGGCATAGGAATTCTTGAGCAGGATCAACCTGGAAAAATTTCCAACTGCAGGTGCTTCTCTGTTAAGGAATTCCTTCTATACAACACAGATTAGGAGCACTTTTAAAACTGATTTGCTTGCCTGACCAATGCCTAAAATTATGCTAGATCAGAAACACTATGTCAGGAAAATGAGTTCACAATGGTGAGCTAAAGTGTCATCAGCTGTCCATGTAAGTTCCTCTTGCATGGTTGCCTTGGGATATACTGTCCCAAGGGAAGAGTTATTTGACTTTCCAAAGTGGGGGCCCTGCTAGTGTTCATCATGTGCAGTTTACCCCACGAGCCTCTACACTGAATAGGAGGATAAGGGAGTAGGGTGTGCAATGTGCCTTTCAGTGGGGAATGTGGTGGTGACCTGCTGGGACACAGTACTGAGTTTTGGTTGTTTAACTACAAGGTGGTAGGAAAAAGGAAGTGGTAGGAAGGAAACTTCCAGCTTCTGCGAAAAGAGACAAATGATAATCATAAGTAGAAATGGGGCAAAATCCAGTCTATATGATTATATTTTCACAGCATCCACTGTGCAAGCATATTTAGTGCTTAGCTTACAATGTGCAGTCATTTTTAAGTATGGTTTTTTTCCAGTTTTTTTAATTTTTTCAACTGCCTAAAAGTTTGAAATGGGATGCTCTTCTTAGGATTAGCTTCTGGACAATAATCTTGTTTCCCTGTCTCAATCCATTTTAGAATTAAATGTGTCTTGTTAAAGTACTAACAGTTATCTATCCTTGTGCTTTGGGTAGCTCTACTAAGAAAGCTTTTCTACCCCAGGATTTGATGAGTGACTTGAGTTGCAGAGTACTGCTGCTGTTCCTGCCCTGGGCATGGAGAAGCAACATCTGCCAGGACTACTTTCCAAACATGATTCTACTTCCAAGCAGGAGAATAGCAGGGTGGCACGCATCCTATGTAGAAGAACAAATGAAAGGGAAAGAAAATAAGTTTAACATTTCTTCTCAGTTTATCTGACTAAAATAAAGGCACAGTTCTTCCTTACATGTCTAAGTATGTGCTCTTACAGTGTCACAAGAGGAGAGACACAGGATTTGAAATAATTGAGAGAATCAAACAGCTGTGTTAGCAAAAAAAAAAACATGGAAGATAGTGAAATATGTTTTCCTTCTCAGAATTAAATGACCACTATGTTTAAAAAAGAATCTAAAGCATGTCTGTATTTAAACATTTTCAGATCATACCTGACTCTGCTAGTACACAGCCACTGGCTACCTAAACCCCATCTGTGCGCCTTGCCTGCCGATGACCTACTGTTAAAAAGTTTGAGGAGACAGGGAAGTTAAGCAAGCTTTTACTAGCCTGTCTCTGACAGTGGTATTACTATCTTTGTGTCTTGAAGACATAATTTGAAGAAAGTGAAAACTTCATCACCTCTACTCTGCTTTAAAAAAGGCATCAAAAAACACCGTGTATTTCTACCTCAGAAAAATGGAAAGTCACAAATATTTGAAGTATGTAGGAAAGAACAATCCAGATTGTTGTTTAGGACCCCTAATGACTGTCGTTAGCAATAATGATTATAAAGTAAACTGGTAAAAAAAAAATACCTTAAAAAAAGTAATATGAGGAAAAACTAAATAATTGAGAGACATCTGAAAATGTTGAAGAGTTTTAAAGGGGTGTGGCAGAAACTACATAATGTGAAGCATTTAAAATTTGCCAAACCAAAGCATTCAGAACCAGGCACAAAATACAAAGCAGTTTTTTATTGTTGGGGGTCAACTGGTTATCTGCTCTCCAGTTTGAAAGATCTCCTTTCGAGAAAAACAGAAATTGAATACAATTGTATACCCAAAATATCTGTCTTGTTTTCTTTTTCAGCACAAATTGAAGTGATACCATGCAAAATTTGTGGTGATAAATCCTCTGGAATACACTATGGAGTCATCACATGTGAAGGCTGCAAGGTATGGGATTTTAATACAGCATAGTCATCATCATTCGCATTAGCCTCAGGCACCTGTGTACAATGATACACTCTTAGAAGCTTTCAAACAAGTGGTGCCACAGGCTGTAAAGCCTACTGCTGATAAAGATGCATTTCATGCCCAGTTTTCCTAGTTGCTTTCCATTTTGTCAAATGGTCTTTAGAGCTACCTCCTTGTTTGAAACATGAATTAATTACATCTGATGCAGTGTAAGTGCTGACACCAACAGAGGCTGGCAACTGTAAGTCACACCTGTTCTACCTTAAATCAGCTTTGAGAGAGGTGGATTTCTTACCTTGTTTCCTATACAACCCAGGTAGCATTACAGTTAGCATGTTACTTCTGGTCTTTTTTAAGCACTTACAGGTGTGAGTTTGGTCCTTTTTTATCTCTTTTGCATAATCTGCAGGGCAAATGGTAATCTCCAAAAGAAAGAATGCCTTACATTATGAGCAGTATAAAAGGATCCTTTGTCTTCTTCTGCATAGGCTTCAGTGGAGGGCAATTGCTGGGAATTGGAGGCTAATAAAAAAGGGCAGAGGGGGGAGATACATGAAACTCTTCCATGCTGCTTAGACATATGAACATATTATCTCAAGCATTAGTTCCAATAACACAAATCGCACCCCATGCAAAGAGAAGAAAGACTTCAATTTTCAATTTTAAAATTGTCTGTGATTTTATTATCTAAGGAATTACATTATTACTCATGACAAACTAGAATTCCATACTACATACTGGTACTTCAGTTTTAATTCTAAATGGGAAATTGTAAAGGTGGAGAGGCAGCATCTCTGATTTCTTCTTGCTGGAAACACACAAACTGGGACATTTGAAAATGGGTGCCTCTTTGCAGAGTGAAATCACAAGTCTATACTTAATGCTTTACAAAGTATTAGAACAGCTGAAAAATCTGAAAATTTGGGTGCACTCATTTGCAAAAGAAATGTTTTAATGCCAACACATTGAGAACCAATATATTGGTAAAGATCAGGGTTTTTTTCAGGAACATTAGCAATTGTAAGCAGAACAATTTGCAGTTTGTCTTTGTCTTACTGTGGCACTGGACTAGAAATAAGCATCTTCTTATGACGATCACATGAAACAGGATTAAACTAATTGATCTGATACTTCAAAATTGGCACAAAAGCTACAGAAGAAAATTACTTTAAGCAGAAAAAGAGCATCTTCTTTCAGTACTCAGGGCCCACAGAGTGTCTAGGAGTATAGTCTCCTGTAGAAGTAATTAGGGTTAATGCACCCTTGTGTGTGCCTCAAGAGGAGATGATACCCCTGTGCTCTGTGAGTAGACTGCTTATTGAGATAAAGAGATTCTCTTCCACTTATAATAGTTTTAACCCTACTGGGTTTGTGCCAGTTCTGCTGTATCAGATCAATTAGTCTAATCTTGTTTTGTGAGCCTGTGTGAAAAAAAGGTGTCAGTTTTTCACATCAGTTCCACTGGGAGGCATCTCAGCCTGTCAGAGCTCCCTGTTAAGGTAAGCACTGTTTGTGACAGTGCAGCTCTGCTCTCCATTTAAGTGCCCAGCATTTAAATAGCTATTCACTCAGCCTGCATACTGGTCATTTCTGTCTCTTTTTGTCTCAATGTGTCTCAAACCTGAAATAATTAAGAATGGAAGCCATGTGTGGAAGAAACAGGGTAGAATCACCCCACAAGCATGCACATGTGTTGAGCCAGGCACCATGCAGCTGCAGCATTTCAGAACACAGCATCCAAGAATTACAGTGCCAGTGGTGATGCTACAGACTTCAAGGAACAGGAAATCCTTTAAGTCAATGTCCCTACATTAGTTACACTGCTGAAAATCCGTATTATAAGTGCTTAAGGGTCGTCTTAAATATTGCTGTTGGTTTGTATGCATGCCTGCCTATGCTGAATGTGCATAGGCAGTGGACCTGCTGGACCCACTGAGTGAATTTGCAGCTTTGACACTATTCCTACGGAAAGGGTGAAACCTGAAGATGAGTTTGGATCACATCTGTCTCTGTGGCTCCTTCTTTGCTAAGAAGCCTTTTATCTTTTCTACTGCCTACACCAAAAGCAACGTACTTTCTACTGCTGTTTTGTCATAAATTAGAAAGTAGTTCATTTAGCCATTTCCTCTCTCGGACTGGCTGTAGGTGATGGGTAAAGTGATTTGTTCAAGGTGCAGAAAGACTTGTTGTCCATGTTGGAGGTACTGGGAAATCTGTCTTTAACTCTTTAGCTCTTCAGTAATGAAATACATCTTCCTTCATGCAAAATGGAGCTATTCTGAGCAAATATAGCCAAATCTATATAAAGATACCATAAAAATGAAATGAAAGGATTATCGCTACTTTATAAGACATCTTATGCAGGAGAATGGGAGCATAAAATTCTCCTCAGAAAAATTAATTACCTGCTGTAAATTAATTTTGTTATGTAACCCTTGATACATAATATGGTCCTTTTTTCCTAAGGATTGCAAAGACAAAACAAATTCCTCTGAGATGAGATCAGACTTAATGGGAACAAAAAGTACTGCAGGAGAAGGCACTGTCAATGCTAATGGTTGCGTGTGTTTTTTTAACATTATTTAATTAATTTGTTCTCTGAAATCCATATCGACATAGATGCTGCTAAAATGCAAACCTGAAAACAGAAAACTCTTCACAAGTCAAAACCGAGACTGGCTATAAAGTTCAGCGAAGTGATCTGCAATTAGCATCCATTTAGTCTTAAATTAAACACACTTCTACCATTTCAGGAAAGTTTTGGTCAGCTAAAATCAGTTAAGTTTCCACCAGAATTTTTCTGAGATTTCCCCAAAGGACATGTATTTTCTGAAAAGTACAAATCATAGAATTTAATTTATATTTTAGATACACTATAATCACTGATAATACTGAACAAGCTTTATCCAATTCAAGTGGGTCTCTTTATGCTTGACTTCAGAACTAGCACTGCCAGTGTCCTTGGTGGAACACCATGCCTGTCACCGACACCCCACAACACCCTCATGCAATTCTCCAGGACTTGAGTGAGAATTCATGGATAACCTGTAGCAAGTGAATTGAGCCCTGTAGCACTGTCACTTTGTGACTTTTTCCATTGCTCAGTATTAACGTCCATCAACCTATGCAGAGATACTCTATTTTTTCCTGAGAAATGTAGTCAGCTGTTGCTTTCTGGCTTCATTCCAAGGTGTTTGCAAGCTGGGCCAGAAAGGCACAAGCACTTCGATATCACTTCTGGTGACTGGTGTAACTGCAGTAATGATATTTCTGCTGTTTCACTACTCACAGCCTCCTGCAGTGGCCAGGTATCCCTCAGCTTTCCCACCACACAACCTGCAGCTGCTTGCGTTTAAAGTTGCCAGATTGGTTAAGGAACTTCTCTGCTTCATTCTTTTCTCTCTGGACTTGCAGATCCTCCTGACCTTTATTTTTTATTTATTTATTTATTTATTTGGTATAGATCTATTTATTTTTGTTTCTCTTCACCCTGTGGTTTCATTCTTCTTGTCATTCAGCTACTTCATGTCACTTCTACCATAACTGTACCTTTTGGTGCCACTCTTGGCACCACCTCATGGCAGCTGGAAGCTCGTAAGGACCTAGGTGTATGTACTTCCCCTCCAGCCCTCAGGTCTCTAGACAAACAGCCCATGGAAAATGCCATTACATTCTCATGGTAGTATCTAAAGGTGTTGCTTTCTCCTTTGTGTGTTGGCTTTACTTGATACAGTCATTATATCCTAGTGCTTTTGTGAAGCTTGAATTTGAATTACTTCACTCCTGAATCATACGCCACTCCAGACCAGATCAACATTTTCCAAGTTAAAGTGAACAGCAGACTTCAGCTTCTCATGCTATGCGTACCCAGTAACAGTTATTACCAGTCTCTTCATTAAAGGAAGAAATTACTCAAAACAAGTACTTTTATGTCATCTCTTAAAAATGCTGACAAGTTTTTCCTCTATTAGGAACAAGTGTTAGATGATACAGGGTTACTATTGCACAATAAAAATGCATTCTGTGACATCATTTAGGTTTTAACAAAGTAGAATTATATTCTTTACAGAATAATGCACAGTTCTCCTTATTATAAAGAAATGTTCTTTAATACAATACCACCATATCTGCAGAGCCACAGCGTAAGTAGCAGTGCACTAAGTAAGAGTTTGCTGTAGTTGTTTGCATGCTTTTTTTGCTGTGTGTGTGTCCACACATGCGTGCACAGGCACATGTTTGTGCTCATGGTAATGCTTGGTCTTCCCTGCTCTCTTGCCCCAAGGGATTCTTTCGGAGGAGTCAGCAGAACAATGCATCCTACTCCTGTCCAAGACAGAGAAACTGTTTAATTGACAGAACCAACAGAAATCGTTGCCAACACTGCCGACTGCAGAAATGTCTTGCCCTGGGAATGTCTCGAGATGGTAAGGAGTCAAATTCGTACTTCACATCTAAGCCCTTTGGAACTTTTCTTCACTGCTGACTTACTTAAACTCCCTGTAGATTTCTGCAAAAAGAGAGAGGAGAAGCTCCGTGCTTTGTAATGCATGCACTGTGAGACGATCGTTGCCATCCGGTTAACAAAGAAGGCTATTTTCATGGAGAGGGGTGGGGAAAATCACAAAATGGAGAGCAGTATTAGTTTAGAACAGAAAGAGTCAGAAGTGAAATACGTTATTCTAATCAAAAGCACAGAGCACAAAAAGGTCACCTCTGGAGAGATGGGTTTATATTAAGCATTATATTAAACATTAGCATTTATCTTAATATTAAATACTGTTGTGTGAAAGCATCCATTTCCCTGAGATCTCTAAAGGTCTGTGGTAGTGAGGAGGTGCACCTACAGAAATTTACGCCTTGCTGGCATTAGGGGTTTCTGTTTGTTTTATTCTGATCACTTAACCAAGTATTTTGCTCTGGAAGAAACCCCATTTCTTTTACTTGCATATTGCCTCCTGTCCCTGTCTGGGTCTGTAGAAGAACATCTCCTAATTTAGCACTGAAAATGGATCCTATGCCAGAGGAAAGCTCCACAGTCTATGCCATCTCAGGATCCTTTGGTCCTTGTAGAGCTCTGATCTTCCAAACTGTGGTGTGATCAGCCAAGGTCAGCAGGCTGAGAACATGCATCACACCAAAACTGCAGGCGATGGGAGGCTTGGGCAAGGTTGTTCACAGCTCACATGCCCTAGGCACCACTCCTTATGCAGGGGATTTCCAGCTCACAAACATGTTTAATGTAGTGAGAAAGTATTAGAAGAAAATGTTCTGCTTTTTAAAAGCAGTTTATATTAATTTCATTTTCCTGGAAGCAGTTTTCTGTCTTAAAAGGTTTACACAAAATGTGTATTTTGAAATTAAGTTATTGATGGAGAAGTTCCTCAAAGAGCTATTTATTTAGACGGTCCACAGGCTATAAACTTGTTTGGATTTCGGACCATAATAGGTCTTCTTCTACCTCAGTGTGTCTTATGTCTCACTGAAATGCCTTGTTTGCCAGTCTCACCAATCTGGGAGGGGCCTTGCAGTCTGGCCTTTAATCCGTGAATTCTTCTTGGTCCTAGGATCCAGTTTACTTGACACCTTAGTTCCTAATTCTTCCTGGTGATTAAAATAGTAACATTTCAGCAATTTAAGAGCACATGCTTTCCTCCTGAAAGTAGTATCTTCCAATGATTTAAGGTGTCACAGGGGCATTTTAATGTGACTCACAGCCCTGTCTTCCCAACCAGTAATTCAGAGACCACTGCAGACAGACAAAAGGAGTGATTCTTCCAACAGCACTACTTTTTTCTCTCATGATATATATAAGGGTTTTTATGATTGTTTATGATTAAGAATATTAAGACCTCTCGCAAATTTAAAATTGCCCGTGTGAATTTTTTGACAGAAAACTTTAATATGATTTTTACCTCCCAGCCATGTAATAAATTCATTTTTATCATGCAGAGGCAGGATGCTAATTGACAGCAGCTGGAGAATCCAATTAATGAATATATAATGAGGATAAACAGTGGATGTTTGGTTATATTACTGAGGCCCAAAATTTGAAGAAAATTATTTAAAGTACAGTCATTGTATATTGTCCATAAGGGTATGCAGCATACCGTGAACTGATTCCAGGGACAGGCTGAGTTTGTGTGAGGTAGCTTGCAGCCTGAGTGTAGGGCTGCAAATAAACTGAGGTTGACAATAAGAAAAAAACTCTCTTGGTGTGAAAAAAAAGGAAAACAAATCAAAGTGGCTGTCACCTTGTTGTTCTGGCACTGTATTTTCATATTATGCTCTGCTTTTTCAGTTCTTCTTCCTGATTGAAGAATTTCACATTTATCCACATACAGGTTCAAGCTGTTCTCAAGGGGCTACGTGAGAGCCCTGTGCTAATAAATGTGATTCTGAATTGATCCAAATTTCAGATGGACTGGAAATACACAGTATAGAAAATACACCTCATAATACATAGAAGTTTGTATTTCTGGAGCAATGTCCTCTTACCTGTTCTGGTGAATTCTGCTGAATGTATCTCTGATTTGTTTTAGAGCACAATCAACAACTGCCTCTCTGTTCTAAGATCCCAAGATCTAGCCCAATAGAAGACCAGAATTTATAGAGAGATGGGGGTGGAGAGTGATAATCAGCTCTGATCTACTGTATATGCAGGCTGTGAATTTACTCCTCCTAGTTCCACAGCAATCAGCATCTCACCTTTGAAAATGTCAATCTTGGTGTAGTGAACCCTCTTTCCAGGGAAAATGGTTTGCCCTCCTATATTTTTCTCCCTTTCTCATCAGGAGGAGTGCATGGATTTGTGCAGGGAGATTATTAAAATGGAGATTGCATAAATCCCTAAGACTTTGCTTAGTGGAAAGATGACATTCATTTGTGCTGTTTACCTTCAAATCTGTTCTTTTCCTCTAGGTTCTAACCTGTAATATTATTTTTTTTAAGTGGGAAGATAACACCGCATTGAAAGGATGTGATAATAAGGCTTTAGGGCTCGTTTTCACCCAGAATATTAATCTTGTTAGTGTACTTTGTAAAGGTTTGTGGAAAGTTAGTAAATGGATGTGAATTTACAAGACTGTACATTTCATACAGCTCTGGGTTGTTGTTCAGTGAACACAGAGATATAAACGGATGCATGGTCTTTTTAACATTCAGAGTGGGAAGTGAATTTCTTGACTGAGGCCCTCCTGTCAAATAGGAGTCGTTGTCACCTGGTAAATTCAAATACACAATATTTTTTCTTTCATGAGATGTATATGATGTAAAGCTTTGCGTCCTTTCTCTGTTTCCACAGAAAAATTAACCCTGGAAGTAAATACCAAAAGAGGGTGGGGTTGAGGGGAATCAAGAGAAATTTAAAGACGATGGTTCGCATTGTGCTTTGCTTTTCAGCTGTGAAATTTGGAAGAATGTCCAAAAAGCAGAGGGATAGCTTGTACGCTGAAGTGCAGAAGCACCAGCAACGACTGCAGGAGCAGCAGCAGCAGCAGAGTGGTGAGGCAGAAGCCCTTGCCAGGGTTTACAGCAGCAGCATCAGCAATGGCTTGAACAATCTGAATAACGAAACTGGCAGCACCTACTCAAACGGGCACGTCATCGATCTGCCGAAGTCTGAGGGTTATTATAATGTGGATTCTGCCCAGCCCTCCCCAGACCAGTCTGGGTTAGACATGACTGGAATCAAACAGATAAAGCAGGAACCTATCTATGACCTCACCTCTGTACCAAACTTGTTTACCTATAGCTCTTTCAACAACGGCCAATTAGCTCCAGGGATATCCATGAGTGAAATAGGTAAGGAAAATTCCTATTCCTGTAGTGAAATGTGTATATATAAGCTAAGCTCTGGTTCTGTCTTTATTAAAATGTCATACCTGCATTCCATACACAGATATGCAATAGTTACATGTTCACACGTGTGTGCACACACATACAGAAAGGAAAGAAAATCAGTCTGGAACTAATTGACATAATATTAAGGCAGCTCTGTTTTTACCAAAATTTGCAAATTATGCAGTTGTTAAACCCAGCAGTTCATGTTCTGTTTATTAAATAGGAGCATCAAAGCAGGTGATGAATCAGTCATAACCAAGTGATAATTAGGAAGGGGCTTGTTTCAAATGAGCTCATTACTAGCAGGGTTAAATGATCTTTTCAGCCATCCATCCGTATTCTTGTCAACACCTAGAATCCCCATAGCAGCAAATTCTGGGGTACTTACTGTGAAAAAGTACCAGTCATACTTTGGCTGCAAGGATGTCGATGCAGAGCAAGCTCACTAAATTCATAAAGTGCACAAACTCTGAAAGTATTTGTGTGGATATCCCCACTTCTCTGCCTGAAGGCCTTGGAGAACTTATCCCTTGCTTTCATCTTTGACAAGTGACAGAGACCTCACTGTGAGGTGAGACTGTTAAAAACACAATGACTAATGGTGATTTTTGTCTAAGGAGGATTTCTGTTCATCTAATGCTTCTAGTTGTATTTCAGCAAAGCCACTAGAAGTA
This sequence comes from Aphelocoma coerulescens, assembly GCF_041296385.1. NCBI lineage: Eukaryota > Metazoa > Chordata > Aves > Passeriformes > Corvidae > Aphelocoma > Aphelocoma coerulescens. The sequence continues at coordinate 62,395,628 of NW_027184085.1, forward strand.
CTACTTCTGTTACAAAGGTATTAAATGAAGAAAGATTGGCATCCTAATTAGGTACCTCAAGAAGTGAAATATGCTGGATTGGTTGTAGCTGAGAACGTAATCAAAGGTAATTCTCAGTGGAATTTAATTAAAAAGAAAGAAGAAGAAAAAAAAGTTGTCTTCAAGAGCACTCCTAGCAAATTAATAAATTTCAAATCGTGAAAAATCCTCTGCAGTTGTGACCTGACTTTGCTCCTTCATGTACACAGATGTACCCTGAGATCTGTAAATTTGTGTGTGTACTCAGACTGACTGAGGACCCTGGAGGTGTGGCCTTCACTCTATATAGATTGCAGTAATGGTATCTATAGTAGTTACTGTCTGGTGAAAAAATGAAGTAGTGGCTAAAATTGGTAGCATGTTTTCTGCCCATGGGTGCTCATTTGCAGGAGGCTCTGTAACACATGGTGTGCTGTAGTTGCAGATTATGCCGGAGAAAGTTAAACTTCTGGCACTGTTTATTAGGACATATTTTATTACCACCTTTGGCCTAGGCCACTGTCCAGTAAAACTATACACTGTCCAGTAAAACTATGCAGTATAGGATTAGAGAGGAACATTTGCTCCAACTTCCCTCTCAGCTCTCATGGCCACGTGAATATTACTTACATGTGGCTTGTGCATACCTCAGCCCTGCAACAAGGGATCGCCATACTGCAAACCAGCTGAGAGACAATTTAAACAGTCCTTAAAAGCTGTTTCCGTGCAGACCAGAGCCAGTACTACAGGGAAGTGTTTCCAGAGAGACGCAGAGGAGGTCCAGAAATGCAGGAGTTGTGATAGTCCATGAATTCGGGTTTGTGCTCAGTTATGGAAATGAGTGCAAAGAGATTATGGCCATGGGACTATATCCTTAGTTGCCAAAGAGTCCCCCTGAAGTCAAAGGGACCTTTTGACTTTAGAGAATCATTTAAGTTTTATCTCTTTCTGGTTCACTTAGGAATAATGCATCATTCTTAATTTTTCACCTGTTTTTTTTTTTTCTCTCCTAGCCATAAACCCTCCAGCCCTAAATTCACCTCACATTTCCCAGTTTTTCATCCTCTGTGTCATCCAGCCAATATTCCTCTTCTCAACCACACAAAGCAGGAAAAACCCCAGAGCAGAGGGAGCACAGCATAGCAAAGGGCCTATCTCTGGGCCGGCAGCAAAATTCAGAGGCTCTGGGATTTACCTCTCTTCTTTTTGAAATCAAAACTAGGCCTCCTAAATTGCTATGATTTTACACAAGTACTGTGCTCTATCATTTGTGGCACCTGTAGCAGAGGGGTAAGGGTGATGATGAGAGATAATGTAGTGTAACAAATCAGCTGACACAACTGGAAGAGATGTACGATAAAATATTTGGATTAGTGCACAGGCAAATGATATTTTCAATGTTTAAAAAGAAATAGAAAATGCCTCTTGATGCTGAAGCGTATTGTTGGACCATCTGTAGAGCTGCAGTCTTGCAGTCAAAGTAGGAAAACTCTAAGCACTGAGATGTCCTGATTTCATATTACAGTGTGCTTGAATTTCACTGCAGAATTGTATCTCACTCCAGTGACATTTAGGAATAAACTCAACTCATGTTAAATAGAAGCTACTGCTTTTAACTGTTAGATGAATTCATACAGAATGTATAGGAGATAGAAAAGCTGTACTGCATTGATCCTTGTGGCTGATAGAAGTTTCTTTGTACCAACATGTCTAGTGATCTAGTGAACCACTAAGTATGCCAGATCATGATAGTTCTTTTCTGCACTGATTATTTTCTACCAGATAGAAATTTCCAGTCTTAGCTTTCTTCTGGCCTTTATATTCTTCAAATAAATATATGTATTTAAGCACAACCTCACCTGCCACTTGCCTGATCTTGAGTGCAACCATCTTATTTTTTTCCTCATGAATGAATGTGTGGGAATTCCTTTCATCCTTGACTTCCTAGAAGTTGCTGTAAGCTCTCCAAGGAGCAGACTTCTTCACAGGCACTCAGAACGAAAGTAGTCTGTGCAGCTTCTGTATTACATGTCAACCAAACTCCAGTTCACTTACTGCTTTGGTGTTAATGCTTTGCTTGTTTCAAACTCACTTCTCTCCTGTGTAGGGCATTTTTTATTAAGATATAGTTGACTGCACATTTCCAAGTTTGAATCTCATTTTCTCTTTCTTATTTTTCTAATCTTTTCAATCCTGTCGCATTATGTCTCAGTCTTCATTGATGCTTTGTGACTTGTTTCAGTTTAGAATTGTCTCATAACTTAATTAGCATGCTATGAACCTTCTCTTTCAGATTATTATGAAAATGTTAAATGCTTGTAAAACAAGTCCTAACAATGGTCCCTGCTGCACCTGACTAAAATACTTGCTGCAATTGCATATATTACTTTAGTATTTACATTTGGCTTGCTATCCAACAGTAAGTTCTCTTTAAAATCGAAGTAACAAGTCTTCCTTTCCCTATCAGTTTGATTCAGTTATAACAATAATATTTTCTAAGATAACTCTATGACATAATTTACACATCATTGACATGCTTTTCTTCACATGGTAATTTTCTAGTTCCACCAAAAAGTAATCTAAATGGTTAGAGCTACTTTGATCTGTTACAGTTCTGTGCTTTAATTTGAATGTGAAAGTGTTCTTTTTCATGAACGTACATTCATCTACAGAAGACTTTGTAGTGGAAATGGAAATTGTTCAGCTTAACAGTTTCGAAATGCAAAATTTTTTACACAGCAACTGTTTTGACACACAGTATTAGAATGGAACAGCAAGCAAAATATAGCTTCTCTTGTATTGCATATTTACTGGTATCTATATACTGTGCGAGCAAATAGGTGTAGGAGAAAGACATGCTGACCAATTAAAGTTATATAGGGCTCTGTCGCACATACTTAGGATTGTTATATTTCTCCAAATGAGTTGAATAGACCAAGATACAGCTGCACATTATCTGATCACTATGAGAAGCAGGATAGGCAATGTCTCCTGTGGATGAGAGGGTTAAGTATAACAAAAAGCATTTTCAGATACAGTCACAAATTCCTCATGTAACTGTCAGAGCTTATGATGGAGAAAAGTTGTACAAAATCAAGTAGTGCCCCATTAGGCACAGCCCTCGTCAGTATTCCAGTTCCTGTTACCCAAAAAAAAAAAAAAAGGCAAAGCATAAAGAAATCTCTCCAAAGCTCATAAATACAGGGGCAGAACCTCAACATCAACTGCATTTCCAGTTCAGATCTCTTTTCTTTAAAGGGAAGTATTTTTGTCCTTAACTCAAGGAATCTTGTTGGACACGATATGCATTTGGGTGGGCAGAACACAAAATAGGTGAGGTGCAATGAGCAGATGGGTTCGGCAGGCTCTGTCGCTGCCTGTCCTGCTGTCCATGGGTGGCATGATCCAGGTCTGTTCTGTCAACCAGTGATGCTGTTAGCATGGGAGACACCCATGTCCTGAGGACACGTGCCAGGGACTGGGCAGCATGGTCCTGTTTTTCCATGACCACTGTGCCATCTACACATCTGGGAAGACAGAAATTTCTCATTGTGCCGTGGGAGCTCAAACCATAGGGTGAAATCTGCTTGTCATGTCAAAAGCAAGAATTTGGTGATTTGCAGAATGGCTTTCTCGTGACACAGCAAACCACAGAGGTCAGGTGGTGGGTGGGAAATTCTGAAGTGAGAAGGAAGCTGCAGTTCCTGATGGCAGTGTTTGCTCCCAAGTGTGGTTTTAAACTGGGAGGCATCAAAGGCTTATTTTTAGACTTGGTGAAATTAAAAGACTACCTTGTTTAAATATATGTGCATAATATTATCTGTCACTGAGCTGAACATTGCATTTTCCTCACTAAATATGTGGCTCCAGTCTTGGTCTGTAAAAGTTAATGGAAACACTTCCCTGCCTTAACTGCAGCTGAGATTATCAGCTATGATTTCTTAGGGACAAGATAAAATTATTAAGCAAACACTGTTGTGGAGAAAACAGATTGGTTAAGGGTTCACTGCAAGTCAAACTGAAGGGTGCCCTGTAGCTGTGTATATGTAGGTAGTCCTTAAGATACTTCTAGGGTGTACAGCAGGTCACATAGCCCAGCCTCTATAGTTACAGATGGAAGTGTTGTTTACATATATTTACATTACATTTCTTCACCATCAGGCCTGTATGAAGGTACCCCATTGGAGAGCTTACAATTCTACCAAAATTAAAGTAAGGTTGGTGAGCTTAAGTTTGATCTTCCCTTTCCGCAGTCCTTCTAAGCCCTGTCTGCTCTGTATATCTTAGGGTGGGCAGTAACTCTCTAGGACAGATGCCAAATGTGGTTTGGAGGAGGCATCACTGGCCTTATATTGTAAGGCACAGCTCTTCTGACCTGGGCACATAGCCTGAAAAATGACAGTAAAGGAAAACCTTAACATTTTTTTAAAGACTGATTCAGGATAGTTATGTAAAAGAAAAGTCCTCTTAGTGACCACAAATGACATTCTGTGCATTTGTAATTTAGTTATAATTTAGCTGGGTTCATACATTCATTTCAGGACCACAGTGAACAACTTTATATTCTGTGAAGTTACTTAATTTCCATTGCTTCAATATCATACAAGCAGGAGTTATTTCACTCTCTCTCCTTGAAGGGAGATCTTCACCTATAAACATTCTAAAGTCCTCTGCTGAAGATCTGTACAAAAGCCAGTCCCACACCTTTCTTCTTTCAGCAAAAATATTTTACTAACTTTAGAAGAACTTAGTTTATTCCTCCGTGTCTGTACTCTTCATGGATGTCCACAACACTTAGTATTGGATATGCAATATATAAATACGTATCAGTATCAGACTGATGTCTTTAAATGTCCGCTGTGCTTTGGTTTTGAAACCACTTCTCCATGTGATGAGCACTTCAAAAGCATTTCACCAATGTGATAAGCATTTCTCATTCTTTAACACCCTTCTATTTATCTCCAGGGTTTGTTCCCTGTGCCACATCAAGTGTTAACAGACAGCTTACTGAACATGTATTGGTCAATTAGATGCTATTTAAAGGTACACTCCAAATCACATTCAAAATGCAATGAGCTTGCTAATTAAAGCCCATACCTAAGGTGACAATAGCGTGTGTGTTTATGTTCCCTTTACAAAGCCACCACCCACCCCGCAGTGAAACAGAAATTACGTTTTTGTAGTCCTGTGTAACATTCTTTCACTTCTTTTTCTAGGCCATGGTTTAATATTCCTCTTACAAACGTGACAGTCAAAATTTATGGGGCTGCTGTCTACACCCTGGCAGCCTTATTTAAGAGAAGCAATGTTGCCATCTAGTGAGGATTTAAAATATGCAACATGTGCATTTCTGTGCACATACCATCAGGACACTGTATCTCACCATCATTACCTGCTTAAAAATGACAATCAGAATACATTCGTATTTCAATTCTGTACTCAGTTCGCGTGACAAAACTTAGAACTTCAGCTTGTTTTACAAATGAGCTAAAAATATGCATAGAACGGTATTAAAAACAACCGTATCTGTAGCCTACATTTTGAAAGCATCATAATATAGTTCTTTAAAGTAAGAGAATTTCTAATCCTTAAAAGTGTATAAAATTGCTCCTTTTCTGCAAAGATGAGAATGTGGTTTTGCATGAACAAACTTGACAAAATATGTTCATTCTACTGAGAATCACAAAAAAGCAGTTAGAAATCAACCATTTGTAGCAGTCAAAATATGTAAAATACCATATCATATATCCCATATATTACCATATATCATGGCAATCTTTTCAGGAGTAACGTTTTGCTGTGAATATTGTCAGATTAGCAATCACACAGAAAGATCAATGTAAATCTTATGGTGTGATGAGTACTGAGACTTGCTGTTGCTGCCAGTTGTAAGAATAGACTTTTGGCTGGTTCCATGTTGTGTGCTTTGGAGCAGCAATGTCAATTGCAGAAGAAACATCTTTCTGCAAGAAACGGTCAAAAAAGGAGGACTGGAGCAGGTGCCACAGCACAGAGGGCCTGGGATGTCTGAAAGAAGTATGTTGTCTTCCAGAGTTGTGGCTCACACACAGCCCACAAAGAGTCAAACTGCAGATGAGAATCAAGAGGTCAAGGCAGTGATGCTTTAGGAATCACTGTAGTGTATGGAAGTGGAATACTATCTGCCAAAATTGCTATGGTTTGAATTAGTGGTTAGTTGTTGCTTTCTTCCTCATCTTAAGTTCCTTTATGGATTTAGTGTCAACTTTCCTGTCAATGTTTTTGTCTGGTGTTTCTGGGTGGTCAGCACCAACAATTACAAGGTAATTGTACTTTCTGAGAGCTTAACCTGGGGTCCATGTTGTATTTTTTTGTCGTCCTGGACAACACTGATTGATCATTCTGTAATCCTAAGGCACAAGGTCAGAAGTTTGAGGTTACAGTTTTTTTTCTTTCCCAGTACACGTGCAACGTCCTAAGTTTGCCTTTCCAAGGCTACAGTCCAGTTTTTCACACTGTGTGCTTTCTGGTAGATTCATCACTCACTTCATGCATTTCACTACTTTCCACTTTATTCCTGAGAACAAGGTAATTCTGCTTGTTTTGCGTTTTGTGATGCTGTTTTCTAGCTTCATAGGTAGTGATGTCTTTCATCAGTCCATTCAGCTTTCGATATTTTATTTCACGGAACAGCAACAATTCTTATATACAAGAGTGGAAAGATATGAGAAAGAATTCAAGTGAAATGCTTGAGAGAGTAACATAGATGTGCATAGGAAAAATTCAAGGTGACAAGACATAGGACTTGGAGACAAATGCTGAAACTGATTATCAGAACACAGATTTTATAGTGCAGTAATCTTTGAGGAATGAAAGTCACATGTAAATGGGAATAGTTAATACAAGATATTAAGGCATGGAGACCTGTCTTGTGTTCCTTTTTGACTGCATGGATGGTTTATCTTTTGATCAGTGAAGACTCTGGCATTGCTTATGATAACTAAATTATTCCACTTTCTGACACTATACACTAGCATCACTTTCATCCAACTCATTTGCCACACTACGGGAAAATAGACCTGTTGTAGAATGTTTGTCATTACTTTTTAACATGTTTCAATCTTAAAATGCTTAAAATCTTTGTAAAAAGTTAATTTGAAGACTCAGACAGTGAAACAAGTGCTAAAAGATATGTTAACCTCTCCCAGATTTTTGCAGGCTATGACAGGGCAAGCTTACAAACCTGGTTTGAAACTAGTAATATTCTAATTATTCCTTACATATTTCTCAGTTTAATAGAGAACAATGTCCAAGTAATGTTTGCTTAACTGTAATAAATTGAACCACTTTCTTGTTTCAGAATAGTCTCATTTTAATATAAAGATATCTCTGTGCAACCTGTGCTGGAAGAAGCTAAGAAACAGCTCATCTCAATAAATTTGTGATAATTATACGGTGCCTTTAGAGTCCATTTGAACTCTCATTATTTCCTTGGTTAGTGCTTTTGCTGCCAGTTAAATGATTTCTAATTTTTGCTAAATTGGCTGAGTCCCAGGAGAAGTATTACTAAGTAGAGACCATGAAGCATTTATAAAAATCCTCTAGGATCTAACAGAATTCTGGGTGCATCCTCTAGGTTCCTTAAGATAAGGACTTCATTCCATTGTATTGTCATTTCTACTAATTTATTAGCATTTTTTAGAAAGGCAAATGAAGCACTGATTTATTTTGAAGGAGAGGGAGGAAATAGAGAATTCACACATGTAACGTTTACTCTTTGTGCAGTTTGTTAGTGACATTAATCATTCAATAACTTAAACACAAGGAAAGGTTATTCCTGTACTAAATTCTAGCACTTCTAGTCTCATATGAGTGGTTTTATGTTTCTTACTATCTTTCTAGGATGCATATTGTATAGTGTTACAAATTTATTAAATAAATAGGGGTTATGAAACTTGCTTGTTTTTTAAAGGGAAATATTTTTTGCATTATGGCATTGAGAATGCCACAGATAGATGAGAAATGGAATGAGCTTTTTGCAGCCACTAAGGAAAAAATGTTCCTGTTCTTCTGAAAAAAAGAAAAGTATCAGGCTTTATATCCAGTTCATTTTGAAAAATTGGGACTTACTACTCATGTTTAACAGCAACCACAGTGGTATTTTTACCTTATTAGCTGTGTCAGTGTCTCTACAACTGTCGAAGAATTTCTTGAGAATAATCTTTCAATGATTCAGTTTTCAAAAATTTTCATTTTGTAGTCATAATTAGTGTACAAAAATAGCGTACCCTTGAATTAGCGTATGAAAAAAAGTGTTGATCCAATGCTATCTTGCCAAGTTTTTGAACAGGTCCTAGAACAGAGATTTTATTTAAAATGCCTGGCTGGAGTTTTGGTAGTTGTACGAATTGGTATGTATGCTTACAGCAGCCAGCCAAAGCTGTGATGTTACTGCAGCATTAATTTAAAGTGGATCCCTGCAAGAGCTCAACTTAGGATATAGGCTGAGATAAGCTCTTAGCTACCCAACTGGATCCTAAGGGTAAGTGGCAAATTAAAGATTCATTATTCATTTTAATTGAAGTAGATTATCAGTGTTTTAGGAGGCATACTTCAAAGTTTTTCAGTTCCCTGTGCAAAAGAAGGGAATGCTGAGAAAAACTAGAGTCTCTCCTGAGAAAAGAGAGACAAATGAAAGAACTAAGGAGCCTGTAGGAAACAAATGCTGCTGTGGATAATTTCCACTTAGCAGGCCAAATTCACAGCTGGTGAATGCTGTGTGCACTCCATGGATTACATCCATTCCCCACCAGCATTGTATTTGACCTCAAGTTGGAGTTTTTCCTCAGTATTGTAGTTGGAGATCTCTGAATATTGCAAGGAAACGCCTGAAAAAGGCAGGACTGATTTATCAGCTGATGGTAGGTCCCTGTGGGTCTGTGGTATGCTGATTTTGATTGCTACTATCTAGGTTGCCGTGTTCAGTTCTCTGTATGTACTGGTATTTAAGCAGTTTCTATTCCACTGATGTAATAAATGTTTGAGCAATTGTAGTTTTTGGGGAGTGCCTTTTTGTGAGGTAACTCTTGAAATCTAAAATAAGAAAGTACAGTAGGAGAAAAAGAAAAAAAAAAACGAGGGAGAGAAAAAAAGAGCCTGCCAGAGCAAGCAAAACTAGAAACAGAAAAGGCCATTTACTGTTCTGGAAGTGGTGAGCTGTAGTCCCAGGTTTATGCGCAGCTTCTCTTCTCTTGCAACACATGCTTTTGGCCTGTTTTACTGATGAAATAGGACTTTTGCAGTCTTTCTGTCTCCCCAGTTGTTCTGTCAGGGCTGTACAGTCATTCTTTGAGCTACTCTCCAGCTCCAATGAAATGAAGCAGCACTCTCAGACACTTGAGGTCCTACAAGTTTTGGAGAAGAGACTACTCAGTAGGCAAAGGAGACAGACAGCTTTAGGGAAAGGCGGAAGCCAGAGCCCAGTCCCATGCTCACCCCAGAAGGCAGTGGCTGATGACCAGTCAAACTGAGCAGACCGGTCGCTCGTGCACATACATGATGCCTGTTACCCACCCAGACTCTGGTGGTGGAAGGTCAGAGGGGAAGTGGCAAGTGATACTCGATGCATCTGTAGGGATCCAGGTTTGCTGCACTAACTTCACTGTATAGTGTACTTCACTGGGCAGCCCTCAAAGCTGTTGGTTCTGTGTTCTGTTTTAGGCCAAATGTAAAAGCCATTTCTTTTCCTGAAACAGCATTGATCTCTCATGGTCGTCTTTAGCTTCCTGATGTACAATTTTCAGCTTCTTCTGGACATCCCCTACTATGCATTAGACTTTTTTTTTTTAACTGCTGCATTGCCAAACCCCAATTAAATTATCTACCCATCGGTCTGGCACCTGTCAAGGCCTCACCAGGCCTTGCCACAGGATGGGCAGCCCGCCCTGTACTGCACAGAGCTGGGGCCAGCCTGACCTCTCAGGTTTCTGCTCTCCAGCCATGCCAGCAAGCACCGTCTGGATTTCCTTGTCCTCTAAGAACAGATGAGTCTCTACAGCTAGAATAGTGGGCCATTAGAGAAAGCCAGTCAGAGACATGCAGGACAATAATGAAACGTTAAGTGGACATTCCATGATGTATTTTGTTTGAGCCTTTCTGGTTTTTGAAACCCTCCTATTCCTTACAATCATTGACAGTTTCCTTGATTGGGTATGTTGTTTCTGGTTTATCTCTATGGAAGCAATACTTTCTTCTAGATTTTATTTTTTTTTAATGAAGCAGAGCATTTGTAGAAAAAGTGTCTGCTTTTCAAGAAAAAATATCAAGGTACCAATACTAAGTAATCCTCAAATTTAGAGTCAAGCTGTCTAATGCAAATACATCCCAGTGTACGCCAGAGTTTGGAAACTGGGAACATTATTTTCTGTGGACCATTTTTCCCAGACAGAGTCATCTGCCAGGATGTGCTGTGATTTTCAGGTATCATGTAATATCAAGTGATCGTGGTAGGAGATTTAGCCCTAATGTACTAAAACCCAGTATGTAGGCAAAAGGGGAGGAGTAAAGCGCCTACATTTGTGTTTACATACTGTGGCAGATAGATAAGCTTTACAAATCCTGCAGTTTACAGGCTAGTGGTGTACTGTCATACAGGCTCAGGAATTCTTTCCATTAGAATTATTAATTTTCACTCAACAGTTGGAGCAGTTGATGCTTAGAAAATAAAATGTTGCAGACTTTGATTCTCACACCGATGTGGCCAGAATCATCCCTTTTGTTTTCCTTTTCAACAGCAAGCCTGCTGTAATTTATGTAAAATGGAAGCTGACAAGATTTCAAATAGAAATGCAGTTCACATTGAAGTCACAAGAACACAGTTCTCTTTTGTAGTCCTTGGAGTCCATCCAGTCAGGATTTCTAGTTGTGTACATGCAATTACCCAGTGAAAGGGGACCCTTGAGATCTATGGTCCAAGATTTTTGAAAACAAAATCAACTAAAAGTCAAGACTTGATACATGAAGTAATTGTAGTGGACTCCTCTAAGCCTGGAGAAGAGGAGGAACATAGCTATTAGATGATCACCCTGGCAGGGTACCTCCACAGGCTTTAGGCCTTTGCATCAAGGTGGTATCTCTCTTCCTGTTGTGTGTAGATGTTCACTTGCTTTCCTTGTTGTCAATTTCTTTCTAGTTCTGTTAAAAGAACTAATCTGTTGAACTTGGTGGTCAGGGTATTTCAGAGCTGCCAGGTCTCACAGAAACTCACATATTTTAGGTACAGCACAGTATGTGTGATAGGGGAGGTTTACATCAGATGTCAGTATATTGTTCCCAGTGGTTTAGGAATGTTGTTCTGCTTGGGATTTGCCAAGTTGTGTACTGAACTCCAATTTCATTAGCAAAACGATGATAAAATCTGAAAATTTAGGGGGAAATTCAGGGGTAAAAAAAAGGCCATGGGCTGTGAAACCCTTTAAGAGTGACATTGTTTGCTCTGCCTATGTTGGATCTTCTGTTGCTGGACCATCTGAGAAGCCAAGACAAGTGTATACTTATTTTTCCTTTTGCATCATGTCAGCTCTGCCACCCAGTGTATGCTATATTTGTATAAAGCTTCTTCCAGGGACTCCAGCATGGAATATAAGTAAGCAGCCTCCTCTGCTGAAAGAGCAGTTCCCTTCTCGTCAGAGACCCAGCGTACCCTTTCCATCACACACTCAGCATTGCCTGGCCTGCAGCACAAGAGTTTCAAGTTTGTCCTGCACCTGATTCCTCTTTGAATGTTGGTATTCAGAGATGCTGCTTCCCACGATTGCCCCTGGTTTTAATGTCATCTCGACATAAGCATAAGTACGTAAGGAATAGGTGTATGGGGTAAAACACAGGATGCCATCCCTAGAAAGCCCTGGAGAGTTTCTCAGCTTTTCTTTCCTAAGGTAAATACATAAATGCTAGGAAAAGGTGGGGAGCCAAGGAGCTTTGCAGTAATGTAGAACTGCTAATCAAATATATTTTGAAGTGAGTGAAATCAAAAGGTCTTGTTTTCAGATTTTTGATATCAGGTCAAAATTGTTGATATCAGATTAGAAATCTGTCTATGCAGTAATATGAAATTACATGAGACATTCATTGTAAGCAAGGTGCCCATTTATCCTCAAGATTTTTGTTACAAAATGCAACACCTTACCATCAGAGGTGAAGACTTGCATCTAACCTTCCATGAAAGAACAGTGGGTAGATCACTGTACTAATATACATTCTTAGTTATCGTTAGGCTGGAGTCAGTTCTTCCATCAGGAAGCCTAAAGATAGTGTTGACCTATAAAGAGATACCTGTATGAATTCAATTAAGCAGGTTTTATTTTTCCTATTCAGACCCACAACTTTTTTATCTTCAACGCCTTTCCACTGAGTCTCAGTTTATTAACTGTGAGAGTAGCACAGGCGTCTGTCTTTCAAACAGCACTCCTCTAGCAGTGTTTACAGGGAACATATGCTTCTATGTTCTTTTTTCAGCTTTCCTTCTTGCTGGCGTTTCTAAGTTCAGTCAGTATTTGGACAAAGAAGCAGTCTGATTTTGGAACTCCAGGCTCCAGATCCTTACACTCTGTGCAAACTGTTGATCTGAACAAGTAAACGATGGCATACCTAGTTCTTTCTACTCCCCATGCTTGGGTTTAGCTAATGCATTGTTAATGTCCTTTTCCCTTTTTTGACAACTGTTTTCTGTGCAATGCCCATTCTGCCACAAGTGCTTCAGTTCACTTCTGTGGCTTCAACTTTGTTCCTTTGTTTGAAAGTTTCTTGGCTTAAGCAAAGTTTTCAGGCTGAAGCACTGAGCTTCATTAGATGTGTAGGTCCCAAAGTTACAAAATAGGAAATAATCAGTTTTCTGTAACATGTTTTATCACAACATTTCAACTCCTAATGCTAATGAATTCATGTTAGAAGTTCTTGTAAAAATTTTTTTTAATCCACTCAAGTGGCCTTAAGGGCAAAGGAGTACTTTAATATATTTGTCTAAGAAGTTTACTCATAATTCCAGTGTGTTTCCAGGGCAGCATTGAATGCTTCTCTTTCTGCTTGCATCCTGCATTCCATGTCGTGAAGTAGTTTCTAGGGCTGCAATTTCAGCATAACTTCAAGGTAGGCTTAGTGCTGTATGTAAGATCTATGTCCTCCATCTCTCCTTCTAAACCCAGGATACTAATTTTAGCTTTTGCCCTTTGCTAAAACCGGTCTCCGTGTTCTTGCTCATCACATTCAATCAGAAATTGATCCCACTTAAAACTCACTTGAGAAAAAAGACCTATTTCCTCTTCTTTTATGAGTCACACCAAGGTAATGCAAATGTTGATGTCAAGTTCAAGCAGTCAGTCAATTTCTGCGAGACCTGGCAGCTCTGAAACATGCTTACCACTAAGTTCAGCAGATCAATTCTTTTAGTAGAACTAGATGGAAGTGGACAATGAGGAAAGCAAGCAAACACCTACACACAGCAGGAGGAGAGATACTGCCTTCATGCAGAGGTTGTGGCTTAAAGCCTGAAGAGGTACCCTGCTGGGGTGATAATCAACGGCAGTGTTCCTCCCCTTCTCCAGGCTAAAAGAGTCTAGCAGTTACTGTGCAGGCTTGGAGAAGACAAAAGCAATTGGGTAAACAGGTTCTCCAAATGAAATTTATTTAAACATATTAAATCACTTTCAGAATGAAGATTCTGTATAGTTTCACAAAAATCATTGTTATTTTCATCTACAGATCCACTGTTTTATCAAGATCATTTGGCTTTGGGGTGAATACTGAAACATTTTGCAACAATCATCTTCAGAAATAAAAACATGAGAAAGGTAGCATTGAAAAGAAAAGATTAATTTTCTTAAATATGTGTTTTCCAACAACTTCAGTGTTTTCAACATTTTGCTGTTGCAGATCACTGTTCACTGTTTCATGCATGCTACTTTTTATTCTCCTTTTTGCAGATCGAATTGCACAGAATATCATTAAATCTCATTTGGAGACATGTCAGTATACAATGGAGGAATTACATCAGCTAGCATGGCAGACCCACACATACGAAGAAATAAAGGTTTACCAGAGCAAGGTACAATCCTATAATACGCTTTTTCTTCTGCTTGAAATTGTTAACAGAGCAATTTATTTGACAAGAATATACTGATGAGTTTCATATAACTCAAAATGCACTTCTAAATGTCTTTGAGGAACTGGTTGCTGAAAGCAAAGCAATGACACTTTATAAAAAGAAGCAGCAGCATTCCAGCATATTGGGATGTTTGCGAATGTTAAAGCTTAGATATGGTCATGGAATCCAGTTTTCTGTGCTTCTTATCACAGATGCAAACCTCATGCAGAAATTCAGTTAACTTCAATGTGATTATGATAGGATCCTCTGTTGCAAGGATTTTAAGAATACAGGACAACATAACTTTGTTTCCTCGTAATTTTAAAAACACATCTGCTTTTTATGTGAATAACAAATACCTGTCACTTACACTGGACAGTAGATAATAACAAACAGAAAGTACTCCTTACATTGAAGCTGTTCAATATTGGGTGGAAGAATGATCTCATTACACTACATTTTTGTTCTGCTTCTACGATTCTCAGGTCAAGTTCAGTCTGTTTTCCACTGGCACCTCTTCAGATATAGTCCAGTCAACAGGAATCTGTGTGCCTCTTGCACTGGCTTCATTAGCGATGAGTCTTCGGTCAGACTTCAGTTGGCACATTAGCTGGTCATGTAAGAGACAGGAGTCCAGCTTGCTCTTTGAAATCTGAGGGGCTATGCAGTATCAGCAGGAACAAAAACACACCACAGCTTGCAGAGCCGTGAAATGAAGAACATCCATTTACATTTACACACATGTGTGTGCAAGGAAAATGATTATCAAGAAGTCAAAATTTTTATGTAATCTGTGTTCAGATACTTAAATTACATAATATTTTAAATTTCAAACTAGGAAAAGTATTCTATTGAATAAAGTAATAGCATCGTGCCACTTCTTGCCTAAGAATGCTATGGAATGTGTACATTCCTTGTGCCACTATTAATCTATCCTGCACAAAAGCTAACATTAGAACCACATTTTAACACTGGGCAGTGCATTCTGCTCCTTTGCAGAGGCAGTGCCGGAGTTCAGATGACTGGGGCAATGGCTTGTGAAAACAGCCTTCTAATGAGAATGTTGGGTACCTAGAGAAGAAGAGATGCTGCTAGCTCTGCCTGGGTGTGGGGATGGAGTATGGGGAGTCCTCCTCTATGCAAGGCCACCTGAAGAACCTAATGCACTCATGTACCCGCTTGCTGACTGCTTTGCTTTTCCATGTGTGTTTTCCCGGAAGACGAGAGAAGCTCTGTGGCAGCAGTGTGCTATTCAGATCACCCATGCTATCCAGTATGTGGTGGAGTTTGCAAAGCGCATAACAGGCTTCATGGAGCTCTGCCAGAATGACCAAATTCTCCTTCTTAAGTCAGGTGGGTAAAACACCAGAGGCTTGAGACTGGTTTAGCACCCAGCACCCTAGAAATGTGCTCTCCTGTCTTTTCCTGCAAATCATTTTAATTTTGAAGGAGCCCTAATTTCAGTCTGTTTCATTAGGTACATTAACCTTTCTGTATTTTTCCACATTAATCATGTTACTGCCTTCTGATCCCCTTCCCTCTACAGTCAGTTGTGGTTATTAAGTACACACACACACATAGCCATTGCAGAAACTGCAGTCTCCAACCTGACATGTGGTGGAAGGAGCCTGCAAATTGAGCTGGTCAAATCGTCATCTGCCACCCTGTAAAATCCTCACTTGTCATTAATGAAACAAACGCAGGCTCAGTGGGGCCTGTCTCTGTGGTCATCTTTAATCTTTTTAATGAGACTGCAGAAATACTCTACAGCCAATGCACAGGAGGGAAAGTTCCTGCTGATGGCCAGTTGGTTTCAGAATAAATGAGAGTGGATTACAGCAGTGTGCTCCAGCCATACTGTCTGTGCATGCCAGGTTTGCATGTGTGTGCATAAAGGCAGGGGGAAAAAGGCTTTCGCTTCTTATCAAGAGACTCAGTAATTTCTGTCCTCCAAAAAAATCATTACAAGATTTATCATGACTATGCAGTAACACTGCCAAGGCCAGGAGGACAAAATGGTATGACTGAGTGTACCACAAGAACCACAACTGGTAATTAACTACATTTACCCTGTCGTATCAGTTTCTTGCTCCCTCCATGTGTAAAAGGTAGGATGCTGTGTGAGGCAGCTTGTTAAAACTTAAGAACTGCTTCTATTTGAAGAGAGATCTCTTCACTAAGGCTGATAGCCTGTGTGACCCAGCACTCCATACACAGAAATCACAGAATATTCTGAGTTGGAAGGGATCCACAAGCATCATCGAGTCCAGCTTTTCAGTGAATGGCCCATAGGGGACCCAAAGCCACAACCTTGGTGTTATGAGCACCATGACTGTGTCTTGGTCTGCGACTGGGCTCTGATGATGGGCACAGGTGCAAAGGGAAGTGATACAGAGAGGCAGGGGAACACACAGACAATTTCCTGGGAAAAGGAGGTTATAGCACAAAACCTGGTTTTTTTAATCTCATACTAATTTTGAAAATTCTACAGATGCCAGTGCATCCCTAGGAAACTTTGTGTGACTGACAAAGCTAACAACACAACTGCACCATCAGGAAAATATTTATTTCACTCTGCTGTTGGAAAACACTGTTAAGCTGTAGCATGTAAAAATATGTCAGATTTTATTTTCTCTTGCTGTTAATGCTGACCAGGAGTTAGAAAATTAGGACTTTTCTCTCAAAAGCATGTCTGCAGAAGAATCCTCAGATTCAGAGTTTATCTTACAGGAGATCTGGATTTAGTTAAGGGATCTTAAAATTTTTCCTTCCGTTTTTCCAACTGCTTATTTTTGCAGTTAGGAAATAATATGCAAAGATAAGGAGTAAAAAAGAAGCATTCCTTTTTCTATTCAACAACCAGTAAAAAAGAGAAAAACAAGAAGTAAAACCTATTTTAGGGGTGCTGTTGACAGCACTTTAATTTTTATTTTCTCTCTAAAAATGCTTTGTGATGTTCTCCCTCTCCAGCTGAAATAAGCTGGGATTTTTATATGTCTTAAACAAAGCTGTTTGTTGTTATTAAAAAAAAAAAAAAAAGTTTAATTATTAAAAAGGAGTTTCAATAAATGAGTATTTTTCAGGATAAAGTATTTCAAACTAGAATTATTGGCCCAGGATCTAAATTCAGAGTCAGTCCAGGGTGCCAATTTTCTGCAAAGGGTGAAAAAGTCAATCTAAAGAAAAGGTGGTTAGACTGGACCAGAAATGATCCCTTTCTATACTCAAAGCAGAGAGAAAGACTTTTTTCTCTCATTCATAGATGTGTAATCTAGATGTCTTCAAAGAGTGTCTTGTCCCTTCTGATGTTTTTAATGACTGATGGCTTCATAAATATCTTGAGATTTCCTGTACTCTGCTGTTAGGCAGTAATATCTGGTACCTTTGCTTTTTTTTTGTCTCATAGGCTGCTTGGAAGTGGTTTTGGTGAGAATGTGCCGTGCCTTCAACCCACTTAACAATACTGTTCTGTTTGAAGGAAAGTATGGAGGGATGCAAATGTTTAAAGCTTTGGGTATGTTGCACTTCTTTTTTTCAATGAATTGCATCGAGCCACATAGCAATAGATTTGTCTTTGAGTGAATTGTGACTCACAATGGAAATCTCCAGTAAATGCAGAATCCCCAAGTCTCCAAATGTCTAGGCTGGAACAGAAAAATAAAAAAATGGTGACTCCATTAGCTGCTAGCAGTGACTGGTGTTTTTCTGTAATAAAAAAAACAGCAAGAGGGATTTTTCAAATAGATTTCTTGCCATCTAAAGTTTTGATAAGCCATGAGTTTATGGCAGGAGCCAAGCTGTTTATCTTTACTGTTCAGTTATACTTGATGTATCAAATCCCTCCCTCTAATGTTGTCCTGAAGAAGGCAATTTTAGCCCCAGCAATGAGGAGACTAAAATAATGAACTGGTACGAAATATAGATAAGGACTTGCTTAAAATACTGTTTTGCCTAAAACTTTTAAGTAAGCTCATTTAGATTCATTTATTGAAAAAATTACTTTGTTTCTCAACATGATGTTGAGTGCAATCTGAAGTGTTAATAGTGAAACGTTTGTGTTTTGCACATCCATCAGACCGATATTACCAGAAATTGATTCAGGACCAAAGTCAAAGAGAGATATTTCCTTCAAATGTATATATTTATCGTATAGATATATATTTTTGTTAGTGTGCATCATAAACATAATGCTTCTTGACAAGTTTAAACCATTTATGAATGCATATTGGTTGATTTATATTTATGATGTTTTTTCAAATTTTATTAAATATTTGTTCTGTTAATTGGTAAAATTATATATAAAGGTTTTTTAGGGCTGGTTCTTCCTGCTCCTTAGATTTAATATCTGTTTAGAGATAGCAATTCTTTCCTCATTGAGAAAAGAGTACACTCGTCTAAGATGTCTGTGCACTTTTTGTATTTGACCCTAACTCTTGATGATTTTTTCACTTCAGTGTACATTTTAGTACCATTTTCAGGTTAGGTGGAATTTTAATAGTTAATGAAAAGCACTTGCTTTGGCAGTACAGAAATTCAGTCACAACTTTTTCTGACACCTAAACAATCCCTGCAGGTTTAAGAGCTGATTTCTAGCATTGGTTTTGTCCTCTTCGGTCTGCAGGTTCTGATGATCTGGTAAATGAAGCATTTGACTTTGCAAAGAATTTATGTTCCTTACAGCTGACTGAGGAGGAGATTGCCTTGTTTTCATCTGCTGTTCTGATTTCACCAGGTAATTTTTCATTCCAAACACCACACTGATTTTTTCTTCCTCTTTATCCACCTCTAGTTCTACATACTTAAATAGCTGTTTAAGCTGTATCAAATAATGTAAAGCATGTATTAAGCAGTGGAAGAATAGCTGAATTACCCAAGTATACCATCAGGAATTACATATACTGGAAGTAGATTCAAAGTGTAACAGACATGGAGCAGGTTTGTGTGGACAAGGAGTTCAGGCTGGCCTTCCTCCAGACCACATGAAGAGAAGCATGTTACTCAGCAGGTGCATGTTCCTCCGAGGTTTTTCAGGGAGCACAAAATTCACCACCCTGAGTAGGTTATATAGTCCATAACTATGATGGGCTTTTTCTTGGGAATGAGAACATAAGCAGTAAAAATTAGTATGCAGTCCTGTCTGAACTTAGTTCCAGGTGAGAGGTAGTGATTGGAAGTGCAACATGCTCTTTTTCATGTATTCATACATCATAACTCTGCACAGGCAAGCACGCATTTAAGTGAGCGATGCCTGGCTGACCCCAGAGGAGACTTCCGTGATTAAGTTGACTGAGAAGGTGGAGCTAGTATACAAACTCACAGTTTAGTGTGGGATTTTTAAATATGCCCCAGAGAATGTAGGCACACAGTTTCATCTAAGGGTAACCTCTTGAAAAGCCTTGCAAAAAATCCGCTATGAATTATTTTTCCATCTTTTTCTGCTGAAGACTTCTAGGTCACTTTACACTTTTGCACATCTGTGGTAGAGATGATGTTAGTCAGAATCAGACTGTCACAGATGGTGTCAATATTCATTCTCATCATTAATAACACCTATGGAAAGGACTCTATTACTTTTATTTTCACTTAGAGCACTTCTTGCCATCATCTGCTCAGAGATGAAATAGTTGAGCCAGTGACTCTTCATGGTGTTGGGCCAAAATACTGCAGCTACAACCCTCCAAACATCATCAGTTTCCACCTCAGAGGTGTCTCAACTGTCTGCAGGGGTGAGAGCTGCCTCTGCACAACCCCCCCAGATGTCCTGACTTTCTCTGGGACAGCGGATTTGGAATGTCCCGATGGGTCTCTGCCTGTCATTCCTCTCTCAGTCTGAAAAGACCAAAGATGGGGAGGGTGGCAGAGGGTGCTAGCTCCTGGAAAAAATTAGATGGAATCAAAATTCTGATTAATTTCTGCACTTCTGCATATGTCCCTTTAGTTTGCAAGCAAGAGGATACATGCAGTGTCTCCTGTTCCATTAAAAAAATTTTTTAAAAGAAACAAAAGTTTTTGGTGCATGCAAACTGCTTATTTCTGTAGTCTGTGAGCATGTGTAACTAGTCGTAAGACACAACAAGAAAGAAATGATGGGCTGCAGCAGCATGTGCATGAGTGAAAGCAATCTTTCTTCCATAAAAAACCTCTACATTTGGATTGTGTAAATAACTCCTATTTCAGCTGAGCTGCTACGTTGAGACAGAGAAAATAGTTCAGAATGAACTGATATTGAAATGTGCCATTTATTTTCTTACAAAAACAATAACAGTAAACAATAGAGGAAGAAATATTTTCTTCCACACTTGATGTTCTGGTTCCTTCACAATAAAGAGTTTCATCATGGCAACAAATGTAAAAATTTAAAAATAAAGCACTGCTTCACAGAAGTGCCTGCACCAGGCCTTTCATTGACTAATACAAGCTTACAGAGATTCCGTTAGGAAGTACTCATATTCCGGTTTCTTTTCTGCAGAAGTCACCACCTGAAAGGTGATTCATGCGGCCTTACTCTGTTGAGGCAGCTTACACAAACCAGAGCGGTCCACTGGGAATAAAGGGACCTAAGAATATCCATGAGTAACATCCATCAGTAGTTTTGCAAAGGTTGCAACAGCCAGTGTCACCTCCATTTTCCATCTAATTCAGAGGACAAATCCAGATTTTCCATTTAATGGTGGACATAACCCCACTGCTTGAAGGTGATTCTCTGACTTGGTTTCTGCTTTCAAAAGCTAAAATGTTGTACAAATCCTGTAAAGGTTGCAGAGCCACCTCCACCTGCAAACATGCAAAAGAGCCATGTGGCAAGACAGGAACATGGCTTCCCACATGTGCCAGTCTGTCTCCTGAAAGTCTGACTTACCATGGTCCTTCTTTCCATCTTCCTTTTTGCAGAAGCAGATCTTGTCTGTTTCTGAGCTGTCTCTCATCTTCTTTCCTACACTATTCTCTAGCCTAGTGGACTGTACTCTTCGAAGATATACAAGTTCAAAACCCAAGAGGAAAAGTACAGTATTGAATCACTGCTTCTTATATCCTTTATAGGTGGTAACTGATCTATTGACTTTTCCCTGCTCTTCTGTGTATATAGCTAGACTTACCTGTGAAATCCCAGCCAAATTTACAGTGTTCAGGTGGTAGAAACTACACTTTGGGAGACAAACTCAGCATCCATTACAGAAGTTTTACCTAGCTCTTGTCATGAATTTAAGAACTCTTGTGTAATATACAGCATGCTTCATGACAGTGAGTGATAAACCTGTCCTTCAACCACCTCAGTCTATTTTTAAGCTTATTCTTGTGACAGAAAGGTAAACCTTTAGGGACTGGTCCCTATGATGAAATCCTTCTAGCCCAAGTCTACCACAATAGGCATTAATTTAACAGTATCGAAAGACCAGGTTTTACAATAACATAATGTTTGGCACCTAACCTGTGAAGTCTAAACATTACTGTGCTTGTTGTGTAGAAAGTGCATGTGCTCTCAGCTAATTCTGTTTCTATGGCCACTGATGGCACAGGATCCTTTGCCTTACCTTCTGGGAACACGATTCTCTAATATTTGCAAAATATATTTTCTTTTCCTGATCATCTGTTAAGTAGTTGAGGTTTGTTTATGTCTCTTTCCACAGTACTTGACTCTTTTTTCATACACCCCTCCCCAGAGACAGTGAGACAAATGCCAGAATTCTTCTACTCCTGTGATGAAATGTTGTTCAGTTCCAGCCTGTGTAGCATGTGCTCACTGAAGCGGTTAACTTAAATAATTTCTATGCTTATTTTAGTGATGGGTGAAAGAAAAGTGAAAGGGTATTTTCCCGAACTTCTCAATTTGTGCATGAAAATTCATGCCTGTGATAAAAGAAATTTTCTTATTTCCCATATGAAAGCTCAAATCTATACCCAAGAATTGGTCTGAGGAGGAAATTGAAGGAGGAAATTGAAGGAGGAAAAAAACAGTTTGCAGCTTGGGAAAGTAGAAAGTTCAATGGTGCTGCAAGCACACATGGGTTTGGATTGTCTTGGGCTCTGCTACCTCTCTCTGTGTGTGTCTCCAGAGCTATGATTTGTGAGAATACAGATCTTAAGGACAGCCTCCTGCACCTGGGGTTTGAGTCCAGTAGAAGCCATATAGGCTTTAAAACAGCTGTGTCTGTTGCTTTTATTCTTCCAGATAATCTTACATTTTGTGTTGTTTAAAAAGAGAACATTTTTAAATAATGATAAATTTGCACTTTGCGATTATTTTGAATTATTAAAGAAATTCTTTTAAAGAAAGCCATTTCTTTTTTATTTAGACTACATTTTGTCTCAAAATGTTAGCCTAATAATGATATATTATATTTTGATGTTTAATTATATTCTTATTTTCAAAGAACTATTTTACTCAGTAAGTTTATTTATGTATTAACACACTGAGATAACATGACATGTTTATCACGTAGCCAGTTTGAAATTAGAAGAACACTGATTGTACCAACAGAGAATAATAAAATGGTTGAGCCATGTTTCACTTCTATTCCCATCTTTATGCCTAACGTCCTGTTTTAAACAAAGAGATGCAGGGCCAACACTGTGTTCCTGTATGTTTTGTATGTGTTAATGAAGTGCTCAGGTGATCCTTTAATGGGTTAAGACACTGCCTCTGAAACCATGTCTTTAATTACCATGCAGTCTTTCCTCATGAGACTTATGATTCCTGTGAATACTTGCCAGCACAGTACCCTGTGTGCACCATGAGCACACCCCACATCTGTGCATTCTCTACCTTTTGTTTTCCTTTTTCTCAGATCGAGCCTGGTTAATAGAGCCAAGGAAGGTCCAGAAGCTTCAGGAGAAGATTTACTTTGCACTTCAACATGTTATCCAGAAGAACCACCTCGACGAGGAGACATTGACAAAAGTAAGTTCTTAAAACGAAATGCCAAGCACTCCCTCAAGCATGACTATTCTCTTCTTGCAGTGGTTTCCCTATGTATTGCCACATTAATGTAAGCTAAAAGTAATGCACTATGTGCTTGCCATGTGTAGAAGATAGGCTTGTTTGACTCTTGTCCCTGTTTCCTCTTACTCCATTTTTCGTTCAGTATACCAATAATTTTAATTTATACCCTGTAAAGAATGAAACTGCCTTAAAAAAGTACTCGTTAAGGCTGTTCTTTGTTAAATGCATTTTTGGCCCTTGGCTAAAACTTCGGGGGCAGCTGTCTTTAGGCTCTTATGGTAAGAGCAATGTCTGGTCCTTTGGATGGGTTTTGACGAAGCTTAGAGTATAATTTTCAGTTACTCAGCAAGATACTAACATAGTTGGAAAGTGTAATTTATACAAAAATTTGCTTCCACCTATTTCCTTTTTTTTTGTTTTAATGTCTTACAGTTAATAGCCAAGATACCAACAATTACTGCACTTTGCAACTTGCACGGAGAGAAACTGCAGGTATTTAAGCAGTCTCATCCAGACATAGTGAACACACTGTTTCCTCCATTATACAAGGAGCTTTTCAATCCAGACTCAACCACTGGCTGCAAGTGAAGGGGATAATAGAATTTTCACGTAGTCATGGAATGCATCACTAGTAAGACAAAAAGAAATGTTTTCATGAAGAAATTATTAAAAATGTCACTACTGCAACACTAGGAATGTCCTGCACTTAATAGAATTATTTTTCACCGCTACAGTTTGAAGAATGTAAATATGCAACTCTGAGTGGGGATGTCTTTTTTCTCTTTTGTTTACTTTTTTTTTTTCTCATTTTTGAACTGACAATGAACATACAAATATAGGACACTGGGTGTTACCTTTTTTTTTAATTTACTTTTATTGGGGTATGTTTTGGGAGACAACTGTTCTAGAATTTTATTGTAGATATACATGATAATAGAGCAGTACTTTGCAGTATTACTCTTGCTGTTTATTGTTCAAATATAATTTAAGAAAATTCCACTTATTAGACTGCCTAGTTCTATGTTTTTAGATAGTTTAATGCATGTGGAAATTTGTAGCTGTCTTGGAAATTATGGTGCATATATGGAAGACACACACTCATATATATATACATACATATATGTGTGTGTATGTATGTATGTATATATGTATGTATGTATTATATGCATACATGCTGTAACTTAAAATCACATGCCTACATTTAACGGATGCTCAACCCAGCTGTCATGTATTTCTTACTCTCCAAGTAATGTAGTAGAATTACTTTAAGATTTGCTTGATTTGCAAAGCAGTCAAGATTTGCTTTGACAGAGTTAAATTGTCAGCTGTCAATGTGTAATGACAGGATCACTTCTGAGATGCGTGTAATGTAGTGCATGTGTGCTGTGTGTAAATCAAAAATCAGGAATGTATCAGTGGTGCAAAAGCCTTGTCTGGATGGTTTTAGTGAAAAGAGGGATAGGATTGGGTTTGTTTTTTTTTCCTCACTGTTACAGGGATAGAACATATATACAAGTGAACATAGTAGGACCTGATCTCAGTAAAATATCTGAAACATGGAGTAAAAATGTAGACAATCCCATATGTACATTTTTCTGATTCCACACATGATTTTGTTTTACATAGACTGCCTTGAAAAGTAGCTTCAAGTCTTGGTTTGTTTTTTGCTGAACTCATTAGAAAAATAGGCAGTAAACTCAGTGAAAACCATAGCAAGCCTAAAATGTATCTCTGAAGAGGAAGGAAAGGAGTGAAGGAGGACGGAAGTCAAAAGTGAGTGAAGTCCATGGTTACGAAGGACAGTATAATTGTCACTGTTTCTGACAGTCATCATCTAGATGGGACTGATGGTTTCCATTATGCACATACATCTGTGTATGTTTTAAACACATGCATATATGTATGTTTATCTGTATGTATATAACTGTATATATATATGCATATATAGGATTTATTTTAGATGCATTTCAGGAGTGGAGCAAAGGATTGGAGCTTTCTTTTCTTTTTGTCTGTCTCTGAATTGACTCTATGTGCATTTGTTTGCAAAACCAAAGGCAAACAGAGGGGAGTGGAAGGCTGCCATGGACTTAATCTTATAGATTAGGTTTAATCAGCAGTCATTAATAATGTATCTGCATTCTGCCAGTATTACAAAACACAGATGTTTTAGCTATGAAAGAGGGATTCTGTTTCCACTACATCTCTCTTTACCATCACTTTTACCCATTGTGAACTTTTCCAGAGAAGTCTCCTCCTGGGATGCCAGCAGAGGGCATAGAGTGGAAATAAGAAGAAGCAGGCAGTAGAGAAGAAGGGAAGTGAAGGCAGCATCACAAGCAGATCCATTTCTTTATTTCACACCATGCAGAAGCCAGTGCAGTCTGAGGCAAGGCAAGGGGAGGCATGCTGGCAGGGAGGCCAAAGGACCTGCCTGTTTGCCAGGCTCATGGAGAGGCAGTGCCCACAGGGAGCCCATAAGGACACAGGTGGGCCCTACGGTGGGTGAAGAAACTGGGTCTCTTGTGGTGATAACCTAATGCCTTGTGCAGCTCTGGTCTCAAGCTTCTTTTTTCTGCATGAGCAAATAATTCATGGGCTATTTCAAGTACTTTTTGGAGCTCTCCCTTGACTTCCATCAGTCAGTTTGCAAGTTTGCATACATATTTTGTGGTAGAATTGAGTCTAGAGAATATCACTATTTATTTGTTCTGTTTTAGCAATGCCAGAACCAGGTACAAGAGTAGTTACAAACTCTCAGCTAACAAATGTTTCTGTGTAGGTACATTACAACTTAGAAAAAAGAAAAAAATCTGCCCATCAAATTTAGTTGTGCCGAGAATTTTGTTGCAAATGTAACATACTCTTCAAAATTGCTTAATCCTATAGAACAGCGATTACTGAAGTACCTTTTTTTGCTCCAAATTCAGAGCACATTTCTCAAGAGATTACATTAAAATGTCTTCAATTAACATAATAAAGCATTGCTCTTGATGCTTCTTTTTACCACTCTATCTGTAAGACTGACATTTCTTTATAAGGTGATTTACCTATTTGCAGCCCTTCTTGCATGGCAAATCCAAGAAAAATATCTCAAATTTCAATATTTCTGTATCAAAAAAACTAAATGTCTACATACTGTTTGTGCAGATTTATCGGGGAAAAAAATGAGTCAAACTGAACTCTTGAAGTGCTCAGTTTTAATTGCAGGGGATTCATGTTTTCGTTGTCTTTCCCAACATGAGAATGCACACATATTGTTTGAAATATTTTATAAATTCATTTTCAGTATATCAAAAGCATATATTCAGCCAACCCATAGAAATATAGATGAAGTGATAAATACTACTGTTCGTAGTGCTGCATAATAAAGAGGTTTGTCATGTTTATAGTCCTTTACAATTGTGTGTTACATCTTGAAAATGTTGCTTCTTCTCAAATAAGCTAATTGCTCCTTGGGATTTTTGAAGTACTTCTCAGGCAAGATAACTAAATGGAAATCACTAGTGAAAAAGACACTAATCATTATCTGCAGGGCTTTTAATCCTTTAAGCACTGTTCTTATATCACTACAATATCATGACCTTTCCAATCAGTAGTGATTACCATCACGTTTTAAAGATGTGGAAATGAAAGAAAAAAGGTTAAATGACTTGTCAGAGACCACAAAGGTAGCAATAACCAGTTTAGAAATAAAAATTGATTCTTGCCTTTTGTCCTAAAACTTCTAATACTCCGGCATACAAGATCTTCATTGCCATTGATAGGCAATAACCTCTACCAAGAATTTCAAATATTGCCAAACAAATTTTTGTTACAATTCATACAAAATTTGAGCAAATAGCATTGTTGTTTATTTGGAAAATGAAAATTCATTTTCAAACATAATTTATTTATGGAACTGTGCTGTGGTAACTGCAATTATATTTTATTTAATTTTCTGTCATTTGGAATTGGCCACATAGGTATAATACCTCTTTTGCCCTTCACTGACTGTGTGTAGAACAACACATAATGATCACATGCTACAGGCTGAATTTTTGTGATTGGTTTCACCCACATAGTCATTTACACTCAAAATTTCAAATTCTTGATATTGGATTTCACATGTTCAAGTTATCCATAGACTTTAAAGGAAAAAAATAGCATGAATTTTAGTAAATAATTTTGTAATTCACAGTATTAGTTCTTCATTTAATTTGTTTTGGCTTTCAGTAGTTCACAGTAGAACCTGAAGCTTTTCAGTTAGTCTCTAAAACTAGAATTTGTCACATCATCTTTCTGTAATAACTGGATATGTTTGTTGACTTTTTTAGTGACAAGCTTTTCAAATGAGACACATTTTTTTTAATGATTGATTAACCTGGGACCTATAACAAAAGGATATTTAAAGCATATATTTAAAGCACATATTGAATCTACTACTTCTAGCATTGCTCTCTGATAATTCAACCATATTATGCTAAATTACCCTTGGCATTGAGGAAGCAGATGTACAGTGTTCATTATACTACCACAAAGACTTTATTTTGCTGTAAATACCACTCTTACCTGCTCTTTTTATAAAGAATTAATTCCAAGATTCATATTTCCTTCTAAAGGAAATTGCTAGAAAAGAAGCATAGTAGTAGAAGGCTCCTCAGTTGAGCAGACTTGTTTCCAAAAGCAGTATATGTTTATTGATTGGCTTGTAATAGGCAGCATTAAGAAATTGATTCTGGAAGTTGTCAGACACTTAGTTCTAGCCGGAGTCACTAAAAATTGAGGCATTTCAGCACCACATGGAAGGTGCTCAACACATCACAAGATTGGAGGCCCTTGGCGTTAAGAGGTCCCCCTTGAGCTTTGTTGAGCAGAAGGCAGATGTTATCCTCATAAGTGCTTTGTCTTCGTGCTTCGTGTTGTTCCTTTCAGCTCAGTTTCACAGGGGTCAGTTTATTCTCCTGTTGCACCTTGGGCACCAAAGCTGTGCCAGGTTAAGATGCTGAGGTGGAGCAGCTACCAGAGCTGCCCATGAAGATGAGCTTTATTGTGTGATTTTCTTTGTTCAGTTCCACAGCGGCAGCTTGCACGCAGGTGTGGTTCCCTTTGGGACAGTTTGCAAGGATTTCTGACCTAACAGCTTCTACACAAAGAGGATGTAGAGCTGCTCCTGTGTGCTAGCGTCTCTGTGTCCCACCTCCAGGCTGTTCAAGCTTCTGTAAGATCACAGGAGTCTCACAAATGAGTCAGGCAGCTTAGTTATGGATGTGTAGCTGATGGCTCCTTTCCCTGTTGACTTTTTTACCCCTCTGAAGCTGTGCTTCAAAGGTCATTTTAAAGATATTCAGGCTTCCCCACTCCTCCTCCCTCCTGGCTCTGCTTTGATTGTGCTCCTTCCAAAATAGCTAAGGTCCAGCCTGGAAGGTGGTTCCTGTTTTCAGTCATTGTCTTTTGGACATCCCAGGAATATAGCACATAAGATCAAACTGAAACATGGAAGATTTTTTTTTGTCCAGTTCATTATGTCTAAGGATGTATGAAATGGAACCCTGAGACAGAACAGCTTGCTTTTCCCTGGCCATAAAATAGTAGTGTATTTATACCTACCAGCCTGTCCCAGCACCTTCTGCCTCCTCTCTAGAAACTAAATCCTATCTCTGACATCCATTAGGAACAGTGTGTTGGAGGCCCCGTCCTCTTCTTTACTCTTTGAGTTTCACGCTTCGTAAATGACAATCACTGCTTGATGCAAATGTTGCACTCTATGCCACTCAGGGATGTTTCATTAATAAAAATATAAATATAACAGTGATAATATGGAAGAGAATGTTAGAGGCTTTGAAGGGCATGGGTTGAGCTGCCCAAGTGAACATGACCCAGACAAGGCTTTCAAGCCAATGATTAGAAGTAACATTGGTATAAACTGAATTCACTGTCAGCATTTCCTCATCTTGATCTGACTTTGCCTGTTGTTTCACAGTCAGTGGAGTCCAATTGACCCATCAGTTCATGATGTTAAGGTCCTTTTGGGAATGAAATGCAAGTGAGCTTTGTACAAATTACTGAATTTAGACAACTGACAAAGTTTGGAAGTACTCAGTTCATGTACCATTAATGTGAGCTTATATTCAGACTTGCTGCGGGCATGTAAGAGGAAAGGTTAAGACATGGAATAAGTGATAGTATGTCAGCAGTGACAAGAGCACCAAGCTACGACATGGAGAAGTGACTGTGAAGAACAAGTAGACATGAGCAAGTGGCTAACAGCTACCATTTTCTCTCAGGGATGCACAGAATTATAGCTAGCCCACGACTCTGTAGCAATACTTCTCCATGGCATGATAAGTCCCTTTCTCACATCAAGAAAACATTGACCCATTTTATACTGTGCTAGTGAAAAGTACTCCCATTTCCTAGAGTTTTGAAGTGTGCTTATCCCTAGCTTTACACCACATATTTTCTATCATTACAAAAACACACACAGAAGGATAAATTGCGGTGGGTTATATTGCCAGTCATTAAGTTAATTCCATGTCTTCAACCAAGAGGTTCTCAGCTCTGAATGTGATCATTGCTCCTATTGTCACAGTGAGTATATGTATTTTTTAACTCCATTCTCTGAATTCCCTCCACCTAGAAGACTGATGGACAGCTTCAGGAGGTGGAGAAGCCAGCCTCCCTATGCATCAAGATTTTCACAATCATATTCTTTGCCAACCATTCCGTTGCAATTTTTATTTTAATGTTACAGGTTGCTAGGAGCCATGTCCAAGTGATTGAAGGTCTTGTTAGCGTGATTAAAAAGTTCAGTTTTGTGGTCAGAGGACCTTGCCTCTCTTTCCTTTTCCTTTTACTCCTAGCTCCTAGTGAATGAGGCTTGGAGTGGTAAATGATTCATCTTCGTTCTTTCTCAAATTGCATCTGTACTTGCATCCATGCAGATGGTAGGAAGCAAGCTCCTTCCTGC
This sequence comes from Aphelocoma coerulescens, assembly GCF_041296385.1. Taxonomy (NCBI): domain Eukaryota; kingdom Metazoa; phylum Chordata; class Aves; order Passeriformes; family Corvidae; genus Aphelocoma; species Aphelocoma coerulescens. The sequence continues at coordinate 62,425,652 of NW_027184085.1, forward strand.
TCTTCCTTCATGATCTCACTTAGCTGTGTTGTCCCTGCATGCATTGTCCGTGCATGTGTTGTCCCTGCATGACTGTGTGACAGTGAGCCCAACACCTCAGTAATTTACCATCCCAGAAGTTGTTTGCAGCTATAAAAGCCACTTGTGTATACAGTCTGGAGACGAAAGTCATTGTGAAAAGAAGAGGCCTAAAACTTCTACTGTGGTAGCTCATAGATCAGTAACTCTCCTAGAAGGGCAGGCTGAATGTCCAATGAGGTGGCGGCTGCATCCGTGTCCTCCAAATGACCCTTGCATTTCTGTTGAGAGGATAAGGCAATGAACAAAATGCTCTGGGAAAGGAGAAGTATTTCCTGGGTGTTACTGCAGGCAGCGAGGATAATACTGCTCACAGTGAGTTCAGTAACATGATGTACTACATTTGCATAATTTCATCATCCTCACAATTCAAGCACAGCACATAGGGAAAGTGAAAGAAAACATCATTGGATATAGCAGCAATAAGTAAATTGTGTTTCTTTGTAACTGTACTTGCAGAAATTGTTTGCTTTGCACGTGGTCTTCTGTACAACAGCATAAAGATCCAATTAATGTAGATATCACAGTGATTTTGCATATTTTTTTTATTTGTTGGATATAGCTGCTAATTCATGAATGAAGATACTGCTGTTGAGAAAACTTTTTGTGCTACAAGAAAATGCTGAGGTCCTTGTTTATGACTATACATTGACAGCAGTAAAGTATGTTTATTGTCAGACTCTGTCTGGAGAGAATTAAAAAAAATGGCTCCTAGTTTTCAATATTAGGAACATATTGGCCCCTTATTTGGGCAACAAGAATGCAACTGCATTGAAACACAAGCAGGAGCAGATGGTTAGCCACCAAGAAAAGGAAAAAACAGGCTTTACCTTGACGACTGTTTCAGATAAAACCAGCTTATTTAAAAAAAAAAAAAAAAAAAAAAAAAAAAAAAAAAAAAAAGCACTTATCTTGTCTTGATTAGACACACAGCTTAATAAGTCAAAGTAACTACATTAGGCTGTTGACTTTGGGGATTCAGATTCAGATGCACTACATTTGTGGTTTTTTTAATGTGTCACTTCAATGTCAGAATCAGGCAAAAAAGGTGTTTTGTTGTTAGTAAAAAAAGCTAATAATCATTTAACCCTACAGAGTGTGGACCACACATTCTCTTGCAGTATATGGGGATTTATTTGTGCACTTATTTTTAAAAAGCCACTGAGTAGCATAGCCAGTGAACTAGCCATGATAGTCTTTGGCTCTTGTGTGACTGCCATGTGACCTCTAGTACACTATGGGGAGCGGCTCTGTGATTGTACTTGTGGCAACAAATAAAGCACAACTGAACTCTAAGCTGTTATCAACACTCAGCTAAATCAAATACATTGGGTATTTTGAGATTTACACAAATAGCTATGAGATAATTCCCATCTTAAATTAATTACTTCAGTTGTAATGAATGGATGATATAAATAATATAGGAAACATAATAGCAACAAAATCCCTTATTTTACAGCTGCACTCTCTGCCTCATTTGATTAACACTAAAGAAGTTACTTAAAAACTAAACAAACAAAACAAGAAGAAAGAAACCTGAGTATGTATTGTAGAAATGTAGAAGACAAATAAAATATTTTTTCATATGTAATTACTTTTAATATATGCTTGTGGAAGGTCCAATACTATGTATGCTGTCTCTGTAATTTTTGCTGTAAATAACTTGGGACAGTGAATACACTGATTTTTTGTATGTCTCTGTTTAAACATAAGACTTTGTAATGGTTTTTTTTTAAAGAGGAAAAACATCAAAGAGCAAATTATGTACTTGCTTCCTGTAAGGGTAATGTACTCTTCAGTTTTTATGGAAACTGATTGTAATAGATAAAGCCTTTTGACCAGCCGTTGATATTTAGTGTATGCTTCTGTTCATAATTGGGAAAAAAAAATGTGGGATTGTCAGTGGAGCGTGATCCCAACAAGTCTGTACAGTGAGTACTATAATAATTCCTGCAGACTACATTTGACTAATATGATTTGAAGAAAAGTTGTTCAAGCAATTAATGCTTCCTTAAAGCATATGGCTTTTATGAATTCTTCTGACATGACTTATATTAATAGAAACATTTCTCTCTTTCCAATGAGCAAAATATTTTTGTATGCCTTTAATTTCTTCTTCAAATTTGAGGTCAGGTCACTCATTAGCTGTAATCTGAAGCCATAACTGATCTTCACCAAATGCACATTTTAGAGATCATAATGGGAAAAAGAAACTATGTCCAGTTTGTCAACAGCTGTAATGTAATACAGGCAGGAGCATAAATAATAAGCAAAGTATTTAGATGCTTTTCTGGCATCCAAATGTGACTTTAATGGCTAGTATTTTGTGATTACCAATTTATAAAAAAATAAAAACATAATTAAGATAGATATTTAGATTTAAATGAAGCTTTCTAATATTTTTGAAATATCCCTGAAAATGCTTTTAGGATTATGAGAAGAAATGATTTTTCATATACTTCCCACTTTCAAATATCTAATGTTTTTATCCTATTTCCAGTTCATTTTGTTAGAGTGAAATGAGATGTTAAAACCCAGGATCCAAGCCCTGAGATATTTGGTGCTTGGCTGTAGTTATATTGTTGTAAATCAATTTAATTTGAATTTTAGGAGTGTGTTGTTTTTTATTTGGTAAGCATGTTTACCACTGTTGGTAACACACAAGAGTTGCATTGCCTGTCAAGAAGTATGATAATAAACAATCTAATAAAATAATGAGTAACACTCAAAATTAATCACTCTCAAAAGAGAAATAAAAATTCCTTTCTAAAATCAAATGCCTCATAGAGTCAACAGTGATTTTTTTTTTTTGTAAGCTTAATTGTGTAATAACTGTGACGTATCTTAACTGGCTTGTAGATGCAAAAAGCAGAACTGCAAATGAATCATGACATACTGGGTAAAAATCTGGCTCCATTGAAACCAGCAGCAAACCCTTCACTGATTTCAACTGTGCCAGGAGTTCATCCAGCATTTTTACATCTGTAATTCTCTTCTGATCTTTCTCCCTTGTTTAATATAATTGACCTAATTTATGTGTATGTGAGTAAAAAGACAGCCTGATTCATTTAGAAAGTGACCACTGAGGATTTTTTTATCATGAATCTTGTAGGACCAGCATCCTTGTTAAATGAAGAGGTTCTATATTACTTTAGAATGTAATAGATTTTTGTCTTATTTTATGACCTGTAAATTATTAGTTAAACACTGTTAGCATTTCATAATAATGCACACATGATTTTTGAATGTTTTCTGTAAATGACAATCAATGTTGATGAAGTTCCTTTCTTTAATGCAAAATTAAAAAAAAAAAAAATCTATAAGAAAATAAATTCTGTTGTGGGTTTTGGTTTGGGCTTTTTTTTTTTTTTTTTATTGTCCCTTTAAATTCCCTGTATCTGTCAGTACAGCGTGTGCATTTTCAGAAGAGAAAATAATCCTTAACATCATGTGTCCCTACCCACAGCAGGAGAGTTTTAACTAGATCAACTTCAAGATCTCCTTCCAGCCATAACCATTCTGAGATTCTGTAATCAGGTGCCTGTACTTATTTTCAGGTTTTTTCTTGACCAATAGAATTAGGTATATAGCATGTTGTGACATCAACTAATAATAACAGTGTCTCTGTTTTGCGACTTAAGTTAGAGCTGTGATTTTCGAATATGGTAATTGCTATATTTAGTAATTTCTCTGTTCATTTTCGGGGAAAGCCTCAGCTAGTAGAAAAGCAAAACAACATAGAAACAATTGTCTGACAGCAAACTGCACAGTAGTGTAACAGAAGGTTACCTTATTTAAAAGAAGATACTGTATTTAAAATCATACGTATGTCAAATATTTTTTAAGTCTCTGTATATCTACTTGCCAAAGCTCTAAGCAGTACCTTTCAATGATACTAACTTTTCATTTTTAGGATGCTAAATTTAAATCACAAGTAAATTTAAAAAGACAGTATCAAAAGGCCTCATTTTGCAAACTGTTAGGCACATGTTTATTAGCGTACTGACCCCAGCAGGCTTAGTGCAATGTTTGCACTTAAAGCCAGCTGTGTTTAAATGTTCTTTACATCTATGGGAAAATGACTGAGAGTATAGAGCTAACGGTACAGAAATTACCTTGGGAAATACAGTTGCTGTTCCCAGGTGGAATGCAGTTGGCGTACCCGACCTGCCAGACACACACAGTCTGGGGGGGTCTCAATGGATGGTGGAGCAGAGTGGAGACACTAGGGCCAGGCTCTGTCAAAACCCTTGCAGAGAGGGGAACTCAGTGTCCTTTCCTGCTGATAACCCTCACAGCAGCTTAAAAGCAGGAGAGATAAAGGAAGATGTCCTGCTCTTGAATGAGCAGCTGTGGAGAAAATCACTGACACATGTTCCCCTGCCAGGGTTATCTCTGGTGCTATCCTGAGATATCTGCCCTCAGGATACAACTGCCCCCCACTGAGTAAGATGTGTATCTTAGTCACTCAAGCTCCACCTGAACTTAAACAGTATAAAACTGAGGTAAGAATGGGAAGAACTTCGGGAAGACTCCAGTGTAACTGCTGGAATCAACTGACAAGCTAAACCTGTCTTTCCCATAGGGATGCCTGTTGGGTAAGAGCTCATGCTCTGGGTGCACCAGATCGTTAACTCCAGCTAGCTTTTATTGGGGATTAGAGCTTGTTAGTATATTGCTTTGAATTAGTGTAATGCTTTGAATACATTTTTGCAGTCAGATACCATCCCTAGCAATCCTTGAACCTTAACCTGTCACAGTTTTGTTAATTGTGTTACTCTGTAAACTCTGAGTGTGAATCCTTCAAGGGTGGTGGCAGTCACCAGCAAAGGGCAAAGGTGTGGAGATCCAGGAGGGGTCTCTCTGTTGGTCTGGGACCCTGAACCACCCCCTGATCCAGTGAGCTGCTCAGTGAAGGGTGCCCATAACAGGATGCTGACAGACTGGTCAGGCACAAAGGTCATGGCTTTCCTGGGGCACTGACAGATAATCCCATACTAAGGGTTTGAGTAAACCTCCCCTTTTCATATGACAGCGTCACAATACAGGTAAGCTAGTTGGGGTTATGCAGTGCAGCAAGTGCAGCTTAGCTCGATTAGATTTTCAAATCCCAGATATTTAAGGTTCATTTGGAGTTCATAAGGTTCATTTCACATCAATCTGAAAAAATTTCAGACAAGTGTAATGGGGAGTTTATATATAACCATTTGTATTTCAGGTATCATGAAGCTGAAGAGTTTACTAGCCATATGAAATAAATGGAGTGTTGTATTTTGAGACACAGTTACATGAAGGTCATACTTACTACACTATTGCACTGGTTAAATGTCATTTTAAATTTCAGTGTGTGCAGGCAGATCTACAAGATCTACAAGAATGAACTATTGCGTCGATTTTGCTCATTGCAGGTTCTTGAAGGTAGGTGGATGAATACAGGCTTTCTAGACAGACAATGTTGAAATGTATTACACAAAACAACATGAAATAATGATAGTTGTCAGTCCCAGAAAATTCTGTACTTACAGGTGTTCAGTTATTTACAAACCCATGCAAATGCAGTCTTCTGGATGATCACGATGTATCATAGATGTATTCAATCATAACTTACCATGCACTTCAAGCAGTATCTTTGTAACTGCTTGAGGTGTGATCAACATTCTAAAAACAGTCCAGAATTTGTATTGGATAAGTCAAAGTCTGGCTAAACAATTTTTCTGCCTCTCTTTATTCTTAATCCTTTATTGTTCATCTCACTTCCCACCCTTGTACTCAGGAGAAATCTTGAAAAAATCCTTTGAAAACTGGATTGCAGATTGCCTTGGGAGGGCAAACTCAGACTTGTTCTGGTGCAAGTGTAGCTGTAATGTTGGTGTTAAAGGCCATGCTTCTGTTTCTGGAAAGTGTTTGTTTACCTTCCTATGCATGCAGGAGTTTAATTGTGGTTTTAATGATCTGCAAATATGAGAAAAGTGAAGTTTATAGAAGGCGTAAAAGCTTCGGTTAGTCCTGATGAAGGGACTCTGATCCCAGAAGGGTTCTATTCCAATTATAGTGAACTGTCTAATAAAAACATTATCTCCCCCTACAGATATGCATTAAAAGTGTGCTATGATTCATAAGAAATCTTAGCAAGTCTTTCACCTGAGCATTCTACCTGTAAGGGCTCAGTTCAGTTGGCCAGAGAGGTGCATTGATCCTGTTTGCATTACTCTTGGGCACCTTGCATGATCTTCTCCTGCTGCTCCTCAAAGCTTTCTCCAGTCCATGGACATTTTTAATAATGTAGGACAACTCCAGTGTAGCTGTGTGCTGGTGTTCAGATGTCCACAGAATGTGTAGGTGTTCAACATCCATACTTAATATGAATGCCTGGAATTTTGCATGAATGAAAATAAACAGATTGGTCACTAACAGTGATTTAGAAATAACTGCTGTGATTTTCCTTCAGAATCCTCACAATCCTCACAACAGTATCTGCATTACAGAGCTTAAAAGAGCACTTCCATGACCAGTAGATTCAGGCCAGTCCTAATAAAGTGTCTTGTAACATGTTTACAGTTCCACTAATTAACCTATAGTAAATTTGAGCAAATGTGGAATTAGTCCAGAGTTTCCTCAGACTAATAAAAAGGAGCCTTATCACAGGGCTTTAAAAATTGCTTCCTCTATCCTGCTGGTGTTGTTGCATTTTGGCATTCAAAAATGCATTCAGTTATAAAGACAGCGTCACTAAAATTGCAGTTGTAGTTGATCAGCTTTGCATCGTTCCCCTAAATGACTCAGTGATTGACACAGGCAAGACTTAATATATCTTTTGCTGCTTTGTGACAGCTGATGACCAAACACTATAAAGTTTTAGCAAATACATGCTGGTATTCCTTTCTTACCAGTAAAAATTTACTGTTGGCTTAGAAGTTAGGTCTGTCATTTACTGGGCTTGTAATTTCCACCCCTCTCCCAATTTTCCTTGCAGCAATGCATTCAGAACCACTGTTACATGAAATGGAAGGTCATGAAATGATGTCCTCGAAAGTCAGTGGTATTAGCTTGTGTGTGCTTTTTAAGCTCATACCATATAAAAAGAAATCACTACCTCCTCCATGAAAATAAAGATGTGTGCTTAAGTAACTGTTGGAATGTAGCTATCCATGCACCTTCGGCAAGTGCAGAACATTTTAGCAGCCAAAAGTTGTGCAGAAAAGTGCTGCCTTACGGAATTTATATTTTATGTCCAAAAACTAAATCAAAATACCTTTATATAGATAATTGAGAAGCCTACTGGGAAATGATACCACCACCAAGTTTAAATACTGTATTATGGGGATGCTGATTCCAGTCATGGATTACTCATGTCTAGGCAAACAGATAATTTGACATCTGTATATATATTTAGCTATTTCTTGTCATCTTTGAGGAATAAGCACTGATTTCATCTTTATTGTAAGGTTTTCAGATGTCATCTCATAAACACTTACTGTCTTGGCAATTACTACGTCGTTCTCTTGGTTCCATCTGGATTATTAATGAAATCCACTCTTCTCTCTGAGGACAGTAATTGTTCCAGTGTCTTAGAGTGACTTATTCTGTGCAGGTTAGTCAGAACTTAGTAACAACCTTTTACATCATTAAGGGAAAATCCACCAATCCTGTGATTTCACTGAAACAACATGCTGAGAAGCTATGGCTGTTTGCAAATCAGGATTTAAAGTCCTCACTCCTAACCTTCAAAGCTGCATGCTAAAGGATATCCAGCTGTTCTAAAACCTGCACCATTGACACCTTCTCCAAACACTAGTGATACAGAGATATCATGCCTTTTACACACCAGTGAACCAAATCAATAGATGTAAAAATCTTTGTGTGAAATGGGAAATCTAAATTTGTTCATTTTCTTTTAATTTGATCACATTCAGTGAGTGCAATAAAAATGTGCTTTGCACTTTTGGAGGTGCTGAACCTTAAGCCCCCTAAGCAAGATATTATCCACCAAAAAGTGCCTGAGATCATTTGTGACAGAAGCTAGTAAAAGTGTATACAGTCAAAAGATTTTTAAAATGCAATTAGTATTGTATCTAGCATTCAAAATTCTCCTGTGGGCACAGTTTTCCTATGAGTAAAAGAAATTGGAAAGTAAAAAGAAAATTATACAAATATGATGCATTATTTCATTAAATTTAAAAGAAAACTGTATCTTTTATGGAAGGAATCAGCACACACCACAGAAGACAAATAAAAGAGGTTCTATTTAAACTTCTTCAGTCAACTTGATGACTGTATACAACTCACAATTTACTACTAAATGTGAACCAAAATGTGCCCATCAAGTGCCTGCTCCAAAGCACAGATAGTAAGTCTGATTCTATTTTCAGTTTACATACTTGAACTAAAGACTGGTCTCTTGTTAGCTGAATTTGGGGCATTAAAAGCTTTTGCCAATATCATTTTAGGCTGTTTTTCAAGACATCCTGTTTCCAATACTGTGTTGAACTGGGATCTCTGAGCTGCTGTAATGTTTGTTTCAATACAGAGCAGTGTTGGACCATAGAAAGTTGCTGACACGTTACTCTCAACTCATAATAAAAATGTTTATTTCATCCTGTGTCCAGCAAAGCAATGGAGGTAGGAGTGCTTGCCATTGAACAGGCCCATTTTATTCCATGACAAATTGTGGTTTTCCGGTATTAAGTAGAAAAAGTACCCATTCAATAATAAGCCTCAGGCATCATCACTGTGGAGTTTATTGAGTTTTAAAAACAATAACAATTCAGTTTTACTTGGATTTCCTTAGAAAACCTTTGTAAGTAAACTGCAGAATAATAGAAATGGCAGAAAAACAAGGAAAGGTTGACATACTTGAGTCAAGAGCTATCCTTCTACAGGAGTACTAACCCATATTTACTCTGAAATCAGCAGATTTAATGGATGGTGATGGAACTGGGGACAGAAAATCCTCATGAATATAAGTTTACTTAAGTAAATGCATACTGAAACTATATAACTTTAAGTGTCAATTAAAATAACGGCAGGCTAGAACATGTTTATGTCTGCTACCAAACATTCAAGATTTTCTGCATTAATTCAAATTTTTAAGCTGAAACCTCCCACTGAAGTCCAGTCTCCAGATAGTGGTTGCACAAACTCACAGAGTGAACAAAAGAACATCTCTATCTTTTGAAGGTTGTTTGATTAATTTTATTACTCATCTGCCTTTGGCCATTCATCTTGAAGATTGGTGTGATGCCAAAGAATCATTCAGAGCAGGAGAAAATTTTTTTACCTCATTATCTTCCCTCATCACTGTGAGAGACTGAACTGCTGAGGGATAATGACTCAAAACATTCTCCCAGTTACTGGAGGCTGTGTGCTTTGTTGAAATGGAGGAGGTGAGTTTCTGGGTATTTAATGGCTAATCTCTGATCTGACAAGACAGAGGGTGAAAGATGGGCTATGATTGAGATAAAAGATGGATACTGTGGAGACAGGATGGTGCCTCTTATCATGCTAAGTTATCCTCCCTTGCACAAACCACTGTGTTTTGGGGCTTTTCCACCTCCCCTCTCGAAGTGCTGGGATCTTCACCTGTGGCCTGAGGGTGTTCATCTCTTTCAATGGGGCCATAGTGGGCCATAATTGACCTAACTGAGCTGGTGTGATGGGCAGCTGTGCTGTCTTAGAAGGTGTAAAGGACTTCTGAGGTGTCCCATGATCCACAATATTACATCATCCGCTGTGAAGCCCCCCACGATGGGGAGCTACCTGGTCCTTCCCACCTGAACCTGGGTTAATATAAACCCAATAGATAGTGTGTTCTTCAGATTTTCCCTGGGATGTTTCTCCAGCACTTCTTTGAGACTTACCCCACCACCTGATAGATTTGGCCTGTGAGCACCACTTTGACCAGGGCTGCACAACCAAGTCTTGTCATGGGGCCTACAGGGGGTGAGGTCTTTGTACTCTTGTCCTTTTTCTCTCTCTTTATTTTCCCATGTGCATGCCCTTGGGTGATGTTATTACACTTTGATATTGCAGTGCTTCCATGTGGTTATATTACTGTAGGTAATAATAACCCAAATTGCTAAATACCTGCTTTCATTTGCAACCGAATTGTTCTACAACAAGCCCTACCTGTATATTTACAAAAACTGATCATTCAGTGTCATTTTCTCTAATTTGCTGCAAGGGGTTTATTAACAAGAACCCTCTCCTTCTGCAGCAGATAGTGGCAATCACATATGCTGGTCCTTTGTCACAGATTTTAGCTATTGAGAACTGTGGCTTAAGCAGAGATTTCCAGCCCATGGATCAAACACAAGCCTTTTGGAGTGCTGGCCTGTGTTATTGCCCTCGTGGCAGTGCTTTTTAGCCTTGGAAGGGAGCAGTAAATACAAAGCCTTGAGACAGCCATCACTGACCCTGGATTAAGTTTTACTATTTATGAAATTTAGACTACATCAGAAAGTAGTTTTCATAGTCACCTACTGCACCCCTGATAACCCATAAAGATAGGATTGTATAGCACCATTCACCTGAAACTAAAAGAAACACTGGAAGAAATATTGACCCCATCTGGCTGAATACCTCCATGCACATGCTGCAGCCCAAGCAGTTAGAACGTATGGATGGATCCCCTTGGAAACATCTGGGTAAATTCCAGAATTAACACACTGCTGTCAGAGCCATGGAGTTCAGTCAGCTACAGGCTTAGTGGCTCATCAGTGCCTCTGGGACACTGTGTAACATTCCTGAATAAATCACAACACTGTTCTTCCTCCCCCATGTTTGTCACTTCATTGAGGAGCAGCCTGGGGAGCTGGAGCTGTTTAGCCTGGAGGAGATTCATGTGGGGCCTTATCATTCTCTACAACTATCTGAAAGGAACTTGTGGCAAGGTGGGAGTTAATCTCCTCTCCCAAGTAACAAGTGAAGTGATGAGAAGAAATGACAATAAACTATGCCATAGGAGGTTTAGATTTGATACTAGGAAAAAGTTCTTCACTGAAAGGGTGATCAGACATTGGCTGCACAGGCAAGTGGTGGAGTCATTTTCCCTGGAAGTGCTTTAAAAAGCATGTGGATGTGGCACCTGAGGACACAGTTTAGTGGTGAGCACAGCAGTGCTGGGTTATTGGCTGGACTCAATGATCTTAGACATCTTTTTCAACCTTAATGATTCTATGATTTTGTGTTCTCCAACATGGCATGCTCTCTCAGTGGGGAAGGGTGAATTTGCATTTTTTGGATCAGCATATCTTTCATTATTCTCTTTAATGAGAGAATTTAGTCTCTGGTCATAACCTTTTGACATAGGGAGCTGCATGCATTCAAGTCTTCTTGGGTTGCCAGCATCTACTGCTGGGGGTGATTAAATGTGGGAATGTGGCGGTGAATGCGTGATGGTCCCTATAACACATGGTGTGAGAGACTGGACTGTTAAGAGGTTAATGGCTTAAACAATCAACCACTCAACCACCCAGATGCAGAGAGGGTGCACACCCTTCACTGGAGGCTACAGCTGGGTGTTGAACAAGATAAGTGCGGAGGCTGATGAGTGTCAAATCCTGCAAGGTGGGGTAGAGCTTGATATCAAGTCCTTCCACAAGTAGCTCAGTTGAGAAAATTCCCCTCTGGAGAAGTACCAGAACATTCACATGTAGCCTGAAGGTATTTATCCCTGCTAATGAGCCATAACTGACTGAACTTTGCTGATGTAAGAGGCAGCTGTAACGTCTTTGAAGATGTCACAAACCACCAAAGGTTCCTGAAGTGTCCTGTGATCCAAAGTATTAGCATCATCCACTGTAAAACTCCCTGCCCCACAGGAGGTACCTGGACTTTTTCACCTAAATGTGAACAAATATAAACCTGGTGGTCTCTCTCTTTCTTGGGCTTCCCCCAACCCCAAGGGATCAAGACTGACACCATCAGGATCCACAGAGTGGTGATAGTTTTCCGTCTTACTCTGTCACACTCTTTCTCTCCCCCTGCCCTCTCTTTTTCTTTCTATGTCCCACTCTCTACCTCACATTTATTGCTAAATATAAATCTTACTGATTCAGCATATGGTCTCATTTGCACTTTAATTTGATAGAGACATCTCTGTAATACTTTTAATACCTGGATCTTAACCTGTGGTTCTCAGGCTGACAAAGCAAAGCCTTCCTCATCTGTCACTGAGATTTGCTAGGAAAGACCAGCTTTTAGGTTACACTGTGTTGAGGGAGGCCCCTCCTAGAGTATATAATGCCCTTGCAGGTGCCCCAATGAGCAGCAGTTCTGATGAAAACCAGGGCATAATAATGGGTTCCTGTGGCTCCAAGCGATGGCCTCTTCTGACCACAACATCTGTGGAGGAAGTTGATACCTCTGTCAAAAGCCTTCAGTCTGAGAATGGCCAAGGCATAATAAAGACTCTTAAACTACTATTCTGTTTCATACTTATCCCAGTCCCTAGATTCTTTCCAAGTCAGTCAGTCAGAAGCCGATAACGTGAGAAGGTGCTGGAAAACAGCTGGGAAATAAGGTAGGCAACAGAGTATCTGGAAAGCCGAAGACTCTTAATTTGTCCTCCCAGTCGTTGGATGGACAGTTTCACTGACCAACCCTAATTCCTTTACCTTTCATTGCTAGGAAGAGAAAACTCTCCTCTCACTGCACCTTCATTAGAGGGGAACAATTGCCTCCAAATTTAATGCAGTCCAAATTCAAGTAAGTCTGTCTGGAGACAGGAGGGAGCAGGGTCTTTAGGCTGATGTTACTGAGGGGGAAAAAATCCCAGCCTTTTTTAGTCATAAGCTTACAATTAATAAAGAAATAAATATGTCTGGATGACAGCCACCTTCCAAAGTCTTGCAAGAAAATAGGTGCATTCATAGTGGTATTAATCATGCTCAATCTATTCCGCCTCTCACTGCAAATCAGTGCAGTTTTCGGCTAACAAGAATGGGTGCCCTACTTGAGCAGACAACCCCAGGTAGGAGAGGCACTTAGCATGGCATTACCATCATTACATCCCAAGGTTAAAGGCAATGAAACTCCAGGAGCAGCAAAGTCAAATCAGTTCAATTGTATGATTGTTCATACCCATGAAGTGGTGAGGCTGGCAGGGGATCCAGCATAAAACTTAGGACTTTGCAGAGGAGCTCCTTTACGGTAATTCATTGCCCTCTACAGTAGCTTAAATCAGAAGGGCTAGAATGGTCACAGTAAATGTGGCTCCTGACATTTCTAAAGAGCAATATTAGTGATAGCCAGCTGCTAGGCCAGATGTCAAAGATGCATTAAGAGCACTTGATTTTAATCTAACTCATTCCCAAGAAATAGAATGGATTTGGCTTTGAGCAATGCGATAAAAGATAGATTGTGATTAATGAAGCGGTACAACTTAACATAAGTTGACTCCCACTTCCTTCTCTCCAGTATTTTCACTGTCCAAAACCAGTTCTTTTGCTCACCAGCTTTACAAGGGACATGTAAATTGTTAATTATCAATCTGTGAGCCATTAAAGAAGTTGCTTTTGCTTTCTCAGCTTGAAAACCAAGGGGGAAGGATAATAGGTTTGGTAAACAGAGCTGTTCAGATAATGGAGAAATTCAAAGAAAAGCTATCATAGAGCCAGCATGGGAGCTCGGTGCCATAATACTTTTACTAACCTCACTTCAACATAGAGGTGGGAACTGGAATTCAGAACTTAGATTAAAAAAAAGAGTCTCTTTCATGGGATGTTCCAATTCAACATGGCCTAGAACAGAAAGAGGTGTAAGTATATGTTTGCTTTTGCCTTATCATTTGAACAGAGGGCACAGTGCCAGAAATAACTACTTAGTGTCTGCATTTTTGGACTTTACACTAGGTAATGAAGTAGAGTGCATGGAACTGCAAATTCAAAATAGAAAAATAAAAGGAATTATGGTATCTAATAATTTTTTAATATATAAAAATATTTATAATAAGTGTTCATCTAGATTTCTCTCCTCATTAAATGGATTCAAAGAGCATCATGCATAGAAAACATTTTTGCTTAAGCTTGAGCTTGGAAAATTGTAGAGACTGACAATATTTAGAACAGGCTTCATGCAGTTCTGTAAGCCATTTTGCAATCTGTAGGGAAGTTCTGATCTTCCAAGAAGAGGAAAGGGATGTAATAATTCCAAACATCAAGAATCACTGAAAGGCAGTTGCTAAGCTGTGACAGTCAGAGGGCCCTGGAGAGTACTACCAGAATCAAGAAGACTGTCAAAATCTCAGTCCTTCTGGGACCTCAGGCTGGATTCAAACTACAGGCACGTCCTCACAGGGCATCTAAACTTGCCTTAACTATTGTATCTGTATTCTCAGCTTCAGGCATGCTCTAGTAACAGATGTAGCTCTGCAAAAGAAAAGAAAATAGACTATTCACACCTACCAGCTGCTCTTCAAAGGGGATTTATTTATTTTGTGTATTATACATCACATTTCAGAGCTCACTAGCCAAGCAATGAGCTTCAGCTGTTCAAAAAGCCCCACCTCTATAGCCCCATTTTGAAAGCTGCTGCAGTAATCTGAAAGTGCAAATACTTGATTCCTTAAGCCATTACAGAAATTTTATCACCACGTCAGAAGACTTACTTTAGCATGTCCCTGTGTGAAACAACAGGCTTACAGGATAACGGTTTGGGAATTAGCTAACTGCAAGGCTGTCCTTCCTAATGTTGCAGGGTTGGAAATAGAAGATCTTCACCTTTCTCCTTCCCACACACTTTGCTTTCTTAATCTTTCCAATTTTTTTTGGTCTTTTCCTCGACTGGATAGTAAACATCTATGAGGACTTTTGGATTTGGCCTGGTTTTGAGGCTTGGGAATGGGTGATATTTTGGGGGGTTTTGTTTGGTTTTCTCTTTTTTTTTATTAACACATATGCTTGTTAAAGGTAGCTGGTTTTACAATATCTTAATTGGAAAGCTGGCACCTGCTCAGTCTATAGTTTTGTCATCATCTTCATGGATCCTGCATGATGTAATTGGATGCCACTTCTGCATCCCTGATTTACATTTTCAGAGGAGAAGAGAGTTGGGATCTCTTTGAAAACTTGTATTTCCTTTCCACAGTTTCTCTTTCCACAAGCCCTTGAGCAACGGGCTTTCTTGCTATGCATGGACGGGTGGGTGGATTAATCTGTGAAGAAGGGCTTTGTACCCAAATGTAGCAAAACACAGGTGCCAAATTTGCAGTTTATAATCTAATTTATTAACAGCAGGCATAAGAGTCTCTGAAAAGCATTGGGACAGGAAATTTTTTGTTTGTTTGTTTCTTTTTTCTTTTCTTTTTTTCTGTGCCATTGAATCTGCTTATTTATAAGAAAACAAAAAAGAATCTAAACTCATGTTACTGGAGTAATTGGTTGTGTAAACAGTGCTGGATGGATGTGGTGCCAAGGAGCTATAGGATATGAGATTTGCAAAAAAAAGTCATCCCGTTTTCTCATAGTTCAAGTCCAGCCTCACATATTTGGAAACCAACTGCAACTGCTGTGCAAGTTATGTGCCTGATCCTAAAAAAACAGAACTAAAAAGCTTAACTCTCAAATAAACAGAGGTCCAATGAAGAGGTTAAGCTTTGCTAGATGCTATTAATATTATTATCAATATCAATATAATTTTCTGATTGAAAATGCGTTTTTTTACCCTCTGTATTATTTATTGTTTAGCTTGTTTACCTTTCCAGAACAGAAGGCAATTTAATTACTTTGTCCTACCATTAATGTCCGAGTGCAGGAATTGCCTCCCTCAGCATTGAAATACAACCTGTGATGAAGAGCACATCAGATTTTTAGTATTTTTCAGCACCAAACAAAGGGCACTATTCTTTACTCCTGCTTTACATGTAGAAAGAGCCCAGATTGATCCTTAAGTCTTATTTGCAACAATTTTAGCATAGGAAGATGGCAAAAAAAGAAAGAAGGAATGAGATGTGGCAAACAAGCATGTAGAGGTTCTTGAAATGATTGAAGTATGGGCACTCCACTGTTTGTTGCTGGGATGTTTGTTTAATTAATTAAAGCAGGTTCCCTGGAGAATGAAGGGTACCCTTGAGGTAAAGAAATTCAGCCAAATTAAAATTAATAAAGAAATAGATTTTATTCCGCGGCCAAAAGATCGGTCACACAGAAAGCCACGATCAAGAAAAGCAGCGCCGAGCCCGGGGTCGAGCTGGGTGAACACTCATAGGTCTGATCTCTATCACACCAGACCTCCCAAGTTCACGACTGCTGCTTCAGGTGGTCCCTTCTTATACAGTTTTTGGGTAGAGTCCGAATTAATTCTATTCTTCTCATAATTTTAGCATAGTCATGAAGTTTTCTTGTCCTGGAGTTGGGCTGCACAAAGCCTTTCCTGGGTCTGATGAATTGCCCATCCTGGGTGATGAGTGGGCCATCTCTGATGATGGATGGGCCATCTCTGGTTCCTGGAACAGTTATTTTTAGTTCCCGGAATGTCCTATTCCTTATCAGATGCGATGTAGATATCAGAAGGTGGTAATCAAGTCATCATGGTGCAAATGTCTCGGTGATAAGATTCAACCCCACCTAGGTGGAATCCTCACTCTGTGAGAGAACTTCTTTTAGTGTTGTGAAATTTTTCTCTCAGCCAGGCTGGTGGAGGGATTTTGAAACTCTGTCTCTACATGGTCTGATTACATTCCAGTTTTATACATAATAGCACGAATTACATACTTTATTTATAACACCCTGATGCTCTGGAAGGATGTGTGTGTGCTGCTCCTTTAAGATTTAGGGGGTCTGTAGAGGTTGAAAACCAGTCTGGAAGATTAAACCTCACTCAAGCTGTTCCCTTTCCCCTGCCCCTTCTGATGAAGGAGGAACACTAGGAGAGATTATAAATTGGAAAAACAATTTACTGAAAATCACAATATCCATAGCAGTACTACAAGCAAAAAAACCCAACAACAGTATACAAAAGAGAGAGGGTGTTTTATTCACAAAAGAGTATGCACCACCAAACTTTGCCCCTCATCTCCCCATTTCCAAAAAAAAAAAAACCAACAAAGAACTAGGACAAAACTACCCCCTTGGGAGCTTAGGTCATCTGTGCCATGCTGCCCACTGTTTTCTCCAGACACTGTTCAGCCGTGTTCAGCAGTGTTACTCAGCTGCTTCTGCTCCAGCTGGGGTTTTTGGGCTGCACTGTGGCTCTCCTGGTCTGGTGGCTCTCTCCCAGTGCTGAGGGCAGGTCCGAGTTCTCCCAGCAGGTCTCTGCAGTTTGGAGCAGCAGTGCCTGGGGCTCTCCAGGCTGGCACAGGACACTCTCCCACTGCAGGTCTCCTGGTTCCGAGCAGCCGTGTGATTCTGACCCTGGTCCCACACAGTCTCCAGAGTGAGCCATGCAAAATGGCAAACTTCAGCTTCTGGCCCCGTCTTTGTCCTGCCAAAACCACACCACCAGCAGTGACCTGGGTGGTATTGAATAGACAGTGCTAAAAGATTCACCCCTTTTGTCTGTAACCAGGACAGGGTTTGACAAAAAGAAGGTCACGTAGGCAGACCTACCCGGGGTTAGGATTCTGTTTGAAATACACCATTCCATAAAGGACAGAGAGAATGTTTTGATATTTGCCAAAGTAAAGCATTCATTCATGTGTAGTTTAGTATTTTGGTCACACTTGGAACATTGAATAGAGGGACTTTCTTTTCTATAGTAGATGATTCTCTGTTTTACCAGAGCAAATGAGTCATCCTGTCACTGCCCCTGAGAGAGAGTTTAGGTTTAGTTTGGTCAAGAAAACAGTAATGATCTTGTTCTAATGGGAGTTACAGCACTCACAGCAGGTATTGACTGGAAGATAGCAATCCCAGTGAAACAGCTGGAAGAAATTTCAAGGGAGAGCTCAAGAGAGACAGAGGAAGTTATGCTGCCTGCTTCTGTTGAGACCTGGACACCTAGAATGCAGAATTTATAAACTACAAAGACGCGTTACAGAAACCTGAGATGAAGAAGAAACCAACAATTACTGAGACTCTCCCTATCCAATAAAGAGATAATAAGATGACTGAAGATGTGGACTAATTATCATGAGAAGTGTGAAATCAATGAGCAACAGAAGATAGAATACTAATTAATGAAGAGAACTACTTAACCTGTAAGCCAATGAATACCAATTCCTTTGTTTGCCAAAATGCATAAATAGTTAAATGTTTTGGTAACTGATGTACGTGTTTTGTGAAACAATTCCCATGTACCCCAACATTGAATAATGTCAACTGTCTAACCGAACAAACTGGTGACAGAGTTTATTTTGTGGGTTTTGGTGACAAGATTCATGCTGTCATGGTTTAAACCAGCGACCGAGCCACACAGAATTACTCGCTCATTCCCACACCAGTGGAATGAGGGAGAGAATTGGAAGAGTGAGTTAGAAAACTCATGGCTTGAGATAGAGACCGTTTAATAGGGAAAGCAAAAGCCACACATTTAAGCAAAGCAAAAGGAGGAATTAATCTGCTACTTCCCCTGGGCAGGCAGGTCACAATCAAGAATGCAGGGCTCCATCACAGGTAACAGTGACTTGGGAAGACAAATGTCATAGCTCCAAACGTTCCTCCCTTTTTACTTTTTCCCATTCCACTTTACATACTGAGCATAATGTCATATGGAATGGAACATCCCTGTGGCCAGTTGGGGTCACCTGTCCCAGCTGTGTTTCATCCCAGTTTCCCATGCACCCCCAGCTTACTAGTCAGTATGGCAGTACAAGAGGCAGAAAAGGCTCTGTATAAACCCTGCTTAGCAATGACAAAAACACCTCCATATTATTAACACTGTGTTCAGCACATATCCAAAACAAAACCTCATACTAGCCACTCTGAAGAAAATTGAGTTAAATATGGCCAAAATCAGCCCACATGCCCAGCAGGAGTGCTCTCTTTGTACTTTCTTCTTAAATAGAATATAGAAAAGAATACAACACCAATTTACCAGTCAGAAGTTCTCTCAGTTTAAGTGCTGTCCATGTTTTGTTGGCCCAAAGTAAACTGCTGTCCTCAGTTTGGCACACCATACACCTTTGCAAAAAATCACACTCCTTCTGTGCCACTCAGGGGTTGTTTGAAGTCAGCCATAGCCCCAGTTTGCCTCAGGTCCACAGGTCCCAGGCCCAGCCACACGGCCTCAGCTCACATCACTGGGGAAATACGTAAGTTGGGATCTAGAGCTGTTACAAAATGTGTCAAAAATAGGGTGAAATTAGAGATAGACAAACCATCATGGTTGGGCAGAGTGTGCTCTTACCAGTTAATGTAGGATAACAAATCGGGATAAGCAGATGATGTGTCAGCTATTTGACAGACAGTCTGGAAAACAAAGGGATGAGCAGGAGCATTTCTAGGTGAGACAAAAGTGAAGTCATGCACATGGGATGGATGGACCTAACTCCATGCAGCTGTACAGGCTGGAGGCCAGATGGATTAGAAGCAGCTTTCCAGGAAATGGCCTGATGTTTTTTAGTGAAAATAAGGATTTGTGATTCTACTTTTAAGTCAAAAAAAGCGCTAAAGGAATTAAGAGAGTGACTTTGTGGTAAATAGGGTGTCTGGGCCCCCATTGCACCTCAGCCTCTGTGGTCTCTTTCCACTCCCCTGTAGCAGTTAAGATGCACCTGCTCTGACACAGTGCAGCTGTAACTTGGGTCAGGTTGCTGTGAAGAGAACCATGTGACAAAGGGTCTTTTGAGTCCCTGTCACTTATCTTGAGTGATGAGGCCCTCAAGCTTGCTTTTTTGTCTTCAGCTCTGACCTACAGCTTCTGTTTCATGGTGTGATATCAGACCTGCCTCCTCACTGCAGCATGATGTAGCAATCAGAGCTGTCAGCAGCGAGAAACGAATTAACAGGCAGGAGTGAAGCCAGCACAAATTGTAGCCAGAGTCTTCTAGGGGCAAGAGATGCAGTGGACACAGGTTGAAACAAAGGAAATTACAGTTAGATACATTAAAAACCAAAGTGATCAAATACTGGAACTGATTGCTGAGAAAAGTTGTGAAATCTCCTTTGTTGGAAAAAAGCAAAATTTACCTCAGAAAGGGTATGACTGCCATCTAATTGTAAATGCTTTGTGCAGAGAGTTGGACCAGATGAACTTCAAAAGACACAGACTGAAGTAATCTATGTTTATATGAACCAAGAATAGTCCTGGGTGTTATTTACTCTACAAGGATCATCTGAGGTCAGTGAGAAATGTAATTAGCAGCACAAAGGTCATTGAAGGTCAGTGCATTCCCATTGCCTGACCAGGAGTCATCTCAGGTCAGACTCAGAGATGGAAATCTGTACAAGAAGTCATGTAAGGTCAATCACAATCCTTATTTTTTGCCTAACATCTAAGGGTCTAGTCAATCCAGTCAATTTCACTGGGGTAGTTTGAGGTCCACCTGAGTATCAGTTCAATGTGAAAATATCCCACATATTTTCTCCAGGGTCATCTGACATTAGTTTGATATACAAACAGTTGACAAGAGGATCATTTGAAATTACCAAAGTCCTTGTGTGGTGCATAGGAGTCAATTGAAGTGAGCCTGAGATCCATTTAGATCACTAGAGGTAATTTCAGGCTTTTGCAACCTGAGGTCAATTGACATCAACGTGAGAGCCAAGTACCTATCTGGAGGTGTTACGATCTGATTAGTGAGAGATGACTGCTCAAATTAAGGTGCAAACTAGACCAAACACTGTTTTAGCAATACCAACTTTATTTTGTAATATTAAGTGAATAGGGGAAAGAGCGAAAGGGAGGGAGAGGGAAGGAAACAAGATAGAGCAAGCAGAATATAGTCACCTCCTGTGGATACAGCAGCAACCCAGTGGTCCACCTTCACCCTCAGGTGGTGGTGTGTTGCTGCCTGTTCTGAGCTTCCCCTCCCCAAGACACTTGCCTCTGCCATGTGCTCTGGACTCCTTTGTTCCAAGCGCAGGCAAAACCAAATGTAACTCAAACTCTTTAGCAGTGTCAGATTGGCCGCTCTCCCCGGGTCCGCCCCCAGTCCTCCCCTGTCCCCTTCTCCGAATAAAAAGAAAGGACCAAGGGGGGGCCCACCCTCTTTGGCTTGCACCCTTTCTGCAAACATCTGCTTCTATTTCTGTTTGAAAGCTTCTAATTGCAGAAATTAGGCAAACCAAAAGCTGTATTTCTCCCTCTTTGCTTCTGCTGGTGGTATCAGATTTGCAGCTACTATTGCCGCTTTTAGAGCTACTGAAATGCTGGATTGTCCGTGCTGCCTCTAGGCTGCCTGAGGCTTTCTAAGGCATTGAACTATGAGACTAGCCGGTAAAGCTGTAAGTATCTCCACAGTGGTGCAGGGGATCTGGTTTGTTCTTCTGTTTGTAAGTTCTGTGCAGGAAGGGGTGCTGAGTATACAAGGTCTGCCAACGGTTATCAAATCTTTTCACTATTTATATATTTTAGCAAACAAAGGAATTAGTCCTTATTGATGGCAAGCTATACAGTTCTCATATTAATTAGTATTCTATCTTCTATTGATTAAATTACTCCCTTGCTTCTTATGCTAATTAGTCTACATGCTTGGTCTTTCTCTTCTTTCTCTTCTTTGAGTCAGTGGGTTTCTTGGGTTGGTGTTCTGTGAATTGGTGGTTGCAGATCCCCCTGCAGGAATTGCCTTTCACCCAGCTGGAGTGATTCAGCACAGTTGCTGAGTTGGCTTTCTTAGTTTCTCCCTTATCTTGGGAGTTGTGCCAAATGTCCTTGTGACACGTTAATTCTGGGTTTTTTGTATCCACTATCAGTGATACATCCTTCTCAAGCATTGTTGACCTCTCCTTCAGTCCCAACACCCAGACAACAACACTGTCTTTACACAGCCCAAGTTCCAGTATCCACAGAGGCAATTTTGGGGAGCTTTGTTGGTGGTTGCCAATGCCATCTGTCCCGTAACTTGGGATCATCTTCGTTTGATCAGTGAGATGATCAGGTATGAGCAATTGCTTTTTTTCACACGGTCACTGTGAGGAAAATTTGTCCAAATGCATTAACCAGCATGTGCTAACCAGATTTTGCCTCTGCCAGGCCTGGAATTAGCACCTTCCTGACACAAATTCCTCCCTTCTGTGGCCTTAATAATGTTTGAGGCAGGTAACTGTGCTCTTTAACGTCCAACAGGAGGTCTCTTAGGCCAATTATCAGCCCCCATTTCCACCTAAGAGGCCACTTGAAATGAACTTGTAATGCAGTTAGAGGCTCTAAATATCATTTGAGATGAACAGGAGATCCAAGTAACTGCTTGGGGTCACTAGAGGTTAAATGAGAATCAATTAACTGGCCTGTGATCACTGGATGTCACCATCACTTCTCAGGAAGGTCATTTGAGATCAACTTGCAGGCTAAATAACTGCTGTAGGGTCATCTGAGGTGAACCTGAGGGGCCAGTTAACCTGTCAAATATGCTTATCTGGCATCATCATGAGACCCAGGTATACGCAAGATGTTGTTTGAGGTCAGCTAGGCTCTTGTTTGGAGCCCAGGATCATCTGAGATCAACCTCACATACTGAGACCTTGACAGACCTGACATACACTTGACCTTCACAGAGGTCCTTTAAAGTCACCACTCTTCTCCTTTGGAGGAGGGGCAAATATTTAAAGTGTTTGGTATCCAGTTAAGCAGTAGGATTTATTTGAGGTCAACAAGAGATGCTGATAGGGTTCATGTGAGGTCAGTGCAACCTTTGTTCACTGCTCAGAAGTCATTTAAGGTAAACCTGAGATCCAATTAATTGTTTGATTTGTCATTTGCCATCAACCTGCCTTTCACTTGGTGCCAAGAGGTCAGTCACAGTCCTTGACTCTTGTCTGAGGTCATCTGAGTTCAATTGGAGATGCAACTCTCACTGCAGGGTCATCTAAGGTCAACTCTCACAGCTGTGGCACAGGTCAGTTCAAGTAAACATGAGTTTAAATAACTTGTGGGAGTCACACCAGGTCCAGTTGACTTCCCAAGGCTCATCTGAGGTTAACATGCTACCAAATTAGATTAAAGGAGTCACCTTGGGACAACACAATAACCAATGATCTGCTTGGGGTCATCCAAGCTCAATGCCTGGGGTCAGCTTTACACCCAGTAAATTGTCCAGGCTCACACTAGTTCTTGTTTTCATTCAACAAGTCCATTCAGATCAAATTAACCTGCAGATGTGTCATCTAATATTAACCCTAATTCCAATTAGCTACATCAAGTAATCACTGAGGGTCAGCCTGGGCTCCTTTAATGCACAGGGGTCACCTGAAGTTAATCCAGACCACATTTCTTTACGGTCACTTTAGGCCAACCTTACATCCATTTAGTAGAGCAAAAGGGACATGTGGCCATTCCTAGCTGATCACTCTGGACCTCCCTTGCTCTCCTTGATCAGTTGCTGCCCTAACCATTTCCTGCTCAGACATTTTCAGAGGTCACATTACACTTCAAATGTCATAGCAGGGGTCATCTGGGGAGAAGCATCTCTTTTTTCATATTCAAGTGAGACACCTGTTGAAGCCAGGCCACCTGAGTACACTGTGTCAATGTGTTCTAGTACATGTTACTGCCTCTTGCTACAGACCACAGAAACAAGATGACATTGGCAGTATCTCTGTGAGACAAGAGGTCAGTCAGGAAAAACAGCAGGAGAAGGGCTCATAAGTCAGAGACTGCTCTCTGTGCTTCAGCCTCCCCTCCTCTTCCTCAACTCAGTCTCGTCCTCTTTCATCTCCTCCTCCCCTCTGCCAGCTGTGCATAGGTTGGGCTATCTGCAAACTGTCAAACCTAGATCATATTATTTCCAGTGACATCCTGAGAAATTGAAGGTTTTAGCCATTTACCTAAATCTTTGACACAAAGATCACAGCCAAGCTTTCTTTAGGCAACAAAGTTACTTCTTTCCTACAAAACTTTTTTCTGATTTTCTTCTTGAACCTTAAACACTTTATCACAACTGAATATTAACATCCAAATGGACCCAGGGTATTTTAAAACACTGGTTTGCTTTCTGTTCTGCAAACAGAACCAATGCCAGGGAGGCAAATGGACAGAGCATTACAACTGTTTACACACTCTTCAATATCAAAGAGGAAAGTAGTTTTTGCTTAGCTTTAGTTTGAAATTTTTCTTCCCCAGCAGTAGTTACCATAAATTGGGAGACCAAACTGCCTTCCAGGATAAGTCAAAATATGACAAAGACAGTAAAGAAAAGCTGAAAAGCGTAACAGATCGTGCAAATGATCTATCAGTAGGGTAAGCACTGACTACTCTGGTGTGACCACAGTTGATGAGAAGGCCCAGGTCAATCCAGGCATGTTTTTCATAATATCTGGGAACAATTTTTTAGCGAAAAGTGACTGGCATCAGCATCCTAAGAATGGAAAACAGATATAAAATATAGCAGATTTGACAATGAAGTCAGTAGCGCACTATTCATTTATAACTGCTTGTTTACACTTGTGGCTATACAGGCTTTTCACATAGAGATCTAAAATTACAGTAAAAAAAAGACTGTCATATTAAAGCAATGGTATCTATTATTCTAAAACCTGCAGCAGTGATTGGATTTACCAAGTTTTCTAAGAATTGAGCATGCATCTCAACTAAAAAAATAAATCCCAGGTTTATTGAACAACTAATAAGTAAATTAAAATATCTACTTTATTCTTCTGTAAAATTAAATTTTAACTTATGAGACAGGTGTAGAAGTATTCTTGCTGTAAGTATATTGACCACAAGAATAGAAACTAATGCTACTGCAGAACTGAAACAAAAGAGAAGCTGGAAACCATATGATAAATATAGAATAGATGTTTATTACTTTGAGATTAAAAATAAAAATGACTGCATTATTTGCTGTATGTTACTTTCACCTGTTTTCCTTAGTGCTCAGAAACATGTTATTTCATTTTATACTTATCAAGAACAGAAACATTGTGAAAGTGTTCTTTTATTCTTTTGAAATATTGAAATAGATTGACAAAACCACAACAAATACAAATCCATTTCTAGAAAACACATGTGTAATATCCCTTTTGATTTTATTGCACTAACAATAAATGAATAACCACTAATACAACTATGAATAAAAGGAAAAAAAAGCCTTCCTGAGTGTGAGGTTTTCAATTTCTGAATATTTTTCCTATGTTCAAGCTACATCTCCAATGCAGCAGATGCCAAAAAAACATTTTGCTGTGGATAATCCCAACTGAATTCCTAAGTAAGCTTCTTTTAAGCTCATACTAAAATGTGAGCTTATAAATACTCTGGTGGAGTTTTTGTTTTGTTTTGTTCTTTCAAAACTTTACTGCCTGACTCATTTGAACAAAGTAAACAGGTCATTTTTTTTTTTCCTGAACCCACCAGAATTATGAAAGAAATCCCTCTATGTCCTTTTCAGCATAAACAAATACTGAAGCTAATAATCAGAAAACCCTATGCTTGGATTTGACACACATGATTTCCTCTTTCACTCTAGTTGTCAAGCACTTGGAGAAAGAACCTGACTTCCACATCTTTCATTTCACATGAACCACAATTTTAATGTGAGTGGGGCTTACTACTGTCCCCATTAAAGGTTTTTCTTTCATGTGTTCAGTGGGCATATGCTTTAATCCAAGGTCAGTATTTAGAAATCAACAGACAATTGAAAGAATATACAGAATTTCTAGTAAGAAAGACACCAAGATCTCAAAAGAATTTTTTTTTTCAAATTATTTTCAATATAATTTATTACTGAACTATGAAAAGGTACTTAAATTTACAGTTTAGTGACATGTGAATCAGCACTCCCAAAAAATGCAAAAAGAAAGGCAGGCATAATGTATCAGCCAGGAGAATTACTGGACTTTTTCAACTTAGTGTCTCCACACATGGAAAAACTAGTGCAAGGATAAAAACATACAGTGGTACAATTTGAAATGCCTCCTTTTCTTGTTTCATCCCCTTAATATGTCATGCTGAACAAAACTAAACAGCTACAAAATTAAATAAATTACATTTCTACACAGATTAGTACCTTGCAAGGATCCCCAGTTTCATACTGGAAAGTAGTATGTACCTTGACAGATACTGACAAGAGGGACTAAGATTAATCTACACTGAGCTAGCTAGACATCGTAAGAATTCTAACAAGTATCGGCTACGAAACCCACTCTTGCGGGCAACAGGAGCACTGTCAAGAAAAGATCATCTGCAGCATGATTTGTGCAGACCTTCAAAACTTGTAAGGAAATGAAAGGTGCTCAGGCCCAGCCTGGTGCAGAGTTTATTTTTTGTGCATAATATATATGTGTTCTGAATTTATGGCAACATTTGAGGAAAACAACACTATCAGGGCAGGAGTTACAATGTCTTTGACCTTAAAGACATATTTATGTGTCATTTAACTTAACTGAATTGAAAGGCATACAAATAGTTAGAGATCCTTTAAAGAAAGGTCTTTCTTTAACGTATTTACGTATTCATGTAAGCACATATCTCCCTAAAGTCAGATTTTAAAATGATAACCACAGGAAGCAGTATATACCTTACAGGCATATGGACCAAAATTCACCCTCAGTCTGCAGAGATGCAATCAAGCTACCTCTTTCACAGACAAGCTAAGTTTTCTGATATATTGACTTGCTTCCAGAAAAAAAGAGCCAAAGGAAACTATGTATTTTGCAAAATGGAAAATATAATCTAATAGGGGAAAATACAGGGGGGTTTCTATCAAAATTATTTTTAAAAGGAAAAAAAAACAACAGGAACCTCTTCTGAATACTCTCAGAAACTGAAGGCGTCTCAGCTAAACATTATGTAGATGATTACTTCAATGACTGTTTACAATACTGATTACTTCAACATCAATATCCTAATCAATATAAAAACTGGTAACATGTAAATCAATATAAAAACTGGGAGCATGTAACTCCCAAATCCAATGTATATGTAGACATTTACTAAATATACCAAATTAATCACAGATCATAATAATAAAACCCCTTACACCTTAAAATTTACTGTCAGCTTTAGTGGAAATCTTTTTTTTTTTTTTTAAATTCAAGTATTAAGTTTTCTAATGACTGACATTTGAATATTAGGTTTTTTTCTCAACATGAAAGTACAAAGTCACTTTAATGGTGTGATCTGTATTAGAACACCAGTTGTATTAGAAATATTTCTGTTGAACACTTCAATCTTTACTCTACAAAATCATATTGCACAGATTGATTTTTCTGTTTTCTGAACTTCAGCTGTAATCAGAGGACATCGACAGAAACAAATGTGGATGCTGCCAAATATACTTGCACCACTGTTAGGCAACAGTCCTAAGTTCAGCCTGACATTGACAACAAGTTAAATACCAAATGGAACATATTATTCTTTGTGACTTCTAAAACCTTTCTTCCATTTGCAACTTCAAATCATTCAGAAACTAAAACATTATAAAGAAACGCAGGTCCTGAAAGTCAAATGTCACATTCAAGGTTGTTCTTTATGTTTGTATTAAGGACCACAGAATAATCAACTTCATCAACTCAAAATGAGAAAAATCCATGCTTGTGGGCCCAATAATCTGCTGCTTTATTGGACAACTTTTTATTGGTATGTGAAAAGATTTCAAGATGAAGTTCCTACAAAATTTTTCAGTCTAACTGTCATGAGTACTGTCTAAACCATGAATTCATTGCTCACATATTCTTGGTTTGTCTCTGAATCAAAATCAATAATAAAGAGAAAGTAGTATTTCTGCAATTTCCTGGAGAGCCTTCTATGCCCAAGAAAAAGTAAGCACAGGGCTGAATGGGCTCTGACTGAAAATGAATGATTTGCACATGTGTATACATTCATTTATTTACTAAAGAGCAGAAAGAGAAACAAACCACTTGGAAATAAACTTGTCACAGTTGTTTTCCTAAGAAAACACAGTTTGGAACCATGATCCACATTAAAAAAAAAAGGCACTGATGGGACTGTTTACCCAGCTAAGGGGTGACCTGCTCCCAGTAGTTCATTGATCTGTACAAGAAAGACCAGCACAAGAGCATGGAAGGGCTGATTTTTCTCATTCCTTGTTTGTAGGGTCTAGCAAGGGCAGACAGATGCTGCTCTCAGTCGCCTGTACTTTGTGATTTTGGACAGACCTTTGGCAGTGATAAGGGGAGGTTTTCAAGCATGCCAACACATGGGCTCTGTTTCACAGCTGTGTGTCATACTCAGAAGGCTCGTCTGCATTATCAGCTTCTTTGGTGCTTGTTTCCATTTCTATTTCGAAGGCTGGACCAACAGTTTCCAATGTGTAGTCACTTCTTCTCAAATCTATGGCAAGAAAACAAGTTCAACAATGCAGCCAAGTAAATGTTTGAAAAGCACATACATCTTGAGCAGTGCTCAGCCCAAGAACTGATGGCAGTTTGTTTGATGTTTCCAGGAGGAAGAAAATCTGGAGTGAGGCAAATAAGAACCAGGGAGTTGAGAGAACCAGGGGTGTGAGCCCGTATGAATGAAACTTCCCTGACTGTATTCATTCAGCTGATTTTCCCCTGTATTATCTCCAGCTGCCACAGAGAAAAATAATCAAAACCAATTAACACTACAGTTTCTGTTTCAGAATCAAACACCAATTATTACTCCATGAAGGCAATGAAAGGAAGGAGCTTTTTCTACAGAAGAAACATCAGTGGCTGAAAAGTTATCCAGAAAGCAATCTATTTTGCCTTTCAGTCTTTAAAATCTGCCATACATCAAACAGAAGCACATTCTACCAAATATAGTGTGAACAACAGGGAATCCAACTAAGCATAAGTAGGGGCTGGAGCAGGGCCAGAAAGTGTCCAGTGAGTTTTTCCCCAACTAGTGCGTCATGAATTTTCTATTGTTACTCTTTCTTATTCTAAAAATTATTGCAGATGTTATCTGTAGTGATGACCCTGGAAAAAATGGGCTACCATTTAGCAAAGAAGGGGAAACAATTCAATGGGAAGAAGCTTTCATGCTGAATGCCAGCATCAGGTTGATGAGCTCTCACTCTTACATGGATGGTAGGAAAAAGAGCAGTATTCTCGTATCTGCCTTTGCACAGGAAGACTGTGCCTACCAGAATCCTTCTCAATAGAATTTCGGTTCTTGCCTTTATAGCACACTTACACTTTTACTTTGTTGCACTTATAAAGTTATATGTAGGTTAAAAATTAATGTTTACTTTGCATACCGGGAAGTTTCAGCTTTCTGCAGCAAGAATTACAGCAATGCTTTGCAATGAAGTTTCTTATTGCATCTTCTCCTAGGTTTGCTGGTCCAAATACCATCTTTCCAGACCTAAAAGAAATATGCTTTAAAAATCAGTGAATCTAAAATAAAGCAATTATAGGGGAGGGAGATGATGACAATTTTTTTTTTTTGATCAGTTAGCCCTTTTTATCAAGACAATCAAAAGTTAATACACATTAAAAGTTTTTTTTAGATATGGGATGAGTGAACTGTCAGTTCCAGTAAAATATTAGCCTACATATACCCCACACTACTTTTGTTTTTCTCTAAAGGAAGACAAGATAGACCCAGCAGTCCCTACTAAAATGGTCAAAGGAAAACTGGGCACAGCAACATTTTGATGACATATGCCATAATCTGTGTGATTCTGCTGCAGCCACCACATTCCCACCAAGCAAGTAGTTTGGTTCTAGTTTTGATGGTGGGCATGTGAGAACAAAACAGAACTAACAGGGACTAATTTTCTCCTCAATTAAAAGCAGAAAGGCAAAAGCTAGGAGAACACTAGTCAAAGCAATATGCAGCTTAGAAAAATGAAAAAAAAATTAAAACCCCAAAACCCACAGTATGCTGCTGACAAGCAAGGTTTTAAAATTTATTGTCTTCTTCCTGTGCTCATTTCCATGTTTCTGTTCTCTGACCAACTCAACATTGCTAGTAGGGAATCCATTTGTGGAAGTGGATTGCATATTCTGAAAGAAACTGCCACAATTGCAAACAGAAGCCAGCTATGACCACACACATATTAGAAGTACCACATAATTCCAACAGATCCTTAAGGTAGTCTGAAATCTCAGTGCTCATTAATTTTAGTATAGCTGCACCATTATTCTCAAGAATTTGACAGTCTAGACACTATGGAACACAGCACACAAGAAACACTTCCAAAAAAATCTTTACAAATGCCAGTATTTTTTTTTAATGATATGCAGAGTGAAAACAGCATCTTTTAAAATCTGAAATCAATTACAGCTCTGAGAAACTATAGAAAAATACTTTAATTCTCTCCAATCTATCTGTAATTCACACTAACAAAACTATATTCTCTCTAAAGAAAGCAATGTTCAAACATGAATCTCTTCCCTTTCACACAGGACAGCAGCACTGTTTAGCTAAAACTACTATACAAAACTTAGTATCCTTCTAATTTCTAGCAGACACTGGAGATTATGTGTCTCCTGGATCCTGTGAAGGATTAATCTAATCATCTTTTAAAGCAAATTAATACATCAAACAAGGGAAGAGGTGAATTATAATCAAGGGCCATATATACACTTTAAATAACATGATGCAATATAGCCATTTCTATCCTTTGCTGGAATCTGATGAAATGCCATAAAAACAGAATGTACTTAAGTATTTGCTTGAGCAGGTATAGGAAATTAGGAAGACTTTGCTAATTTCAAGGCCACACAACTACTCTGATGCTTCTGTAACCTAGCCATTACTCTGTGCTAGGTGAAGCAAGTAACACAAGACAGAATGATATTTTCTCATGCTGTTTTGAGATAAAATGGTATACTCTCTGTGACATATATGAAGTAACCTTTCCTCTGCACCTAGTACTGGCAATGATTCAAGAGGAATAC
The DNA here is from genome assembly GCF_041296385.1 of Aphelocoma coerulescens. Classification (NCBI taxonomy): domain Eukaryota; kingdom Metazoa; phylum Chordata; class Aves; order Passeriformes; family Corvidae; genus Aphelocoma; species Aphelocoma coerulescens. The sequence continues at coordinate 62,456,590 of NW_027184085.1, forward strand.
TGCATTTAAATTTGGATAACTATTTCAGGAAATCTGGGGATAAATTGGAAATGATCGTCAGCCTGGAAACCATAACATGTAATGATTAGGGGGTAGTTTAAAATTATTAAAAAAAAAAAATTGAAGACTGTTGACTTTTTTTGTCTATGTTGTCAGTAGGGAGGACCAGAAAGAAACATTTCAATATGAAAAACAGGAAAAATCTTTCATGTGGTGATAATATCAAACTATTGAAAACAAATGCTCTATGAATATATCAATTCTTTTTAGTTTGAAACTCAAAACACTCTTTTCCTCATCTCTGAATCTGAACCAAATATCTGTGAAAACTTTACCCACATTAACTTTTTTGTGGACTTGCCAAGTCTTCTTCATGTTTGGGCAGTACAGAAGGGTTCAAACTATGTTAAAACCTTGCTGCTGTGCCTCAATTACATCTGTTTTAAAGGAAATCTTTCTGTGAATGTCATACCTGTATCATTTTATCACTTCATGCATTCTATGCAGTGCATGTGGCCAGATCTTACACTGATTTGCATCAGCTCAGGATCTGTCTGGGATGTCCCAGCATTAGGCATACTTTCCAAACAGATCTATTATATTTGTCTTGATATTGGTATAAAACCAAGACATAAAGCACTACCACAGACCTAGAGGTCACATTTTGCCATTGCAAAGTCCTTTCCAAAACAGAAAGCAGGATGCATGAAATAAAAGACTTAACATGATACTAACATGATAATAACATGAGCCAATAAACTGATGGAGTTGAAGAAGCAAAACATAAATAATTTAACTGTAAGTAAAGCTAAAATTTCAATCAGCCCCATCAGTCAGGTGCCATCTATTTTTTCCTAGGTTTCCAAGAGAACATGAGCTCAAAGTATCTATGATCTTATCTAAGTATCTTACCTACAAAAGAAAACTTAAAACACATCTTGCCTCTGTCAGAAATGTTTCTCCTGTGAGCGAATGAAGTTTAGAACAAAGACAATGCTTTTACACTGTAATTCTTATTACTCTTTTAGAAAGTATTTCATAGAATTGGGTACCTGCCTACAGAAAACACCACAGTTTTACTGCCTTATTCCTTTAGAACCCTAAATCAAACAATATAGTTTTACAAGTTGCTGTTCTGAAGATTTCCCTGAATATAAGAAAATCAAGCTGGGTTTGATTAATTAATCAACACTTACTCTGTAACTAGAACTAACTATTTTACAGATTAGATAAACAATAAAAAGTTCTGCAAATAAGATCTATATGATCAAATTTTATTAATTAAACAAAATTATTTAACAGCAAAAACAATACAGAAGGACGCTAATAAAAACTTCAAAATAATGTAGATAAATATTATCCCAATTTTAAAGGGGGTAGGCTGAGTTGCCATGTGAACTACTTCAGTCAGTGCCTCTCTACTGTTTACAGCAACAACTGTTACAGTTTATGCTACCACTGATATAAAAAATCTACTTGAACAGTAGCAAATCAGAATTTTATGCATCTGTAGCAATACCTTAAAAGTATTTTGCTAAAATCTAGTGAACAAGTACATGGCTGACCTCTGCATCTCTAACTTGAGCTGTGTGCTTCTGTCATGAACCAATGACCTACTTAGGGCAAAGACTTTGTCACTGAGAAGTGCTCAGCATATCTTTGCTCTCATATCTTTGTTGTTTCCAAAATAAATATTATATGGCAAATACACCTATAATCATTATTTAACATTAAGGAAGTAATTTATTACTTATCCTTTTGAAATATTAATAATGGTCCCAGAACTAAGAACTTGCTTACAAAATTAACTTGGAGTTCCAAGTTGTGGGCAAGTCATCAGTACTTCTGTAGTTAATTGCCCTTTGTATTACATTAGACTATTCACATTTGCATCTTCCTTCCTTCCAAACATGAGAACCTCCCTTCAAGCAAATGGCATGAGCTGAGCAAGGGGCAGTCAAGATGAACACCAGATAGGGGAGGGACAGGGATGTCAGGGCAGATCTGGAGCGGTGTAGGTTAAGGAAGAGTAGGAGAGCTGTAGGAGAGCAGCCATCAACACCACTGCTTCTGCTCTTGCTACAGGAAATACCACTGAGGAGCCAGGTCACAGAATGGGAGAATAGCCATGGTTCTGATTCTGAAATTTGACTCACAAAGGCAGACTGCTATTTCTGTGTGTCTAATCTATCCAGTTGTTTTAAGTTTCCACTCATGATTTACCATTTTCATATCACAGCTCTGAAATCATTCTGCATGCTTAAATGCAACACTAAAACCTCTCAGAGAGGTTAAAGAGCCAGAGGCCCTCTCTTCATCCTCTTAAGCCATTGTGGCCCCATATACTCCCAGTTAGGGGAAACTGGACTGCCGCATTCACATCCTTTGGCACAACTCTGTGAAGAGATTGCTCCCAGAACAGCAACGCAGACTCTCCCACCTTTTATACACCTCTTACCACATGTGGAGAGCTGGGACACTTAGAGTCCTCCAAAGCACAGGAGAAGATGTAGTCTCTTCACTGGCATCATGCTTTCATTTAACCCAAACACCATGTGAAAAAATAATTAAACCTTTCCCACAAAACATAGAAAATCATCCTAAATATACAGACTGTTGGCAGAATGTCTGAAATGAATAATAATTTCAACAGAAAGAAACCTACTTTTTGTCTTCAGGTTTAATCACTGATGGATCTGTAAGATTTTCCCCAACACCTACAACAGATAGACAATGTGTGTTACAAACGAAGGTTGTCATGATTTCATAATCTGACACTTAAGAAAAAATGTAATTAACCATTTTCTTGGTACATCATACAGTGTAATAGGTATAGAGATCATGAGCTGGAGTGAAAATGCTATGAGTATAAAAATCTGTAAAGGACTGGCAAAGTAGTTATTATTACAGTTCTGACTTCAGCTACTTTGAGGTTAATTTATTAGTAGATGGAAGGTGTATGCAAATACAATAAATACTATATTGAAGCTCAACTAACTAAAATGTGCCCAACCAAAAGATTGTTATTTTACGTGGAATAAAGGTACTAACCAGACATGGATTTTTCCAGTATCAATAGAGCTACTTTCAGACACACATTCTCTTCAAGGTAACAAACACAAGAAGCCACAACTTCATGATGTGCAAATATTTGGGTCTGTTATCCCTTTCTCCATTTGGGTGGCCAAGGAAACATATTAAAGAAATAATTACATTATGATACCTGAATGCTGATACCTATGTTGCAGTTTTCACCAAACTGATTAAAGTATACTACCTTTACGAAAACCATCTTTTCTTATATCTGACAAAGTTGCCACACTTTTACAGTAATGAAAAATCTATTGTCATATGACCATGTGATATGGAATTATTTTTATTTCAACATGGTAAATTTATGTTCTGCAACAAAAATAAAGATTCTGGAGAAAGCATAATGTGACTGAAATAACCCCAAATTTCAATGTAGGCCATTTCAGTGTATGTAAAGTAGGCAAAATGTGGTGTCTATATGTGTATGTGGAGATGCCCCTGGTATTAAATAGTAAATTGTCATGTAGATTCATCCTGGTAGAATTGCAAGGAGATCAACCCTTGTACTTTTCCTCAGTTCCAGGTTAGAGAATTAAAGATAAACATGAGGCCAAAACTAGAGCTGATCTCAGTTTGTTTGAGGTGAAAACTGAGATTTACATTGGTGTTTATAGTCTCCATTTTTGAGCCAACACAGTTGTTCTGGAACTGTGAGAGTTATGTAATAAACCTGAGCAAATGTCATACAAATTCTCATAGGCTATGGCAAAGACACAGTTATTCTTTCTGTGCCATTTTTTTATGTGCAACTAAAATCAGTCAAGGCTAGGATGGAATTATAGGCTTACTTTGCATAGTAAGTATATGTTCTTGTAATTTACAGCTTCTGGATGCTGTAAAATATAAATATGCTAAGTCTCTGGCTACTCATAGACTTTTCCCTTGACAGAAATGAAAAGCAATAGTGTTTATACTGTTTGATGGGTGATATTCATCTGAACATTGTCAACTGTTTTATCTCCTCAAAATATGCCATCTTCCCACTTAAATATGTACAGTAAAATGATTACATGCTCTTTGAAGGAGTCACTAGACTTCATGAATAGCATTCAGTCTTACAGCTTATTTACACTGCATACAGATTTATTAATATGAACAATAAAAAAATGCAGATAGCAGTTCACACACTTTTGAGAGATTTACATACACATTAAGTGTGCATATATATATGAGTACATTTGAATCTCTATATTATTTTAGATCTTATAAAAAATAAAAATATTTTAACTGTGGAGTGGCTTTTTTGGAGCTGGATGAAACATTCCTGCAGTTTGTATATCTGCTCTTTTGGTCTTTCAGCCTGGAGGCATTTGAAGCAATATTATTTTCCCATTGCACCTACATTAACCTAGACTGTTTCTGTGTATTCTCATTTATTGGCATCACACAACAGATACCCAGAGGTTTCTTGAGCTTTGCATATTCTCATGTAAGTGAGAGTTTGGCCCATTCCTCAGTACTAAATTCTCTTTTGAGATGATTGCTTTTCATCTGGTTTCAAATAGCAATCCTATGCTAGCAGTCACCTTGCAAATCCAGAACAAGGAGCTCCCCACGGGTGTAGACATAGGTCCAGTGAGAGAAGGCCAGCATCATCTCTTCCAGCAAGCTCATGGGAGTAATCTCATCTCCATTGTTGTTGTTGTACTTCCGAAATTCACCAGTCATGTACTTCTCAATGGTCAGCCACTGTTTTGCTGAATGGCAGTAGATGAGGAAAACTTCCAGGAACCTGTAGATATAAATACTGTCTGTCAGGAGCTGGCTAGGTAAAAAGCATCGTCACAATCAGCAAATCACAAGATGCAGAGCAAGTATGCCAAAAAGGAGGACGTCTTCTCTGGCTAGAGCATTTTCAACAACAGTAGGTACCAAATGGAAGAGAGAAAAAAGGCTTTCTTGGTCTGATAATTCTCAAAAAACCCCGCACCTGATCAGAAAGTATAGTTTATGAACAAAAACATAATCTGATTTACACTATCCCCCTGTAAATGAGCTACATCAAATTGTTTTAGTTAATGATATAAAAGGCATTCTTGCTTAAGTCTAAGGAACAGAATGTTTATTTTGCCACCGCATGTAGCTATAAAGACAAAGTTCAAAGCTGCCTACCTTTCCTCTTAAAATTAACTATCCTTATTTCATTAACTATCCTTAGACATTATTTTTACCATTGAGTTATCATTGCACAATGATCCACGATGGAAAAGGAGGCTGAAAAGAGAAACCTCTTCCACCTAATACTTTAAGACATTGAATTTACCTTGGAGTATAGGGAATAGTATGAGGTTTCACTTGGTTGAAGGTATAGATTAACTTCTGGGCAACCCTTTGCTGTTGAATCTCCTGAAAAAAAAGATAGTGTTATAAACACCACTTCATTTTCTTGAAGAAAGGTGTCATAAATTTGTAAAAAAACTAAACAAACATGCACAACCCCCTGATTATTTTTTACACATGGGAAATACATCTTCCTCAAAACCTTTTTTCTTTCCAAAAGATAGCATCAAAACATGTCAACCTTGCTGAAGACGTTAACAAGTAAACAGTCTAATGTCAGGCTAGACCAGTGAGTGTTCCTTCAGGTCTGAACTCACCCTCAGACAGAGATGTAATACTGTGCCATGGTGAAAGATCTTTTGCCAAGTTTGAACCACCTCTGGCAAGAAAGACTTCACAATAAATACTTGTCCCAACTTTAATGCATCACTCTCAGACCAAGTGCAAATGACCTTCATGGCCCTCCGCAGGCCCCCATCCATCTCCTCCCGCGACAGGACTTGGATCATTGCAGTCGTGCCACACTGGGACCAGGAAGACATGCTTTTATCAAGATTCATAGGTGAACTTTCTTCTAGCTGATAGACTGTCACTTCCTCTCCAGCTTAAACAAAAGGAAGTTTTGTTAGCAAAAGTCATTAGCAGAAACAGGAGAGAACAGCATTTTCATTTAATGTCTTTAAATAACACACCATTTTACACACCTTTCTAAGCCACACTTTTTTAAGAAGAGAGCCTTTTTATCATAACTGTTCATCTGTCTGAAAACTTCCCAGCCTAAACTTAGACTATTTAGTACATTCATTCTTCTGCTATGATAATAAGTGGTCCAAAGAGCTTGTATTAAGCCTCTTAATAAAGATAAATTCAAGACCTCCTGGATACCTCCACGCAAACAAAGCTCACTGATATTCTAGTCTATAGCAGTCATTTAAAAGGACATCTTTTTAAAGGGTTACCATTTTTATCTCCAGTGCATGAACTCTAAATAGCCTGTGTGTAATTTTGGTAAGACTGAAGTTAATTGTAAATCTGTGGAACACTCCCAGTATTTTTCTTTTAAGTCTGTGTTTCACAACGTAAACCCCAAAAAACCCAAACACCCAAACAAACCTGCAGGAGCAGAATATCTGAATTCAAATCTTACTTTAAAAATAGTTAAAATAATAGTTTAAAGTAATAGTTAAAAATAAATTTAGAGAAAAAACCATGACATCAAGGCAAACAGTTTGTAATAGTTATTGACTATAAGATTAAAGGAGTTTAATTTTGTATTTGACACAAAATTGACTCTAGTCGAGAGTGCCACCTTTTGCCTCAGACAGAGAGATGAGTTGTTTCAAAAGTGGTGGCTTGGCCATGATGTGATGAGCCAGGGAAATTAGATGGAAAAGGACATTTCTAGGAGAACAAGCTAAAGCAAGTTATCAGGAATCTTACAGTTTTGGTATTTTAAACTAATATTTGAATTTTTTAATAGAAATTCTAATGTTATTTGCAAAGATGAAGTGTTTAAGATGTTCTGCTCCTGCTAGTAACACTTTTTCTGCAAGCAGAACCTAGTGAGCTTTAACTCGGTTGCTCTCTGTTTCCCCCTGGAGAGCTGTAGCAGCATTCCTCTCTTGCAGCAGAATCAGTAACACTTTTCTGTTGCCACCATTTGTAAACTAACAGAAAAGTGGACTGATTTTTTAAATCTGGCTTTCCTTCCTACAATTTGCATTATTTGTAATGTTAAGGCATAAGAAGCAGGTTTTCCCTGGTAAGTGTGACAAGGTAACTAAATTGCCAAAATGACAAAGACTGTCATAAGCAATCACAAACTGCATTCAGACTAGTAGATTTCCTTCCCACTCTTGAGCTTGCCTTTTACTAGTTAGCAAAAATGCAGATGCTGTTGAATCCAGCAATTTACGCGCATTTTAATTTAAAATATAACAACTGGAAAAGTCAGTATCTTACATAAAAGACACTTGAATAAAGATAGTATAACTAGACACATTTTTAAAACTTACATTAAATCTTCATTTTATTATCTTTTGACGGTTTAATACCAAGAAAGGTATCTCCTGGGAGCTTCAAAGATTAGAATGGTCAATATGGCCACTGATTATCTACAGCAATCGGGTCACAAGAAATCCTATGATGCTGCAAGTATCAGCAATTAGTTGCAGTGACACAAAATATTCCACCCATTGAGAAGGTGGTACCTAGATATCAAGTGTCTAGAGGCAGAGCTTCTGCTGCTGTAAGCCAATACTGCACACTAATTTCAGAACTCTTCCCAAAAATTTATGAATTATGCTCTACCACTCTTCAGTTATAGCAATTTTTTTTTTCTTTAACACTAAAGACGCTAAAAAATTTTCTTTAATTTTTTTTTCTTTAACACTAAAGACGCTAAAAAATTTTCTTTAATTTTTTTTTCTTTAACACTAAAGACGCTAAAAGTTTTCTGGGCCAGCTACAGGAATAGTGCCCTTTAAATCACTATCTGGTTTTCTTCTTGATGGCATATCCTATACATAGATTTACACGCGTGTCTCTGTTTGTGTCTGTGTGTGTGAAGAGAAACAGAGAGAATGAAGTTATCAAGGTTAAGGGGAAACTTCTGGCTGACTTCAGTGATCCTAATGATAGATACATAAAAGATGGAGTGAGACTCATCTCTGAGGTTGACAGCAATCACATGAATACTAACAGATACAAGCTACAGCAAGGGAAACCCCAACAAATACAGGGAAAAACACTAGATTCATGATTAAGTCAATCAAACACTGGAAGAGGTTGCCCAATGAAAAGGAGGAGTCTCCATTTATAGACATAATCGAAATGCAGTTGGACAGGGCCTCAGCAATCTGATCTGAATTGACCAGAGAGGGAGTTGCGCAAGATGACCTCCAAAAGTCCCTAAACTGCTGCATGATTACAATTCTATCTTGTTTTGTGTCTTTCAAAAAAATAGAATTGTTGAAATAAATCAAAGGAAATTTCTCAAACACAGTCTTTAAAAGATAATGCACCCACTATTTATAAAGCAAAACATATAAGCAAGAAGTTGGTACTCACCAAAGAGCTGGACTGGTGTAAATGGTATAGTCTGAGCAAGTCTCATTAAGTTGTTTCTTTCAACAGCTGCAAAGAACATAGATTTCACTGCTAGGTTGAATAAACAAGCTGGCTAAGTTTCAAAAACACTTGGCTGCACTTTACGGTAGTGTACAAAGCCAAGGAGGATGCAGCAGTGTGATACTGTGTCACATCTGATCACCATTCATTTTATGCAGACATCAACTCCCCTTTGCACACTGTTGTGTTTTACGAATTATATTCCCCAATTTGGTGTTCCCAATTCATGTTCCCACTGGAACATGTCCAACCATGGTCCATTCTCTCACTCCTCCTCCCCCTGTCCTTCCCCCTGTTGGGGCTGAAGAGGAGAACTGGAGGCACAAAAGGTAAAGATCATGGGTTGAGATAAGCAGAGTTTACTGGAAACAGCAAGGAAATAAAGAGTAACAATACTGACCACAAAGAGTACAAAAAATGACCCCTGACAATAGAAAAGACCACAGACCCAGAAGAGACTCCCTTCCCCTCAGCTTTGGCAATGACCTGAGGTGGTAGACAACAACCTCTGGGTCCTAGCCAGGGCCCCTGCTGGCTTCTGCAAATAATTAAACCTGTCCTAGCCAGGAACAGGACAGAAAGATACCAGAAACTCAGTCAGCATTAAAGGTTTGCATCTGGAATAATAACCCAGATTCCAAATTCCATCATTACTCTTCTACAGGCTTCAACAGGCTTCGGTCTCTTCTACAGGATTAACTTCGAGGTAATTTATAGTGACAGCTGACAGTCCAGGTCTCCTTTAGACATTTCAGAAGTTAACACACCCTGAGAAATGGAGATAAATTCTTCACTTTTCCTCCTTTGAGAAACCAAACATCCTTCAACAACCCAAATACAGTGACTGCCTCGGGCCTCAGCTGTACTACTTGTCCATTTAGGGGCAGGTTAGATGCAAACATCTGCAAAACTGTGGAGATGTGCATTCCAGAAGAGAGAGTTTTCAGTGGAGATGAGTGAGAACTAACTGGTGACAAAGAAACAGATTTTTAAAAACTGACTAACCAACCAGCCAACCAAAACCAAACCCCAAAACATCCTGAAGGCAATGCAGGATGCGAGCTGCTTTAGTAAGGCACTTCTTGATACCCAGAAGCCATGGAATCAGGTTTGCACTCCATTTTTTCAACCTAGCAAATTACATTTGGTTGATTCAATGCTCTGCAAAAGCAAACTGGAGAAGAAAGCCTCCCATACTTTTGGGGAACAAATAATTAAACAATTTTAATCAGTGGAGAACGAAAGAGTTGTGGCAGACTGGCATTGTAGAAAAGACTTGAGTTCTATTGTCACATGCATGATGATGGTTAGCTAGAAGCCAGAAAGCATTAGGGACAACTAAAATTGCCCAAATTTTTGTCAAGCTAATTCAATATAAGTTAGCTAATCTGTATCAACTACACCTTTTCCCTAGCTGAGACAAATAGTAGGATTGCACAGAACTCCAGGTACTTGCCAAAAAGAAGTCAGATCCACCCCTTCTTCCATACCATGTCCTTCATGTCCAGGTCATTCACCTTCTAATTATATACAGACAGATAGATAGATAGATATGTACTGGTATCATTTCCATAATCAATGGTCATCCTTCCCAGATGTCTGTCAAGTTCATTTAGTCCATGCCTGTGGGTTCTGTCCTAGATGTCTTCCAGGGCAGGAGGGCTGCTGTGCTGTCAGGTGGTTGCAAGGTGCATCATGAGCTCATGACTGGTGTATCTGGAGCAGTCCATACTCACTGGCCATGGTAGTTATGGCACACAGCAGCAGGGTCATTCAGACACCAACATTACATACACAGTCTGACATTACAGACTATTCCACTCAAAAATCAAATCCCCCTGAGGTACACATCATGTTTCCCCATCCATCTGCATCACCAAGAGTGCTCAAATGCTTGAGCAAAAACAATCACATGGGTGGGTTTGCCTTTGCTTGAGGCAGGACTAATCCAAACTGACTTCCCAAACATATTCCTCATTTGCACCATGGGAGCTTTCTCCCCTTCTACAGTACATGGGAGTTTTGATTGGGCAGGACCAGCTTGACTGGGAGAGCCTCAGGTGTTAATTAACCAGGTGGTTTTTGCTAATTGTAAATCCCAATGTTTGAAGGTCCCACCAATGTGCTTTTAACAGTCCATTGTATTGTTCAATTTTCCCAGAGGCTGGTGCATGACAGGGAATATGATACCCACTCAATACTGTGCTCTCTGGCCCAGGGGTCTCTGAGGCTATTTTTAAAATGAGTCCCATTGTACAACTCAGTTCTTTCCAGGGTGCCATGTCACCACAGGACTTGCTTTTCAAGGCCCAAGATGGTGTTCCAGTCAGTGGTGTGAGCCACAGGGTGCATCTCCAGCCATCCATTTCTTCCTTGTACATACATAGAGCTTGTCCTGGCAGGTGTGCAATGTAATCAATCTGCCAGGTCTCCTCACATTTATATTTTGACCATTGTCCCACATATCACAGAGGCTTTACCCTCTTTTGATTTCAGCACATTTCACAGTTATTGATAACCTGGGATATAGTGTCCATGGTTAAGTCCAGCCCTCGATCACGAGCCCATCTGTATTGTTGCATCTCTTCCCTGATGACCTGAGGTGTCATGGGCCCACCAACCAGAAATAATTCACCTTTGTGTTGCTAGACCAGGTCCTCCTGAGACACTTTAATCTTGGCAGCCCAATCCACCTGTCCATTGTTGTGGTGCTCTTCAGTAGCCTCTTGGGTGCATGTGCATCTACATGATGTACTTTTACAGTGAACTTCTCTACATAGTCAGCAATGTCTTTCCACAGTTCAGCAGCCCAGGTGGGTTTACCTCTGCATATTTATCTTTTTCCATTGGTCAAGCCACCCCTACAGAGCATTTCCTACCATTCACAAGTCATTGTAGAGGTAGAGCACTGGCCATTTCTCTTGTTTGGTGATATCTAAAGCCAGCTGGATGACTTTCAGCTCTGCAACCTGACTTCATCCGTCTTGTCCCTCAATAGCTTCTGCAACTTGCCACATAAGACTCCATACAGCAGCTTCCCCCTTTTGATGTTTCCCTGCAGTACAGCAGGAAGCATCAGTGAAAAGTCCATATTGCTTTTCATTTTCTGATAGCTGATTATATGATGGGACCTCCTCAGCACAAGTCACCTTTCCCTCCTCTTTTTCCAATGATATTCCAAAATTTTCACCTTCAAGCCAGTTCGTGATGACTTCCAAGATCCCTGGGTGGTTGGGATTTCCTGTTGAAGCTTGCTGTGTGGTCAGGGTGATCCACTTACTCCATGTGTGTCATGATGTGTGGCAGGGACTTTCCCTTCACACATCCATCGAGCACTGGTATTCAGGGTGCCAGGAGGAGCTGTGCATCAGTGCCAATCCCTTCTAAAGCAGCTTGAACTCCTTCATAAGCTGCCAGGATCTCATCTTTAGATGGGGTGTAGCAGGCCTCGAGTCCTTTTTATTCCCGACTCCAGAACCCCAGCGATCATCCTCAAGTCTCCCTGGGTACATTTTGTCAGAGACTCCAGGAAAGATCATTCTTCCCATCTGCAGTGTAGAGCACAGTTTTCACATCTTGTCCTGTCCTAACTGGCCCAGGGGCTACTGCATGAACAATCTCCTGTTTAATTTGTTCAAAAGCTTGTTTTTCAGGATCCCACTTAAAATAATTGTTCTTCTGGATCACAAGATAGAAAGAACTCACAATCTGACTGTAATCTGGTATATGTATTCTCCAAAAGCCCACAATGCGTAGGACAGCCTGTGTTTCCCTCTTGCTGGCTGGTGGGGACATAGCTGCTCTTTTGCTGAACATGTCCATCAGAATCAGTCGATGTCCATCCTGCCATTTTACTTCTAAGAACTGAATTTCCTAGGCAGGTCTCTAAACCTTATTGTGTTTTATGGCAGAACTGGCCTTCAGGAGGATTTGGATTATCTTCTCCCCTTCCTCAAAAGCTTCCTCTGCTGTGTTGTCTCACAAGTTGATGTCATCCATGTATTGCAAATGTTCTGGAACCTCACCCTTTTCCAGTGCAGTCTGGATCAGACCAAATACTGATGTATCTGCATCAGGCAAATACTGTGGCTGTATTTCCACTTCTTGGGCAGCTGGTTCCGGGTGTACTGGACATCCCTCCAGGTGAAAGCAAACTGTGGCCTGCACTCTGCTTCTAAAGGAATTGAGAAAAACACATTTGCAATATTGATGGTGCTTGATTGCCTTGGGCTCCTGTTCATACTGAAGTTCCAGCATGTCTGGCACAGCAGTGCTCAGTGGTGGTAGGACTTCATTCAGGCCATGGTAGTCCACTGTCAGTCTCCACTCTCCAGTGGACTTACACACTGGCCATATATGTTAAAGAGTGAGCCAGTCTTGCTGGCCCCTCCCTTGCTCTCCAGGTCAGGAATCACTCATGGATGGGGGCCACAGAGTCCTGGTTGGTGTGATATTGCCAACACTGCATTGTTGTGTTAGCCATCAGTACCTGTTCTTCTTCAACCCTCAGGCATCCCATAGCAGAAGGTCCTCTGAGAGACCAGGCAAGGTGTTCAGCTGTCTGATTTCCTCTGTCTGTACAGCTCTCCCAAAAGCACAACAAAGCCCTTTTGGGTCTTTGAATACCCTCTCCTGAGGTAATCTGCTCCAAGGATTCATGGTGCCTCTGTGCCAGTCATGATGGGGTGTTTTTGCCGTTCATTCCCAGTCAGGGTTACTTCAGCTTCCAGTACAGTCAGCTGTTGGGATCCCCCTGTCACCCCAGAAATAGAGATGGGTTCTGCCCCTACATATCTTGATGGCATCAGGGTACATTGTGCTCCAAGGTCAACTAAAGCGCAATACGGTTGTACGTCTGATGTGCCAGGCCATGAGAGTCACACAATCCAATAGATCTGATTGTCCCCTTCCCCCACCTGGCTGGAGGAAGGACCCCTCTAACTCTGGTCATAGTAGTCACGGTTCACTTCTTGTAAATATGAGCTGAAGGATTGGAATATGTCCCTTCAAGAGGATTGGAAGTAATATCATCCCTTCTATTCTGTCTGAGGGCTTGCCCACTGGAAACTGGAGTGGTGTTTGGTGGTTGTTCTTCCTCTCAACTCACATACTTGTGCTGCTAGGGCAGAGGTGGGGTTTCCATCCCACTTTCTCATGTCCCCTCCATGGTCACACAGCAAAAACCACAGATTACCTTGAGCAGGCAACTGCTTGCTCCCAAGAGCAGAGACTCTGGTCCATACTAGTAGGGCATGGAAAATTTTAACTTGCTCAATGAGATACTAAGCAAGTTCACAGATGATACAAAACTGGGAGGAGCTGCTGACGCCCTCAGAGGCAGGGAGGCCCCTGCAGAGAGACATTTCCATAGCCACAGTGCAGGCCAGTAGGGAGGAAAAAAAGGTGATCTTCATATTGCCAGCGTTGGGTAGTCACCTTTCCCTCACACTTGACAGGAGTCGCCTCTGAGAGTTTCTGTCCTCTTCCCAATCCCCTTGTCAATGCCCACATCCTGGGATAGGGATCCCAATTGCTTGGTTTCACTCCCATCTAGTTCCATATCGTGGGCCACAAATTCCCAGCATCAGAGCAGCCAGGTCACCAGGGGCTCTCCTGACTAGTGGGTGAAAATTGTCTGCATGCCTTGCAGCTCACCTAGGGGGTGATTTTCTCTGGTCCTGCTTCCTGTTCTGAGGGCCCTGCTTCCTCTTCATCCCTCAGTATGCAAACTGGTTTGGCTTGAATTTCTTCTGTATAGGAGCAACTGCTACCAGCATGGGTAGTTCCTCTGGTTCACCTGCAGTTTGAGTGGCCCCAGTGGCTATTGTTCTGCTTTCCTGCTCTTCCCCCTGAGAGTGCTGTCTAGTATTGTCAGCAGTGTCTGATAAACAATAGCCAGAGCCCTGCACACTGCAGAACTTTTCGTCTCTCTGGAGCTGCCACAGCATTTTTCTTTCAAATATTCTGCCACTTCATCAGGGTCCTGTAGTTGTTCAGGGGAAAACTTCCAAGCCATTGGAGCAGAATAATCCTTCAGAAGCTGGCCCATTTTCTCCCACATTACAGGCCAATCATGACTATCCACCCTCAGGGTAGATCTCTGAAAGACCCTCCTAAGAATCCCTTTTTCTAATCAGGGTGTAAAACTGCACGAAGAGACCTGGCAGACTTAGCAACAAGATCATGCTTTCCTTAATATTCAAAGGGAATTCAAAATTCTCAAGCACTGTTGTAACAGACCTCAAGGAGAAAAAGGGGGTGAAAACCTGGGAAAAATAATCTTTCCCTGTTCTGCTCACAGGCTGGGTACAATTGTTATAGAAACACAGAATCATAGAATATGCTGAGGGACCCATCAGGAAGCAGACCCATCAGGATCAAGTCCGACTCCTGGCCCTGTGCCTGAGAGTCATACTGTGTGCCTTAGAGTGTTGTTCAAATGCTTCGTGAACTCTGACAGGCTTGGTGCTATGACCGCTTCCCTGGGGAGCCTGTTCCAGCACCCAAACACTCCTCAGGTGAAAAACCTTTTCCTGATATCCAACCTAAACCTGACTAACTAACCTCTGACTCAGCTCCATGCCATTTCCTCAAATCCTGTCACCAGTCACAAGAGTGAAGAGACCATTACCTGCCCCTCTGCTTCCCTTTGTGAAGATGTTGAAGACTGCAATGAGGTCTCCCCTCAGCCTCCTCTTCTCCAGGCTGAACAGATCAAGAGACCTCAGCAGCTCCTGACAAGGCTTCCACTCCAGACCCTCCACCATCCTCATGGCCCTCTTTTGCATGATCTCTAACAGTTTAATGTCTATTTTATATTGTGGTGCCCAAAAGTGCACACAGTACTCAACATGAGACTCCACAGTGCAGAGCAGAGTGGGACAATTGTGTCCCTTGACCAGCTGGAAATGCTGTGCCTGCTACAGCCAAGGACATGGTTAATGGTTTCCCAAAGGTAGTGCCTGAGGGACAGGTAGGAGACCAACACTGAATACACATCACAAGTTACTCTCATTGCCCTTGAGGTTATAGTATTGTAAGCTGATATCACACAGTTCAGCAACAAAGCAATCCTGATCCCTCTCCCTCTTCTGAAAAGGAGCACCTCAATGGGCACATAGTGCATATACTGAAATGTGCAGGGTTAGGTTACAACATTGTGACATACCTAATACAACAAACACTTAGATCAAATTTGTTTCCAACCCACTCTTACCCTATCTGTCGTTATCTCAGCTCTTCATGTTTCACATGGAACACCAAATAAGGTTGTTGTGGTTTAGGAATGGTGTTCATCAGTTTAGTGTTCCCACTGAAACATACCAAACCATGCACTGCTCATTCACTTCCCCCCTCACCCTCCTCCCAGTTGCAGGATGGAAAGGATTGGAGACACAAAAGTTAAAGACTGTGGGTTTAGATAAGATCAATTTACTGGAAACAGCAATGAAATAGGAAAATGAAAGTAACAGCAGCAATATTAATAACAGAAGGCACAAGAGAGGCAAACAATTCACACGTGAATACTTACTACACGGAAACCTGCAACAAGTGTAGAATAACCTCCAGGTCCTAGCCATGCCCCGTCCTGGCCGGAGCCAGGGTACTGACCCATCACATCTCACAAACGTCAGCTGCTGCTCTTTTCTCTATTCAAGAATTCCCTCCTTCCAAAGGAACAGGCTCTCTGAGAGCCCATTGCACCCTGCGTAGAATGACTTCCGCTATCTCCTCATCCTCCTCCTTTCACAAAGGGCTGCTGCTGCATCCTGCTCCTGCCAGCTCCAGTGCAGCAACACTCACACTGTGCTGATGAGATGCCTTGACCCCAACTGCCTTCATTGCCTGTCTTGTCAGGCTTAGAAGCACCTGGAGATTTAGCGAGGTATGATAGGAAAATCCAAACTTCCCCTGCACAGACTAGTGTTTCTTCATTCAGGCTCTTTGCCAAAAAATACCAGTAACATTATTATACCTCCCTAGCCGGCAGCTTATTTCTCAGGCAAACACCTTCAAAACTTCAGAGAGTCAAGCAAACATTTATGGATTTGTTCTCACAAAGACTAGGTTGTCAGGAAGGGGGAGAGAGTGTAAAGTAAGTCACAAAGAGGGTAAGACTGAAACTAGGAGGCAACTTGGATGCTGCAGTTCGGATGTCTAATATCCCTATTGAATGGTTGAAGGCAAGAAAACCATCATCCAAAGCTTAGAGTGAGCCACAGCAGAGCTGTGTTTCTCTGCAGAGTGACCAAAAAGCCATGGTGACAAACTCTGGAGCTTACGGAACTTATGGAGCTTGGACATAATCTATCCTTATTTTAAGATTATTTCTTTGGGTAAAATTTAATTAGAGATTACTGAGTCCAGAAGGGCAGACTAAAGAGCACACATGAGACATCCACCCCATGAATTGGGGTCCTCATTTGAGAAGATCTGCACTTCATACTCCAGTTCAAGGTTTGTTTATATGTACCAAATTCAACAGGAATTGGTTACTGTGTCTGAATGGTTTCGGAGCATGGACTGAAAAAACAGGATCTTCCTTTGGTACTGCACTAAGAGCACACTCTGATCATGAAATCAGTGCGTAGCAGAAAGAAGGATGTGAACAGAGGAGCTGCTAAAATCTATGCCATCTATCACACCCTGCCAGCAGTTGCTCTAGAACTTTGAGAAGCCATGTGACATGGACTTGCAGCAGCTGCCAAACTTGGGAGAAGATCTGGTTCTTTTGGGTGTGCAGAGAGCCAGAATTATATTTGTTTGCTCAAAATGACGGCAAGAATAACACAAAAGCAATATATGGTACAGAATTCTAGTGCTGAATTTGTGGGCCTAGTTGGCTAAATTCTGTCCTAATCTTCCTGAGGAAAGGAAACCTACACTGAAAACCTCTGAAGACATTTGTTAACTCATAAGAGAAACCACTTCCATCTGTGCTAAAAGTCCAACCCCATCTCAAATAGCATGCCAGACAAGTAACAAATCAATCACTGCAACAATACCACCATGCCAGAGAAATTTCTTCTGTACAGTTGATCGCAAGCCAGGAGGTGTTACTCCCAGTGAAAACTGTGTAGATCTTGAATTTAAGGAGGCTGCTAATACTGCTGGTTTATTCCAGCCCTGCGTGTAATGGAGGCCAAGTCCTGTGGGCAATGGTGACATCTACTGGCAATCCCTGCTCTGTTCTCCTCCGGGAAAAACTGACATCCAGGCCTTCTGGGGAAATCTGTGCACACTAAGCTCAGGGAACGGCAGGGCTGCAGGCAATTAGCATTCAAAGCATTTATTCCCTGACAGATTTTCAGGAGTTCATAGGTACACAAACACAGATTAAGTAGTACAGGACCAATTAACTGAAGAAAAGAATTCCAGACAGCACAAGGGAGGATTTGGGTGGTGTGAGGGGACTGACAGCTATGAAAAATGAGTGCTGCCTCTGCCTCCTCAGGAATCCGACCTGTATTCATGATTTCCACTGGTATTTTGAGAGTGATTATCTACATCCTGCTCTGGATTTGCCATAAATACCCAAAACAGAGCAATTATCAACAAGAAAAAAATCAATAATTCTCTCATTCAAGTGTTAGACATGAATTAACACAGAACCTTCTTAGCAGTGGGCAATTGTGAACGTCCTCAAAATGAAAATTACAGTGGATGACAACTGGAGAACTAATGTTCTTTTTAATTCCTTAAATTTCTCAGCTGTCATTCTGGTGCCTTCGGCTTACCTGAGTAGTGAAGATGCAAATCTTGAGATGTTTTCAAGCAGGAGAAGACTTCTGAAATAATATTTAAAGGATTGTTGTATTAATTATTATAAGAGACACAAATGTATGATTTTTTAGTTCCTTCCATCCCAGAGTTTGTCACAAAACAGATTAATCAGAATTACTGGCTCAGCATTCTAAAGAGGGGAATTACTAATGGGCTAAAACTACATTATAATGTACTGTATATTGGTAAATTTCAGTTATCAGTGTAATATAGCCAGATGACTTATTTATTCAAGGAAATGTGGGAAAAATGAGATATTAACCTCAAGGACATGTTAAGCCAGTTAGAACCCTGGGATATCAAAAGCACTTTGCTATCCACCATGCTTCATGGCCTCCCAAAGACATGAGTTTTCCAGCTCCATCCTCAGCCATTAAGCATTCCATTAACTGTACTATTGCACCAAAGTCATAATAATACTGTCCCATTAACCCACAACATCCAAACTGCTGTTAAAATATAAGCTGACAAACATCTTCTGTGGTTACATATTTAACAGGCTCAGACAAATCAAATTTAGTCCGAAAATCTTTGCTTTATAAAAAGCCTTTTTAATACAACCAAGAATAACGAACACATTTTCATTAACTAGATGAAATAATTTTGTTCTCCTGGAAAACCATCCTTCAAAATACCAGATTTCAGTACATATATATATACACATATATGTACACTGTGCTACTATTAATTTTCAAAAAATGCGATAATCAGAACAATGTTTATCAAAATTTTTGAACTTTACACTTTTCTTCTTGGTGTATTCTATTTGCTTTTACTCCCTCATCTAGTGAAAGAGATCCTAAATGAAAACATCTATGGATATTGAGGAAGAGTCAGCATTTTCATTCCCCTTAGTGATTCAAAGTCCTTGGTGCTTTCTTTCTTGCTCGACCCATCTACTTTTGCAGCATTTTGTATCTTGCAAAAAACCAAAACATGAAAAGGGGCCTTTTGAGAATGAGAGAACTGGATTTTAATCAAAACAATGGTGTCCTCTAGAGACCAGCCCTACAACTCACTGCTTGCAGCAGAATGCTTCAGCACTGCAGTGCTTTGTGCACAGATGGACCTGCAAAGAGCAGCACTTAAAATGGAGATAAGACTAGGAGCAACTTATTCCTGCACCACAGCTAATCTCAAAAAGAATAGATGGCCAGCTGCTCAGCCTCTTACAGCTAAGAATCATGCCAGGAAAAGTGGGAGACAGACTAAAACAAAACGAATATCAGTGACATTTACTAACACTCTGCTTTTGAGGAGCAAAGTTATTCCTCACTAAAATCTTGAATTTCTTCATTGGACATTTCATAATAAATTCAGTCCTTCACAGATTCCAGAATTCCAGGTAAACAACACAAAGAGAGATATTACACAAAATTGCAACTTGAAAAATCAAGCATACATTAAAAATCTTATAATCTATCTTCAGACATACACCCTGGTTTAATGCAGGAAATCACTTAGACTGTCAGGGATCAAAGCAGCAGCATCTTGAAGAGTTTCTTCCTACTGAAAGGACAACATTACTGGGCAGACTAGAGTAAAATAAATTATTTTCTTTTAAGATTATGCAGTTGTTATGAGAAAAACATGTTTCTCATGAAATAAATCTTTCACTTTGAAGTATAAATTAGTTACTAACACATGAAACAATATCTGCACTATAATCCTCAACTATAGTAAATTAACTTCTTTTTGGATTTTGTGCTTCAGAATTGTCAGCGTGAGAATTGCAGATGGGAATTAAAATGAGTGACAAGCAATGCAAAACTTACTGTCAGTTTCCTCTGGAGTTCTCAATCTGTTTAAAAGCAAATATTTGATATTTTAATCCAACATTTCTGTCATTAAGCTAACACTGGATCACATGTAAATAGATGTGACTCAGCAATCATAAAGCAAAATAACCCTCAGTGCAACTTCATTCAACACAACCATCACCAAACAATCTTCAGGAACTGAAGAACTGACACATTTTTCTACGTGTTTCTTTCTCTGCTTTATGTTGAGCTGCTCTTGAGTCTGCACTGCTGTTCACATCTTTTACACTGCAGTAACAGTATCAGTTACAGACCTTTCAATGGCTTACACAACTGTTCATTTTTTTAGTCAATGCCGAGATGTATTAACAGCTACTTATGTCATTACCATTACTTGTACAAAGACATACTTCTTAAATTGGTGGTTCTTTGGATTAACAGGTCTGGTTACAAAAAGACTACTGCATCAGCATTAACATTAAAGCAGTCTTTGTTGCAGAACAAAGATATGATTTGCCTCATAGACCAGAGATACCCCACCGAAGACAACAGATTAAGTGAGTTATTCAGGCCGCCCAACAGCCTCTGTGTCCTGCTGGTAAGTGTGCAGTTTGCCTGCCATCCATAAATGATGGGGTGTAAAAAAAAAAAAATAACCTAAAAAACCCAAAACCACAACAACAGCAGAACACCCAGCCACCCCCCACACACAGTATGCATACAACCCCAAAAAGCAGAGTAACTTTTTTTCCCCTCTACACATGGTGAAATCACATGGGCTGTGACAGCTTTCTAGTAACTTCTACTTATTATATATGCAGTGCTGCAAAGAAAAAACAAGAGAGATCTAGAAGAAATTTATGAAAATAGGAAAGAAGGGGAAAAGGAACATACAGACAGCACTGCATGTAAGCAAAAATACTACTAATACCATGATAATGATTAATCAAGTTGGGAAAAAAAATTAAAAACCCCACAAGAAAATGGAAACCACTTGTGAAACCTTTATACTTTCACTAAATGTAATCAAAGCTTAATAACTTCTGAAAACACATCAAGAAAATTTAGCTTAATATTTTGTAAATATGTAACTCAGCACAAAAGAGATGAATCAGTGAATGAGAGAAGTTTTCAGGAGCTGCTAGCATTGTAATTATTAAAAAATAGAACATGCAATTACACAGCAAAAGCAAATGCAACTTTTCCTGCTGACTAGATTGCAAAAATGATTAATTAAAGATGTTATGGTCATAGAACCACAGAATCACCACAGAATCATAGAACTATTAAGGTTGAAAAAACCTTGTAAATCATCAAGTTCAGCTGTCATCTTTGTGACTGAATTAGAAAATTCAATTATTGTTAGAATTGGAAAGGGTGTCTATTCCACCTAAAATGATACACTTTGTTTAAATGGATCTCCTTTATCTCCATTAGTAAGGCTTCCTTGAAAGGAACTTAAACAAACTCAATTGCCTTAACTCTCCATTTCTCATTAATTTCTCATCCTAAGAATATTGCAGAACTGGAGAGTACAGACATCTCTTTCTGAAAACATGTGATGAGTATCTTAATATACTAATAATACATACGAGGAGTTCCTGTTCAGATTACTTTTCTTTGAGTTTCCAAATACACTATCACTCAAATCCTGAAAAAAGAGAGATACTTTTACTGGTAAAATATGCACATCTTTATCATATACATGTTGCACAGCTCAGGAAAGTACAGTCTTGAGAACAATTGTTGATATGCTTATTGTTGACATGAATAGTGACCCTGACAGGCAGGTGAATCATAGCACTGCCATACCTACACTAAAATGGAACTGATTTGCTCACATAGCAGTTTTCCATGTTGTCTACAGACATTTGAATTAAATACTCAGGTCACCACCTACATCTCAAAACACTCACAAAGCTTGTTAAAGGTCTTCTAACACGCACAGTATTAGAGAACTTTCTTTTTGTTGGAAAATTCCAATGCAGGGATAGTCTTTACATTTTTTGAAAATAAATTCACTCAAAACCCCTGGAACAGAAGAAGGTAACACACCAAGCAGCTTTCCAGGGATATCTAGATCACATATTTTCCAGGTCTTAAAGAAATACTCAAATAATCTTTTTAACTTCAAGCCATATTAGGAAAAAATGGGCCAGCCAGGTCCTCCTGATGTGGTAGTAAGAAATGGAATTTTTCTTCTGAATACTAGTCAGGCAGATTTCAGTCCTCAAAAGAAACACACACACACACACACACACACACACACATGCAAGAGTTCAAGGACAACTAAGTCTAAAGATCAATCAACTGAATTTCAACTTTTAATTTAACCTGAAACTTAACTCACTTCTAATTTTTTTTTTTTTTAATTTCTCTCATATTTTGAAATTGTAGCTTGCTTTGAAGATGAAAAAATCATTAACAAAACCTTCCTAGACACTCCCTTGCTTTGCTCCCTGCTACCTATCAAGAAAGCTTCACTTTGGGAGAGATACATATCATTAAAATACATTGTTCTCCAAGTGGAACAGTTGGATGCAGCAACTTTGTTACATCTCAGTGATAAATATAAGCTTTCATAGTCCAGAGAGGACTTAAGGAGAGGCATAACAGTGCAGTGGATACTGGAGACTGTACCTTGGAAGAATAATAACTTGAAGTTGGTGTTTCGGAAGTGACTGGTTTCAGCCTAACTCCAATATTGCTGTAATCATGGTTGGAATGGTTTTTTTTTTCAATTTTAAAAATCTCACACTTGAGTTTTATCCAAATACATCTCGATATAAGATTTGAAGCACCAGATTACTTGGTTCCCTCACACAGTTTTCCTGACTTTATTTTTATTTTGCCTGGCGGATCCTGTATTTCACATTTCAAAGATTTATTGATTTAGAGTCCAAGTTTGGGTCTTACAGAATACAAAATCAGTAAATTTATTTCTATTTCTCTCTCTCATCACTTTTTTCTACAAAACCCCATCATTTTTATTCCTAAAAAAAAAAAAAAAAAAAAAAAAAAATAGAACATTTTCAGTGAAAAATAAGCTAGCCTTTGAAAGATCTCCATTTTAATAACCAAAAGTGCTATAAGTAAAATCAGCAAGGAAGGGTGCTTTGGTGCTCTTGAAAAGGAGGAGGAAAGGATTCTTTCACATTTCCTTTTCTTAACTTATTCTTTGTAAATTTCCTTTCATTTCTCTGAGATACCACTATAAAATTTAAAGATGGTACATTTTCTTCTATTAGCTATACCATTTCTTCTATTAGCTACAGAAATTTAAAACAGATAGTAGTTTCCACAGTCCAGATTCCTGCTCATGTCTCCAGGAAATATAAATTGGTCTAGCTCCATCAAATTCAAGGAGCCTATGTTGGTTCACACAGGAAAAGGACCTTTAGATTACAGAGCTGCAGATTAATTCTTGTAAGTAATAAAATATTGGTGTTTATAAGACAATGCTTAAGAAATCTATGCTTTGCAATTATTATCCGTATTTAACTACCCCTTTGCAAGAAATAACTTTGTGATGAAGTGAGTGCTATGTAGCTAACTTTCCAAAATTTGCTTCTAATCCATTCTGCCCAAAAGTTCAAGACCAAGTTTTGTGCTTTCATTGCCCAATGAAACATCCACATGTCATTTGTGACTAAATTAATGCTCGGAATTACTCAAAGATTCAATAATTTAATGTCCTATTTCAATAATCTTAGTAGAGTTTTAGCAGCTGTTAAATCATTCATTTAATTCCACACATACTCTGTGCCAGCAGACAACAAAGTTTTTCATCTCTCAAAGAAGTATGTTATGACAAAGAAACTCTATTGGCAAATCCAGGGATGACAGAGTAGAGCTACTCTGGACTTATCCCAGCCAAAATTATGGAGTAGGATGTGTAATCCTAGGTCTTACCTCTCGAGAATGCCTCAGGTAGTCACAGAATGGTATGGTATGCCTACCAATATCTTGATTTTTAATCTTCTGGTGCTTGTAATGGAGGCGTTCCAAACCTAGCCAAAAGAGAAGATGTCAGCTATTTCTAGAGGGTAAATTAACAGCTCTGTCACTATAAACTAAGTAGCTATGCAGTGCTATAAAATAAACACCTATGTACCATATTGCCCCAGCAAATGCGTAATGGTTTAAAAAAAAATTACAGAGTTTCATAGGGTTAAAACTGACTATTTCCACTCTTTTTCAGCAGACTTTGGAGTATAGCCCTCCTCAGACCATGTAGTACTGAGTCACAGCACTGCCTGGTACTTCTCCCAGCAGCTCGCAGGATGAAACCAGTGAGCCGCATCACAGCAAAGTTGAAAGATGAGATGAATAATGCCCAGAATTTCTGAGAATGAAAGAGATGGAGAATTACTAAATGAAGAGGAAGAATGTCATTCCTTCTCACTCCAAAAGAGACAATACAGAGTTCGTTTCTTTCCTTTGGAGGATGTTTTTCTGAGCAATGAGAAATGAATAATGCAGACAGAGGATTTGCCAATAAATACAGTATCACAGCACAGCCCGTGAGGGTAAATGTCCTGAAAAATCCTGAGTTTATTTTTTGCAATTAGCCAGGATGCCACTTTAGAAGATGTCACTTTAGAAGATACTGTAGGAGAGGAGACAAAGACATCATTCTCCTTGCTTCCTACTAGTTCCTGAGGATTAGCACTCTGCTATCTCCCATGGAAGACATGCAGTGATCCCAGAAAGATTCAACTGGCCTTCCATCCAACCTATGACTCTTTTGCCTCTTCAATGTTGCATCAAATAATCAAGACATGCATGCCTACAAACTAAGTCTAATTTTATGAAAATTATGCCCTGAGGTGAAAATGGTGGATAACACTTTGATTTTTTGAATTCTATTTACTGCTTCTTTTTAAAAGCTGTTCTGAAATTCACTGTTCGCAACACATGACATACTTAGCTGACTGAAATTAGACACGGTGAGCCAATTCTTGCTGTGTTTCTCTTGCTCATCCCAGACACTGATCTCTGTAGGCTCTGAGTTCACTTGAGTGTTCTGGGGACAATCATCCACTCTAATCACCTGCCAAGACACAGACAAAACAATGCTGAATTTACAAGTTGACTAGCATCTCCGCAGTTCCTCTGACAGCAAATGACGTGGCCTTTCAGAGCATCTCTGAGACGCCAATGACTGAATGCACTGAGAAACAGATTTTCCCATTTTTGTTACAAGCTGCAGAAGATGGGTAGCTCTTGTCTAGTAAGTACTACGGATGAAAGGTCTCACACTATCTGAAGGTATTTGAGCTTCGAGACCTAATACCATCAGAGATATTAGATTTCAAAGTTCAAGTCTAAGAGCCTTTGCTGACCTGAGTATCTTACATAAACAAACCAGTCTTTGGTATTCATCTCATTGAACAGATAACACAGACCATAGAAATTTCTTTATAGCTCTAGAAATAGATTTTTATTTATGAACACAGAGACACAGTTGCAAAAATTGCCCCATACATATGACACAATCAATATACTTTCTGCAATGTGCTAAATTCTTGATGGATTCAGAGAAAAGTCTATGGGACTCTTGCAGTCAGGAGACAACATTATGAGGCCTAATCTACTTGAGTACAGTTGTATACCCCCTGGGTATGGTCACTCCTTAAGTCTATCTTACATCATATGAAGCCTCCACAAGTTCTCCCACCAGCTGAAGTGCAAGAACCCATCTATGCTTGTGTAAAGTCAGTATCAACACAGTATACCAAAGTCCCTGTATGTCAGCAAGTTCAAAGAAGAAATCCCACACATTCAAAAGAAAAGGAAAATTGAAACAAAGCTAGACACACACCAGAGATGCTCCAGTTTGTGTGCAGCATTTTAATGTACACATTTTCAACTACACCACACTGCAGAACTGCTCTTAAGGAATGAAAAAAACAATTTTGAGATACACAATTCTCTTGCATCTGCCCATACCGGCACCTGAAGAGGTTTTTGATTCCTCTTTCCTCTCCCAGACTTTCTGTCTCTGTTTTGCTGGTTTGCTTTTGTTGCCTCACTGTGGTGTAGCTCACTGGATCCTAAAGATTCTGCAGGAAAGAGTCAAAAAACACCTTTAAGCTACAGCGTTTCTGTTTACTGAGAGAAAATCTGATAGGACTGAGAATTAGCAGATGTCTAAAGCAATCCTAGAAAGAATTGTTGCATCCAAACTGAATACTTGAGCAGTTCAGTGCAAAGATATGCACCATCACAAGATACAAAACAACTGATGTTATCTATCATCCTATACTATTCATAATTAAAACTGGAATCTGATGTATTTTAGCTCTTGGTAAGCAAACTTGGTGGTGGATAGGGACGTATTTAAACTGACTACAGAAATGTATGCCTTTTCATTCTCCATGCACCCATCTCTGATACTGCTAATGTATCTCTAGGTGATTGTATAATATATTTTGGTTCTTGAAACTCTGTTTTTGCATGCCCAGGCCAAGAGACTTCCCCAGAGTGAGCACAATCCTTCTGTCACCTGGCTGTGTAGCCACAGCCATGGAGATTCCCTGAGATGGGGCAAATCAGGGTGGCTGACGCATAGGTGTGTTGCAGCTTGGATACCAGGCATACTTCAGATATTCCCAACAACCAGAACCACACAAAGAAAGTGAAAGAGTAACTCTGGACTCTCTGCTTCTATCCTTCACTGCATCTAATACCTTCTGGGTGCAAATGAAACATTTTTGTAATGACTTGGACTCTGCAGTAAAATATACTGTACAGGTTTAAAGTTTTATAATTACCGCCTACAGCCTTGCAGGTTTTTCCTGTTCTCTCTTTCTTGGGGGATGGTAAGCTGTTGCTTCTGCAGAAACTCCAATCCCTCCAGAGTGGGCTGATCCAGAAGGACATGCTTCGTTTCAGCCTGTTCTGAGAGATGCTGCTGCTGAGACACGGCTTGTCAGAGTTGTAGGACAAGGACTTTGAATCACCTAACTGGACATGCCTGGCAGGATTATTCTGGCAGTTGTTGTCCCTGTCATAGGAGGAACATATGTACAGGGCTTTCTTTTTTGAATCTGAGATGAAAACTCCTTTTTCATCACCTTCAGAGAATCCCCAGTTCACATAGCCGCCTTCAATTTCTTCCCTGTCATGACAGGGGGATGCTGCACTTTCTTCAATATCCAGAGGTAGCTGGAGATCAAGAGGATGAGCAGCCTCCGCAGTATTAGTTTTTTCTGATGGCAAATGAATAACAAAGTCTCTCTGGCTCCACTGATAATCTTCTGTCTCTTTTCCAAGGAGACTGACACTCGGCAAGTTTTGCTGAACCACAATGCTACTTTGCAGGTTATCTTTGAATGCTTCATCCTTGTACTTGGCAGGAGTGCTCAAAAAGGAAAAATTTAAGGTGACATCCTCAGAAAAAGACCCTCCCTGATGGTCAGGGGGCACCAGCAAAAACTGCCCATACCTGGGAGTTGACTTAGTCTCAGAGGATACTCCTGAAGTGAGTGTGTCTGTTTCTATTTCTGCCTTTTGAGAGCTGTCTTCTACCATCTTGTTAGTCTTAGACCTCAATTGCTTGCACTCTGATGGAGACTGAGTCCTTACCAAGCTCTGTAGGAGGGAGGGGGGCATGCTGTAATAGTGGTATTTCTTGTCATACAAGCACTCAAGGCTGCTCAAGGTCTTGGAATAGAATGCATTGCTCCAGCTGTGGGGCAGCTTCCTACAGGTTTGATGTTTTGTGTCTGCCAGTAATGCTTCTTCCACCTTCAAGGTGTCTACAGCTGAAAGCACTTTCAGGATGTCCACTGTCAAGGCAGACAGGTCTTGCAAATGTCCTAGCTGGCTGTCCAGGGAGAGTAAAGACTCCTTGATATAAAATACCTTCTCATGCACTTCTTTAAATTGTTGAAACATCTCTTCCACTCTAAGTAGAAAAAGAAAACATAATTAAAATACTTCATATCTGTTTGTGAGATGAGGAAAGAAACCATTAACACATTTCAAAAAGTCAGTGTTTCAAACAGGGTTGGTTTTTTTTCAATGGTGACTTTCATTCCCATTAATATCCGTATTTGGCAAAATCCAGCCAAACTGCCAGTGGGTTTCTCAAGGAAACAGACGTTTTGCTCAAGGAGTCTCTATTTTTAAAATTGTTGTTTTCCTACTGATACCCATTAATTGCCATAGAACTACTAAACCAAGGATGGCAGGCTACATTGGCTATGGCTGCGAATGAAGTATACTTCTTGTCGGCTGGACATCCTCCATGTTATATTTCTTGTGCAAGCATGAGGAGGGTAAGGCTCACACACACTGCCAGGTACTCTTTAATTCTGCATTCTTCAAATACTAGAGACTGCTGAGAAACACGTCTTCCCAAGAACATATTTGGCCTCCAGAGCAGATTCTACGCATCTTATGCTGTTGGTTACCTTCAGGTAAAATTCAACTACCCAGAAAACCAAAGCCTTTTTTGTTATCTTCGAATCTCCAGTGAAAAGTGCAGGAACTTCTTGGCCTGGAATTACATCATTTTAACCAAATCATTATCTTCATATTTCCTGAAGATACTCTCTGGTGCTTTATCACTAAGACAATGATAAACTACCTGCAGGCAATATGCAGTAGTAATTTCTTTCCTTTGTCACAGAGTAACTAAAATATCTAGTATTAAGGCATTGCTGGATAAAATCAAAGACCAATGTTCCAGAACATTTTATTCATCTAAATTAATGTCTTGCGTTGACGTTATGCAATGCTGTGAAGTGTGTTTCAGTTGTACTCAGAAAAAAATTCCTTTCCAGATCTATATTTATCCAGTAAACGAAACCTTATTGAAGTAATCAATTCTGCAGTTTCTGAACAAAGCTACTTATTTAATTTCTTTTAGAGGGGAGGTTTATTTTGCTTCTGTGTTTAGTTTTAACATGCAGAAAATAAGATTATGAACAGGAAAAGATGCTTTCTCTAGGCAAAACAAATTCGTTAGATAAGATCAGTGTTGGCATTCAGTAAGACTTTTTATAGTGTTCAGTTTTTATAACTCTTCCCATTAAACTTAATGGCAGATTTGCCATTGATTTCAATAGAAGACTAAATTAGGCCAATACTGATTGTTTTGAAACCCTGTTAGTATTTGTGTATTGACATTGTGTAAATCAAGGCACTACATTGCAAATAATTCTACCATGGTTTTCTGGTTGCTTCTGTAAACAGCAATTATACTCAATCATGAGCAATACTCTCACAGTGTACCTACACTAGCAAGTTTTAAATAAAATTACATACTGCGTGCTGTTCTCTGGCTTGCTTTTCTAGTGCTATCTGATCTGCAAAAGTGAAACTGAGCAACACCTCACTGTACCCCTTTAAGCATGTGCACACTGCACGCATCTGGGGATGCAATTCTGTCAGCAAGGCAGATCTGACATACACCTCAACAGATGCAGATACAGAAACAGATACATTTCCATCAAATTAGCAAGGCCTATGCATGTTCACAATGGCCACAACCAGCTTCAAAAGCATTAGCTTATCAAAGTCTTTTTGTATCTCAAATTTATGCAAAGAACATAAATATGCATCAAAACACACCTCTCTGTGGTCAAACGGATCCTTTCACTGCCACTGGAACTCCGGTTTTCATTCTTTTCGTGAAAATATTCTTCTACACACTGTTCTTCAAAGTCATGGAGTTTCTTTAACTCCTCATCACTCAGGTAGAGCTCTGAAAAAAGGAGGTAGGAATCAGTATGAAGCATGCTGATAATTGCAATCATTTATAAGTATCCATGAGGAAAAAAAAAAAGAAAAAAAGCACCTGCCAAAAAGCTTGTTTACACTCCCTCCCTTGACAAGAATGAATCAGGCTTAACTGCATTAATTTGGGCTTGAGCATAAAGACTCAACATGCCAAATACTTGAAAATGTGCAAGTTTGTCTTTCCTTACACAGGGAATAAAACCATACTGACAAAAATTCCAGTGGACTCCCCTTAAAAGCTGCAAAAATACATATATGAATCACAAATCTGCTCAAAAAGATGCACTTTCTCACAAGCTTTTTCCTTATTTTGTTATACATGTGTCACTCACAAGAGTTAGCGATGAATATGTCAAGCTTACAAAAATTTTATTCCAATTTGGCCTAGGCATTCATTTGGAACTAGTCACCTACAACAATTACAGTCCATTCAGGTGCTCAAAGCTGCAAAGCCCTTTTTTTTCCACCTAATTGATTAATATGTTCATATATATAAAACATTGTGATATATTGGGGAAAAAAAAACACTCAGAAGTTTAAAACTCCTTAACTTGGGCTGCTCATGGTGCTATTCTTCTAGGACACCAAGACTTCTGAGAGAAGAGCTCCATTACAAGAAAGTACAAAGAAATGTATATGGTGGAAAGCTGCTTCTCTGATTCAAACTCCACATTTTCCAAGCTCCTCTTTTCTGTCCTTTTTTATGTACCAAAGTCCTCACTGTACTTGCTCAAGAGGTATCTGTTCCAAGCAACGAGGCAGTGTTTGATACAAGGATGTAATACTCAGCTGCAACACACAGCTCAGCAGTGAAGACCCCCACAGTGTTCTGGGGTTCCCCCTCTCACTCCAAATGAGACTTGATCACTTTCCAGGCACTTTTCTCCCCTATTTGAGCTGTGTTTCTTCCTCCAAAATTTTACTCTGTATCTTAGTATTGATTTTCCACAGAGTGGCCCTGGATCCTTCTTTGTGAAAACCAGTTAGTTATAACAACACCAAAATTAAAGAAAGCTATCAAGCAATGTACAGGTATATAGAAAAGGTGCACAGAGGTGCCTAAACAGAAAAAAATTCTCCTTCTGAGAGAAGTGTAAGCAAGGCATGAGCCCTCTTCTATCCAAGGACTTGTAGATGTGCTAAGCAGGGTTTCAGTTTTGCTTTAGCCTAATGCTCATTACAAGACACCCCCTATGCTATGTCACTGCCTTACGCTGTGCTTGCACATAAAATAAGCAATGGCACTTCAAAGGCAGCCTGCTGTATCCAATCATGATGGGGGAGCTGAACCTGGGAGCAGCAGTACAGCAATTCAGCTTTGATTAGCTAAGCCTGGTTTTGAACTCTCTGAGCATGCCAGATACCTTCAGCATTGCATGTTCAGCACAGAAAATTCTAAGTGAAGCATAACCGAGGCAGGGTTTGCCCACCTCTATTACAAGGCATGAAGGGTGTATGTTGCATAAAAAAGGATGAGGTTGTATAATACTATATACCAATGCTTCCCAATGCTTTTTGAGATATGGTTACAGTCACCAGCCTCTCCTCATCCCCATTTCCCTGCCTCACCCCCACCACCAAGCCCCACTACTGACTATTCATTTCCACCCCAGCGTCTTGAGGTCCCATTCCCACAACAGCTCGGGCTACTCCTGGCGGAGCTGGTTACAGTGGGACAGGGAACTGGCATCACTTTAAAGAGGCATTAGGAAGGACCTGGCATGAAAAAGCCCAGGCTGGGAAAAGTGAAGAAGGTAAGGTGCAGTGATAAGCCAGTGCACAAAGGGACGGAAGCAGTGAGGAGGTGGGAAGCCCCTATGCTCTCTCTCTGCATCTGCCATCATCGGATCTCATCTATCCTTAGGCTCTGTAGCTGCTTTCCCCAGGTAATGAAAAAGGAATTATTGGTCTTTTCATGACAAACATACAGAAATTTATACCTTCAGTACTGCTTAATTCCTTTTAAAATAAGAAATTATTTAGTTCCTACAGAATAAGTTGCTGTCACTTTATTTCAGCTCAGGGTTATGAGGTATCTAGACCGATGCACAGTACGTAGCACAGCAACAGCCAAATACAAAGCAAAGCATTCCTCTTTTTTTTTTTTTGGAACTCAACTCCACAGTGATGGGAGTGATGATGAACCATTTCTTTTGGTTGCCAGCTTACTTAGTCCAACATCGCCTTCCTCTTGGTCCAACTCATTTGGAGGCTGATGGTGGAAGATGCGGTTTATCAGAAGCCCAATGTGACTCAGGAGGATGAAGGGTGGAGGCAGCCATGGCTTCTCGTGGTAGGTCATGATGTAGCGGTAACGGTTGTACTTCCAGAGCTTGTTCGATATGGATTTCAAATCAAAATAAACATTACTGAGGAGAGAGCCACAGAGGGAGAGGGGAAGGAGGGTGAAACACTCATGTGAGGAATACTTCCAATATAGCACAAGACACATGTCTACAGATCTAATCTGACACTAAAGGAAAGTCCCATTCCTCCAGTGAGGTAAATCAGCTTAGCAACTTTCATTTAACAGAGCAGCAGCATGTGCCTGCAGCTAGTGCATTGAGAATGAGATCTTCAAAGCTGCCTAACAGATTTGGAGATCCAATTTCCATTCACATTAATGGGAGCTGGGCAAAAGATTTCACTGACATGGCTTTGAAATCCCAGTCATACCATTTAAACTTTAATACATACCCTAACTGAGAATTCAGCATTGTTTGCCTCTTGGGACTAGATTAAAAGTAGGTGTCAGGCTAAGGGAAGACTGTAACAAAATAGTTCTGTGCACTCCCTCTAAAAATATACTTGCTGCGGATGAGCCATTCTTCTGCAGAATACTCACTGGAGCTGTGAAATTATTAAACATGACTGCTGTTGCACTGAATAATTTTCTGTACCTACCATCATAGACCCATCATCAAAGAAATGTTGTGGTTTCTAGCACTGCAGTTTCAGGTGCACTGTCACACTGCACACCCAGCATATAATCACAAAAACATCAACTCTCTTTCTGAGAGCATAATTAAATGTATTTCTCATACCCACCCATTTCTGGTCCCACTTCTGGAACAATCAAATCACTACACAGAAGATTTAGCATATCATCATTACTAAAGTTTTAATTCCAGAAATAATTGAAATAACAATTTCACAGCTGCAAAATAATACATAGTGTGTAAAATAATAGTTTGCTTCCTTGACACAATTTCAGGAAAGGGATTTCTTGTTGGGAGGGGAAATAGAATGAGTTTTGATAGTTCGGTTTTCTTGTATATTAATGACTTATTTTATTAATTTGAATTTTTTTAACCTACAGATGACTTCTTCTTCCCCAGAAATGCTAGAACTATAGGAAAAAATAAAAAACCACTTGGGTTAGACTGCCTTTTACTAATATTTTCAGAACTTGGTCCACTACAAGGGGTTCCTGTTAAAACAGGAAGGGTTAGGATTACTATAAAGACACTGATTAATTACTGTAAGATTAATATGAATTACTATAGAATTCATAGAATAATATAGAAAGAGACCTTTCTACTGTGGCAACACACATCAAAAGGCAGATTGTTGGAAACACTACAGTTAGATTTCAGTCTAGAACATACGAGATTGCATCAAGTAAGTAAGAATTTTCAAATTATTTCCTAAAGGAAAAGCATGCTCTTACAGTCATTATGCTCTTCCCTTGAACACCTTGCACTTATATGCCAGTTTAAAACTTGGCTTACTTTATGATGAATATTATATAGGCTCTTAGCACAACAAATACAACTTTTAGGAAGGGAAAATTACTTCAGAGCTGAATTAATGTTGCTTTTTTTGCCAGCTGAAATTGATTTCACAGAGTCAGATTCTGTTAAAGTGAGCTGCCTTCTCACCATCCCTTTCCTTGCACCGTCTTGCTTTCACCATTCTTTCCTTATTTAACTTACCCCCATGGCAGATGGGGTACAGCCACCACCAACAACATGCCCTTGCTGGGCCATTTTCAGTGAAAGCTTGTAAGAAGTGCTGGCAGAACATACATTGGCTGCTTTTGCAGCAACATACCAAGGGACCTACTTAAAGAATGCAATGAGCAAGTTGACCATGATGATGTACTGCACAAAGAGGTAGACAGCTTGCAGGAACGGTGTGAGAAAGGAGCCAGGAGGACAGTCTTCATTGGTTTCACAAACTGGAAATGAAAGAGACACAGAACATGGGTAGCGCAGAAACCAGAGCAGAGCACAGCAATGGCCTGTGCTTCTCATTTGTCCCAGCAAGAAACAGAATAGTCCTCACTAATTTCACAGAGAGACATCACTAAATTTTCAAATTAAAGGTCAACCTCTACCTAAAGGAGAGCTGAGACCTCTCCATGCTACTGTCACCTTGTTGAGAAGCTGCAGACACCACTTCATACATATCAGTTCTTATGCCAGTCATTCCACTTTTTGTTAAGGGCAAATATGATGCAGCTGAAATGTATTTGGGAAATGGCACACATTCAGGTAAGCTGAAATCCAAATCTTTGATCCTTAAACAGGAGCATCACAGACTCCACTGTGAAAAAGGTACAGCTCAAAGGCTGCTCTACCAGTACTGGAGTGTAGAGCTACACACATAACTTAAAATCACATTAAATCAAAAAGACATACGGCTATGAACATTTGTGACATAAAGCAACAAATAATGGAAATTAAGGGATCCCTTTTGATGTTTTTAAATTGTCAAAATAAAAACTTTTCAATCTTTTAAATTTCTAATCAATTTTAACTCTTTCGAGGAAATTTTAAAACACACTTAAAAAACAGAAGCCCTAAATTCAGGACATATTCTGCTGGATAAAGAGTCACTAGAGAAATCATAGCTTTATTTGGGAAGCGTCAAATTTCTAAAGGTTTAGAATTATTAAGTGACTAAACGGATTAAACTGGGAAACTTTACAGTGTGCTTTCATTAAAAGAATTTTGACTTATATAACCAAAATACATGTGACTGTTTCAGCAGTGATAATGGATGCAACATCTTAAATTATTTTAATGAATTGGGTCTGTGCTGAACTATGGACCTTAAATATCTATTTCTATTTGCATACCGACTTCTCCATTTTAGGGAAAAGTGTTTTACTTATACCTTCAGTCAGTAGCATGAGCGTATCTTACATCCATAATGCTTAAATACCTCTGGAGTGCCTGGTTCCTCTGTCTTACTGAAATAAGGTTAAAGCCGTAATCAAGATACATGATTTTTCCTCCTTACATTGATTGGTTCTATTTCTCCTATGTGCTCATTTTTTATCTGTTTAAGAATGGAGCAAGGTAACTTATTTCTCCCTTTCTTTTCCTCCTTTATTCTTTCCTCCTTAAAGGCAACTTTAGGGTTTTTTCTCCAAGAGATCAGCAGCTTTGGATTCACTTAACTGGAAATTTATTTCACTGGCAGATCCCCTGACCTGCCAGTGAAATAAAGGAAGTAGCTTAGCATTAGCTCCTATGTGCTTTGCCCTGATATTTGCATATACTTAATGTGAAACACTAAATTTGAAGGGTTTAGAGCTTAATCTTTATTTTTAACAAAGAAACTCATATTTTCAACTTCATTCATGCAGTATTACTCATTATGGACACACATATACTGGTATCAGAATTGTTTGAGAAAGAACAGACTCAGTAGGCAGTCAAAACTCAAGTATAGCAAAGTAGGCCAAATATGTTTCTGCACATATTTAAGCTGCCAAGCTATATTCTGAAAATTACCTACCATCTATTTCTCCAGCATAGACCTCACCAAACATCATCCAGTAGGGCTGAAATACAATATCTCGTGCCAGTGTCCAGGAGGGAGGCTCCTCTGGTGAAAGAATTGCCTTTCGTGACACCCCAAAACTCAGCAGGACTATGGCCATCATGACCACAATATAGAACATGTTTCCTGTCTGGAAGACATATTTGTGTAAAATAATTAGTTGTGCTAACCATATGTAAAGGAGACATTCACTTTAGGGAAGAATATAAAATCAGGGGTAATGATCTAATGTGCTGTAGGAAATAAAAATATTTTATGTCTGTACCTGGACTACATGGGCATTTTATAGATGTTAAAATCACCCTAGACCAAAAAAGCCACAAGTCCTACTTGCTTCACATGTTTCTCTTAGATCTTAAGCAAGGTATAAAAAATGCAGAGACCTTACAATGGCGATTTTGCTCAGTGTAGCTTCTTTCAAACCGAGAGCAAGGAACAGCAGTGAAAATTATTTTACCTCCTAAACAATTACCATGAAAGACAGAATATAAATGTATTAAGAAGAGAGCTCCCAGTAACCAAGACAAATTACAATAGGAATCTTCACATAGACTAGACAGTAGTTCAGCAGCAGATCTTATAGCAAGAGAAACAAAATTAACTTTGATTTCACAGATATTTTGCCAGATAAACTGGGATATAAATATTTGAATCAAAAAGTAAAATAGTATTAAAACAGTTTCCAAGAGTTAGGGGAATAATCTATCATAGTGAGCCCATTTCCAAGAGGCAGTGACTTTTCTTTTCCGTTACCAAGCTGGATCAGCAAATTAACTCAAATGCAACCCTTCTCTAAGGAATGAAGTGAAAATGGCTTTTGTGAATAAATTCATGTAATTAATAAATTAAAGTGTAATCTGATTATGGTCAACTCACAAACAAAACAAAACCATGGCATTTTCAAGCAATACATTCACTGTGAATTATTAGATGACTTCTCCTTTTCTGTCACTTCTGAGCTTTACATATTCTTGAAGGTAGATGCCTTAACTACAGAAATATTGCTCCAAAACACAGTACTTACCATTTTCCCAATCATTGTCAGGTATGGGCCAGCATGCTGATTCACAGCAAAAAGATCAAGGAGCCGAGTGTACCAAAATATAACATCCAAGCAGTAAAGGAGCCTCCCTGCAGTTTGAACAGGGGGGTTGCACCAGCGCAAACCAAAACCAATCATAAACAGGATGATAGCTACAGAATCAGTAAAATTCCAATATTCATAAATCCACACCTTCACTTTTTGGCGGAATTTTCCAGGTTCTGAGATAAATACCTGGGTAGAATGTAGAAAAAAACCACAAAAATATGCCATTAAAATCACATATACATTATTTTACCTTTTCTGTCTGAATTATTTCATTATATTTGGCAATGCATCATTTCCCCCCCTTCCGTTTTTTTCTTTTTTCTTAGACCCATTTACTGCTTACTGCCGTTCACCATCAATTGAGGTTTTTACTTAAGCTATAGTGTCATATTGCTCAACTATGCTACATCAAATGGGATAGCTCCTCCTGAAGAAAAAATGGATTCTGAACCTGAATCCATTCACTAAAGGGCACATAGCTCAGCAGAAGAGAGCAGCCAGTAAAGAATTGTTATGCACAGGTATTATTTAAAATTAACAAGCATTTTCTAGAGGGACGGTCGTGACCTGCAACGGCCTTTTGATTAACCCCTAAGTCATGGAAAGTACCAGCCTAACCTTACCAATGGGAAAATAACTAATGTCTTTTATTTCAGATCAAAAATATAAAGAAAGATCCTTGTACTCGGCCAAGGACACATTAAACAAAGGAGTGCTGGCAACTAGCAAGGTAAAGAATGAAATGTTTACTCCTTGAACTGTGAGGTGCCCCAAAGGGGTTTTAAGCTTCACTGAGCAAGCGTGTGAAGTGGAATCCTCGGGAGGAGGCAAATAAAACCTTTGCACATTGCCACAAGTGAGGACAATTATGCAGTGCTATGTAAGATCACACTGATAAGCACCAAGGAAAGGAGAGATTTTGAAATGTTATGCCCTGATCTTGCAAGAATTTATGCATATGAACACACTAATGTAAACAAGTGATCTAGACTAACTCACATGAGTAACTAGTTGCACGGCCTCAGGCTTTAACAATTATTTGATACAATCTAGAGAAAGAGGTTTGCAGTTATATATAACACGGCCCTTGGCAGTTAAGCAACTGCACGGCTGAGAGAGTGTCCTACAAAGTCTTTGCCAATAGACCAGAATAAGGATGTGGATGAAGAAAATCAAGTAGGAAACATAAATTCCAAAGTGTTCAGCCAATGATGACAGAAAGAAGAGCTGTTGTTTCTACTGTCCCACCATCAAGATGGTGCAAGAGCACAACAGTGACTTCCAAAGTGCTTGCTCTTCTACTTTTAACATTTTTCTCAGGGAATCTTGGTGTAGATTTTTTCAGTCCTATCTCATGCTGACACAGAACTTGCAAGTTCATCCAAGCTTTGATATATTCCCAGTATCTTTACTGTCACTTGAAATGCTTCACCTCTCTCATACTGATTTCAAAGTCTTCTGAGTGATCTGTATTTATAGCATCCTTTGCTCAGAACTGTGGCTGGCTTTATTCCTCTGAAAGTACAGCATTTCAAAAGTCATACAAAAGAAAATTCACATTACTATTGTTTATTATGTGCTGATTCTACAGTGAAGGTATGTCAGAGCAGATACAATAATTGGGGAAATACATAGCTGCATTTGTCCCCACACTCAGGTTTGGAGTGCAAGTTGTGTTCAGAAGCTTGGGTCTAATCAACTGCAAATAATTGCAATTAATTTTGATTGGAATATCATTTTTCTGTGCTCCATAAACCCAGCATTAAAAGCTGATTGTGGATTTTTTCCAAGTTCATTTATAGAAGGCTGGTTGGACTTGAGGGAGAGCCATAGATTGTTCTATGCAAAATACCTCTTATTTCATAACAAGTTCTCGCTCAGATTAAATATCTAAAGACAAATTTTATTACTAGAAGTCTATTGGCCCACTCAAGAAAATAAAGGACCAGGTGCCTACATCAAGGTTCCAAATCTTAATTCAGCAGTCACTCTAAAGTGACTGTCTTGGGGTGACCTTATGATATGTATCTCATATCACTGCCCTATGCCCAGAAATTAATTTCTGTGCCTTTCTATGCCTCTAAACTGAGCCTGAGAGGGGGAAGGAAAAAACTGAGCAAAACTTTTTCAAAGCAGTTTGCAGCTTGTTCAAGGTCACACACAGATAGCAATTTGTTTCCCAGCTGCGGCAGGGGAGGGAGGAAGCACCCGGCTGGCTGCTCCCAGGACAGCTTTAATTTTGGCCAGTGGTTCAGCTGCTTTTTCTCTGGAGAGAGACTGAGAGTTGAATTTTTCCTTCCCTGGAATTTCAGATTTTTCTACCCTTTCTACTGGACTGCTTGATTACTTTAACATCAGAGCACATCAGGAGGACTTTCCACCGGGCACAGAGGGCTTGGCCCTGGGCCAAGCCCCAGCTCTGAGGAGACCAAAGGGAGGACTCTAACATTTTCCCAGGTTTTTACTCCACAGTGAAAGATTTTATTATTTAGCATTATTTTCCTTTCCCATGTGTTTGTTAAATAAATATTTTTATCTTCTTCACTTTCCTTCGAGGAAAATTTATTTTTCCTGAACCTGATGGGGGAGGGGTGGTTGTGCCTTCTCTCAGAGGATATATTTCTAAATTTGGCCAAACCGTAACAGTGACCTACACATTACCACCCCTCTCTACACAGAAAAGTAGAGAATTAAGGACAGAATTTAAGATGCATTTTCAAGGCCCAAGAACTGGTCTTCTAATAAAAGACTTCCAATAAATAAATTCCCTGTTTAATTCTCTATAAAAACAATGCAGGATTTAGCATTCTTCAGACAGGTGTTCCCTGGTTTATAGTACTTATGAGAAGTGTGAATGCAAAAACTTACCTCCCTGACTTTTTCAATAGCAGTAGTGAAAATATAAATGATAACAAGCCACTCTTGCACACTTGGCCTTGGTTCCATCTTCACCAACACAGTGTAAGTAAAGAGCATGAGGAATGCCAAGTAGGATATCTGCAAAACACACCGTATACAATCCATATGCAGAAAAACCTCAAGCAAATTTCTGCTAACATAACAGGTGACTGGCCTCACTATAGGTACGCAAGTTACTGGGACACTGCCACATTTTTGAGCCCAAAACCTTTATTCCAGCTCTCTAAGTTTTTTTTATTTTGTTTTGCCTTTTTATTAATGGGGATGTCCCTAAATATAATTGGAGATTGGTACTTTAGTGCTGAAAAAATAGGTAGAAGCAGAAGATGAACAATTGCAGCACATGTCCACCAGACAGACTATTTTATCTTGGATGTTGGACTAGATGGTCTCCAGAGGTCCCTTCCAACACTAACTATTCTGTGATTCTGTTCTGTGATCTGCACACCATTCCTCGAATGCAAGGGTAGTCTTATGCTTTTGTCCCAGCCTTCTGTAGGAGCAAGTAACAATTCTCAAAGTTATATAAGCCACCTTTGGTTAATCAGTGCCTTCCAAAACACAAGAATGATATCAGGTGCAAAACACGTATTTTAGAGGTACAAGAACATGCTGTAAATGTATCTGACATAATAGATTACAACCTATAAATCACTTAAACACACACATCTAAAAGAGTAAAAGTTAATGTACATGGTGATCTGACCTAATGAGCAGCCTGAACTTAAGCATCCTGAGGTCTACTGATACAGGGTTACTAAAACTGATTTATTAAATGCACATTTCCTTTAGAAAATTATCTCCTATAGATGAATATTCACTCTTCCAAGGACAGTTCTTAAAGAAAAGAATACAAATAACAATGAAGTATTAAAGGTACGATAGGCCACCTTCAAATCTATCTCAACCTTTGCAACTGACCACTGTAAAAACCTGTGCTTCAGTTTTTCTTTAGTTCCTTATAATTGTTTTT
The DNA here is from genome assembly GCF_041296385.1 of Aphelocoma coerulescens. Lineage (NCBI taxonomy): Eukaryota > Metazoa > Chordata > Aves > Passeriformes > Corvidae > Aphelocoma > Aphelocoma coerulescens. The sequence goes on from NW_027184085.1 coordinate 62,497,160, forward strand.
CTGGGGTTTTGGGTTTGGGTTTTGTTTTAGTTCAGCTGCATGATTTTAGCAGACAATCTTTACACTTAATTGTCAAATAGCTTCCCATCTACACCCACCACTAAGTGATTGCAAATCCATGCTAGAAAAAGTAAAAGCAGGATTAAGTGGCATTTGAAGGATCAAAAGAGGGGTTTGTCAATTCAAGTTCTAGAACGATGACTAACCGTGTGAAACCAGAACTTGACAATTGGTGCATTGTAGAACTCATAGATTTTTCTAGTTCCAGGCAGGTTTCCTTGTCCACCGTCTACTTGGCTTTCATCAGACTTCTGCACACCCTTTTCCACATCATAACCCTTCTTTAAAAGAAAACAACATTTAAAAAGAAACAATGGTCTATAATTGCAAAGGTAGTGTTATTTCAGAGGGAGGACAGACACAAATGTCTAAACTTTGTTCTGAATACACAAACCATTACTGTAGGTTGCTTTTGTCTGGTTACAGCCACCTCATTTGCAATAATTAACATGCATTATGTGAAAGATGCTGTATATGGCACAGCTACACTCTCTGTATATTTTTCTGTAGTACTTTGTACAAGAGTATTTAAGGAAAATCAGTAGACTGGACTTTTGCTAAAGACTAATCGATAAAATCAAAAGTTAATGTTAAGCAGAATGTGCATAAGCACTTTTTTTATCTGCCTCAGGTGGGGCTGCTCCCTTCCTGCATTAGCAATAAGTGTGAGTTTGGGAAGGATTTTCTCATTACAGTCAGTACAGAAGTAACATCCAGGACAGATGAAGTGACTTGTACCAAGTTCACTTGAGTCCATATCCAAACTAGGGACCTAACCCATACTTCTTGAGAACTGGGCTAAAGCCATTTCATTCCACCTGATGACCATCTTCTCATTCCTCAGAACTGCACTGTGGTGAAAAAACAGACTCTGACACACAAATGACTGATCATCACAGACTAACCAATGTCTCTTTAGAGCTGACTGGGCTCTGTTCCCCATGATACCATAACTGGTGGAAGTCCTGAGACTGAGGCACATGAGACATTTCTGCCTTGCTTTTAAACTCCAGCATCAGGATGGTGGGAGGCAGGAGAATACTCATAATGACCTAAAAGAGAGATCAATTAAGATAAATTAAGCAGTGATAGCATAGACCTGTGGCCACAGTCTGCCATGCCTGCTGCCAACACAAAGCCAGCGCAATTCCACTGGCTGGGGAAGGAGTCGTTGGTGCTGGCAATTTGTATCACAGTCCGACAGCCTCTGAAGAAGTGGGTTGCTCTTGGCTGATTTGTGGCTTTGTGTCATGGTATCTGGGGATGCCTTCAATACTGCTCCCTGTGTCTGGAAAGCACCCTTCCCCCAGCAGTTCTGCCAGGGAACAGGCAATGTCGGGAAGCAAGAGCAGGTGAGGAAGGACTGAAAAGTGCTGAGAGAATGGAAAGAGCAACAAAAAATCCTTCCTCCTAATGTCATCCCACAGATGCTTTTACAAAGAAGTAAAACAGAAACAAGTACCCTTTTCCTTCCCTCCCTTGCTTTTGTTTCCCAGATGTGCACATTCCAACACATGCTTAAGCCCAGCTGTCTGAAGATACATTAGCCATGCTCATAATCAAAAAGAGTGCCTAAATGCTCAGAAAAAACCTAGACTGATGGTACCTTAAACCAGGAGTTCTTCCGCATCTTGAGGCGCCCCATCCACATGTCAGTCAGCAGCATCTGTGTGCACGTGTGGGACACGAACGGCCGCAGCCCCACAGACACTGCCAGCTTTAAGCAAGTTGAGTTGCTCCAGTTTTTCAGTTCATAGGTCAGCAACTTCATGGCCATCTGCTCATTTTGTTTGAATGCTTTGTCCAGCACATCTAAGGCAAGCTGCCCAAATTCCCTAAAGCAGAAAGGAATTAACAGTCAATATAACGGGGATCAGTCCAAACTCAGAATTACTGCTGAAAAGAGGTTACTGTGAATACTCTGTTAACTAAAGTTCAGCTATCAATCTTAGTAAGCATGCCTTCTCCCATATTTCTCACTGCTTTATTAATATACCTAGTGAAAAATAATTTGGGGTGTAAACCTAAGTATTTAGTCCTAATCACAATGTTTATGGCCAAACTGTTTTGTCATTTTTTATTGGTTTTGTCTTAGTCTCACTCCGTGATTGAAATGGACCCTACAAAGTTCTTTGTATTTGCTTCAACAACAGATTCATCACCACTGTGGGCAAGCATTACAGCCAGTTGTGAAAGTTTCTTCTTTTGTATTGACTTTAAAACATCTCTGCAGATAAGACACTTCAAAGAAGGTACATACCCTCATTCAAATTAAGATTTTGAGCTGCATACAAAAGAACAAAGTACATTTTGTTGTTCCTGAATCTTAAGCATGAAATCTAAAAAACAGAGAATATATTACTAACAAGAAAAACTACCAGAAAACACTAATGGAAAATTACAAACACAAAGAAAATTCTTGGTCTACTTCCCTTTTCATTCAATCAGGTATTTCACTTTCCACTTAGTCTTACAGAGAGCAGGATTTAAGCACTGATTTTGGTTTGCTCATTACTACTTGTTACAGATTTGAACAGTCCAACACCTATCTGCCATATGGCTTTCTAACAAATTGAACTGGAGGAGAAGCTGCAAGGGAAATTTCAGCCTTTCACTTGACCATTTAGCAGAAAATGAGCTATACATTACTCACCTATATTTTCAAATATGCATCTAGGTAATATGCAAATAGCTTTCATTTAACTCTCCACCACACTACGCATAGATCCATTATATAATACCAATAGTGAGTATCTGAAAGTATTTTTTTTATATTCCATAATCCATGGCATCATTAACTTTACTAACTCTTAGCGGATTAGGGCAGTATCTAAGCATTCTCAGCACCAGAGAACTTTAATTGAAATGAAGGGAGAACTCATACTTTGAATACTTCTTGAGTTCTTCCGAAGTGTCATCCACCATGTTGCTCTGTTTAGCCTCATGTGCCATTGCTCTGTAGAGTTTACAAGCCACAACAGCTTTGACCATGGCTTCCTCTCCATGCTGCCAGAAGAACATTGCCATCTTCTGTCTTTTCATTAATACTGCCCAAACCAGAAGGTCATTATAGGGGTAGATGAAGCCAGTTGACTCATAATTCTCTGTGTAGTTTATATCTTCTTTTGATTTCTTCTTATACTTTGGGAAAGCACTGGATCTTTCCTATCAATTTATTAAAAAAAAAAAAATCTCAGTGAATGGTTGAGGTTCAGATTCATGAAAATAAAATACCACGCAAATGTGAATTCAAAGTAGCAAACTATTTGATAGCTACATACCTTTGAGAATGTCATGGGTTAGCAAAGTCATAAACCACAGCTAGGATCATGTTCAGATTGCCAATACTGAGAAGATGGTAACATTAACAAAGGAAAAATACGCCTTACTCTGCATCCATGCCTTTTGTAACTTCCCTTTCCATAGTGTTGGGCAGTCTCCAAACCCCACGATACCAAGAACCTGCTTTTACTCTCCTTTTTATATGTATCATGACAGAAGAAAAAGCAAACAGTAGACCGAAATATACACCTTAGGTACCTAAAGACTATTTTTACTGTCTGTCACACTTGTAATGTAAACTTGCTATACATTCATATCTGGATATTTCTCAGTGAAAGTTACAGGAAAAAAAATCTTACTGATATAAGTGAGGAAGTGTCAGTGCTATAACGGGTTCATTTTTGCTCTAATTCCAACACAGCCATTTAAATTTATTCTACTTTATGTTTTGTCAGACAGATAGAAAGATAGATAAATAAGATAGATATGAATGAATGCCAATCTTTGCTCTTTTGCCATTCTTTCTTTGAAAGAAAATACTCTGTTCCCATTTCCAAATATTCGAGAAGTACCTCTTCTTAACAAGCTTAGTCTAGCACTTTAATAAGCAATCATGAGAAAGCATTAGGAGAGTCAGAGAACTCCCATATTTCTTCCAAATCAGAAGAGTTTTCACACATGCCTGATAATCAGAAATTTGGTGATGCTACCTTCCAGTAAATTGAAGCCCTTAGCAACTAATAGATGGAAGTTAAAAAATTATCATAGAAGGAGTCTGAGCTTGATTTCACCATTAAAATTGCAAGACTTGTACTTCATGAGCAGTGAGCAGTAAAGCATTGTTTCCACTGCAATTTAAGTAGAATTATGAAAACAAGGAGCCTGACCAACATGTCTAAAATTTGTCAGTAAAATAATTATCAGCCTAATATATCCTAAGCAAAGTCTAGAATAAGCAATATTACCTTGTATTTGTAAGGCTGTGCAGTTCTGAAGAACTGAGAATGCAAAGTGCTTTCGGTGGATCCCATTCCACTATCCATCTGATTACTATGATGAAAGGAATGAGACAGGCTTTGAGGCAAGCTGGACACCTCTCTCTAGATCCAAAAGCAAACCATAAAACATGAGGAGAGAAATGCAAATTAGAAATAAAGTTTGCTGGTACTCGCTGACTCTAATAGTGCATGTAGAAACTGATGTTACTCAAAAACTAGTGACTCAACAATCACCATAACTGCCACTGGAACTTACACCATCAAGGAAAAAAATGGCCTGCTTCACATCTCAGTTAAAGAAAAATACATTTTTCTGAGTCTCTGAATTCAAAATACTGATTTTCCACATAGCATCCACGAATTGCAACAACAGAGTTGCAACAGGTGGAATCACCCAGTCTGGAAGCTCTTCTGAGAGCTGCCCTTTATCAAATGTGCCATAAGCTGTTTGAAAGACAGAAATCTCTGAACTTTTTGCTTATAATTTCCTCTGAAGGATGGCACATCTAAAATCTCTGTAAATTTTGTTCTGTGTTGGATAAGAGGGAAGAATGTTAGCATCTGAATCACTAATGATCTTCCCAGCAATTCCTTGTTATAAGATTATGTGGTTTCACCTATCCCTGTCAAGGTCATACATCATTAGGAAAGAGCGAAAGGTGTTACAATTGCTCACATCTTTTTTAAGCATTGTGTTAAAAACTAGTGGCACACAGGAAGCTCTGTCTCTGTGTTTCTATTCACTCCGAGTCATAGGTCTCATTGTTTCTCCTCATTTTCCCTGATCATTATGAGGTTCTTCTCTTAGCCATAGAAAGAGTTCATGGGATTGAGAGGGTTTTGTTGTTTGTTTTTAAACATATGGATGTATTTCAAAGTCCAGTTCTACTCCAAAAACTGGGGATCATTCTTATGCAGTAAATCTGCTCCTTCTGTGATGTTGGGAATGACATTCAGCTAATTTATTGAGAAGTTTAGGCTGCTTTTAATTTGCTGATTTTGGAAAACCACCAGGGAGAATGCTGACATGCCCTAGGCCTAATTCAAAGCATGTGGAATTCAGTTTTTCCATGATGTGGTTGAAGCTGCAAGAATGGAAATGTAACTGTTTCAAAAAAGGGAAAACGGTGGTTGGCACAATCTCGTCATTCCTTACTGATGGATGATAGACAAATCACAACCCAGACACTGGAAATGAAGGTAAATTTACTGAACTAATAAATAATTTAACAATCACTAGTCTTGAGGATTTTTGTCTTTTATTTACAACCTCTCCACAGTTCTCAAACAGACAAGCATGGCATACATTTAAATGATGCTCTTCAGACAAACCATGATGACAACCTGAGCTATTTTCAGGTGTCGCATTTTGACTTTTCTTGGTGACCAGTGATTTGGAAGAAGCTACCTTGTGTTTTCTGTAGAGATCATTGTAGAGAATTCGGAAATTCTTCCTTGTGTAGCTGCTCCGATAAGCTTCACCAAGGAGGTACTCTATCACTAGTCCAATGTCAATCAGTGATATCTTGTAATCCAAAGAAAGGCTGTTCTGAAACACCAAATGTCACAAACATTTCATGATGCTGTTATATGCAACATTCAACCACGTCACAGCTCTCCTATTGTAATGGAAAACTGGAAAAATGTGCAACTGAGAGCTCCTGCATCGCTCACATTCATTCATATGTGCACATTCATTACACATATGGAACTCCCCTCAGAAAGAGGGAAAAATGTGATGTCTGCAGTTCACTGTACCCACATTGCATAGGGACATACATTGCAATGTTCACAAGATCAGCTGCATCCAACAGTGAGGATAACAGTTCTTCAGGATAAGCACCAACAGCAGAGGTACTGATAAAAACCTTCTCATAACAAGAAAAAACTAGCATGGTATGATTAAGTACTTTGATTAATTCAAATTGAAGAAGTAGCTGAAGCATGTATTTAATGTTGCAGAGTAATTCCTAGAGACTGGAAATATCTTGCTGAGGCTCAAGTCTGTCTTGCCAACTAGGAGAACAGTAGTACATGCACTAGCTCTACCTTCTGAGTCTCTCACCACTTCTGTTAAAAGCACCATTGCCCATCTTACCTCCACTGTCCTTCCAAGACCCAAGGTTTGTGACAAATTCTCTGAAGAACAAATTACATTCCATGCAGATTTTAAAAATTATTGGTAAAACCTTAAACTACAACTCCTTGAAGTGAAAAAGGGGCCTGCATATGAATGGGATGAGAGATGTTATGTATTCCTAGCAGTGTATGCCTTTCAGACTGTGAAAAGTCTTTTACTCCATTGGACTGAGGGTGTTTTTTCAATAGACTTCAGTAGCAAGCCTCAGTACACTCAGCTAGGGCCACTCAGCCCCAGGTTACAGAAGGCATCAACATGCTGAGCACTCTGGGGAAAAAGGACATCTCAGAATAGTTTGTCAGGTCTGTCATTGAGAGTTAGGCAACTATTTCTGACTATCTGCGCTTGTAGATACTTCTCTGCACAATCCCCATCTTTTAGGTCATCAGAGCAGACTGCAATGTATGTTTCTTCAAAAGTAGCAGCATCAAAGCTGGCCACACTAATGAAGAAAATATTCTGTAATCCATGGTCACATCACTCTGCTGACTGTCCCAACTACAGTGTCACCATTTTTAATCAGACAGCAACTGCACAACAGAAGCACAGAGCACTTATTTGTACTTACAGAAGCTCAGGTGAAAAAGGCTTTTCAGCATTTAGACCTGTTTACAGGTCCCAAGTTTAGCTTACACAATGGCATAGAAAGTCTTGAAATTGTGCAGACATTTTTTACACTAATGCCATTACTGTATATCAAGTGCCAAAAGCTTCTCTATAGATCACTTACTGAGTTTTCCCAAAGTGTCCTGAGATATATAGAGCCATATATAGGTGGATTTTAGGGAAGGGGTCATATCAATCACTTCAGTGAAGAAGAGAAGTTTCTCAGCCTGGAAAAGCTCGGTGTTTTTTCAAGATTTAGACGTTTCAATATATACATCTTCCAGATTTATAACATAGATTAGATCTCGAATATATTAATCAGTATGGAAGAACACAGAAAATGGTTAGTTATGGAGACCAGGATACCCTACATCTATCTAAAGAACCCTAAATGGGATTGCCATGAAAGTCACCCACAACAACAAAATCATACCACAAATCCAACAGAACCCTGCAAACAGTCAGACTTACCATTTCATTTTATCTTAGCAATAACACCCTGGAAATAATTAACCAGTTAGTCTAGATTTGGATCTAGTAATCTCCTTTGTTGAAGTCTAGATGCATAAAGAACAGCTCATCCCTTCCTGGCTAAGCAGTGCTTAGCCATGTACCTTATTCAGGTACAATAGATAACAGAACGGTGAAATAAATTAATGATGTATCTAAATAACAAGGCTGCTATTAAATTTCTAATGGAACAAGTGCTCCATGCAGTAGTCATCCACTGCCACCTTCTGTTGTCCTAGGCAATGCAGAACATCAAAATATTATCTCTTGTCACAGTATCTTTTTGTTACTGCTCTAACAAGGCACGACTTCTTTAACTTTGGGGGAAAAGTAGACAACCTTAAAGCAATGAGCATAATTACTGCATTAATTCATTAAGTCTTTTGTACAATCACTTCAAAACGTCAATTTAGTAATGTGAGAAAGAGAGTCTGATCTGAATGAACTGCTCAGCTTTGAAATTAAGGTACGGGACCCTTGGGAGCCTCAGCAGCAATATGTTGGTTAATTGCTTAGGGGGTCAGTGGAATTAAGATGAAATCATTTAGCAGATATAGGACTGTAATAATGAAGCCATCAATTCTATTACAAAAATTCCCCTGTATTATCTAATATCAGCTTGCCAGTGGACACTGAAGTTCTAATCTAGTGGTTTTGTCCCCAGCCTTCACTATGTCTATTACCTGTTTCACATCTCGAACTAGATGGTATAAAAGGAGATTTGATGGTCCTTGTTTCTGTGGTGGGAATAGAAAACACAGTAAACAAACATGTCACTCTACACTAGAAAATCAATGCAGTATAAGAAAGCAGCTAAAAATATCTACAGAATAAACTACTGTGATTCAAACTCTCCCCACTCTACTCACAAATCTTTTCAAAAACATTTCAACAACAATCTGCAACACCTCTAACTATCTTAAATCTGAAACTGGTATAGCTTTGGTCTAAAAAACATACCATTTTCAGCAAGGTAAGCATATATTACATACCAGATTAAAATCTGAACATATTCCTCGTAAGCTTCCAATGAGTACTTAACCCCTCATGTCAGTGAATCAAAAATAACAACATGGCACACCATTCCCAAACCCCCATACTACAATCAAAAACAATCAAACCCATTTATTTCTTTTTGGTTTTTTTCAAAAATCCTTCATACAAATGTGACCTAACCATCAGATCTCTTAAGCAAAACAGTATTGTTTCCAGGCTTTCATATCTAAAGTTGTACACTGGAATGTTAAATACTCACTGTATTGTAGAGTTCTTCCAAATGAGATATGGTAAGAAAACGGTGCATGTTCACTCCGTGTTCTATTAATAGTTTCACAAAATCCACACGATCCATGACTAAAGCATTCAGCATTGCCTGTTCCAAGGCACCAACCTCCAGATGGACCAAGTTGATGGAAAATATTAGAACGTTACTTTTAGAAATAAATAAAACTTTCCTGGAGCTAGTAATCTCTCCACCACAATGACTTGTCTCTGTGTATATTTAAAGTGCAAGTACAAAAGAAAAATATGCTGGACAAAACATCTCTGTAAAAAGCCAACAGAGGGAAAGAAAAACAGTTTCCATAAATCCAACATCTGTAGAAACCTCTACAAATGTAACTTTACAAACAAACTCTGATAATGTTTTCTCTACTCTCCAATTCACTTCAGAAGATAACATATGATAATGCAGGGCACAGAGGAAAGCGGGGGTTTTTTATTGACACATGACAAAAAGCTATTTCAAAGTACTATAGAGAAGTCTCTACAGAACTGCAAGTTCTTTAAAGCAAACCTTTTTTCAAATATGAGAGAGTACGAGTGTTAGAATAAACTCTCTCAAAGAAACATGAAGCCTAACTACAAGTGTCCAAAGGGTGAAGGCACTCTACTCACGGCATTTGAACAGAGCTTAACAGGGCTTATACATGCAAAATGGCAAAGGAGTTAGACATATGAGGTTCATATAAATCCATATAAACTTTTTCTACAGGACACATATGCCCAGGAAATGCAGTGGGGTGAGTAGAATGAGAAGGCTGGCACATTAAGGGGCAGATGCTAGTGCTAACTTGGAAATAGCGCATTCCATGTATATATAGACGTTTGACAGATATTATGTTAAAAGATGACCAATAAATGTTACAGAATTCTTACATGTAAAAAGAAAACTTATGCACTCATCCTGAGTCATTGGGTTTTCTTCCAGAAATATCTGAGAGTGATGGGCCATTCCTGTATTAAATTTCCTCTAACAGTCCTTGAGCTGGCAGTGTGTCTGATGAGGTTAGCAGCTCTTTGATAACTATTAGAATGGCATTCTTTGGTATGAAGTCTGTTTGAGATGGAGTTGACACTTAAGCAGAAACATAGTCACAGATGGTTATAAGCTTTACCTTCTGAACTTCTAAGACTAGAGTTAGAAAAAGAAATGGCCACAATACGTGCAAAATTGTGCATGTTGCCTTGAAACACTTAAATAGACAGAAATATTATAAGACTCCACAGACAATCCCCTCAAAACTGCTCCTTAGATATGTAACTCAAAATTTGAACACACAACCACAACAACACTGCAGAAGCTGTAGCCTCTGACAGCTGCAGGTCCGGCAGAATCTGACAGTCAGAGGGTTGCTTCACTTTAATTAAGCAACTAAAAGTTAAAGGCAAACTTTAAAACCATCCTTGTACATTTTCTTTGGTTTTTTTTTTTCTTTTCAGTGCAAGAAAAAAATAGTTGATTTGGGGTTTTTTTTCCCTGCTTAGAAAAGAAAAACATTCAGGAGCGTATGTTATCCTAAATTTTGCTTGGGGAAGCAGCAAGAGATGTGAGGCTTGTTTATTATGATGTCTTTAAATCTTACTTGAAGGGGAGAACATAATTTTTATTTGACCCACAGGCTTTTATTCAAAATAGTGCTGAAGATTGTACTGAAATAGAACATGAACAGATACATCAATTTTTTCAAACATTTCAGAAGCAGAGGCATGGGAGTAGGGGGACTGCCTGAGGATCTATTGGGCCAAGGTATAAAAGAAACACTCAAGACTATTGCAGACATAGCAACCTAATTTGTTGCCTTACTGCTTACTAAAGAACAGGCTGGGAAAGTCCTATATCAAGTTGTTCTTTATGGCAGAAAAATCTGAGGAACTGTGTCAAATTGAAACGTCAGTAGAGAATATTATAGAAGCCATCCATAAAGTAGTAGTGGTAAATGGTCAGGACCATGTGGTATTCACCTAAGAGTTCCCAGAGAACTGAAGTACAGCTGAAATCAGCCCCTGTAACAGCAGCATCAAAGACAGTAGATACGAAATATGCCAATTGTTAAAAAAAAAAGTTGTCAAAGTATGGCATATCAATACAGTTAAAACTTTGTAAGGACAAATATAACAAAAGTGCAGTAATAACAACATTTAAAAATACAGTAGAATAAGTGAAAGCAATGTAGTTACTTTGTAGACTGAAATCTGAACTCTACCAGAATTTCGACAGTGACAGTCAGAAAAAGGTTCTAGATGATCTATCTTCTGTAATGATGAATATAAGCTGGATATAAGTTAAAATCACTTTAAAAAGGCATACAGCCTATTAGGATTTATCCTTAGATTAACATAGAACAATCTGTAAAATAATAGTTTTTCACTAAATATCTAAATGAGAATATTGAGTGCTGATCTACCTATTCCAAAAGATGACTTTTACACCTGAAAATCCAAGTACACAGAACAGAAGGAAATATTGTCAAAAATATGGAAAAACTGAACAGATAATCCCCTTGGAAAAGCCAAGAGCAAAGAGGCTGAACTGCATAATAGCTCTCTAAACCCTTCTGTGTTGAAGAGGTGGGGATCAGGAAAATGTTATTCATTATTTACACACACATACAGAATCATAGAATCACCTAATTTGGAAAAGATCTTTAGATCATCAAGTCAATCAGCAAACCTAATACTAACAAGTCCACCACTAAACCCTGTCCCGAAGTGCCACATCTACATGTCTTTTAAGTAGTGCCATGGTTGATGACTCAACACATCCCTGAGCAGTCTGTTTCAACAGTTGATAATGCTTTTCTGAATAAATTTTTCCTAATATCCTGTCATTAATTCATGGATGTTCAGTTGTAGATATCCCAGACATAGTCCTCCAGATATTCAGCCTTATGCACCACAGGAAAATATGGGCTGGTGATTAAAAAATCAGGTCTCTTGTGGCAAACAACCGGCTATGGCCACTCAAATATATATACAATTGACCATTTTTCAGAACTTACATTTTAAAGAAGAAAGCACACTTGGGACTGAAAAAAAATCAATCTTGCAATTCTTGTCAGAGAATTAAAAAGTGCTTCTGGGATCATGAGATATTATTTCTTGAAGAAAATATTAACTCATATAACAAATGGGAATACCATGTTGAGGCACATAGAGTTTTATATTTATCATCTACAAAAATCTTCTTATGTACACAAAAAACTCACTTAGGGAGGGTTATACTTAAATACTGGATTACCTCTGAAAACTTGAAAACCACAATTTAAATTTAATTAATTAATTAATCAATTAATTAATTTATTTAATTGCTACTGTATGTTCTTTCACACACATATAGCTAATTCAGGTCTAAATAATGGCTTGCTTTCTGTAAGGACTTAAAGAATGCAGTTGGCTATCTCAAAACACTGTCCCCATAAGATAAGCCACTGTAACAAAAAACCTGAGATAAGCACAGATGGCACAGCGGGAAAGACCTAATTCCAGGGCTAATGGAGGTAAATGTTTGGTTAGTATCAGGACAAAAATTTCCACTGTGGCAAACTGAGAAAGGAAGCAAGTGCTTATCCACATGCCAACTCAAGTTATGGGAATGGGATTTCCCATATGAGAACAGCACACCCCATGAATACCCGGGACTTAGACTGTATAAAGGTGGTACCTCCAGCAGAACGACTCAGGGACCCTCACCACTGAAGACCAGGGTGAAGAAGGACCAACAGGACACTGCAGGAATCCACGTGGTATCTTTTGTTTAACCTCTCACCCTCTTTCTCTCCCTCCTCCCCGTCCCTCACATTAACTGTTAAAAAAGAACTCTACTATTGACTCTGCATATGGTCTCATTTACACCTTGATTTGAGCAGACACATCTCTTATAATTGGATCATAACTCCCTCATTGCAGCTATTCCAGAGAAACAATAGCTAAAATAATGATGTTACTTTTTTTTACCTGGTGATTTACACTGGGATTTCTGTGTTTCTGTCTAGAGCTAGGAAAATAGATGCAACACCCCTTTAGGGTTTATATCTTTGGAAAAAAGACTATTCTAGGCTACAATGAAATCCTTAACCACCAATGATTGCCAACACAGGCTTGGAGAATACATAACCAGAAGTACCACTGAAACTACTTGGAAAAGCTCACAGCTAAACCAACAGGAATTTTGGATATCACCACTTCTCTGGAAAACCAAATGTGATCTGATGCACTGTGTAGTTGAATACTACACTATTTTAAGGATGATGCTCCTCCAAAATCAAAGTAGATTACAGAAGACTGAGTCCAATCATCAAACCATTCCTTAATTAAACCTTGACAAATGCAAATAATGGAAAATTTGTCATCAAAAAAAGTGCAAAGACATGGTGAGAAATAACAGGTATTAGTACCTTCCAGTGTTGCCCATAAACAAGTACGTGTTTCTTGGCAATATCTAGCTGGTTCCAGGCCAATGCCAAATCTAGTTGATCTGAAGCAGACATATTCGTACCTAGGAAGCAGGTAAATGATCTATCAGTTTTCACACATTTATGTTACTCTCTTACTTTGAAGAGGTAAGTCAGTGAGACTGTATATCGGAAAAAAACAGGTCATATTTTTCAATACCTTTCAAGAGTGCCGTCAGAATTGCCAGATCAGTGTCCTGTTCATCTTCTGACTCCGCATCAAATACGGTTATCTGTTAGAATTGCAGAAGTATACTATTTGAGGTGAGGCAGAGAAGTCTGTAGTTATTTCTTCTTTGTACGGGCTGTAGTAGATTAAATCATACACATTTCAACACAAGCAATGGCAAGGGTCCAGACATAACTCTCCTTTGTTTCAGACAGAAAGTGCACTATTTTGGTTTTTAATGCAATGGCGTCCCAGGCAAACTGGAATAAACCTACTGCATGAGTCGACATGAGTCTATTTTCTTTTGATTAATCTTTAAACTTGAGAAATGTAAAAATGCAACATGGTTGATATTCACTCAGTTTTCAACTAGAAAAGAGACACTCAAATGAAGTAAAACAAAAAATGCTAAAAACGTATTGGGTAGTTTCCATTTTAGTGATCATTAGTACAATTACCATTACTTGCATATATATTTGGTATTCCATCATATTTGAAAAGTTGTGACAGACAGGCAAAGTAACTGGAAAAAGAGAAACATAACTACTACTTCTGAAAAGGCTAAAAGGAAAGACCTGGGAAACTACTGGCCAATCAGGTTCAGCACAATCATGGAGCAGATCCTCCTGGAAACTCTGCTAAGGCACATAGAAAGTAAGAATGTGACTGGCGACAGCCAATGTGGTTTACTCAAGTGCAAATCACACCTGACAAATCTGGTGGTCTTCTATGGCAGGGTTACATCATTGGAGGATAAGGGTAGAGCAACTGATACCATCTACCTGGACTTGTGTAAAGCATTTGATACATAACATCTTTGTCTCTAAACTGGATGAAACTGGATTTGATGGTGGACCACTCCGTGGATAAGGAATTGGCTGGATGGTCCCACTCAAACAATTGTGGTCAGTGGCTTAATGTCAGGTGACCAGTGACAAGTGGTGTCCCTCAAGGGTTGGTATTGGGACCAGTATTACTTGAAGTGTTTGTTGGGGACACAGATACTGGTACTGAATGCACACTCAGCAGTTTTGCCGATGACACAAAGCTGAGTGGTGTTAATACTCTGGAGGGAAGACGTGTCATGCAGAGGGACCTTGACAGGTGTGAAATGTGGGCCTGTGCAGACCTCATGAAGTTCAACAAGACCAAGTGCAAAGACTTGTATCTGGGTCAGGGCAATCCTAAGAATTAATAAAGGCTGGGCAGAGAAAGAATTGAGAGCAGGGAGAAAGATTTGTGGGTGTTGATGAAAGAAAAGCTCAGCATGAACTGGCAATGTGCACTGGCAAGCCTAGCCAATCCTATCTTGGGCAGCATCAAAAGCAGCATGGTCAGAAGGTGGAGGGAGGGCATTTCCAGTTAATAGCAGTGTCACAGAGACAAATTCCAGCACAATTCTGTTGGAAGCAGAAGAATGGAAGGAAACATTTCTAAATTATAAATAAGACTCTACTAGAGAAGAAAAAATAGGAATTACTTGATCTTTCTTGTGAAAACAAAGATATTTGGCCTTTTACTAAGGTCAGAAAGGCTCTCATTTCATAAACACTGAAACCAGAGAAGTTAACAGGCTCTGTAGAGCTACTCAATACAGAAATTGGCACAGACACCTTTGTACTATCTTTATATTAGATATAACACCTGTGCTCATGCCAACCCACCAGAGAAATAGCAAAAAAAGGTAACAGGAAATGAAGACTTCCTAAACTCAGCACATGAACCCTACTCACAGACTCTCTGTGTTTCATGCATTCCATCAAAACATGATATAGATGACTGGACTGTTTCTGTTCCAATCTAAATATGTTTTGAATCATCATTAATATCTCCTCCTTCACCTGTGGGCACAGATCCCTGGAAAACAGACATATAATCAATGACAATTATATTTATATATAGATACTTCTTACCCACCCAGATGACACTTCAGAAAAGATTAAACATAGGAGAAATTTCTTCTTTTTCTACTTCTCTGTTGACTTAATCCTTCTTTCAACACAAAGCTAAGTTATCCCATAACATAAATTATTAATCACATATGCATTTGTTCTGACAGACATATTTACTACTGAAAATACAGTACATAAGTTAACAATTTTCAAAGGATTTTCTATGAACATGATCTAAAAATCACTGGAAGTGATTTTTCTTTCTTTCAGTAAAGAAAGAAAAAAGGCATAAAATGAAATTCCTCACTATTTGTTCATTAGGCCTCATATCGCTCCCTTTTTTTTCTCTTATTTATCCTTCTGTTAACCTTTTCATTCATATTTTCCTTTTCTTTTGAAATAGAAGGATTTTTTTTTTTTAAATATCATAAATATGGAGAGAAAAACAAGTGAAGACAAAGTTCTCAAACAACACACTAGGGGCAAATACCACCTATCCAAAAGTATATTCAGAAAAGACAATAAGTAAACAATTAGGATATAAAATCTATTAAATCATTCCTTTTCATAAATGGGAGTGAACCCAGGGCACCTCTTTAAAATTCAATTTTTAATCTAAAAAGCTCTTTGTCTTTGAAGAACTTTCACATATAATATTAATTTGCTATACAAATATATATTTTAATTTACAGTTTGGTAGCAAAAATAGAGCCTACAGCTGAGACTGAACTGGTGGTGACATAGAGTTACAGCTTGACAAGGATAACAAATCTGCGCTACCACTGAGTCAAAGCCACCAAAGCCAAAGATGAAGAAATTTAGTCTTCCTCCTACTGCAACCTGAGGCTCCTACAGGAATGAACCCCAGCTCTAGTCTCAAAAGTTTTGTACAATCCAAATCCAAGCCCACATACAGAATATCGATAGCTGGAGACATGTCTCAGTTGAAAAAATAGCAAATATTCTGGGGGCCATCCGAGAGCGTCTCTCACCAAAGGTGAGAAATTTCATAATTCAGAATACCACAAGCACTTCTCCCTCTTCAAAAAAGTGATAGTAAATTTGGCAGAATAATCATTTCAGCACTAGTTTGAGGCAGGGAAGAAAGAAACTCCATTCTCCCATCACAGAAGTCAAAGCTGTCAAAAGACCACAGTGGCATCATTGCTAGAAGCACTGGAAATTGTCTCGGTAGTTTTGAGACAGGCAGGTGCCTGCCAACAGGACAGACCAAGGAGGAGGAGCATTATGCCACTACTCACCCCGTATCACCCGTGTGCTTGTGGGTAAATGCCAGGATATCTGCAGCTCTGCCTGTGCCCTCATAGACCACCACTGGGACAGCAGGGCTGGCCCTCATGTACTCCCACACCATTAGGATCACACTGGGGCCTCCTTCCACCACCAACCCAACTATGGGTACACCTTGGCTCATTCCTGTTTCAAAACACACCTAACCAGTTACAAACGGATCTCTGTCACACACAAAAAAATCAAAACATCTGGGAAAGAAATACTTATACATGATTCAATGGAGAGGAAATACTGCCTTCACCATCTCTAATTTGACTTACACCTTTTAAGACTTTCACAGAACTTCTGCAACGAGATCAAAAAGACCATAAAAAACTACTGAAAAATCTGTAAGCATTGGGAAGAAAAAACATCCTTCTAAATATTCCTCTTCCCTCTAAAATAGTTGTCACATTCAAGGACATTTGAAACATGTTCAATATACATGTATTTACCTACACACACAGAAAAGTAATCAGGTATTTCTTCAGAGACTCTTTCAAGTGTTACAGCAGCAGGGCAAGTTTTTTAAAAAACAGAAATGAATTTCAAGTCCAACGCAATGGAAATGAAAATGAAAGCCTGACTCGCAAAATCTCATGGTAAGAAATATAAGATTGTGAGTAAGAAGCTCTATACATGAACATGTTAATAATTGGGTTGGTTTCTAAGTTTGTTAGTTCTATTATGTGAGCAGATAAAGGAAGCAACATCAACATCATAATGCTAATGCCTTTCTAACATACCTCAAGATTTGAATGACTGGGTAAGAGTGAACTTTCACAAATAATTTGTACAGTCTAGTGCATAAAAGGAAATAATTACTATGTAATGAACATTTATTTATTTCTTCACCATAATTCATGTACTCTATAAATAAATGGTGGAAGTTATGCAATCTGTCAAACACTGGCTAAAGGTTTTACTTTTGCAAACACTCTTTGTTGCTGTACTTGAGGTCACAGGCTTTCAACAGGGAAGAGTGATGAGGACAAAAGTAATTAACAGGGTAAAAAGAATTTGAATTCCACTGAATGTAGCAATCTTCCCACCTTGTAAAAGGATGGGAAAGTATCTAATGGTTAAATAGAGACCACGTAAAACTGTGAGGTGAGCAAATGCTCAATACTTATTAAATAATCTGAGTCATTTAGATGTCTCTACAACTGAAAAACCAATATGTGAGTTCATCCAAATGCATAACGCTTTGCGAAAATGCCGTCCTTTTCATTTTCCTGATTTTCAGAGCTCAAGACACATGCAATTAATAACATTTGACCTCAGTGAAAACTATGGCAAATCAAGATGTACAACATGTAACACAAAATGTCAAGTACCTCCCAAACTTCTAGGATAGGTTTTTCTGCCATAAAGCTGACCACAGCAATACTTACTTGTATGTATTTTTTGAAGTGATATGTACTTCTCCAAGTTCCTCCTGAGCACCATTTCATTCCCATACTTGCCCACTGTCCCATCATCTGCCATTAGAAAATGAGAATGCATGCTGTTGAGCGTACTCAGCTTGCTGAGTGGGTTACCAAGAGTCTGGTACAGGCAAACTACCTGAGAAAACCAAAATAAAAATGTCCACAAAGAAACCAACAAAATACCACCATTTATGTTCCCTCATTTGCATGTATTTCTTCGTCATAGTGTGGTTGTTTGAAATCCTGCATCATGCTTTTTGTGCTACTCAAATGTTTGATTCTTAGCATTTAATTCTTAACAGAAACAAACCCACAATTAATATCTCAGAAAACATTTCTGATTAGGCTTGCAATCCTTAGAATCACTGTCTGACGTTCTTTGCAAAAATTGAAACACCATGGCATAGTTTCCCTGTAGTTTCCCATAGTTTTCCTTGAAAATACATGAGCTAACATTTATCAGGAATGATTTCACCTTACTACTTAAGTGCTTTTAGACACTTGAGTAGATTATGCCCTCACATAAAGTTGTAGTCTGTGAATATAAAATAGACTGTGAATAAAATACTACACATATTAATAGCTTATTTGTGTACACCACTAACCTGGCTGTTCATTCTGAATCTTAATATAGAAAAACACAATTTACAACCACAAGAGAGTTGCTTAAATAATTACAAAATTTAAGAAAGGAATGGCAATTCCCTGTAAGAAGAGAAGTATTTTAAAACTATTCATTTATACACAGAAAGCAAAATACAGTGCCTCAACATGCCACAAAATTCTACTGCTGAGAAAAATCTAAGCCTCTATTATACAGAAAAAATATCAAACCAGTGAATTTATTCTAGAAGAAAATCAAATATGCAACAAAACTCTACCATCCCATGAACATGAAGGCTTTTATTATTAAAGGGCATCCAACTCACATCTTTTCCAATGAGATCCCTCTGATTCTCAATGATACCCCATGGAGGAATCCCAATAGCACAGATCTTTCTCAGGTGTGGTGAGGCACGGCCTTTCAGTGCATCCCCCACATGCCTGGACACTCCTAAACAGATAATCAAATGATAAATTTTCTTCTGTATTCAGAGACCTGCTACAGGACAACAAGAGAGGTTTCCCATCACTTAATTTATATTATGGTTACATTTTAATCAAAAGCTAAACATCCCACACAACTTATATATTTGATGTACACTTCAGAGCTCAGATGTAATGTACCGCTGCTTCAAACTCAGCACATATTTCTAATTAATAATACCCCTACATGTTGCTAATGGTGCTTTTCACATCTGTAGAACTTCACTAGTTACATAAATGCACAGGACAGTTCTCCTGCAAAATCACCTGACTGAATAGCAGCTAAAGAAGTAAAACTTTCAGTTCCACAGTTTACTGACCCCTCTGAGTTTGTAAGAGTAACCTAAAGGGATTTTCCGATACTAATAGGCTAATTAATGGATTATCCTGATGCAAAACTTTCTCAATTATAAAACACAAGTTAAATTTAGCTTTGAAAATTGTTTAAAAAAGACTAATCACAATCCACAGAACCTAAATAATTTAATGAAGCAGATAAATTTACTGCAAATAAATTCTGGCTATATGCAGTGTTTCTTATTACATGCAGAATACTCTGCTCTTTAATTAAAATATTCAGAATGCCTGTCAACAGTAAATGAACACGATCTCACTCTTTGAATTATGAACTGCTCCTTAAATAAAAACAACTTCATTTTGTATTAACATATCACCAATTTTCAAACAATTTCACTCTATTTGACCTAAATATACATGCTGTCATGCAGGGAAAAAAACACCAAAAGGAGAAGTGAAACAAAGAGAAGTAATTAC
The DNA here is from genome assembly GCF_041296385.1 of Aphelocoma coerulescens. NCBI lineage: Eukaryota > Metazoa > Chordata > Aves > Passeriformes > Corvidae > Aphelocoma > Aphelocoma coerulescens. Next base: position 62,517,132 of record NW_027184085.1, read on the forward strand.
ACTACCGCTGTTGATGCCTTCTGTAATTATCCATGCTCCTGTAGACTCAGCTGCCTTCACCAGCCCTTTGCTGAAAACCTGCTTGACCTTTGAGGGAAGCTTGAAATTCTGAATGCCTCCATGAACAGAGATCACTAGCTTTGGCAATTCAATCTGCCATTCTTTGACCATCAGATGCAACAGCTGATCCAAATTGCTGTCATAAGAAAGTCTAATATACTGGAAAGAATAAAAATGGGTAAAATAAACATATTTTAAATGCTTCAGGGAGAAGAAACTGCAACACATTGCAAAGCTCTAAGCACTAATGTCCTGCAGATCTTGTGAAGGATTAGAGCTATTATAGTACCCTAACATGATAGCACAAAAATGCATGTGAGCAATACAGAGAGTATCTATAATCACTGTGAGGTTCAACATAAAAATATACACACACATTTTAATCTGGTTTACTTTTAGATTCCCCTGCCCTCTTAAGACAATCAATCTGATATTCACCCAAATCCACTTTTTGCCTTTCTTATACTGAAATTACAAAAATAAGTCAGGAATATAAACACAGCACCTATTACCTTGGCGTGGTAAGTGTGGTCTCCATCTTGAAAATTGATTGTACCAAATGCATCTGTTGGATCCATCCTAGTGTGTTTTTGCACAGACCATTCTCCACCATCACTCTGTGAACCAGCCTGATAAACAGGCCAGCTGAATTCTACTCCTGGGTGTTCTCCAATCAGCCGTCCACAGCAACACCTCACATTAAAAATGCAGAAATTATTTTATATCAAACTCACTTGCATACAACTTTAGGATCTACACATGAATAGCCCAAGTAACTTCCTGCAAATAAAAATACTGCAGTTGTCTCATGGGAATGCAATAAAAATAAACCATGTTGAAAAAAATTGCAACAATAGCAAAATAACATTGAATTAAATCATAATTATGTTTAGTTGGGTATAGAATTTGTTCTCTATCTGAAGAACACCGATAACAGTTGGGGGGATGTTGGACTAGATAGTCTTCAAAGGTCCCTTCCAATCCAAACCATGATGTGATTCTGTGTGAATCTGTAATCGTTGGAGAGTCCCTTACAGAAATTCTGACCTGAGCAATGCAGCTTGGCCTTACTGGTCTTATATGTTCCAATTCAGAGGAATGTTGTAGGACACTGAGGTTTGCCATGAGTTATTCTAAGTACTAAAGAAAGATCTAGGAGTTATCCTCAACAACCAGGAGGAGAATTTCAGGGTGATCTTTATACTAACACTTGGAAGCCAGCAAAATGCATATACCAAATACATGGGTTGAAGTGCAATGCTGAGGGGATTGTCATGGTTTGGCTATGACATTCCCCAGTTTAGTGCACCCACTGAGACTCTCCAAACCACACAACACTCACTCGTTTATCCCTTTCCCTTCCCTTCTCCCTGCTGTGCACGGGAGAGAAGAATTGGAGGCACAAAAGGTAAAGATGACAGAATACAGTAAGAAAAATTTACTTGAAACAGCAATAATATAAGAGAACAAACAGTAACAGCAACAATACTAATAACAGAGGGCACAATAAATTAACATTTCACTAAGAAACCCCCCAGCAATAGACGACACCAAACCACTTCCCCAGTAAGTCTATGCCAACCCAGAAGGGACCCTTTCAGCAGATGGTGTGACTCTTTAGAATAGTCCTGTCAGGGCCAGGAGTTGGACTCAATGCTCACTGTGGATTGTTTCCAACTCGGTATATTCTCTGATTCTGTGATTCTCCCTGGAAGACAGTACAGCAGGAAGCATCAGTGAAGAGAATGTATTGCTTTTCATTTTCTGATAGCTGATTATATGGTGGGACCTCCTCAGGATGTGTCATCTGCTTTTTATCCTTTTCTGACAAAAATATGAAATATTTGTCTTTGGGCCAGCTCCTGATTCCTGGCCAGTTGGGGTTTCCTGTTCAAGCTACCTGTATCATCAGCACACTCCACTTACTCTATAAAGTATCAGTGGTATGATGTGTGGCAGGGACTTTCCCTTTGAGCATCCAGCCCCAGCACTGTCAGTCAGGGTATCAGGAGGAGCTGTGCATTGGTGCCAATCACTTCTGAAGCAGCTCAAGCTCAGCATTTCCAAAAGATGCCAGGATCTCTCTATCAGTTGGGGTGTAGCAGACCTCAGATCATTTGTATCCCTGTCCTGGTTTTGTCCAAGCCAGGGTTAATTTTTTGCACTAGCTAGGATGGGACATGACTAGGGCCAAGATGTTACTCTTTACCACCTCACATCATTGCTGGAGGCAGGGGGTAAGGGTCTCTCTCTCTCTCGTGGGGAAAAGGGATTATTTCTGGTTGAATAAATTTAGTGGAGGGAGCTGGTTTCAAGCCAGAGACAGGTTCAGGTGGTGCCAGTCTCAAGAGGGACAGAGCGGTGAGGTTGGCCCTGTTTGGGTCACGAGATCTGCAGTGAGCATTTTTGCATGTAAATCACTCTTCGTTTTTGTTTTGGTACACTTCTTTTATTAACACTGTTGCTCTTACTCTTTGCTTTTTTCCATCACATTGCTGTTTCCAGTAAATTGTTCTTATCTCAAACCATGATCTTCTGCCTTTTGTGTCTCCAGTTCTCAGCTTCACCCCACTGCAGTGGAAAGGGGGAGCGGAAGATGGAGTGGGAGAGAGGCATGTGGTTTTGGAGCATCTTGGTGGGGGGACTGAACTGGGGAGTACCATTCCTCAACAATGAATATCCCTGGACCCCAGGGGTCATCCTTGAGCTTCCCCAGGTACATTTTACCAGAGACTCCAGGAAGGACCATTGCCCCATCTGCAGTGTAGAGCACATTTTTCACATCTTGTCCTGTCGTGACTAAACAAGGGCAACTGCATGAACAACCTCCTGTTTGATTTGTTCAAAACCTTGTTGTTCGGGACTCAACATCGTTCTTCTTCCAGATCACTTGATAGAGAGGACTTTCCATCTGACTGTAATCCTGAATACAGATCCTTCAAAAACCCACAGTGCACAGGACAGCCTGTGTTTCTTTCTTGCTGGTTGGTTGGGATCACAGCTGTTAATGTGTTGACCACATCCATTGGAATCTGACAACTCCCATCCTGCCATTTTAATCCTAAAAACTGAATTTCCTGGACAGGTCCCTTGACCTTACTTTGTTTTATGGCAAAAGCAGTCTTCAGAAGGATTTTCCATCCCACTTCCACATGTCCTCTCCATGGTCACACAACAAAAACCACAGGTTACTTCATGGTGTGTACCCTCTCTCTCTAGAAGGGGGCCACTTGCTCCAAGTAGCAGAGACTCTGGTCTATACTGGTGGGGCATGGGACATTTCCTCTCTACCTTGTTCAAGCCTTTTGAATCTCTCTGCAGTCTTGGGCAGTCTTTCTGCAGCCAAGTAGCAAGTTGGAAGGGAAACAAAAAAATCGTCTTCATATTGCTGGAATCTGGCAGTCACCTGAAGCACTGTTTGTTCTCCTCCTTTCATGGACGTCAATGCCAGTGAATTGGTGTACGATGATGATGAGCTCCATACAAACTTCTGCCACATGGATTGTGTACACTGGACCTCATCTGGATCTACAGGGGACTGCTCCTTATTTGAATCCCTATAGATTACCTCCAGCACAGCTAATTCTCTCAGGTACTGGACACCTTTCCCCACGGTGTCCCACCTGCCTGGGTGCACTACTAGATCATCCTTGAGAGAGCACCTTTCCCTCACACTTGACAGGAGTCAACTCCCGTGGCTGAGTTTCTGTCCTCTTCCCAAACCCCTTGTCAATGCCCACAGGGATCCCAGCTGCTTGGTTTCACTACCATCTAGTTTCACATCATGGGCTACAATATCCGTGCATCAGAGGAGCCAGGTCACCTGACTGGCAGCTGAAATCTTTTCACATACCTCACAGCTCAGCCAGGGATAGGGATCAGGGGATTACCTCTGGCCCTGCCTCTTCCTCCTGTTATGAGGGCCCTGCTTCCTCTTCAACCTTTACTAAGTGAACTGATTTGGTCTTGGATTTCTTCTTCTGTAGGGGCAACCGCTACTGGCACTGGTTGATCCTCTGGTTCAGCTGCAGTTTGAGTGGCCACAGAGCCTCTTGCTTTGCTTTCCTTGTCCTCCCCCTGAGGGCACTTTCTAGTATTGAGCAGTGTATGATTGAGCAGTATTCAAAGCCCAGCATGCCACATAATGTCACACCTCTCTGGAACTGCCACAGCATTTTTCCATGATATATTTTATCATTTTAACAGGGTCCTGTAGTTGTTCAGGGATGACCTTCCAAATCACTGGAGAAGTCTTCAAAATACTGGCCCATGTCCTTCCACATCGCATGTCACTCATGACTGTCCCATGACTGTTGGGACAGAACTCTTGAATAAACCCCCCCAGAAATCTCTGTCTTGACTCTAATCATGGTGTGGGCCACCTTGGGGGACCTGACAGAATTAGCAACAAGAACAAGGTTTCCTCAACATCCAAAAGAAATTCAAAATTCTCAAAGCTGTTGTGACAGGCCTGAAGGAGGAAAGGGGGGTGAAAAGCTGGAGAAAATCATCCTCCCATGTTCTTCCATGGACTCGGTAGAATTATTAATGGACTCCCAAAGTTTGCACCCAAGATAAGGTTAGGAGGGCAATGCTGAACACACATCACAAATGACCTTCATTGCCCTTGATGTTATGACGCCTATAAGATAAGCTGATATCACACACTACAGCAACAAAGCAGTCTTCCCCCTAGTTAGAGAAGGCACATAGAGAGGAGCACGCATGGTAATATACTCAGGGTTAGGTACCACACCCACATGAACAGACCTGGTAACATTGTGACCTATTGCAACAAATACTTAGATCAAATTTGTTTGCAACCAGCGCTGGCCACATCTGTCATTACCTCAGCTCTTCCTGCCACACATTAGGTACCAAATAAGGCTGTCATGGTTTAGGAATGGTACTCCCCAATTTATTGCTCCCACTGGAACATGTCAAAACATGCTCCATTCTCTCACTCCTCCTCCTGTCCTTCCCCTGTTGGGGCTGGAAAGGAGAACTGGAGGCACAAAAGGTAAAGATCATGGGTTGAGATAACAACAGTTTATTGGAAACAGCAACAAGATAAGGAAATGGACAGTAACAGCGACAAACTGATGACAAAGGGCACAAAAAATGAATGGTTCACACAGAAAGCCCCTGACAATAGACAAAACCACACTATCTTGACTGAGAAGGGACCCCTCCTCCCCAGGAGATACTCCCTTCCCCTCAGCTTTGGCAATGACCTGAGGTGGTAGACAACAACCTCTGGGTCCTAGCCAGGGCCCCTGCTGGCTTCTGCAAATAATTAAACCTGTCCTAGCCAGGAACAGGACAGAAAGATACCAGAAACTCAGTCAGCATTAAAGGTTTGCATCTGGAATAATAACCCAGATTCCAAATTCCATCATTACTCTTCTACAGGCTTCAACAGGCTTCGGTCTCTTCTACAGGATTAACTTCGAGGTAATTTATAGTGACAGCTGACAGTCCAGGTCTCCTTTAGACATTTCAGAAGTTAACACACCCTGAGAAATGGAGATAAATTCTTCATTTTTCCTCCTTTGAGAAACCAAACATCCTTCAACAACCCAAACACAGTGACTGCCTCGGGCCTCAGCTGTACTACTTGTCCATTTAGGGGCAGGTTAGATGCAAACATCTGCAAAACTGTGGAGATGTGCATTCCAGAAGAGAGAGTTTTCAGTGGAGATGAGTGAGAACTAACTGGTGACAAAGAAACAGATTTTTAAAAACTGACTAACCAACCAGCCAACCAAAACCAAACCCCAAAACATCCTGAAGGCAATGCAGGATGCGAGCTGCTTTAGTAAGGCACTTCTTGATACCCAGAAGCCATGGAATCAGGTTTGCACTCCATTTCTTCAACCTAGCAAATTACATTTGGTTGATTCAATGCTCTGCAAAAGCAAACTGGAGAAGGAAGCCTCCCACACTCCAGGAGACAGGGCTCAAGGAGAGTGGCACTAGCAGGCTGAGCTGATGTTTGAGTCAAAATAGCACAAGAGCACTTGATTCACACACATGTCCCTGGGACCTGTCAGGCTGCACCCCAGGGTGCTGAGGGAGGGGGCTGATGCCCTTTTATAGCCAGTTTCCAAGGTTGTGAAGATCAGGGGTGTCCCCAATAACTGGAGAAAGGCAAATGTCAGGCCTGCCTTCAAAAATGGGCAAGAGCCACCCTGAGCAACAACAGGCCAGTCATCTGGCCATAAGTCTGAGGTAAAATCAAGGCGTGAGACCTCCTGGAGCCCACATCTGGGTACATGGAGGAGGAGACAGTGACAGGAAGCGGTAAGCAAGGATTTGCCAAGGGTCAGTCATGCCTGACCCACTTCACTGCCTTCTGCAACATAATGGTAGGGATGAGAGGAGAGCACCTTTGCTCTATCCAGGCTTCTGTAGCTGGGCTGTGACATTACAGTGTGGGAGGGATGACAGGCTGGCAGGTGAGGACCTGGCTGGGTGGTGGGCCAGTATCAAGCTGTTCCTCAGGGTCTGTACAGGGCCACTCCTGTTCATCCTGTCCACCAGCAACCTGGAAAAAGGGATGGAGGGAATGTGCAGGCCTAGGGGTGAGGCAGTTCAGAGGCATGCTCCTGGCTGTTGGTGGGCTGAAACAGGGTCATCCATGTGCCTGGACAGCAACGAGGGCAAGAGGTGCCTGGGGTGGTGTAAGCAGGACATACCCTGAGAGACAGGGGACAGTAGGGTCCATCCCCTCTGCTTGGTGCTGGCCAGCCCCTGTCTGGGTACCACCTCCAGCTTCAGTCCCCAGCACAAAAGAGACACCAGCAAAGTGGAGAGACTTTGGGGGCAGAGGGACTATTCTGGTGACAGAGGTGGGGCTGGAGCCCTTGATCTCTGAGAAGAGGCTTTTGGACAGGAGATGGTTCAGCTGGGACAAGAGGTGGCCTCAGGTGCTCCAATGACACACCCAGCACTGATGAGATGGGATACAGAAGATGTAGATGGGCTCTTCAGTGATGCATGGCAGGAGGGTGAGAGGCAGCAGCACAGTTTAAACAGTCTGAGGACTGGAAATAAGAAGCCTTTTTTCCAGGAGGACAACCCAGTGGTGGAGTCAGGAACTGGGGAGGGTGAGTTCTCTCCATCCTTGGGGATTTCACACAACTGGGTGAAGCATCCTCATCTGACCACCCTGGCTGAGCATACTGAGGAACATGTCCCTGAGTTACTCTGTGATCCTATGGATATAGGATATGCATTGATACAAAGCATCTTTGCAATGACTTTGCCTTCTTTGCCTGAAAGGCTCACCAAGCTGCTGGAGAAGGTGGGGACATCATCAGTAATATAAAAGCAGGCCACTAGAAAAGTTACACTTTGAGCAACAAGGGAAAACCCAAAGGTTTGACACTGAAGTAAAAGTAAAGCAAGAGTCAGACTGCAATGTCCAGTGCTCTAGCAGGCAGTGATTTAGAAGTTGCATCCAAAAATTACACCTAAAAGGTGAGATATATAGACAAGTTGGAAGAACATCTCAGATGTACAAGGATGCAGGAATTTGACACCGCACTTCTGAATACTCAAAGTGAGATCGGTCTAACTGCTGTCTGGGATGTTTCTGAGAGTTCTGCGCAGAAGGGTAGATAGAGACCCATTCTGACTCACCAGGGGAGCATTGACAAAGGTGCTGCTAAGTTACTCAAATTTGATTAGCAATGTCTAAACAGAGTAATTCTACTTAGAATTAGCAAATTAGTTACATAACCCATTCACAATCTGTTTCCATTCACAAACTGTTTGCAAACCTTGGAAGTTCTCTACAAAAGAAATCTTTCAGAGATTTCACTTGCCTACAATAAATACTAGGTCAAATTATAGTAGGCATCAAGTATATCCACATGATTTTTGGACTGTTGTGGAAAACTGCAGAACTCAGGAGGCCCAAAACCTGTTTCATTGCTGATCTAATAAATACAATATAACCAGTCATAACAATCATATGGAAGTTATCTGTCCTTGTTAGGAACAGAAAAATTCTCCTAGAACAAAGTTGTCTGTACACCTTGAGATACTCAAGAAGACAAGGACAGTTAACATTTGGAAAAATTTACTTGCAAGATAAGGGCTGACTAAAATGATCATTCGACACCCACACACATTCTGCAAACATAGACAGACCAGCAGACTGGATTCATAGTAACCTAAACAGCATGAAAATGCTCAGCAAAAAATGAAAGAAACAACTACAAGATAAAAGACACACAAAGATACAGGATGTCTTGACAGAGAAAGGTAAAAGAAAAAAACAAACCCATCCACTGGAGTACACATTTCCTGTTTCTCTTCCTCTCTCTCCTAGCACTGTATTCACATTTATGCAGATAAACTGTGCTTGACTAGGAGGCTTATTTGGTGGAAGCTAATCTTGGTTTGGTTTTCCACTTCTGTGGGTTACATTTTGTCCTAATGATCTTCCCAGACCGATTAACAACATGGTGACTCTGAGAGGGGAGAGGGGGAGAACCACAGAACTGCTGTAGTCTTGATTTAGATGAAATTACACTGCTGTATTTTGAAGGACAATGCAACTTCAGTTGTGATACCCAGCTGAGTATCTGCAGGTCAGCAGAAAGCATTACAATGCCCCCTGCATGTCTTCTCTCAGAAGCCCTGCAAAAATCTTTGAATATCTATTCCTCTGCGCTGAAGCAAAATATACGTGAGATCATTCTCTTAGAGGGAGCTGACACTTTCTGAACAGAAACACAAATCTTTTGCCTTACCAAAACCATTCTGCCTATCAGCCCTTTACAGTGATTTGATTCCAGAAGTAATTTATTTACTCTTTGTAAAACAGAACTCTTGTAAATCTTAGATGTCAAATAAATTGTGAAGCACAATGAAAAGGCAGATAATCATGTTGACACGGGTTATGGGACTACTTGACACCAGCTTGCTACTCATCAGTAATTGCCTCAGCGTTCAGATGCCTTTAACTCAAAACAAATGGAGGTTGAACTTTTTGTTCCAAGAACTGATAATGTATTATCATAAATATAAAGCACCAAAATATGTTTGGTAATACCATCTGAATGACAAATATTGGATTGAAAACAACTAATTAATACAGGTCACAAAATACAATTCACCTGGAGAAACTTAAAAGCACCAAAGCGATATAATATCTGTTGTTTGCCTTCCCAAAAGCAGGAAGTCAGAATCCTCACTGGAGAGAAGATGAAAAATCTTCAAAAAACCTATTATTGGGGTGTTTCTTTTACCCTTTTTCTTCTCCCTTAATTTTCTTTTTTTTTTTCCATACTTCTCATGGTTGTCTATTGCTATTGACTCACTCTCCTTCATACAATCTAGGATATAGCTGGAGTTGTCTCTCGCTTCAAGACACATTTCTGCCTGTCATTCCTCAGGAGGAGATTAAAACAAAATCATCTGCACAAGGTATTTGGGTAGAATTTTCTGTTGCAAATAAATCAAAAGGTAATCACACAATTTATTCTACTTACGTTTACACTAAGCATTCTCTAGCACACCCCTAGAAATGCTGCTCTGACTATTAAACAGGAGGGATATTTCTCTTATCATTGCTTCCTTGACTAAGACTGTCTATTACTAGGTCACTACAAAAATCATCCATATATATTTATGCACTCTTACCTGATTAAATTCTGGCACACCTGGCATCCTGCAGGACATCTGTGATAAAAGATGGATAATTAATACGTGTTTGTATAAAATAAGACAGCTGTAATGCTTTTCTTACAGTACCAATTCAACAGCGAAAGAATTCTCATCAACAACAATACAGGCTGTCATCTCCAGCACTACGCCCTGGAAAATTACTGGATAACTTCAGCGATTTGTTTAGCATTTCACAACTCAGACTGTATGTCAGATCTGCATTTTATAGATGAGTTCTCCATCTTGTGTATGCTACACTATCCATGTGTTCAAAACCATATGATCGAAATTACAAGCTTACATTGTCAGAATGTGATGTCTACAAATTTATCTAGGCAACACCATCCACTAGATACATAATCTCTAATGCCGAGCTATGTTTGCTTTCTGGTCCTAAAGCACAGGCTGAGGATTTTTGATCTCTTCCTTACTCCTTCCGTAGTCTACACCTACCTATTCTGACTGTGCTCAGCAGCAGTAATTATTCTGAGGAAGGGAAAAAATGGTGCAGCGGTAACTCCATGTAATTCAATCTCTTAACTGGATACCATTCCTGTTTTGGTTACTGGACTGAGAGCAACAAATCTAAGAAGCATAGTAAGGTTAATTGCTGCCAATTTCTAGTTCAAATAAACAGTTTAATTTAAAACATACTGGTGATGGGATCCATGAACACCCATAAACCAGCAATCACTGACTGAGATACTAAAAAACATCACCCAAACCAAACACAATGCCCATAAAAAATTAACCTGATTATTTTTAGATGTAACAGAAAAAAGGAGAAATTCATTGTTTTACCTGTGCGGATCTTTTGAGCTGGGAATAATGTGTGCACATTCTCTTTTACTGAAGACCTCTTCAATCCAAGATTTGTGGGGCTAAAAAGACATTTCAAATATAAATGCATTCCTGAATTTTGGAACATTATATCAAAAATTGCACTGTAATGACAATAAGGCTGTACACAGATAACTCAGAACAATTCCTATCATGTTAGGTGTAAGACTACAAGCTGAAACTACAGCTCTGAACAGTCCTAGCCCTTCACCTCCAATCTTTACAGAATTCCCCAAGAAGATCAATATTCAAATTTTTTGCCACCATGAGAATTATTTACATGTTTCGTCAAACACATATAATACAATATATACAATAGAGAATAGAGTTCAACAGAGAAAGTGGCAAGGATGAATCAAAATTGCTTAAAGAATTGTACTCTCCTTCTGCCAGAAAACTAGCAAACTGCGATCTTACTAAAGCTGTGTCAAAAAAGGCAAGATTTTCATTATACTTGAAAGAGACGGTTGAGTCCTTCTTTTATTATTCTTCACAGAGTCAAGAATAGATGCATTCTGGTTATATTTTGCTGAACTAGGACTAGAGTGAAATGCAAAAGCAGGGACCTAGACCTGGCACTCAGGGTGTATGACAGGTGGGCTTTCTCCACCAGCCTCCTGGTGTGCTGTGTTAGTGATGCCTGTTTACAGCTCAGCAAACTGAACAGTCACTATGGCACACAGACTTTTGTCAAAGAATCTCACTGGAAATCTTTGAACCTTTCTCTTCAGGTCTATCAGGATCAAATTCCTTGAAAGGAATGGTAACTGTTGGATGCTGAACTTCGAAATCTCTGGGTCTTAATTAGGTAATTATTCTCAATTTTATATAGGTAAAACCTTCATTTAGTATGTAAAATTTACAGGAGAACCTTAACATTAATTCTTAATCTAAGGCTTTATTTAGGTTTTTAGGCTGATTGTATCATCAAGAAAAGAGGGTTAAAACTTCATGCTCTTTTACAGTCATACATGACTTGAGGGCTGGGCAAATAAAAATGAAAAGAGGAGACTTCTGAACAGCAAACTTCTCTAGTCTAGCTCTTGATTCCTAGTTTTGTAAAAGGCTTCTGTAACATGTTCCCTGTCACTACAGTGAGGTACATACATCTCAGCCATCATCAGCATGTATCCTTTTCACTACCAAGTCCTAAAGGAGAAAAAAATATAATTACATGTTCCTTCTCACTGGCAAATTTCTGTTCTGATATACCAAAGGCCTGAAGCCAAGTTTATATTGCAGCTTTCCTTCTGATTTTCCTCTAAGGAAGTCCTGAGACCTTTGTTTTGGAGTTTTGGCATCTCTTTTCTCACCAGTCTGAGGATTAGGATTGCTGCTTATAATTCCGTGACACAGAAGAGGCTTTGGAGATTTCTAGACTGATTTAGTCAATGGAGTGGCAAGAGTTTGGCTCTGAAATTTAAGGCACATGAGTAGTTTTTAGAAAACTGCTTTTAATCACTTTTCCAATATCTTTAATGTCTAAGATCCTTGCATAATATGGTATTAAAGGGACACTGTCAGGTCAAAATGTTCAAAAATTAAGGTTTCCAGAAGTAAGGAAAGAGATCACAGTGTAAAATATAGGAAAACATACGCACCACTCATTTCTTTCAAATCCTTTCTGATGAGCAGCGAGAGGAGACAAAACCTAAATATCCAACCTAGCACAGAGGTCCTTCACAAAGCAGCGTTGCTATCAGCAGGGAGAGTGACTGTGCCACCATCCCACTGGAGTGGCTGAGCAGACACAGGCTTGGCTCACCAGTCTCCCAGGACAGGGCAACACAGCGCTGGGATCCCCTGCTATACTGCTCCCCTCACTAATTTCACCTGGGATTCCCTGCTTTAGTGCTCCCTTCACTGATTTCACCACCCACCCATGCAGGAAAAATAAGTGAATGCTTCAATTTTTGCTTCTGCTTTCTTCTGCCTGAGCCCACACCCCCCTCCACCACCATCCCTGCAAAGCCTTGCCGAAGTCAAAGCCTGCAGGTGCATTGTGACAAAAAACCACTGTTAAGTGTGGGGTTAATGTACACTCTTCCTGCTCTGAAATTAGCTTTACTGAACCAAGAGCTGTAAGAAGCATTCAGCTCCTTCAAGACCAGACAAAAGCTCTGTTCACTGGTCAAGTACCAAACTCAGGGGAACAAGGTTACACTGTCAATACTAAACAACAATTTTTTAGTATCCTTAGCTGTAAATATGCCTGCTTTAGGGTGAAAGGCACAGATACAGATATTTTCTAACAAAACACCATGCTGCTCTGGCCATTGTTCCATTCCCTGCAAAAGAAAATTAAAAGGCACACATCTCTCTGGCTTAATAATTCCATCCATTATTGAAATATGATCCATTTTTGGACAAAATAGCAGCAACTGCCTTTAATGACACATTGTATGTGTCATGAGCTCCAGACAGGTGCAAATAATTAGAAATCACACAATGACTAGCCAGTTTACATAACAGGTTAGTTCATTTAGGCAAAGTACAGTTGTGCTGGAAACTAGGCAGAACAATCAAGTTGTAAGTAGCTTACTGAAACTGCAACAAATTTGTACTGATGACAGAGAAACACAATGTCTTAGCCAAAGAGCTACTTCAAGAGCTGGAAAGTTCTGTCAAGCACCATACCTCAGCTCTGCATACACTGTGTGTTTAGTGAAATCAGCACACAATGTCACTTCCAAAGAACTGGGGTTTTCTAAAAGACCTAGGGCCAGTATTTCTGCATTGTTGAACAGGTTTGTCAAAATTTTAGCAAAAAAAAAAGTTATGTATCATATACAACTTTTTTACAACCTTTTCTCAAGGTAATTATTTCTCAAAATTATTAGATGAAAGTAAACACTCTTTAAAAAAGGAACAGATGATCCTGGGGCTAATAGAATTGCCTCAGTACTCAAGCATACAGTACCTGTAAGGACCTTACTGATGATGTCAATAATCAGAAATACCTGACTTTTAGTGCCTGTGAAGGAGGGAGGTACTATTTTCAGGTGAAAGCATGTCTGTGAGAAGTCAGCATGGTGCAGTCTGTGACCAACCTTTATTCAAATACGTCAGAGGAGGGAAACAACTTCCCCTTATTACAGCTACTGCAAGAATCCACTGCAAGCAAAGTGTCCTAAATTATCTTAAACCCTTTCAAAATTAACTTCACATATAGCAAGTCACTTGCAAAAACATTAGATACCTGAAACGCAGCCAGAGTTCCTGTAAGCTAGCACTCAAAACTATTTCACAAGAGCTCGGAGTTTAAGCACACTGGTATCTCTTGAACCCCTACCCCTGGAAACTCTTCATGGCTTCATTACCAGCTGGTTAAATTACTGCCAGCATTAAAGAGATTTCCCACTTAACAGGCTGTCTCTCACATAAGCTTTTCCGAGCAGGGACTTTGTGGTTCAGCATCCACTCCATGCACGCTGATGGTATGAAATAATACAACTGATCGCTAAACAAAGAACACCACTCTGGATCCACGCAGGGTAGAACAACATTGCAAAACTCCAGGGCCACATGCAGTAAAATATGAACCCATGAGAGGTTTTCAGTGGCCTCTCAGGTTTTATTCTAGAATTTTCTTGTGTTCAGGCTACCCTGTCATAGGACAACCACCTGGCTCTGTAACACAGACATGCCATGGTTCCTCTGATCTCCAATACATCGGTATATCTGTTACTAACTGGCAGCTTTTGCTTTTCCAATCTTTCTTATCTGCTTCTGTGCCCCAGTGTTGAAGATTCTGCACATCTGTTGAAATACACAATTATAAGCAATTGAATTCACTAGAAAACTTTCATCACTAATTTTCACCAAGATTTCAAAAATATTGTGCAAATAATTTCATTTGAATGAAATGTGAACAGTGAACACTGTTCACCTGTCCACCATGGCCAATCATAAAACAACTATCAGCTAATCTCAAACTGCTTTTGCAGGCAGACTGCAAATTCAGTAGCACTGAGAAGCTTTTAAATACAGTATATAATTTCAGGTAACAGCAGAATTTCTGTGATTATTTCCTAGTAACCAATTCAAACATCCACTGAAAACATATTCTCAGGTGTTCACAAATACAGCACAAACACTAACAGAAGTCACCTGTGCTTGCAGGATAAATGCAGACCCAAGTCAAAGAGGGATAACAGAACTTCTTATGACTCATCAGTCATTCTGAAAAGAGATCTTACAGTTTATTTCTTCAGAACAAATGTAGCATGTTAGCTTCTCAAAAATACATAAATTCAATCTTCACTCCACAGAATGCTATAGCATTTTCTTTCGCAGTTAATCAACTGTGCTTAAAAAAGCTAAGTAGGCATGCTTAAGTGATTTTCTGGATTAGGGTCTTGCATCAAAGGCTCATAAAACTATTTCCACTATTTTGAACCCAAGCTTAGCCAAAAAAACAAAACCCCTTTGACTTTAATGGGCTTTCCAATGTGGTGCTTCTGATCCAGAGAAGACCACACAACACAACAAATACCTGTGAGGTTATGACAACAAAATGCAGGAAATACTAAAACCAAAACCCTCCTTGTGAAAAAAGCTCCAGCTTAACTCCTGGGTCACAGAGAAGAATGAACTGATGGAAATCTTAGCTTAGTCTGGAATATTAGACCTTTAATTAGTTTATTACTTTTTACTTTTTAAGTTTATTAACTAATCAAGTAAGTCTTTCTGCTGTCCTTTAACATGCAATGTTTTAGAAAAACACATCAAAGAGCAACACTCCAAGAGCACACCCAGCTCAGAATGCAGGTGCTCATGGAGGGATGCCTGGTTTGCAGCTGGAGGGGCTGAGCAGACCTGTCCCTCTGCAGAGCCCATGGCACCGGGCTAGGTGGGGAAGGACACACAAGACCTCACCTCAACACTGCTGCAGCAGCCCAGGCTTTTGCAAAAAGAGTAAACACAAGAAATCTCAAATCACAATTTGTATTCTTCAGCTCTATCCTTGAAACAGATCCCACAAACATTGCTAGAAATCTTATACTGGGACTAGATACCTAAGAATTGCTTTAAAACAAGTTTCCCCAACTGGAAATGCAAAAAGTCTCTGCAACATGACACATAATTCAGCCTTCCACCTAAAGCAGGCCACTCCAAAACCCACGGTTCTAGAAGCATGGCGATTGTTGACAAAGTTTGGATCTGACTGCTTCATTCCTGCAGCCCATACAGATAATGAAAGTGCTTATGGCTGATGGCAGCCACCTTGCTAGAAGCTGACATTTGGGTTACTTTGGCCCTGTATACAACATAATAGTGTATATAATTTCTTATAAAATATCTCGGTTTTGGAGACAAAACTTCAGGAGGAAAGGGCCTCCCCTTTTCCTCCACCAATGAGACAAATGGGTCACAAGAAGTTAAAAGTAGGAAAAAGAAACCAAACAGTTTATTAACACACAAACAAAACAGGGTAAAACAGGATTAAAAAAAACCTCAAAATACAACAAATTCCCAGACAGGGAACAGATACCTGGGCTCGGATCAGCCGGGGACACCTCGCAGCCTCCCTGGACCGATGAGGAGGGAAGGGAGGCAGTGAGACAAGGGGAAGGAAAGGGAAAAAAGAACCAGAAAAAAAACCAACAGAACCTTTTCCCAGCTAGGCGGAACACAAAGGAAACCCAAAGAGCAGCACAGCGCTCCCGGCGCGCTCCCTCCCCAGCCCTGCCGAGCCCCTGGAGCCGCTGGGCCCCGTTAAACCGCCCCGCACTCGGTCCTGTGGCCCCGGCCCCGGGTCCATCTTAGAGAAACAGCGTCCTTGGGCATTGAGCGGATGGGTAAGGAATAAAGCAGCTTCATTACATCACTCCAGGACATAAAACTAATTCAATGATCAGCATAGGATAATGAATTATTGAACAAGTTTTGGTATGAAGTAATATATATGTAAAGATACAGAAATACAACTTCTAAAGATTTTAATTGTTGGAAAACAGTCCAAATTGCAGGATAAATTATAGGAGATGCCCAAAACTTGCAGCAAATAAGAGCAGGCACCAGTAAAGGAGGAAGAAATGGCAAATTAATCCAAACTATATTTGCAAATTATTATAATCTTTAAATATAACCATGGCCTTATTTTACTGTGTCTCTTTTGGAGACAAAATTTTCACAGTTTTTTTAATGGACACTCCTGTCTTAACAGCAAAATTTTGGAAGTCAGTCCCAAAGAAAGTCAGGCATTTGGTGTTCTTTTATTAACTAATACAATATAATCAGAAAATCATAAATATTGAAAGCAAGTTACATATCCCATATGAAATCATCTTGTTAGTAATTACTTGTAAGTAATTTTAAAGAAGGGAAAATCCAGGCAGCCATAAGAAAATGATGTTTCAGATGTATTATTCAGAGGGTCAGTACAATGCTTCAAGTCTCATTCAGATTTCCACTTTGAAAGGCAGTCATTGGAAGGCAGTTTTTCTTACTTGTTAAGAACTTGATCTTAGCAAAGAGCTAATCAACTTGCTCTTTTTGAAATTGGGTCTCACCTACCTAGCACTGAGAAGTCACAGAGGTCACCACTCATTGCTGTGACAAATGCATTCCTTTATCAAATGATTCAAAATCACAGAGCACAAAAGTCTTCCTAGCTTAAACCAAGAGAAGGAAGAGAAAAAAATTATCTGATAGTAAATATCAGAGCTTTCTTTTGCTTGTTTTATGTTATCACAGCGCAGGGTTTAATACTGACTAGAGAGGTGTCTCTCTAAAGGTCAGATGTATCTAAAGTAACTAATGTGAAAAGCAAATGCAGGTTGCAAAATTCAGCTGGAGGAAGCATGAAGGGCCCCAGGAAGTCACACGTCATTAACCTGCTCTAGAGGAAGGTGGCAGGTAGGTTGGAGCTAGATGATCTTTAAGGTTGCTTCCCAAATTATTCTGTGCTTCTATGATTCCATGATGTGAGCCATCCACACAGCTCACCTCTGCAGCCATATGATGCTCACTGTCATTTCTATCAGAATTCTTCTTTTTGCTCCATTGCTTGTCTCACATAGTAACAAAATCTTCTTGGGCTTGACAGCTGCATACAGCGGCCCTTGCACACACTACAAGACAGGCAGATGGTTACAGAACTGAAATTCCATCTTCCAAAGAAAGAGGAAGCACATCTTAGGTGATTTCTAAAGCGGCTGAAGGTATGGTCAGTCCCACTTCTGCATTTCCCACCTGGACGTGTCTTACCTCTCTCTTCATCTCTGCCCTCACACCACCTTCCAAATAAAAAAGCTTTCCTTTTCCATGCCGGCTCACTGTTAAATGTAAGTCACATCATTAACCCATCATACATTACAGGCCCACAAACAAGCTGGAGGAACAGCCAGCCATGGCCTGGGAGCAGCCACTGGGGACTGCAAGGACAACCTTGTGCTCTTTGCCCCAGAGACCACCTGGACACACCCTTGAGCTCTCCACCAGGTCTTTCTGCACCTTCAGCCTCACGTCCAAGACATATTCCACCACACCAGGCTTATCCCCTTGTTTATTCACTGCGGGTTGCAACAGTGGCCAAAGGGACTCCCAAAGGCTTAGGTTTCCCCGGGGCCAGGCAGCAAGGAGCAGCTGCAGTCGCACTTCATGCCAGGCTGCACAGAATGGCTTGGCAGCCATCAGCACTGCCCTCCTGGCACAAAGACGAGCTGTGGCTCCCGGCTTCCAGCAGGCTGGGCTATGTTCCAAGGCATGCTCTCCTGTCTGCTCCACCCTGATGACAACTCCTCTACCTCGAGGGGCAGCTCCAAATGCCACCCAGCCTTCCAGCAGTGCTCTCTGCTCACCAAGATGCC
This sequence comes from Aphelocoma coerulescens, assembly GCF_041296385.1. Taxonomy (NCBI): domain Eukaryota; kingdom Metazoa; phylum Chordata; class Aves; order Passeriformes; family Corvidae; genus Aphelocoma; species Aphelocoma coerulescens. The sequence goes on from NW_027184085.1 coordinate 62,535,524, forward strand.
TGCATGTGTGTTCGGATGGTCTCCTGAGCTGTGCTGGCACAAGTGATGAGAGAAGGGCCAGAGCAGGGGCAAGGAGGTTGCTGCAAGGAGAATGGACAGGACGAGCTCACTGTGAGGGCTGAGATTGCACAGCACTGCCACCCAGCCTTTCTGAAACTCTGGCCAGCAGGAGAGAGATGGATGTATTTCACAAGCACTTGGGATGTACAAGTAGAAGCTCTGCTATGCCTCTTTGGGGTTAGATTGCACCAACAGTCAAATGCACTGGTTTATAGGACTGATAGGACTAGGACTGATCAAACCTGGAATCATCCCACCCCAGCCAGGCTGGTAAAAAATTTACATCCACAGCCTGACCTCAACATGCAGCCTTAACTGGCGCTACAGTCACAACAGGCCAACCCTTCAAAGATATGACCAAATCCCAGTCACCAATGTGCAATCTCTAGCACTACACAGTCTCTAGGAAAACACTTCTATAGTGAAAACATTCATTTTCTCACATCACAGGGCTGACACCAAAGTGCAGCCATGGTGCTTACCAAGTTGCAGACCTGAAACCACTGAAGGCTGGGAGGCAAGTATCCACCCCAACACCATTTCTCTGCAGACCCTCCCATTACTGATAATACTGGAGAGGGTTGACCTCCACTCTCATCTCTAAGACTTAATGATTATGAAAATCCAGAAGCACTAATTTTATTAGCAACCAAAGGGCTTGTGATTTGGAAACAGACAACATATATCACATCACCAATGGATTTTAAAAAACCCTTTATCCGACTAGCATTTATCAAAGTACATCATGATAGCACCCAGCTTCTGTCCTGGTAAAAAGAACAACGAGAAACCTCAGAAACTGTTTTTAGATGCCTCGTTCTGTTCCTGTATGATGGACAGAGGGTACTGTACAACTCAGAACAGCACGTACCAGCAACTGCACTACAGCAGAGATGCAAAAGAATGGCACTCCTAAGGAAAGGATGAAGACAAGCGCTTAATACATCCTGCCTTTTTTGAGACTTAAACAGCTGTGGCCCCTCAAAGGGGCCTCTCCTCTTTCAGCTGGGAGGCGAAAGTACAGCCACCTCAAAAACTGAGGGAAAGCGTTAGAGATGAGAACGTAAAGCAAAAGAACTGGTAATTCAAGTCATACAGAATGGATTACAAGGGTTTACCTAGAATGCATTTTACATGAAATTCATATATTACAAGAATCAGGCAAAGTTTACACAGCATTTGATAGAGCCAGTCTGAAAGAAACACAGAGGGAATATCAAAACTTGCCAAACTGTGGCAATCTCAGCTTCTTGTTGTGCTGTGTACCACCCGAGGTGTCTCAAACTCACTAGCGCAATTCTCAAAAAGTTGAATGATCCTGCTTGAATCTACCACCTCCCTGGAGAGCACAAAAAAACCTATAGATCAGCTTGCTGGAAGACACACCTTTTCAGTTAACATAGTGTTACTCAGTAAAAATTAAATTTAAGATAATCTGAACCACAAATTGAGGTATGAAAGAATGATTTATGTAATATAATAGGTAGGAAGAGTAATGCAATAGTTCACATAGACTTTTTCTCTTGGAACAGTTTCATTCAGCTTCCGCAGACCAGATTGTAGCCACACTGACGGACATTGTAGATGGGATACAGCAGCCCCACATTGTTTGTGTTATGTAACACCAGTCACATTCAGCATAGTGCTGACAGCAACACGAAGGGACTGACCTTACCTTCTTACTGCTGCAGCTTCCCCATGACATGCTATCCTGTACTGCAATCCCACTTGAAAGACAATACCATTTACCACCAGGACAATTCTGGTTTCGTGACCATTAACACCTGTTTTCTGTTATTCGGGGCACCTCCCAGAGTAGTTATGCAGAGGCGAACAAGAACTCCTGGGGAGGATGGAAGAGTGACACTCTGCAGTTCCCAGGCCCATGAGGTTCTCCACAAAGCCAATCAGCACGCACAGTTTCACTGGCCCCAGGGGGACCTACGCTCTTAGGTGATAAAAACAGTTTTGAAAACTGAAACCCAGGCGCAAAAATCATTTCCCCGCAGCCCAGAGTGGACTACTGTCCGCACTGCATCATCGTGTGTATGCATGGACAGACATGTTTATTGAAATTACATTTTCCTTTATGAGCTCTAGACATTTTAAACTCGCCTACCTTCTGCTCTTCTAAAGCTACTACCTGCCATTTTGCCTTTCACTAGGGGGTCACAAAGGGGCAGAGGGAAAAAGAAGTAACAAGTAACAATTACCTACTCCTGTTCCCACAATATTAAAATAAAAAAATTTGATGGTAAAGCTCAAAGAGAAATGTCTTCTTCTGGTATAGTTCTGGATGATTCTCATGTTTTCTTCCTGATTCTGGTTACTTCTAGGAATGACATACATTCACTACTGGGTGGTCTCTGTGTCCTGACCTTGTAACAGTCAAGAAAGATTCATTTGTTCCTTATCAACCCACAAAACAATTAAGGAAACAGGTTCAAATACAATAACCTATTTTCTGTTCATTGTTTTTAATACCACTATATAAGCCTGCTACTACTTTAAGTAAGGTTGTTATGGCATAAGATAAACTTAACAAAATCTGTAAACTGATTTCACAACTTCAGAGAATGCTTTCAATAAAGAAAAAAAAAGGAAAAGAAAAAAAAGAGAGAGAGAAAGAAAAGAGAACTACGATGATGTTTCCTTAAACTCATTTTAGGCTCATAACAGTACCTGCTGATTCTTATAGGTAACACTACAATTCCCCTGGCAGGTCTAAAATGCATGAATCTCTAAAAATTGGCCACTCCAATGTTCTGGTAACAGAATTTTGTGGTTTAACTTCAGGTGTTCACAATTTAAAACACTGGCTCATTTTTTTCTTTGTTTACAAGCTGATATTATGTATTTTGAAAATGATGTTCATAAAGAGACATGTACAGAATATTCCACTGTAAACACATTTCTTTTATCAGGAGGTATATCAGAAATGGATACAGAAGATACTTTGCTACAGCAGATACACTGCTACAGCATGATCTGTGTGAAATATGGTCCAGTCTCAAAACGTTATGTGTAGTAGCAGAGCTCTATTCTTAAACCCCAAACATCTGAATCACAAACGTTCCATCTTTAAATTAAAAAAAAAACCAAACAACAAAACAAACAAAAAGAAAACAAAACAAAACAAAAAAAACAACCCGAAACCAACCAACAGAAAAAAAAAACATCCAAAACCCAAACAAACAAAACAAAACCCCACATTCAGTCAGCATCATAGTAAAAAGAAGTGACAATTTACTAAAGCCGGAGGCACCTCTCTGACACACTACACCTAACCTCATGGCTATTTGAAATAGCAGCACCACGAGACTGCCGTGCTATGTCCTGTCCGTAGTGTGGGCAATCTTTTTTGCTAAAAGCCTGTTATGGCTACTAGAATACAAGCAGACCTATGTATTTGTATAAAACCACCCAAGTCCCCGTCTGCAGAAATAGAGGGGGCTAAACAGCACCGGCCCCAGAACATCAAATCCCGGGTAAAACAGCCCCCAGCAGCCCAGGGACTTCTCTTTCCCGTCGGCTGACACTGATCTGCTCTCCCCAGGTCGCCTGGACTTTCAGACGGAGCCTGATGCCATTTGCGGGTTGGCTCGGCGCGCCGCCGGACACAGCCGAGCGCTCTGTCCGAGCCAGCCGCCGCCGCCCGCCGCCGATGCTCCCCCTCCGGGGCCGCAGGGACGGGGCCGGCTGAGGACGGGGAGGGTCGGTCACAGCCCCCCGCTGCCCGGCGGGGCACGGAGGGACGCGGAGGGACACGGCACCGCCCGTGCTGGGGGACAGCGGGGTCACCGCGGCCGCGCCGCCCTCACCTGCGGGTCCGCGCGCTCGCGGTGCGGGGGCTGCCAGCCGCGTCCCCGCCGGTGGCCGCGGAACACGGAGCCCAGCGGCGGCAGCAGCAGGTCCCGCCACGCCGCCATGCCCCGGCCCCGCGATCCTTGTCCCGCGGCGGCCGCGCGGGGCGGGCGGGGCGCCGTCCTTTACCCCGGGCTGCTCGGTGAACCAGGTGCTACCTGTGCCCAGTTCTGGGAGCCGCACGCTGGCGCCAGGGCCACGCTTTCCTATGCGGGGAGGGCGAGCACCGACTCTGCCTTGGCTGCCATCCTGCCAGGGAGCCCCGACGGCCGGGCCGAGCGCACCTCTCTCTGCTCACACGCTTCCCCTCCCGGGCCCAGCTGCGCTTTTCTTCCACCCCGCCACACTCTTCCTCACATCGGGAGACCAGATCAAAGTATCCCGAACTCAGCACATGCTTTTTGACTCTGGTTTGCCTGCATCTCAGCACCCCCTCCTAATGCCTCATTTTTCAGGGGGCTCTAAAAGTAAATTCATGATACAAGCTACAGCACTCACGATAAAAGTAACAAGAGGGTCCAAGAGGAAATCAGCAATTCTCTTGGATTGTGAAATATGAAGACTTGAATCATAGGTAATCAAGACATTATTGAAGGCAAAAGGTAAAAAGGAACAGTAGCAGTGTTACAGCTCACGACAATGAACACAACCAATGAATAAGAAAACAGTATGTGCCAGTGTATTAATTAAAATCTTCATGAAGCGATAAAATTTGGATATAAACCCAAATTTTTGAACACTTAAGTTCTTGATCTTCTTAGTCATCTTCACATACCTTCTGTATTACTTCTTTCTCACTGACAAAACTTAAAGAAGGAACCTCAACAGCCCCTCAGCAGTTACCACTGTCTCCTGCAGGACTGGAGCCCTCGAATGTCCCAAGGACCACAGCCAGCAACCCAAACCAAGTCCCTGCAACAATTACACCTGGTTGTACCTATTGTAAACTAACAAAACAGGCATACACGATTCTTCTTTATCCTGAATTTCATTTTGTTTCCAGTCTTTTTTATTTTCTTCAACTTGTTTCTCAAACCTTACTTTTCAGTCAGTCTCCATTTCCTCTTATTTCAAACTTACCCCTTCCTATAATTAATCCCAGTCTCAGTTCTTTGATTTCTCAGCTCTGCTCTCTCATCTGCTTCTTGCCTACTGTTTCTTTTATTTTGTTGGTTTCTGGCCACTGTATTGACTGTGAGGACCAATGTCCATCTGCCTCTGGATATTATCTATATTTCCTATCCACTTGCTCTTTCTAGATGTTTCTCCCATTTTCTGGTCTCTCAATTTCTAATTTTCCTGCTCAGCCAAGTCTTATCTTTCTCTACTGTGCTCAGTTCTCCCTCCTCCTCCTCCTCCTCCCTGCAGGAGAAGCTTGCCTTCAGAGCATGCTGTTCCAGTGCAGGAGCCTGAGCAGAGCCTCGGTGAGCACCAGGGAGAAGATGGTTCACACACAGTCTCAGCAGCACCCCAAAAAACAGAGCAGCCTGGTTGGTCCTTGGGCATGCCTCAGGACCTTTTGAAATACTGGCTGTCAAACTTAGCAGTGGTTTCACATAAACTATTACTTCAAAGACAGAGACAATAATAAAACTGTTCCCAGCACCCTGCCAAACATGGTTTTCTTCTTCTTACATTGCTTCTATTTCGTCTTTAGATATTTATATTGTACTTCCACATGGTAGGCCTTAAGAAAACATTACAGCTTCTAATAAGAGAATGGACTCCTAAAATTTTTAGCAGGTGTTGAATGTAGCTAGGTTCATTCTTTACCTAGCTACACCTTTTTTAAGATATTTCATTATTGTCAATTAAACTTCCTCAGTCAAGTAATCCTGAGTCAGCATAGAAGATTTTGGCTCAATTTGCTAGTATCATCAATGTTCACAAATGAAAAAAAAAATCCTCTTTTAATAGGATGTATCAGTCACTGTTACTGTGCCCTCTCTTCATATGAATCTGAACTCCATAAGAAATTTGAAACACAGGTATCCCAGCACATGCAGGTGCACTGGAACTTACTGGGTCACACCTACATGTACATATTCCATCGATTGCAAGCATTTTCTTAATTCCAAGTTTGTGCCATTTCTTTCTAAGTTGTGAAGAGTCTTTCAGACATAAGAAATCCTCAATCTTCCCTGAAATCAGGTATTGCCACTTCTTACCTAGCACAAAGACCTAAAAATCTGCTATGAAAAGCCATATTATGAAAAGCCAACTTATGTTACAAATTCCCACACCCAATTCCTCAGCACTTCACTGATATGAAAACACATGTGGTACGTTTTATAACAGCTACTTTAGTAGTTCAAAGTCCACATAACTCTCATGTACTCTCTATCTTGTTTTCTCTAGAAATCAGAACTGCTGAGATGTTTCCTCCTTATCAATCTTACTTCTACAGACTTACCTTAAGATCAGTGCTGTCTTGTTTGTCCATCCTTTAAGCTTCTTTTTTGTTAGTCCTATATTTCCAGTGTCTAATCTGTCACCTCAACAGCAGCGCAGACAGCTCAGTTCTTGGATGCTCATTAGGAACAGTGCATCACACCTCCTGCTTTTTGTGTCCTAAGGAAGTGAAATGTATACATGTCAAAGTATGACTGCTTTAATTCATTAATCACCTTGCATTGTTTTCAAAAGTCCAAAAATCCTGGACCAAAAAGCAATTCAAAGGAGGATAATGTGCTTAATAGAAACACTTACCAAAGAAGGAACGGCTTTGTTTCTGTTGTTTCCATGGGCGGCCTGCAAAGGCATAAACATCCAGATACCCACTCTGTTCTCTAAGATCTGTTATATTATACCTCATATCCAGTAAGTACCTGGAAATGTTTTCGGGGTTTTTTCCATCCATCGTGTTTAATCAGGCAGAATCTACTAGATGTTTATACAGACTTCGGAATGGAAAAGCTCAAACTAATTTACATCTCATGCACTAACCTGTTTTAGAGGGAACTCCCAGTTTCATTGTTTCATCATGTCCAAGCACACTGAAGATACCGAGTTTCATAAGACTATATACACACCTTTACCTTTGCCTTAGTGCCCTAGCAGACCTTCAAGAACTGATGATGAAGCAAAGAGAGGAGAAAGGAATAAAACTGGTAGACTGCTTCTAGATTTCTCATCATTCCATACCATCATCAACAAATCAGCCTGCCTTCAGGCTTATTTATCTTTATCTAACAACACAAAAGAAGTCTCATAAGTCAATCCAACACTAAAGGCTGGCAGCAGATATATTGAATGCACTCACCAGATGATGACTGCTTCAGCGTCTGCTTTGGCATGCTGTGGAAAGGCATTGTGGCAGAATGTTGTTCATTATAGCACAAAATACAAATATTGTTTAACCATGCAGATTCTGAACTACAATTTCTGCTTTGGTCTTCCCCTTCAACATACAGTGTGTTAAGGCAACCTCCTGCAGTGAGTTTAAGTCATGCTTTATTGCTTAGTTCACAGTATGCATATATACAATGATTGTTCCAGATCTGATCACAGTAAATCTTCCCTCGGGCTGCCCACTGCACCCTGATACTAGAAACTGATCTGCCAACAAAGGAGAACATTACTTCCCTCATCACCAATAGAATTATTTTTTTATTAAAAGATTACAGAACTGAGACAGAACCGATAAATGTCAATCATCTACTTGTTCACATGATAAATGTGCTCCAACGGGAGGCAAGAAGGAGGAGAATTTTGAATATTGAATTACACACAGACAGGATACCCTATCTTCTTTTTCAGGGTGTCACCCAGTGTTTGCAACAAGTACTTATTTGTATCTGAGTATGGTTCAAAATCCCTCAAAACAGTTCTGACGTTGTATTTAGAATGTATGAAGAATTATCTGAAGTGAATAGGATAGTCTACAGAACTTATTCTATGAGAAAAATTGTTTTTACAAGTTTAGAGTTTCTAACTTGCCAGGAATGTAGTGGGGTACATTTTCTCAACTTGATGGTCACAATCACAAATAACCAACTATAATTCTCCTGAAATACATTCTGAAGTACCCTTGGTATAGACCCGAAGAACAAAATGTGATGGTATGGTTTAATCTTGTTACAACTACAAATAGTTTCTGTGTGTGTAGTGATGGTCCCATGGAAACCAGCACACTGCTTCCTACAGCAGGACATCACAGTCCAGAAGGGAGAAACAACATTTCACATGGTGTCTCTAGTCTCTGTTATTCAATTTTCTTAACAGAAAATTGGTAGGAAAATTAGTGAAGGCATTCCAAGAGGACTTGGTGTAGGAGTGTGTTTGGCAGCTTTAAGGTACAGTAACGTCCATCTCATGTGAATAAATGCTTTACAGTTATAGAGAACCAAAATGTACTTTTGCAGGGCAACAACCATAGATTCATAAAATCATTTAGATTGGAAAAGACCTCTAAGATCAACCAACCATTAACCTAGCATTGCCAAGTCCACCACTAAACAATGTCATTAAGTGCCACATTTACACATCTTTTAAAAACCTCCAGGGATGGTAACTCTACCACTTCTCTGAGCAGCCTGTCCTAGTACTTGGCAACCTTTACAGCGAAGAAACTTACCTAATATGCAACCTAAGCCTCCCTAGCACCAACTTGAGGCTATTTCCTCTTGTCCTGTCTTGTTACTTGGGACAAAACCCCAGCATCTACCTCACTACAACCTCCTGTGTAGTGAAGACAAACACAAGGAAGATGCAGGATCAAAGGATACCTACTTCAGTGGCTTTTACCTCAACATTCAATGACTTCTCAAATGCTATGTGTAGCTGAACAGTTAACACCTTCAAAATTTTCCAGGTTTCTGGGGAGCCTTTATTGACCAATAACACAATTCCTACTTCTAAGAATAAGCAATCTTGAAGGTTTTGTGGAACAGTCTCAGAGAACATTGCCTCTCTTCAGTTTGCTCTTTCATTCCTTGTATCCCTCAGAGTGGTTAACAGATTTTTCAAATGTATTGTACTCCTAGAAGATGAGAATTCTGTCTGACTTAGCTTCCTGGACTGTGTCAAATGACAGGTATATGGATTCCTCAGTGACATTTTCTCCAGATGTTACCCCAGAGATCTCAAATCGTCATTTTAAAACAATTTTCAAAATATTTGTTTTGCTTTCCCACCTGTTTTTTCATACTAGACACAAGCTGGGGTTGTTACAGGGGCTGACACTGTTCAACATCTTTGCTGGTGACATGAACAGTGGGACCAAGAGCACCCTCAGCATGTTTGCCAATGACACCAAGCTGAGTGGTGCAAACATGCTGGAGGGAAGGGATGCCATCCAGGGGGACCTTGACAGGCTTGAGCGGTGAGCCAATGCAAAGCCCATAAAGTTCAACAAACCTAAGTGCAAGGTCCTACACCTTGCTCAGGGCAATCCCAGACACACCCACAGGCTGGGCAGAGAAGTGTTTGAGAGCAGCCCTGTACACAAGGATTTGGGGGTGATAGTTGATGGAAAACTGGGCCAGCAGTGTGCACTCACAGCCCAGAAAGCCAAATAGCTTCCAGGTTGCATCCAAAGGAACATGGCAAGCAGATTAAAGGAGGTAAGGAGGTGATTCTGCCCCTCTGCTCTGCTCTTGTGAGACCCCACCTGGAGTCACCTACCCTGTGTACAGTTCGGGTGTCCCCAACATAAGCAGGACATGGAATTGTTGGAGCAAGTCCAGAGAAGGGCCAGGAGGTTGGTAAGAGGACTGGAACATGTCCACTACAAAGACAGGCTGATAAAATTGGGACTGTGCAGCCTGGAGAAGAGACATCACAGCAACCTTCACAGAATCCGAAAGGGACCTGCAGGGAAGCTGGAGATGCCCCAACCCTGGCAGTGTTCTAGGCCAGGTTAGATAAGGCCTTGAGCAACCTGATGTAGTAGGAGCTGTCCCTTCCCATAGCAGCAGGGATTGGAACTAGATTTTAAGTCCCTTCAATATGATTTTAAGACCCTTCCAAACCCTTAACATTCTATGTTTTTTTGATATCGTTCTCACAGGGACTATACAGAAGCTAGAATTGGGATGATGGTTTGTGTTAGTATTCATATTCAAAGACCTGCCAAAGCAAGTGCTTTGAGGTTTAGAGAAGACAAACAAAAACCTTTCTGCTTAAGACTGAAAAAAGAGCCTTATCCACATGACTGATTTCTTTAATTTGAAGTAACTGAAAATTATTTACCTAAAAATCAACTCAACTATTTACAAAAAAATTTTTTTTAAAAATTATATTACCTAAAAATCACTTACCTAAACATCAAGGGTTACACAACAATGAATGTACAGGGAGCACCATCCTTCACTAAAGAAGTCTGTCCTTTAGTGACCTATGGCTGGAGGCAAGAGGAAAACCTGAACTTACTAGGATGTCTGTGAAGTACACTGAGCACACCCGTTCTCAGACTGGAACACAAGACTTAAAGCAATGCCAAATTATACAGTGTAAGATGGGCAGTTCCATGGTGAATAGTACTGTCTATTGTCTGTGCCAGCCTTCCAAAGGCTGAAGGCACATCCATGTTCATGTGACATGGACCTTTAATAACTGCTGACTGCTCTGCAGGCAAGGAAGAAACATTTGAATGTTGGCTTACACAGGCTATCCTAGCAATTGTGGGTCTGGGCAAGGGTTCCCCATCAGGTACAGCCTGATGGCCAAGCCATGGCAGAAGAGGCAGGGGACCACATGGATTGACCCCATAAGCAGTACCTGGCCTGCAGGGCACAGCTTCCAGTACTCTCTGCTGAAAGCAGCAGGCAGAAGTCCCATGTAACACTGAGATGCTGGTGTCAGCTAGGCAGAGCACTGTTATGATTATTACTGCTTTCAGGCCATGCTTTGAGTAGCTATCCCATACTAAATAATAGAAATATACCATAACATGAACAGCCAAACTGATTAACTTGGCTGCTTCTTGCTGCTGCTCTAATTTCACCTTTAAGTACCTTGATTTCCTAAAAGGAAAGCAAAACAAATTTAAGCTTACTTCTATTCAAGAAATTAAGAAATTGGTTCTTTCCCTGCAGTAATCACCCATTTATAAAACAACATTCTTCTCTTATAACCCAGTATCTTAGTCCTTACATAATTTTTATACCAATGTGTTTGCTAATTGCTATAGTGTGTTTTTAAATTACAGCTTTTATGATCACAGAAATCAGCACAAGTGATATTTTAAGTAGTATTCTCTTAAACTCCTTCCTCATATGAAAACATCTTAAGTATTTTTCTTTTCCGAGGAAAAACTAACTAGCCTCGGAGAGTTCAGTTCCATCCTTGGGAAAATCACATCAAAATAGTGAGACTGATTTTTATTTTCATACTGTATTTCACAATCATCCGTTAGAGTTATTCTTATGAGTTAAATTTCAACAATTAAAAGCTGTCTTTGGTGTCTCTGTATTCACACACTACACATCTGGAAATACAGAGGTTTGTCTGAAGTAGATTTTCCTCTTTCCAATCACAGGTTTCTCCAATTTCATAAAGGTAAAAGAAGGAACACTATTATGGCATACACAGATGCGACCTCTTGTGATTATTTGCTTAAAAAAAATTGTAGTTTCCAACTGACAATCATGAAAACAAAGGATTTTGGTAGGTTACTTTATGCCAAAGCAGTTCTTACATAATAATTATGTAATCAGAAAAAAAATAGGGTGTTTTTTTCTTAAATTCCAGGAACTAAAAGAAATGGAAAGCAATTTTAATACTCTACAAGCTGAAGCATCAAAAGAAAATATCCAGCATGTAATATCAGGCTTCAGAGACAGGTATTTGACACTTTGCATAGAATTACTGTGTTTCCATTTAGATAGAGGATCATCTGTGTACTACTCAAATGAAGGATGTTACAAAATTCACCTGTGCAAGAGAACAATGAATAGCTCATTTCCATTCACAGCTCTGCATGAAAGGCTTTTCTGTAGCTTAAACTTCACTGCAGATAGTACAATGCTATTTTTGTTTCATTTTCTCCACCTCATACTTGGTAAATCAATTAATTCATCATACTCCAATCCAAATATGAACTGCAAGCATTCATATAAGAAAAGTGGAAAAAAATGTAATGCTTAGCCAGTCCACATTCCTTCTTTTAAAATTTCATTTTTGTAAAGTAAGACAAAACAAAAGCAGGAAAACAATCATCCACCATAATTATTTTAAAAAACAAAGTAAAATTACAAACAAAAATTTACTTTGCCTCCATCCTACTTTCACATTTCTCCTGGGAATGGTAACATATCACTAATAAGAAAACTATTTTTTCCTTCAGTATGGGAAAAAGTTATTATCTGTATCGCTTTAAGACAAGAATTTTTAAGTCCTTAGAAGAGACTAAGAAGTCATGAATACAAGAACACTTCATCAAGAACATTTAAAAAATAAACTGCTACTGACTACAACTATTTCTTGCAAATGCAATAGTAATTAAAATATACTGTTAAAATATACTATACATCAACATCAAATTCTCTAATACAAAAAGCACGAAGAAGGAGTTTTAATACGGAAATAGGACAATATCTCCCTTCTCTAACTTTCTTCATACACCTCAAACAGTTACCTATATACAAACATGTAAATACTTCTTTACGAGTTGGTTTCTTAGGAATTAGCACTTACCTTTCTCTTCCTCATATTATCATTATACACTTTAAGTAGCCTTCAGCCACTGACTGAGGTTTCCATCCAGCACACAATCCAATAAAGCTTATTCCGCAGTTCTAACTAAAGGGAACAGTGATACAAAACAGTGACAACAAAATCCCATGTATTAAATTGATAATTTGGTTTGGTTACTTGCTTTTTGGTTTGTTTTTTCTTTGGGGGAGATTTGGAGAGAATTAAGAGATGAATCAAAATGCCTTGACACAACGTTTTCACTCTAGTTATGCTGAAAACCTCGTGTCACCTTATGATCAGAACTTGTGACTTGATCTGCCCTTATTTATGTATCACAGTAAGGAAATGATTAGCATTCATGATGTCATTGCTTGAATTTTCAGAAGCAGTCTGGAAAAAAAGCATACCCAAACCATTTTCCAGATTCATTGTAACTTACTCTGTATGTGTATTGCCACCTAGAGTGTCAAAGTTATAACTGTAGGCATGGAAGTAATTAAGCCAGTCCAGGCACATTAGTTATTATGAAATGCTTCTGTGAGCATAAGTTTTGTTGTAGAAAACAGACTCTGCACAGTCCAACTCCTCTTACCACAGTCATTGTGAGATGCTTTCACAAAAGAATACATTAATTTCCCCAAATGACTCTACTGTTCTATTTACAACATGACGGCAAATTCTGGATAATCATTACCTTTGGTTTCACCTGATAAGATATACATTTGCACTCTTTTATCTTCTTCATGAAGGACTCTGTAGATTTTTCAAGTACCTATATACACGTGTAACTTTTAAACATCCACCAAATTCTTGGCCAAGAGGAAAAAAAAAATCAACCAGTAATTGTCAAAACAGTGAGAATCTTAATACATTTACTGTTGATATCCATGTTCAAATTACTGTAATGTTGCTGTGCTGAAGATGGAGCTAATGCTGAAAATATTGTCATTGATCTGCTGGCCAAATATACGTGCACTCACAAGTTGAGTTACTTCTGCCTTCTATCTTCCACTTTTTTCCCCCCCTTTCTTTCTACCACGGTCTACTTACCCAATACATGTTTACTTGAGCAGCCTGTTTTTCATAGTCATTCTTCACTTTCCTGATCTGGACTGAGCTTTAATCTTCTCCCAGAGCCTTATCTATCTAGGGAACCATAAACATAACTCAGGCCTTCAATAAACACAAACCAGACAACATAAAACAGGCCTTTAGTTTAGAATAATGTAAAAAATGTACTTAATGTTGGTCATATTACTTTGCTGTTTAAATCTGCTCTGAAACATATTTACTCTCACATATGACTTATGATTATGCCTGTACCCTTACTGTGCTACTTGCTGATGCAGCACCTGATCACCCTGGGTGGGGTCTAGATGTGGTTACTCCTTACAAGTTAAGCTTGGGACACTGTATTTTCCTTTTAGAGAGAAATATTTTGGAGAATACCAAACTCCCAGTTAACTAGAGGAAACACAAATAATTTTTTTCCCCTGAAATTTAAAACTGTATCAAATTAAAACTGTCAGTCAGTGTATAGCTACCAAATTGTCTCAGGACGTGTGATTACATTTATCTTAAAGTAACATTTTCTTCTCACTGGATATTAATGCATATGCAAATTAAAACATCTTAAGCTTACATACAGTTTACATACAGCTTTTGAATGAAAGGTCTCTAGAAAAATGGAGTCAGAAGTCAAGACCAGCCATTTGGTAGTTCAGTGTCACATGGCATCTGGAGACATCGGACACTGAGAAATGCAGTTTCTTAAGATACCTTTTGTCAGCTCTAATGCAAAGTTTATCTAATCTATCATCACTCCCCCTTACTGGCCCAGCCTTTTGTATCACTCAGACTCTCAACAGTAATTTCAGGCAGTTTTCCAAGGCTTTTAAATTTACCTCTATTTGCAAAGAGATGAATGGAAAAAATGAATCAGCTCAGGAAATGCTATAAAAGTAGCCATAACATTCCAGCCCGTAACAGAGTCCACAACTGGAAAGTGCTTGCCTGCAGCACAATTGCAAATGAAGTAAACATATGCCTTACAACACACTGCAAGCTTAATTTGTTGTACAGGACTTACTTGTCATGGAATAGATAAAACATGTATTTCAAAGACAATAATAAAACATCTTCTATCCCATGAATGACAGATTTTAATAATAAAATGCAGTCTACTGCTAGGACCTTATCTATTGTGTGTGAAGCATCAAGCAGATTTTAAATGAGGGAAGTGTGTTGCAAAGATGCCAGCTAATAATGCAAGATACTGGATCCTGAGAACACTGGATATTACAAAACTCACAAATACAGGAACACGTGTATTATGTAGGGTCGAAAACCCCTAGATCATATAACCAATCCAAACACCTCAACAAATTCATAGATCTATTTTTTTCACTAATTTATTTTGGCTATTAGTAAATATGAAACACCAGTTTTATAGCCTTCTTGACAGAGAAGGAGCTTGTTTTTTAAAAAAATTTCAAAGTACCTCCTAAGACAAGTTGGCATATTTGGACTTAAACAAAATGTTAGAACTGTCTGAGAAAAGTACTTATTGTCCAAATATGTATCTGACTAACCTGACAGAAGGTAGGAGGATATCCAAAGAGGCACCATGAACTGCTTAAGTCACTAAGCCACCTCTCCTTTCCTCAGTAGGTATTCAGAGATCTTAACAAGCTAAATGAATAAGTAAAAAATACAGATACGTATGCAGCACAAATACTGGAAAAAGTTTCCAAACATCTACCAAGAAAGCTGACAAGCTAACTACTTGAAGCAAAAACACTTAATACATCAACATTATAGAAGCAACAATCTTATGAAATAAAGTCAAGAACTTCACATAGTAATAGTGCCAAAGTTTTCAGATACACACAGGTGAAACTTTATTGTTCTTTAGCAAACACATTATTAGAAAAAAATAAAATTCAAAAGTTGCCTTTTTCCATAATGATTACAGAAAAAATACAATGTTTTCTATCCTTAGACAAATCGTATTTGCAAAATGTAACAATCTTCCCATACAACTTCAGTCTATTATTAAAGACGTCTTTCTAATCGTACTTCAGTTTGTAAATAAATTGCAAATCACAAACATTAAGTTCGTATTTCACAGCAAAAAACCATTATTTGAATTTGAACTTCTGCAAAAACTTTCTGCAAGATTCACAGTCTCTGCAAAAACTACACCTCATTCAATAAAGTCTGAAAGAGTGTGTGTGGTCTTTTTATATTGCACTAACTTTTCTTGACACACCTGCCCAAACCTGTCATTCAGATGCCATCAACTGGTTCACAGCTAACATCACAAAGACTAAGAACAGCAGAAACTTTAGAATGAACCAAAAACATAAAAGCTGAATGCCCACTATTGTGTGTAATGTGAAAAAGAGAAGGTGAAACATCTTTTTCACAATGAGTATGTGAAACCTTTTAGAACAGCGGCAGCTTTTGGCAGAAAGTAGGCCCTTTTCCTTCCCCTTCTCTGCCACACTTGGTTTTTGGTTTGCATAGAAAAGGGAATGTTTTGTCTGATTTTGATAGACTCTAATTTTTTGGTTTAGCTATCATACAGAAAAAAAACACATTAGAAATCACAAACTACAGTTTGTGTGCTTTATGATAAATTCACATGTTAAATATTTCACTTTCAGATACCACCTTTTTTTTGTTCAGGACAGATAAAATGACTTTCCATTTCCTTTTGACATGTAACATATCCACTTGTTTCTTTTAATTGCATCCCCAAGTTCTAATTTTCTGTATTCTTCTTTTAGTCTGCCTCCATATTTTCAAGTATTCTTGTTTAGACACTGCAGCCTCCTCCTTACTGCACACCTTCAGGCAGCTGACTGTTAAGTACCCAATAGCGTTTATCCTATCCCCTTAGGCAACTCAAATTTGCTTTTAAAGACTGCCACAACAGTTTCTCCAAGACAGCATAAGCATGCTTATTATTCACCCAAGGAACAAAACTTGAATCTCGATGGAAACAAGTTTCCTGGGAACAGATGCACAGCTATGAAACAACCGATCAGGTTTCCATCTCAGTCTCTGTGGTGTCAGTCCTTGCAGCAGTTTTAGCATCCGATGGAGTCTCTTCATCTAGGTTCTGAATATCAGACAAATCAATAGCAGGCAGTGGTGCTCTCCAGTACAGAAATGAGTTATATTGACAGAATTCTTCCTCTTGCTTTGAAAAGAGACAAATAAACAAAAAGTTAACAAAACATTAATGTGTATCCCAGCAGCAGAAAATAATAAAAAGAAACTTTTTATATACGAGAAATTGAAACAAAGAAGAATTACTCAGCTGTTACATATTAACACTTACTTTAATGATTTTTAACTAGATCATTATTTACTTTTGCCTTTCCTAATATCCTTGCAAAGAATTACTAATAACTTCCTTAATTCCACTAATTTCTCCAACTTACAACTTTTGCACAGAAAAATAGTGTAAAACTTGTGCAATTATTGGACTTTGCATACAAAAACTGCTCTCTGCTTTTTCTTCTCATAACAATATACAAATTTCATGCATATTTAGAAACTGGCATTCAGAAGACTATATTTAGCTACTTAATAACAACTCAGAGGGATGATACTGCCAGGATAAAAAAACCATTTTGCAGTGTTTAAACCACATTCTGTTTCTTCTTTTCTGTATCCAAATTTTGTATTCAAGAGAGGAAAGCTTGAGAATGACAGAGTATTCTGAGTTGGAAGGGTCCCACAAGGATCAGCAAGGCCAGCTCTTAAGTGAATCGCCCATATGGAGATCAAACCCACAATCTTGACATTATGAGCACAATGCTCCAACCTATCTAACTAGATCATATCTCAAAAAACCTTGGAGAAACATGTACTCATCCACTAATTTAATACGGCATCACGATTTTTTTTAAAATGTCCACAAGAAAACACAGCGCCTGTTTATAACCATGTCACAGTTACGAACAGTGGCCACTCCGTGCTCTTTCTATGGACATGATAGACCTAGGAAGAGGAATGACCTAAGTCATTGCTTACGTCATGAGCATGTGTTTTCTTGTGGTATATAAAAACAGTGAATGCTGCCACAAACCTAAAATAGTGCATTTACATGTTATATTGGGTTTGCATTTTTCCTAATATACAATTTGAATTTTTAAGTATTTTACTGTCTCAGCTGTAACAGATGCTGAATAGAAGTATTTTTAACAAATAAACTGGTATAATGGTTTCAGTATTTCTCAGAGACCAATGTGCAGTGTGCAAAGGGTGAAGGCACCACCACAATCCACACTGTGACTAAAATCAACTTCTCTGGGCCTCTACAGTGTGGCTCTTGAAAAAATTAATGACTTGTCTGTCGGTTTTGCAACAGAATAAAAAAAAAATAGTAGTGAGTATCATCCCTACACCTTCTCAAATACTGAAAAATTGTGCTTCCCCCAGCTCCCATAAGAGAGAAGTACATAAAATCACCATACTTCCCATTTAAAGAATACATTTTTCTATTTGTTACCACACAGATCACTCCTGAACTACAATCTGTTGCACTAAGCAACCTCTTTCTACTGCAAAAGCCCTGCATGATTTAAGTAATTTACAATATTTTAATTTAATATTATACATTATATAATTGCATATTTAATTTAAATAATTAATAATTAAGAGAGGACAAAAGGTGTAGACATTTCATAGCAGTAAGAGGGTTCCTTGCCTGTAGAATACTACTAATGTGAATTTCCTCACTGGCAAAGATTGTCTTCAGAAAATACTGAAGAACAAAAGTTCCATTAACTGAGACCAAAACCAATTAACTGACACCGTGACACAGGAAAAAAAGATTGATTATACTGAAATTGGAAGAAAGCCAAACCAAAAGTAGTTGCCCATTCTTGTAAACTGGAAATTTTGTACTGCACTGCATTAACAACTATTGACAAGTGTGGGAGGGATGATTTTCCAGTCTGTATTTCAGCCTAGGCAGCATCACTCACACAGAACTGTGCAGGGCAGGTGGCAAACAAATTCTTTGAAAAAAATCTCAGGCACTGGAGTTTCAGAAACTGTCAATTAGTTCAACAAATTCTCCCCTGCATAATTTGAACTCCTCTGACATTTTAGTAAGTTTTTGCTCACACTGAGAGCTAAGCAGTCAAAATCAGAATCCTGTGCCAGATCCTTTGTATGCATAAAGCAAATGACAGCACCCTCATTTCAAAAGGATTAGAGTCTAAGAGTTCATAAACACATACGCAGTTTTGGACTAAAGACTACAAGCATAATTAATCTCAAGAGTTTTCAAGTTTACAGATCAGCAATACTTCAGTGTGAAAATGAAAAAAAGCATCAAGTACAAAAGACAGGCACAAACGCTAAACATTTGTACCTAAAAGGCAAAATAAACTACCAAATATTCACCTTCAGCTAAGTATGTTTCCATATAGGTTTTGAGTAGAAATTCTGTCAAGGTAGGCAATAAACAGCAAGATCAGAGACACAAAAGCCCAGTTTCTATAGACTAAGTTGCTTAATTTTTAGGGATTTCATTTTCCAACTCTAGTTGCAAAACTGTACTTGGAAATAAAATCAAAATAATCTTTCTTCTCTGTGCAACCGTAATCCAATGCCTTAAAGTTTAACAAAAACAGTGAGAAATTAACACTATCCTGATCATACTTATTAATGTATTGAAATATACAAGTCACAAACAGCAAAGAATAGTACCAACCTAGGCACTGTATTTTCAGAAAGGTGTAAAAATCATCATCAGAAATATCATTATGAAAGATTTAAAATATACAGGTAGGACACACAAAAACTGGAAGAAATACCTCTAGCCTGAGGTGTTAACCAAGCTTTATTTTAAAACTAATATATTCTTTATACAATACTGTACTTAGGGAAACAACCTGTTAAAAATACTCACCTAGAAAAACATTGTATATCAAGAACTAATCTTTATTGTGTGGCAATTCAAGGGGCTTGTGGTCTTCCTACCGCTGCTAAAGCTTACAAAATTATGCCGAACAACACCAAGAGTATGTAAAAAGTTCAGCATTATATTTGTGATGGGTGTCAAACTGTTCTGCAGAGGTTTGTTCAATTTGTTTAATTACTATGCTTACAAACACACGTGTTCTCTCTTTGAAAATGAAAGAGATGCTTGTGTTTTAAATGGCTGTATAATAGTCATAGGACATAGAATTTTCGTGAATTTTTTTGCCTTAATTTTACCATCCATCACCAATAAAACCCACTAATCAAGTAAACACAAAAAGGCAGAGCTTGAAAAAGAAAAGCCACTATTTTCTTTACAGATCATAAATGGGTGTTATACTATGAAAGGCCTCAAACTCTCAAAATTGTAGTCTACAACTGCAGTTCAAAGCCCATCTAACCTGATCAGACTTTCTGTCACTTCTGTATCACTGAATCTAATACTTTGGTCTTACTTAAAAGATCCAGGTGGAAGGCAAAGTGAGTTTAACATGCACCAAACTTCTAAGCAGGTGTGAAATTTGATCAAGCTTTCTTCTGGTTGTGTGGTATTTTCTTTGGTTTTTTAATTAAATTTTCTTAGCACCGCATTTTTTTTCCTGAGCTACGGTGTAAAATGCAGTCAAGGCCAGGAAGAAAAACGTGTATTATTCAAAGTTAACCAGGAAAGTAGTTTCAACATACTGTGATCACTACGACACTGACGCTCTTCCTCTGATCACCGCCTCCGCTAAACGTTTTCGTTAAAGGACAGCTCTGGAATTGCTATTAAATGTCAAACCACGAAGTTTAGGAAGCTGACGCTGTAGTGAGCCCAACCCTCACACAACAGAGGCGCCACCAGAATAACCTCTGCAAGTTTCCACCGCACTGCTGGGTACGGATGAAGCTGAGCATAACCTCAGGTAAGGTGGAAAGGTTGTTTCCCATTCCTTTCATGGCCCGGAGCAGGGGAGGGACCGGTAAACCTGGATGATACTCTCTTGCTTCGAGGAAGACAAAAAGAAAAGGTCCTTTAAGAGGCCCGCGGCCAGGAGGCGCAGATGGGGCTGGGAGGCAGAGCGCTGCGCCCCGCCTGGCGGAAGCCCGCCAGCACCCCCGGCGGACACCAGAGTCCCGCAGACACGCCTCAGCCGCTACCGGCACCGCCCCGTCACTTCCCTCCCCGCGGACGAGGGACCCGGGCCCATCCCGCTCAGTTACCTCGGCGGCAGCGGCGGCCCGCTCCTTGGCCCGGCCGTCCGCGCGTGCCTCCGCCGCCGGCGCGTCCTGGGGCGCCGCGGTCCCGCCGCGCCGCCGCCGCCCGCCGCCCGCGTCCCCCGGCTGGGCGCGGGGCCCGCCGGCCCCGAGCCGCTTTCCCGGCGGCGCCTCCGCCTCCTCCAGCGGCCGCTTCGGCGCGGCCGGGCCCGCGCGCGCCGGCTCTGCCCGGGGGCGCCGCTCGCCCGCGCGGGGCAGCGACGGCTCGCGCAGGAGCCGCTTCACGGGCACGTGACACATTAAGGGCTCCGCGCGCCGCTTGGCCATGAGGGGCCGCGCGCCGGCGGCTCCGCGGGGTTCGCGTCTCCTCCCCCCGCGCATGCGCGGTGGGCGCGTGCTGCAGCGCGCATGAGCACCACTCTCGGCGCCACCGCCGGGGGGCGGGGCTGCCTGCCGCACTGCCTGACGGGAGGAGCGGGCGGGAAGAGCCCCGGCGGGCACAGCCTCGCCCGGCAATAAGGGATGGAGTGGGAAGAGCCCCGGCGGGCACAGCCTCGCCCGGCAATAAGGGATGGAGCGGCAAGAGCCCCGGCGGGCACAGCCCGGCAATAAGGGATGGAGCGGAAAGAGCCCCGGCGGGCACAGCCCGGCAATAAGGGATGGAGCGGGAGGAGCCCCGGCGGGCACAGCCCGGCAATAAGGGGTGGAGTGGGAAGAGCCCCGGCGGGCACAGCCTCGCCCGGCAATAAGGGATGGAGCGGGAAGAGCCCCGGCGGGCACAGCCCGGCAATAAGGGATGGAGTGGGAAGAGCCCCGGCGGGCACAGCCCGGCAATAAGGGATGGAGCGGGAGGAGCCCCGGCGGGCACAGCCCGGCAATAAGGGATGGAGCGGGAGGAGCCCCGGCGGGCACAGCCCGGCAATAAGGGATGGAGCGGGAGGAGCCCCGGCGGGCACAGCCCGGCAATAAGGGATGGAGCGGGAGGAGCCCCGGCGGGCACAGCCCGGCAATAAGGGATGGAGAGGGAAGAGCCCCGGCGGGCACAGCCTCGCCCGGCAATAAGGGATGGAGTGGGAAGAGCCCCGGCGGGCACAGCCCGGCAATAAGGGATGGAGCGGGAGGAGCCCCGGCGGGCACAGCCCGGCAATAAGGGATGGAGAGGGAAGAGCCCCGGCGGGCACAGCCTCGCCCGGCAATAAGGGATGGAGCGGGAAGAGCCCCGGCGGGCACAGCCTCGCCCGGCAGTAAAGGACAGAGCCAAACACTCGAGACATTAAGCCATACAGCAAGCTTTAATATCCAAAAAATCCAGTCCATTACACACCGAGAATTTTGGGAAGTGCACACACAGATGTGAAACTTTCCACTCTTACCATCTTTGCAACCAATTTTAAAACATAACACATTAAAAAAAAATACAGGACGTTTTACATTTATCAAACTCCATATAAAGAAGTTTTACACTGAAGATTATGCAGCATTTTATTTTACACCTGTTACCATGTATAGTTTAATAGTGACCTAAAAGAAACAGTCTCAGCTGACGAACACCTTGAGCATTTCCCCCTGCATATAAAACTAAATAAAACAATGATCAAATTCTAGAATACACAACTATCCCTGTGCATTACAGTAAAAGTGGCGAATTCTAAGAACCCGTAAATAGGACTGCAGGTGATACACTACTAACAGCTTGTTCACAAGATTATTTTGCTTCCCACTCTTAATGTGACTGTTGCAATTTAGAAGCAGAATGCTCTGGAAAAAACCCAGCATTTTCTAGATCAGAAATAAATGCACATCACTGTATTACACCCTATGTAAAAACATCGTCAGAGAACATATAAAAATGGCACCTGCAACAACAGGGAGTGGCAAGGAAAAAGCCACCAGAACACAGGATATTGACACTCAACCATAAATAAAGATTTCCATTGCTTATTTTTGAAAAACAGAACATCACATTTCAAGGTATAGAATGTGTAAGGGGCAGCAATTGGGTAATATTACAGATAGATATACTCACTACTCAGCATCAACTTAACTGACATTCACCTAACCTCTGTCTTATTTCAAGAAGCTTGAAAATAAGTAAATTACTAATCATATTCTATCTAGGGGAAGAAAAGCAGACTGAAAGCAAAGAATCACAAATTCCCCCAAAAATTGAAGTAAATGGTACAATACAGAAAGTAAAGCATGTGGCTTTTTACTTTTACCATGAAAGGATTTTTATTTTTAATTTATTTGTCGAATAGCAGTTTTTAATTTTTAATCACATCTCCCTCAGAACAAGGTAGAACTCTGACAGTTCATGCACTTTTAGAAACAAAGAGAGTTCAAAGAACAGTTTAAGCCACAGTACACTTAAAAACTTCTGTAGACCAGAAGCCTCTGTTCTCAATCATGATTCTGAGCAGAAAGGGGCACAATACTGAAACATATGCAGGCACGTGCTCTATTACGCAGTGTTGAAAATATTAAAAAAAAAGGTTTTTTCCCTCCTTGCAGATTTTCAGTTTAGAAATAAAGGCACAAATTTCTGGCCTTGACTGGAAAAATCCAAAAGCCAGTAACAGATCTATTAAAAAGATGTGATTAGGAGGTCACCATGAAAGACAGGATAAAAAATAATCAGAAACAAACAAGCTATTAACCAGTGTCCTTATAGCCAAATACAAAAAAAAAAATTCAGCCCTCATCATAATGGTTTTATATTTTAAATATATTTTTGAAAATGCATCAAAATGGAACTTCAAGGTAATCAATATTATGAAAAAACAAAATGCCTAACATGGCACCTCCTCTCAGACTAGCGACTGTTAATTAAGGTTTTTCTCAGGTACGTAACTCCAAAGTGACATGAGATTCAGCCTCTTGTATAGTATCATGACTTGTAGATTAAATATTCACCTAAGCCTCATCTGTTAGGGAAAAAAACTAATTAGTAGGAGAAACCAAGAAGTCACATGGGTAAAGTATCTGAAGTTACAAGGACATTGTCTACCATTTGGCCTGCATATCCTGGCTAAGGTGGACGTGATTAGGTTGTAGCACATACTTACATGTAACTTCACTGCTCCAACAGGTATTTTTATGTTGTACTACCTACACATGGCATGGATAACTCAGCTACGTTCACCAACTTTAAAACTTTTGGCTTAAGCAGTAAGAAGATGACTCAAAATCAGTGTATTTCAAGAAGGCAAAACATCTGACACATTTCAGTTCCAACACTAAGATCAATCAAGACTGGTGTTTCT
This sequence comes from Aphelocoma coerulescens, assembly GCF_041296385.1. Taxonomy (NCBI): domain Eukaryota; kingdom Metazoa; phylum Chordata; class Aves; order Passeriformes; family Corvidae; genus Aphelocoma; species Aphelocoma coerulescens. Next base: position 62,559,550 of record NW_027184085.1, read on the forward strand.
CTGAACGGAGGTTAACATACTGCTTCTCTGTGACATTCTGCTGTTCCTTCACTCAGTATTCTGCTTTCATGTAGTATTTCAAATCCCCTATAGGTTCTGTTTTTTAATTAAACTTTCAACAGTCAAAGATTAGAATTTGTATAATAACCTATTTCACTTCAGTTCCACAGAAAATGCTCTAACAGTTCTGATGGCTATTTTATCTGTCAAGAATAATTTTACCACTTCCCAACCATTTCAGACTTCATAACTTAAGTACACATTTAAAAATACTTCTCTAAAAGTGACACAGCTAGTACAGTAAGCACCTCCATGCATTCCTAATATCAGAAAGTAGAAAAAAAGCACTATTGAAATCTATGAAAAATGAGGCAGCATTAGCAGAGAATTAGCCTAGTTATGGCAAACATTAAATTTTGTTCTCAAGAAAACACTTCTGCTTTTACATTTAATGCATTCCAAAGCCCAAAGACAGTGCACATGAACATTTCATCTTTCACAAGTATATTATGAATATGCATGGTATAGTACATGTCTGAATAGCAATAGAGATATTAAGAAAATAGACACTATCTATATCCTCTTAGGAACAAGAAGGCACCACTGATTTGAGGTTGTGTCCATACATCACCAGATCATTTTACTCTCATTTCTAGCTTTCAAGCCAACATTATTTTCTCATTAACCTATTCAGACCACTACTGTTCCGGTTTTCTCACCACAAACAACACACATTCATAGTAGTATTTCATCATGGAGAGTTCATTCACAGTGTAAGTTGACAGTACAGATTCTTTCTCCACCTGGAAACAAAGCAGCAGTTTTCAAGACAGCTTCTCTACAGGAACTATACAAGAAAATGCTACACAGCATTACTAGACTATGAGGCCCATCTGTACACTTCTTAAAAAATTAGAAAAGCAGGTAATTTTTAAGGTACATAATACCCCTGGAAGTTATTAATATAGGCCATTATACTGAATGATATGGTGGTTTATTCAAAGCTGTTTGTCTGATTCATAACAATACTGCTTATTGCAAACTGCAGCATCTTCTTACCTCTATATGGAATCCATATTGCAGGATAACATTTTTTATATCCTCATAGCTTAATTCTATGGAAAGTTCATTTCCCAAGTTTTCAAAATGGTAAAGGAGAGGACCTAGAGTACAAAGACAACAGAAATGGCTATCAGAAAGACAAATGTATCTTAAAAACCAAAGCACATACTGATAGTACAATGAACGCTTATATCCAGATTCACACATCTAAAAATATGGGAGCTTCCCTGCCCAGAGCAGAAGGGTTGAACTAGATCATCTTTAAGATCCCTTCCAAGGCAAATCATTCTATGATTCTATAAATACTGACAAAAGAACATATTTCTGTTACTTGAATATGATTTTTATAATGATTTTCAGAATCAATGCAAAATGAAAACTGATTACTTTAGCTCTTATTCAACAATTTTTAACATTTTCCTACCAGATTTTATTTTCTGTATCTCAAAATTTCTTCAGTCCAGCATCACTGCTGTCTCTATAGCTCAGAATACAAAAGTCTGCTCAGGAGCTCTGCTAGCACTCTGACTGGCTAGGACTGGGAGGGTGACCGATTGACCAGTGACTGACCAGTTTTTACTATGGAAAATATTTAATGCCTGTGTCTTGTCTAACACTCCTTCACCATGGAAGACTCCAAAAAAATCTCATTCCCAAAACTTTCGCTTTGAAGCAGAGTACCAATTAGACACTGGGAAAAAAAAAAAAGTGCTAGGATGTATTTACAAGTTTATTTTCTTAGACAAATAGCAAAAAGCCAACACAGAACACTACATCTGTCAAAAAACAAATGTTTGATGCCTGAGTGCAAAACCTGCCACTAGCAAAATTTACTTGCCTATTTAAGAATCACATGGTATTGACTTGACTGTAACTAGCAGACATCTGAACATATTTTGAACACTTCTGAGGTAACTTCCAAGCCCTCTGTTTTTCTAGCTGTACAGTTTTCTGCACAGACACTATTACTCACACACACTTTTAAGGTGTACTATCAAAAATAAGTCAGAAAGAGCAGTTGGTCATACTTGCCTACATTTATCCATATTCCTCCAGGCTTTAGTATTTTCCATATAGTATCAATATAATCAATAACATTATGTGCTGTATCTATGAAAAAGCAAGTTGCTACACAGTCCCATGTATCTGCATAAAAAGAGCAAAGTATACAGAGATCAGTTTCAATGCTTTTAACCCTGTAAAAGTTCACCATTTAACCCTGGTTATCTGCTGGCACCCTCAGCATTACCTTCAACTAACAACAGCTGAAGGCTTCTATTTCTGTTTGCAAGTAAATAAAGTATTTTGGTTTATATTAAAAACTGTTAACTTTGGGTTTGTTTGACCTGTATTTATGTGTGTATATACACACATACACACTCTAAAATATTACATATACTTCTTACATATCCACTTAATAAAACTGTTCATACATGATATAAAATTATAAATATTATATACTGTAAAATGTAAATGTTGTAACACATTTTATATAAATGAAGGCTCAAGTGCACTATTACTCACCTGTCCTATGAATTTCATTATGACAACTGTTAAAAATACAACTGGAAAAATCCCCAGTGATTTTAGGCTTCCCTAGATAGAATCTAGAACAATACAGGTCTGTACCCTAAAGTGTACTTTCACAAATCACTTAGCTTTAAACATTTTATTCAGTATTTGAATATCTGCCCAGCTGTTTTTTTACTAGTTAATTCAACAAGCAGGAACTTTCAAAGTTTGCTTTTTAAAGCAAGAGTCTCCCTGTTTTTCTCTAAACAGGTATTCTTGAAATAGCAAAAGTTTTAAGTTCTGTAAATAAAAAAATTGAAAGTCTTGATTTATGCCAGTCTGGAATGTTTTTAATGTTAAAGGTAGACTCTTCAGAAAATTAAGCAGCTGTAGGGAAGGCTCCTGCAAGGTCTGTTAGACAAGGAAGTGTCCAAATTCTCTATAACTAGGAAGAAAAGAAAATCTGATTTGGAGTAAGAAATTTATTTGCACTTTACTATACAGCTGGATAAACATTCTGAGTAACAAAATCTTGCTACAGTTAGTTCTTAATACTTGTAGATACACTTCCATTCTCTTAATAATCTATCCCAAATACTCTGAAAGTATGCAAAGTTACATGGATAGCCTAGAATTTTGCATTTACTCACTGCACTCAGAATAAATTTCCTGAAAATCCCCTGCTGTCATAGAGAAGTTTGAACCTGAAGGAAGACTGTGAGGATCAACATCTGGGAAATAAATTGGTCGTATCTGATCAGCAGATCTTCTGTTATTGCTAAATTGATGAATCCAGGGATAAAGCTTACATGAGTTAATTTCAGAGCATCTGCAAAATATGAAAATCACCAAAATTTGTTTCAACTAACTGCTTATCTGTAATCTAGATGTGTAAGAGTCAAAGTTCTTATAACATCTCCACATTTGCTATAAGACTTAATCTAGTTCACCACACTTCAGACCACCCATCATAATGAATTAATCAAAAAACTAATTCTTATCTGACACAAAATCATTACCACAAAGTAACTGCCTTTTTTAGTTCTAGAATTTTCTTTTATGACTTATAATTTTCTACAACTTATTTCTCTGCTGAGAAGAAAATACATATGTTTATTTTGTAAGATTAATGAAATTTATGGTTTACTATATTCAATAAAGCTAAGATTTTCTGGATCATCTCCTTTCCTAGTTAAAAAAAAACACAGAATAAACTAGTAACATTAGTTCCATGATTTTTTTTGGAACCCTTTGCTCTCATTCTAGACTCTTCTGAACCATAATCATAGAAAGTTTTGAAGTACAGCAAAATAAAAGCATTTTTCAGATGCTAACTGAAAAGATGCTTTAAAAATTCAAAAAATAAATAAGCACCATTTTGCAAAGCACAGTCGTTTCCATGTTGCAAAGCACAATAATAGTAATTTTAAGTTTGTAACATTTGGATCTTTGCAATCATGCTAAGTAAACATGTCTTTGTAAAACAGAATTTCTGGGTTGACATGACTAACTAAATCAACTCTTATTTTAAAAATTGATAAACATAGCATTTAATAGGAAGCTTTTCCCACCATCCTGTAAAATTAGTTTGTAACTAAAAAATGAAAAAAACACTTTCTTCCAAAGACAACGAGAGGACATATCAGCCCCACAAAATACATATCATCAAGGATTTCAAGCCATCTATTAGGTTACAGAAAGTGCACTCTTTTGGCTGGTGGTTAGAATACATTTGTGATAAAGTCTCTGAAATAATACTTTTTACCTTCTCCATGTCGTATCTCTATTTCATTTCATCAGTTAAAAACTAAAACTTGTACTTGAGCAGCACTATACAGCATTCAACAACTTTCTTCATATATATAAGTAAATATCTATCAGACATATGCAGTTGGTTAAAAAAAAGTAAACCCAAAACCAAAGAACAAAAAAGCCCCCTAACCACTACAACAGCAATAAATGAAAAAGATTAGAAAGGAGTTCATGTTCACATAGACTTTGAAACAGTTCCAATGTAATAAAAAATAGCAATCCCTTTTCATATACAAGCTTGAAAACCTCCATTTCCAGTTTCGACAATTTTTACTTCAAAACCAAGTATTCCAGTCCTTGGCAATTCCACTCTTACAACAAAAGATGTGTAGTATACGTTCTGTTATAAAAATCTAACATAGTTAAGTGTGACACGCTTCCTTGTTTTCCATAGGGGCAGAATATTCACTGTTTAACATTCAGATGAAAAGACAGTTTTGGAAAAAATTGGTAGGTCAAATCTCATTTCTGACTACTGGTTTACAGTATATATATATATAACTTAACTGTTTTCATCCTAAGGTATTCATGGGCATGCAACAAACACAACTAGTAGTCTTCTCCAATTGTCAAGATTTATCTAAAATTATATTCTTTCCAGAAAGTAAAGAAGAAAAATACACCATGTAAGAACCTTATGCATACAAGGGAAAGCAGAATTTTCCATACTAGGACTGAAGCAGCCTTGGAGCCACTGAAGCTTAACTAGTCCTGGGTCACTTTATTCTCAAATTAGTTTCCTCAACAGAATAACAAACTCTAAATAATTTCAGATATTTACAGCGACCACAGTTACACCAGGACATACACTCTACATACCACACCATGCAACTTTATCCACTGTAACAAAAGCTCACAATTTCAGAGATATGAAAGGGTTTTTTTTAAATGTGTGAAAATCAGCAAATACCACTTTGCACACAAAAATATTAAGCCAGTGTACCACATCTAGGAGCCTATTGTAGCAATGCTTGACATTACAAACAGTACTTTGTCTTCCTAAATATAAACCACCATCAGAGAAAGAAGGTAAAGCTGTAAGCTGTAAAACTGTAAGCACATGTGAGCAAAATGGTTTTAGTTAATAAAAGCAAGTATAAATTAGACTATAGTTAAAAACCAGTTTGCTAAATTCCTTTTTCTGACCACTCTTCTTTAGGTATTATCTTCAGCTTATACTGGCATTGCTGTTTCTTCCAGTTTCAGAAAAGTAGATGTGCATTTCAGAAGGCTGTGAACAGCCACTTAGGACTAAACTGAAAGAATCTTCAAGTCCCTAAAACCTTCATAACAGACACATCCAGCCCACAATTACATCTGGCAGAAAGGAATGCTTGGACTTCAACTAAATTGACTGCTGCTCAGAGTCATGCTAGCAGTATTCTCTTCCAAGCTAACAAGTGAATATATAAGTGATAACTTGTCCAGAAAGGTGAGGACTACAGCAGTTGCACAATACTCAAAATCTCATACTGTTAGCAAGTTAAATGCATATACACCTCTTCGCTAAATATCCTACATAAACAGGAAACACTACATGAGCATTAGATGCTAAAATTCCTACAGTCAGCAAAACATGAATCTTTAGGATAATTTCACATATAGGCCAAAGACGCTTTATTTAAAGAAGCATGTCATCAGAGGGTAGGGGTGAAGTTAACCAACTTCTGTGACAACTGACCAGTGCTCCCAAAGATGGGAAACGAAAGCTTTAATGCTGCTTTGAAGGTCCAAAGCATGGCAGGAATGTAGCTTCCTTTTAGTAGCTGCAAGGCATGAGTCAGATCAATTGTAATATACAATTTCATCACCAAATGAGTCACTTGAGAATAATGCAGGAAAAAAAGAAGAAACGAACCTCCAGTAAACATTTATTATCATCACACCAACTACTACTGCTATACGCAGATATGCAGCAGGTATTATTCAGTGTCTCCCCCTTTTCGTTTTTGAACAGCAAGCTGTACGGGATGTGAGATCATCAATCACAGTGTGCTGTGGACAATCAGTCTATAAACAGGTGTCCAAAACATTATGGTAATACAGAAAAAAAGCCAATAGTTTAGGTATTTCCAGCAAAGGTGTATCATTTCAGACTAATGAATGAACTGTCAAATTCTGCCTCTGTGAACTTGGCACTAACTCCCCCCAAAGAAAAACCACCCCCCATACCTCTTTCAATAACTTGCCTGCCCATAGCGTTCCCACTCCCTTTCTTAAAAGAACAGTTGCATGTGCTGCCTTTTTTCCTCTCTAACAATGTCATTTTGAAACCTGTAACTTCCAATGCAAGTGGCAGAATACCAAATACAGAAATGTCATTTTAAGTAAAACCTTTAACATGAAATTTACTACATTTAAACTTATTATCTGAGCATAACTGTGGAACTATTAACTTTTATTTTAGCCACTTGCTCAGCACACTTCAGTGATTGTTTTTCTTGTCAAAACAGTGCCTAAAATTTTACTATTGAATGTAATACTTTTTTTTTTTAACAGCTATCCTCTGTTAATAATCACCACCACTAAATGCCATGGACATATTTACTAGCCCATATTCAGTAATTGTAAGATAGGTGTCCATTTTACAGAAATAGATGTGAAATAAATCATAAATCCTAATTAAAATTATGCAAAAAATCTGTTGTACAACTTAGAGATTTTAAATCTCACAACTTGAAAGCCATGCTTCTGTAATTTTAATGACTCAGATACAGTACTTCCTTCCCCATTTATCCCTAAGACTTTCCTTAAAGCATTCTATAAAGTGAGCATGTGCGTCTTATATTACGACTAATAAATCTATTCTTGTGAGATCTACATTATTCAGACTTCACTGGTTTATCATTTTGCCTCTCTAGGTTTTATTCAGCAAGTAAAACATAAGCTATATACCTGTTGAGTACAAAGTTAGAAGAAAAGAGCATAAAGAGGCTCCATTCATTTCCTTGGCAAGCATAACCGAGCATAGCTATTTCCCACGCCAATCTACCTAGCCCAGCACCAGGTACCAGGATATTAACTTTGGAGAAATCCCTGCAACAGAACAAAAATAATAGTTAAGTCTTTATCTGATACCCCTTAACACAACTTAGAGGTCCAGCCAAACATTTTTCCCATCATATACTTAGATATTATATTATGCTTCCTGTATGGCTTCACTTTTAAATGGCAATTGAGCCTGTTCTGATCAGATTGGTTAATTGTACAGTTAAAATAATTCACAGAAATTACTCAAAAGAACATATACAACCCTCATTCAGAATACAGAGCATAATTACTATACAGTCTGTTTTCCTTAAAACTTCTACAGTTATCAAGCCAAAAATTTCTCAAGTGAATTAAAGAATATTGTCATATAGCATGTACTTTTCTTTGAGCCCCACTGATAATCAGAAAGCATTCTAGACATATTGTTACCTTGCAAGAAAAAAAAAACCAAGTATTTTGACATGAGAAACAAAAACATAAAATCTCCATAATCTGATGAACAATTCAGAATGTAAAAACCTTAAAGTAGTGAATGTTTCAGCAACGATGGGTTCTTCATATGCTGCTCACTGGTTTTGCTGAAGTACTCTAAGTGACGTATTCCTAAATCAAAGTACATTGCAGCTCTCTAACCCTTTACCCATACCTAGCCATCAAGCTGAAGACAATCAGAAAACATCCAGCAGTGTATTTATTGAAATACTTAGAAAAATCTCTCCCAAGTGCAGCAGCTAACAAATAGAATCTAAAAATTCACTCCTCTTTGAGGTAGAAAATGCAATATAGACATATTCTAACCATCAGACTTCCACCAGAATGCAACCAAACCTTCACTCATAAAACAGAAAACACTCCCATGCCAAACTGAAAAGACCTTTAATCTAAAAGGAAGTAATTTTTCAGTTTCCAATGATAAACAAGACTCCGAGAGTTAACAATTTCATACACCAAAAAAAGTATGAACATTCATACACCTCCCCACACTGTTTTGCACAGCACCTTCAGAGACGAAACATACATCTACCAATTTATATGCAACTACATGAAGGAGGCCACAATCAGATAAAAGACACCAAAACACAAAGCCTTTGACTACTTAAAAATTCAGAATGCCACAAAGGGTTCAAAAGAGCTAGGATGCTGCACAAGCATGAAGATGATTAAATCCTAAAAGCTGTACTTTCCTGAACGCTATTACCCAAATCCAAAAGGAAGTATTATTCTTTTCTAAAGGCCACACAATCTAACAGAGCAATTTTAACAGTGCCTTTTGAGTTATGATTTGATCATCTAGTTAGTGAGGTCTCCAAAATGGAAAATCATTCCATTCATTTCCATTCCATTATACAGCCAAGCTCTTCTCCTGACTTAACAAGGAGCTGGAAATCAAGACTTCGTTATTACTGAAGAGCACTCCTGTGAAGCAATGGTTCTCATTACCTCTCTTCTGCAGGGGAAACCAGAAAAAAGCTAGCCACAAAGTCCTACTGAAAAAAAAAATTAATTCAGGAGAAAACTACATGGTCAATACGAAATTTTTGACAATAGGGTACCAGAAAAAGGAAGAAGAAAATTGCTTTCTGGTAGAAGCCAGAAAAGCTTCTATGTTGCAGCTTCTCCTATTCATAATGGTACACTGTTATTCCAAATGTATTTTCTAACCTAATCTATTTCTCCACTTCCTTACAATTTCACTTTATTTATTAAATATTTAGACTAGCTCTACACAGATTCTAGCACCCCCATGTGGACAATTCTATAATAAATGGGCTGATAAACCATAAAGTGCTTTCAATATTACAATACATTGATTAGAAGAAGTCTTTTCTTAAAGCAACTTAATAACTAATAGATATGCAGGTATAGTAACATTTTGAAATCTGCACCTTTATGCACCCTGAAACAAGATAAAACCTCTAACAGTCAAGTGAATTGATATTAAATCGCCTGTAGTTGTCTTCTATTTTTTCATTCACAATATGAAGTTTCTGTATTTCTAAACTAATTTTCCCAATTCTCTCTTATAGTTTTCTATTCTCTTTTCCTAGTACGGACTTAAATACACTTTCAATTGCACCTTTATTAAGGGATTAAAGCCTGGAAATTTGTTAGCAATTTAATTTCTATCTACACTCTTCATACCAGTTGCTGGAGAATGCTCCTGGCCACAAACTTCATTTCAGCAACAGAGCACAACTAATACAGCACAATATAATCAAACCACAGTCCACAGACACTAACCTTCCAAAATGGCCCAAGAGCCTCTTTTTGAATTTATAGTCGGAGAAATTAGGTATGTGGCAAACTTACTGCATAACAAGTAGTGACTGCTGATAGCATCCCATCATAAGAAAAAAAATGGTCAAACACATTTTTCAAGACTTAAAAAGAATTGTTTGTGGCAAACTGTTAATGAATTACATTGAGTAATTATAAAGCTAAAAATCTTTAATTGCACATAAACTGGTTTTTTTAAGGGCTATAGTCCTTTAAGACGATAGAAAAATATGCCTTTCTCTGGTGGATATGTGATTGCAGCACTTAGAAAGTCAACTGAAAAAAAAAAATCAGAACTGTGGTAACATAATAACCCAAAGTTATCCACAACAGAAAACTAGTGTTGCACCAGCCAGCAACAGGACAATTTCTATGATCACATCCAGCAGTGGTTAGGAACAGAAATGGGTATCCAACAAGAACCCAGTAAATACTTGTGGGCCAAGAGGGAAGTAACACTTATTAACCTGACAGGTGTGGGGAAAGGTGCTGGCCAAGGAGCAGAGAAGAGGCCTGCACAGTACTATTCAGCTCAACTACTGGAACTGCACAAGTCTGTTAAAAATGACAGTGGAGAAATATCAGAAACAATTAAAATCTGTCATGCCCTTTCCACACTGCATTTTTCAGTGTGATATATTTTCAGCTTTTAGAAGGCTATTGATATTAATTAAGATTTTAACTTTTCAAAGGTGCCCTTTCTAAAACCGGAAAATTAAATGTGATAAAAATGGAGGCTTATTTAATGTCTATTGTATTGTAATAAAAAGCAATGATGCTGAAGGGGTAGACATGCTCAGCAAAAGAAAAATGAGCATATCTTATCAAACACAAACCTCATTTTTGTAAGCTAAACACTGCATTTCAATTTACCAGATTAAGTAATAAATACACATCTCACACCTTGATGGCCTTCTAATCAGTGGAAATATCACCATAGGAACACAATGTCGGACTCCTTTCCTAGTGTTTATAATCTCTGTAAATTTAGATAGTAACCAGATCCAATTCTTAGTATACTATCTTCTGTTAGTTTACTTCAATCACATTGTCAGAGATTTTTTTTAAAGACAAATGCTAAACAGCACAATCATTTGAAGAGCAATTCTTCTCCAGACTTGGCAGCTGAGTTTTATATATTTTCATTTAAAGACCCTCAAAGCACGCAGTGATGCAGTAACACTGACAATATATTTGCCCTTAAATCCAGTGTTTAAAGGAAAGTTTAGGCAAAGTACAAAGACCTGCAAGGACAGATGTATTTCATATAAAGTCAAATAAAATTCAAATAAAGCAGAAATTTCAACTCTACTATAACTGTGACTGAGCACACTCAAGAAGTATAGTCAAGCTTGGGCTCAGGACTAATAAGCTGTTTTTCATATTAAAGGCAAACTAAGCTCTGCTGATTTCTTTTGGGGTGTTCTGTCAGCATCTTGGAAAATACATCTGATTACTAGACAGAATGACACAGATTAATTTTAAGTTATAGTTCATTCCAGAGGCCTAGTTTGTGAGAAAAGCGGAAAAAATGCCTAAGGTATACCAGTTTTGACCATGGAACAATAATTAACAAAAAAGTTAATTATTTCATAATTTCATTTGAACATGAAGCTGATGATCTTTACTTCCTTTCATGTAAGCAGGAAACCAAGATGAGAGAAAAAAAGGGGAATCTGAAAAAAATTTATGAGTATGCTTGTTTAGATTTTCAACTTAAATATCTCCCTATAAAAATGCTTCAGTAAAAACATTTCATTAAGAAATAAAAATGTATCTATGTTTTACTCTTTTCTCCTACAGCAAGTACGTTCATTCTAATCCAAGAAATCCAAGATATTTAAATATTACAGACCTCCTGTGAGCTGAAACACAAATTCCAACATGAGAAATTCAAGAAATCTATCAGTTCTTCACGAAGACCTGATCTCATGAGATTTACTTAAAACTGCTTTGTTGATCCTACTAACAGATTCTGTGCTAAGGTGCTAAGCAGAAAGAATAAGAGGCAGGAACAGCTTTTGCCATTTAATTTATTTTTACATGATAGCCTTATCAGAAGACTAGACTGAAACACATTAAAACAGTAGCACCTACTAAACGACTATTCTGATTTACAGCTCCTTTCAACCATTGCTTGTACTTCTTCTACTTCCCAAAGAGCAACCATACACAACATTTCATTGCTTTTTCTGTTTACATGCCAACAGAACCCATATGTGTCAATCTTGCAAGTGCAACACTACAAGGTGTGCATGCATGGAGTGAAACATACTTGGGTAGGTTCAAAAATTTAAACTCCTTTTTCACATTATTCCAATGCATGGAATCAATAATGTTAACAAATTATGTTAACTAGAAACTGAATGTACCATTCCACTGAGTATTACATATTTGATGAGTACTGCAATTTCTTTTACGAAGTGAAAAGTGACTGGCAGTGACAGTTTTGAATTTATAATATTATCATTTTCAACACAAAATACATTTAGAAAAAGTAACTTTCATCATCCAGTGCAGTTTTTCTCTAGCACTTTCATTTCATCCTTTCAGGAGACTTTAGTGCTCTGTGCTACAAAAGGAAATTCTAAAGCAATGCAAAGCTGCACTCTGAGGTTCACCTACAGGCTGTGTTCTTTCACACACTGGAGTCCACAGTCAGTGCTCTCCCACTATGCACAACAGATTAAGTCCACTGCGGTCAGTTGAGGCCCTGTCAATCCCTTCAAACTGGAACAACTGCTCCACTCCAAAATCACTGAATCATAGATTATGCCAAGCTACAAGAGACCAGATCCTGGTCCTGTGCTGGACACTCCAAGAGTCACAGCGTGTGCCTAAAAATATTGTCCAAACACTTCCAGAAGTCAAGACAGGCTTGTTGCTGTGACCACCTCCCTGAGGAGTCTGTTCAGTGCTCAACCATGTTCAGGGTGAAGAACCTTTTCCTGATATCCAACCTAAACTCCCCTGACTCAGCTTCATGCCATCCCCTTGGGTCCTGACACTGGAGAGTGAAGAGTTTGAATAAAATTTGCCTACAGGCCAGACTGACCAGCTAGCAAGCCCTGCCAGGGAAGTTACTTCTTGCACAAGGGTGAAGTGGCATTGCCAGTTAAGCTTGACAGTACATGACTCTTTCTTACATCAAAAAGCTAAGTATACCTAATCAGGAGAGCCTTCGGTCACCAGGAAAAATGAGTGAGCTGACATAGCAGCTAACAATACGTGAACAGAGGTTTTACCTAAGTGCTAATGAATAATAAACTTTTAAATATGTATTTAAGCAATACACATTTTAGAAATTTAAAAAAAAATAGTTTGACAAACTCAAACTTGTAGTAGAGATGTTTCATCCACACAGTGATGTACTGAGATTTCAGCAGAGACAAAAATAAAACTCAAATGGTACTTCAGAGCGACCACAATAGGGACACATGCTTTGACACATTAGTTTTGTTTGAAAACGAGAATTCCCTACAAAGAAGCACAAAGCTGTCAACTTCAGATTCACCCCATCTGTTACCACATGTTGCTTCCTATTATCAACTGGAGGTTTTGAAATAGAGTTCATTGACAACAAATGTAAAAGTTAAGATTTTCCAGCCTCAGTCATGGATCTCTTAAAATGTGACATAAGCTACCTCTCCCATAACCAAAATCCATTAACAGCTAGCATCCAAGAAAAAAGTTGAATTGCTGCTTTGGAGATTAAAATGATTACTTGCAAAACTAACCATGAATTTTCCTATAGATCTACGTATCAGAGATATATCCGCAGTATTTAATTCATTTTTTATCTTAAGTAGGCACTATTAGCACTAGAAAAATAGTAGTAAGTTCACTTTCAGATAAAACATTTTTAAAGGTGCATGTATCTTTAGACAAGTCAGTTCAAGGCAAAATAGAAACCGTATACACTCTGTGTTCTGCCACCACAGAAGATGGCTAGTGGAAGAAACTTAAGAAACTTTTCGAAGTTGTACAAGTGCATTATTAACGATTACTGAGAGAGAAAAAACATCACAATAATACCCTGCTATATGAAATCTATGTAGTGGCCTGTTACAGTTATGAATAGAAAGTTCTCAAATTTTCCCACTGTAAGACCACTAAGTTTAAATTCAAATGCACTTTAAGATGACTGGGTTGATTAATTGACAGAACCAATAAACATGGAATTCTTATAACACTATAACCTTCTGAGACTTTACCAGTACGCTTCTATCCAAATTACCTAAGACCCTTGCATCAATGACTATTTTGGAGCTGTTAGCAAGCCAATACTTATAAAATTACCCTCATATGTGCAACTAAGCTTTTTTAAGACTTGTCTTAGAACAGCTGTCTGAAACCAAGGTTAGAATTTACTATTTTTAGAGTAAATTCTTAGTGCAACTAAGTACAACCACACTAAAAGTCCTCTTCCTTCCTTCCATCATGAAGGGCCAAAGTCTTACTTCCTGCTGTCACAGAGTCCCTCCTTTCATCTGCAGCAGACACACTCCGAGAATCTGCTAACCTGCAAACTTTACCTCCCTGAGCACAACTGAGTTAATTTCCTGAAAGGTTTACATGTATTGTTACACCCAGCCGCAGAACAACACAAAAATTATTGCTGGTTTACCTGGCATTACTTTGTGAAGCTTACAATTATACTCTTTTCCAACATCTTGTATTAAAAATAAAAACTTTCTTGATTTAAAAATAAATTCCACTGCGTTCATAAAAATTTCTCTATTTTTGAAACCAAGTTTTTCATTACTCCATAAAAACTTTGTTAGATTTGTATGTCCTATTTGTATGTATGTCCACATAAATATAAGTTTTAAGACACTATTACCATCTTTCTTTTGGAAAGTTCTTTACAATTTCACTAATAATTGGCTGGTAGCAGGAATCTCTCTCAGATTTTCCCTCTTCACTCCAGTCTCTCACAAATTGTTTCAACGTGGACTTTAATTTATCCATGTCAAATGTTGAAGCTGGTGTAATCTTCCCACTTCCCTGAATAAAATGGAGAGAAAAAAAAAAAGTTAGTGGAAAACATACCAACTATCTTGAGTCTTAGGGGCGAAAAAAGCAAATCATGAAGAGAAAAAAAGCCATGCTGCAAGAGCTGCTGGCAGTATCAGCTGACAAAGCACCTCCCTTTCACTCCTGGGACCAGGACTTAAATCCACCTTAATATCCTAAACAAACTGAGTTTGCTGGTCTCTGTTTGGCATTCAGGAGTCCAGTTTCTGTATCAGAAAAACAATACACAGCAAAGCACAACTGGTAGTCCTTATTCAGGAAAAGATCAGGTAGTGCAGAGGCTGAACTGCCTACCCTGAAAAAAGGATCCCTTTAGATACTGATAAGACAAAACTGAGTAGCTCACATGAGAGCTGACCATTACTGTATCTTGCCTGTATCCACAGACGACTTCAGTTTCCATCTCATCAGTCCTTTCAGTCTTAGTGTCATTTTTTTGATAGCAGGCCAAGTAGTAAAAAAGTATTTACAACATTAAATAACAACATTAAAAATACTTGGCCTGTCTAGAACTGTAACCAATATACAATGTTGTAATATGTAAGAACCTACAGTAAGACAAAAAACATCATTTATATTCTATATAGTTAACAAAAAAAACAACTTTAAAATGTAAGCACGGTAAAGCTAGAACTCTGGAGCAAAAAATGCCTTTTTACAGTAATTTGCCAGATTCACAGTTCGTTTTCGTAACTGTAACTAACAGAACTAACAACAAACAGCTTCATTAAGCATCAGCTAGGCAAAATGTGAATGACAAGAGTGAGAAAAGTGTGAGCAAACAGGAAATGATAAAATAAGAAAGGCAAAAGGAAAGAAAGCTGGAGGTCTACAGTGTGAAAAACAAATGCAGAAAATCCCAAAGCATAAAGAATTTCATTTTGGAGCAAGAAAAAAGTCCATTTTAACATACATCTTCCCCATATTCTTTATTTTCAAACATATGAACACAGTCATTCACAATGGTTTGTAGTATTTCTTGATTATGATCAATGCACTTCCGAATCTTGTCAAGGTGAGGAAGAAATTGAGGAAGAAGACTCTGTTGGTTAGCTGGGAGAGACTTAAACTGCCTCTCTGTCCTGTTCACTCGTTCATGCATATTCGTTCTAAAAAGCAAAAGTTTTAAATATTTAGAAGCAATATACACACATGTAAATAATTCACTCTAAGATATTACAATTACAATCATTCATTTTGTTATACACAGAAAGTGACCAGACTCCATAGCTCCTTACCAGAGAACAAGTTTTCTAGAATTTTTTAAGCAAAAATTTTTTAAGCTCTAGTTCTACCTTACCACTCTTTTTAACACATTCCAGTTTAAGAGGACTCTTCTTTCCTTCTTACAGTTTCATCATCAGCCACTCATTTCCAGAGCAGGTGATCACTACCTTAATACACGTATCTATAAAACTTAACAACCAATCATCTCCCAAATCTGTTTCACAAATCCAATTTAAATTCAATTAATAGCTGGATGCAGTGGTAAGCTTCAATTGCAGAAATAACAAGACGTGGAGTGGAAATTGGAATCCTCAAAACCCACTGCTCTTGGAAGAACTGTAAAAGTCACAGCTGGACCACACCAGAGTTCTGGCAGCCACACTAAGATACTAAGCTACCTTCTTTTAACACCATATCCCTCATAAGTACTGTGAACATGATAATGTAACCAATGCAAGCTAAAAAATATTTTCCAATTCTCCAGGATAGAAGCTTCATGAAAATGGTGACTCTTCCAGGATTTTGCTAGATTTTATTTCTGTCTAAACTGACAGAAGTATAGCTGCTAAGCACAGTCATGATGACTCTAGAGAGAAAATTCAGTAAGAGATACTGACCCCTTTGACCACCAAATTATTTCAGCTGGTCAAGTCATACTGCAGTTTCCCAAAGTCTTGTGTTAGCGCACAGCAGCACAAAGCTGAAAAAACTAGCCATTATGAAAGACAGCTGCAATTACTTGCATTTTACTTACAACCTCAGTCTGGAAATTTGACCAGGTAATATCTCATTCATATGTTACTGAGAACAGCTCGTTCACTGCAATAGTGTGGTGGTGCATCCTCCCCCCGCCCTGCGCACTCCTTTCCAGGCTGCAGTGTGATCTGAGAAATGCTTGTTAGGCCTTGTCCTTGAAAACACCACCTGGACTCAGCTCTTTCTGAGCTTATCAAAAAACACTGTCTGCTCTCAGAACTCCTATCAAGCTTCTGTTTTCTGGTGACCAGCCTCGGAAAGTATTTCTCCAGCCTGAATGGCCTAACATTCCTATTCTCACAATTTCAAAGAAAGGGCTGACCCAAACTGTGGCCAGGATGAAACACTGCTATGACTAAAGCTCACTCTATGAACAGCAGTTCAAGATGGGGCCCTTTGAGCTCTCCTGGACCACAGAGGGCCTGTGACCAGCAATCTTCTCCCTCTGAGGGGGATGCCTCTCAGAGCAAGCAAACCCTCAGGCTGGCTATACCTGGAGGATCGCCGAACCACAATGTGCCCTGGGCTGATACCCTCACGCCTGTTGGGAGGCACAAAAGCATCCAAAGTGCATATTTTCACTGACCTCTGAGGGGAATTATTCCACAAGCACCTTATCCTCCATTGACTATTTCTTGTCTGCATGCATACCCTTTTTGCGCATATGCTATAGCAAATCTGGAAGTCAGGTTAAGTTATAATTTAGGCTAGATGCTGTTAAGTGTTATTTCTCTGTTAGATTGTTACAGTTAAGACATAAATTAAAGTATAAGTTGAGTGAAAGTACTGTTAAGTTTAAGTGTTGTTAAGCTTTACGCCACATTCCTTTTCATCCTGGTTTACACTGTCTTTACACACAGACACACACACATACCTAAGTAGTTTCAATTCATTCTGCTTTCATTGCCTGGTTTTTGTTTGGTTTTGTTGTCGCTTGCTTTCCCCTTGTTGTGCCTTAGTTGCCCTTTGTAAGTAGAGTGAATCTTGCCAAGGAATCTGTTGTGCTTTCTAGTTTAGTCTTAAATCTGACTTTTGCTCATACCCTTGCTGGTGATTTTTTGAGCGATCTCAAGCAAACTTCAGGACAAATAACTACAGTAGTTTAAACTTACATTCAAGGACAAGAGACAGAAAAGAAACAAGAGAAAAATAAACTGATGCTCTACATAAAGCACATCAACATAGCTCTTAGCATCAACTTATCAACAATATCTTCCTCAAAATTTTATCAGGAAAAAGAAAAACCCTTCTATGCTAAACTGCAACCATCTAGCAGAATGAATCATTCACTGAAATCAGAAAAATTACAAAAAATAAAGTTATCTCTGTTTATCTCTAGAAGACAAGAACAAGATCTGAACTCATCCGAAAGTGTGTTACTGCCTTATTCATACATGTTTCCAAGTTAACTGGAAATATATGTATGAGTAAACAAAAATTCCAATTATTAAGTACCAACATATGTAATTTCACTTAAATTTTGAATTATTTCTTTGAGACAGAGCTAATTGCACTGAATTTCTGTACTGGAAATTTCAGTCACAACCTTTTCTTATATGTTTACTGAAACAAGCATTCAAAAGCAACCCAAACCCACAGTTCAGCAGGAGGCTGAGAAAAATATTCCCAGCTTCTGAGGCCTGAGGATACAATTATACCACTAATATAAATAAATTACAGGTCGGAATTGCATCAGTAACAATCAGTATTAGATACTTCCAACTAACTACGTTTTTGATATGTCCAAACTGAATTACAGAATTCACTTTGGAAGAGACACTGAAGAGTCATTCAGACCAACCTCCCGCTCAAA
Organism: Aphelocoma coerulescens; assembly: GCF_041296385.1. Lineage (NCBI taxonomy): Eukaryota > Metazoa > Chordata > Aves > Passeriformes > Corvidae > Aphelocoma > Aphelocoma coerulescens. The sequence continues at coordinate 62,578,037 of NW_027184085.1, forward strand.
CATTAATCCTGAAAAACAAATGAAAGCCAAGGTAGAAAAACCTCAAACAGAAGAAATGACACGAATATCACCTACTCCTACCAAGAACCTCACTACCATGTAAACATTATGGTTGTTACATTGACAAAAAAGGGTCCAGCACATAGTAATGAGTCACATGATGGGGCTTTGTCAGCTGAAGTAGAAATCTGCCTTCCAAACCCAGAAACAGGAAACGAGTTTACCAAAACAGTGAAGAGGACTGGGCTTTTCCAGTCTCCACTACACCACAATGCAAGTAACTTGCTTTCTCATCTATTCAACGGAATCAGTCCTAAAACTAGGTGTCCCCACCACCGCTGGCTCATTCCTATGGAGCCAACAAACCTTTTCTGACACAACAGATGTTATTAAAAATGGCACCCATTATTTCCACCAATAGGTCTTATCTCTTCTGCAAAGTAAAGTGTCTTTCAAGAATTTCCAACCATAATCAAAACACCATTTTGCATTTCTTTGGCAGTGAAGTACTATTGTTTTGAAGTCTTCACAGTGTTTTAGAGCATTTTATCTCCTAAGAGACCTCGAGACACCCTGCTCAGGTTTGCTACTTTCTTTTAAGCTTTTGAGTTGGCAGACATCAAGGCGACTTTGTGCGCATCCCGACAGAAAAGCGGTGTAGAAGCCCTTTCTCGACGCGGGTTCCGCACCCCGCCCCCAACACAGCGCTACGCACGGCGCGCAGAGCGGGAGGCGGCCGCACCACACGCACTACGAGCGCCCTTCGGACCCTCCGGAGGCCGCTCAGCGAGCGGAGGGACCCCGCAGGGCCCCACGCCCAGGGAGCAGGCCTCAATTACCCGTAATATCGGAAAGCGTTGATGATCCTCCGAAAATGCTCCCGCTCCAGGCGTTCCTCCTCCTCCACCGCCCTGGCCGATGCCGTCGTCAGAGCCCTCGGCTCTAGAGGCGGCCGCCTCCGCCGCTCGTCGCTCAGCGGTGCCGCCCGCTCCGCCTCGGCCTCCGCGCCCATGCCGCTCGCGCTCTCTCCTGGCCACGGCAGCTGCTCGCGGTCCTCCTCGCGGCCTCGCCGCAGGCCCCTGCGCATCACCTTGGCGGGCGGCTCCCTCTCGCCCTGGGGACGCGGCCTTGGCAGCGGCGCTTTCCGGGACACGGCGCACGTGGCCGACATCCCCCCCCGCCCTCCCTGCGCCCGCGGGCACGTCCGGCGCGCATGCGCACCGCCGCCCTTCCGGCGCGCGCCGGCAGCCCCGCGCAGGAGGGCATCGCGAGAGGGGGGCGGGGCCGAAACCGCGCACGCGCACCCGGCGGCGAGGGACGGGGAGCAGTTCCCCGGCAGAGCGCTGCGCGCTCCCGAGCCAGGCGGTGTCACAGGAACGGGGAGCAGTTCCCCGGCAGAGCGCTGCGCGCTCCCGAGCTGGTGTCACAGGGACGGGGAGCAGTTCCCCGGCAGAGCGCTGCGCGCTCCCGAGCCAGTCGGTGTCACAGGAACGGGGAGCAGTTCCCCGGCAGAGCGCTGCGCGCTCCCGAGCTGGTGTCACAGGAACGGGGAGCAGCTCCCCGGCAGAGCGCTGCGCGCTCCCGAGCCAGGCGGTGTCACAGGGACGGGGAGCAGTTCCCCGGCAGAGCGCTGCGCGCTCCCGAGCCAGTCGGTGTCACAGGGACTGGGGGCAGTTCCCCGGCAGAGCGCTGCGCGCTCCCGAGCCGGCTGGTGTCACAGGGACAGTGGCTATCGTGGTGCCCGTCCCCGCTGTGTGAAGCGGCACGGCGGGTTGCCAGTTGGCGGCAGTGACGCCGTAGCACCTCAGGCGTGCCAGGGGAGGATCCACAGCTGCCGGGCTCCTCGGGGTACTCATGAAGTACCGGCTCAGCACTTAAGCCCCGTCTCTCCGCCCGGCTGCCTGCTCCAGGCTGGGGTAAGGTATGCATCCAGCCCCGCTGGCAGGCAGCCAGGGGCAGCGAGTTCACAGCGCTAGCAAGAGGCAGTACTTCACAAGTACCTCTGCGCCAGACTGAAGACGGATGATAATTCCTGGAAAGATGTGCAAGGACCAACTGTGGCCTGGATGATGGCACATCCTCCTCCACCTGACAAAATTTGTTTGACCAGGTGTCCCATCTCAGGCAGCAAGTCACACCATATACCTTTCCACCTCGCTTTGAGAAGAGGTAGCTGATAAAACGACTGCTTCATTTGTAAGGGCCCATCCTCTTAATCTTAAAAGCTATGGAGCACTACCTCCCTGTCTAAAGACAGTGGCAGTCATTTAGTAATCCAAGTAATGCAACAGGAATCGGAAAGTTTTTTGGCACACTAGCTTCCTCTCTGCAAGGAAGTAGGAGCATCAGCTTCCTAAGATAAACACTTCCGCTCCTGCTCTCTTCTAAGTACAGTAACTGACCAGACAGCGAATGGACACTGGACACTGTGATCAGTGTCAGAGAGAAAGCATAGACATAACCAGTTCAGTGGACAGAAGAGTCCTTGCTCCCAAGGGGGTATGTAAATTAGGAAATACCATGTGTGTGACAGAACCAACATCTGAATCAAAGACACAGAAATTCAGCTTTTAGACTTTGAAGGTTAGAGTTGGAACCATAGCTTTGAGAGATAAAAAGTTTGTTCCTACTACATCAGTGTCTATGACTTGTCATGTTCTGTTATTTTAACATAAGAAAATCACTTTCTAAACCAAACTAATAATGTACTTGTATTTCTGTCCTTATAGAAAAGCCATTAACCTTTTATAGAACACAACCATCTTTATCGCTCTACGTTTCTGAATATATGCAAGACACTTAGCAAAGCTTTCTTTCAGCTGTGACAGCCTGAAATTGCTGCCAGCAGATGACACCACTTCCAGAAAGTTACCTTTTCTTCACTGAAGAACCACAGGTTTCTGTCATGCAGCTCTCCCCAGCCACTTCAGAGCTAGCACAGCCCTGGCAATCAAAAGGCATTCACCAAGAGCAAACTAGATTTTTTCTGTCAGGGGCTGTACCACCTGCAAACCAAAAGCATTCTGCCAATGTGCCAAGTTACAGGCCAGCTCTGTAAGCTTTTATAAATGCACCTGAAATACTTTATCTTCCAAATATACTCAGAAGAGTTCATTATCTTTTCCTGCTGAGTTGCTGCAGCAACTGGCAAGAGCACACAATTTAGGCACACAACATTTCTACAGTCCATCCATGATATAGCCCTGCTTGCTTCTTTTACTACTTCTTATGCGTGAAGTGTCAATAAATCTTCTGGATCCCTTTTGAACTTGCTGGTACTATCTGCCACCTTTGGCATTACATCTCAGAAGGTCAGTGTCTGCTGCATAAAGTATCATCTCCATCCGTGTGAAATACCACCTTAATATAATTGATCAATCTGTTTCAAATGAGGAAGTGTCCCCCAGACTAGTATTCGTAAAATTTGGTGAATACTAGTTCTTCATCCACTTGCCTCACAAGTTTCAAGATGTTGTAAACCATGCCCCATTTTCCCCTTGATCTTCTCCTCTCCACTATGAGTGGTCCCAGCATTTTTAGTCTCTCCTTGCAAAGCAGCTTCTCTATTTCTCTGACATTTAGTTGCCCTTCTTCTAACTCTACTATGGACTCCCTCTAAATTTCTGGTAGAAACCAGAACTGCCCAGCTCTGAAAACGTGGACTGGTCTAACACAGGAGCAAAGTAGGACCACCTGTTTTGTTTGCAAAAAAAATTAATAAATTTTGATGCAGCTCAGAACAGTGGCATGGTTACAGAAGAATTATGAACGATCTATGTACGCCCTGAGCTCTTGCTGAAGCACAAGTTCAGTACCATGTATATTCAAGTAATGATTTACACCATAAATGCATAGATCTGTACTGGAGTTCATCTACCATTTTTCCCTATAGGAGGATCTGACAAAACTGACCTCCTTGCCACTGCACCAGTGTTGGACTACTTAGGAATGCTTGGTATCATCTGCAAAGTCAGGTGATACAACTGTTCATTCCCTCTTGTGAATCACCATGCAGAACAAGTGGAAATGGAAGACTGTCCCTGTGGGAGGGACCCCACTCTAGAGCAGCAGAAGACTGTGAAGTGTTAAGGAGCAACACAATCCCCATTGCCCCTCCACCTGTGCTGTTGGGAGACAGGAGGCAGAGAATTTGTGTGGGAAGCCAAGCCCAGGAAGAAGGGAGGGATGGGGGGAAGATGTTTCATGATTTGTTCTTATTTCTCATTATCTCTGATTTTATTGGCAGTAAATTAAAATAATTTCCCCAAACCACATCTGACTGTATGTGACCATAACCGCTGAGTGATCTCCCTGTCCTTATCTTGATGCATGAGTCATTCATAATATTTTTCCCCTTCCCAGAGAAGGCCAAAGCAATAGAGCAGTTTTGGTGGCTAGCCAAGGTCAGCCCACCACAACCAGTCCATGCATTAGCTAATCTCTTGCAGTTGTACCTTTTCCAATGGGGAATGAAAACAAAAATACAGTTTGAAGTCAGACATTCCATCATAGCAAATGATCAAATGAAACATGAAGTTTTTTTAGTGCAAAATAATAATACAAAATTATATTCGGAAGCACTTTGTTTTAAACTGTAACCTGATAACATCTTTTTTCTTATATATAGATTTAGTACTTTTACAATAAAGTATTACATTTCAATCACTGACCAGCTCAGCTGTCACATATCGAGTAATATAATCCATCCTTTGCTTTCCATGTCTGTAGCCTTATTTTTATTCTGGCTGAAAAAATGTAACCTATTGTCTAGAAAATATAAAGAGTTTAGACATTACTTATTCAGCAACAAAATCTATCCAATTTCCCAATTTCCTAGTTTGTGTAAATATATATATACACTAATTCTATAACAAAGCTTTCACATTTGTGTATCATTCCTGCTTTCTGAACATTTTCATTGACAACATTTCATTCACATTTTGTTTTCATTTCACTTTCAACTTGAGCTATGAATATTAACAACAATTACTTCTTCCATCCTCCTGCCTGAAGCATGGATTTATTGTCTAGTAGTCTATGTCATCCCAGTCAATCTCTGAACAATATAGGTACTGTATCTTGTTAATGATGCATCTCCATTCTCTACATCTTATTTCCCCATCTTTTTCCAACAATCGGAGTTCTCTTCGGGTTTGTTTTCATTTTTTAACATCTATTCCCAACTGCTCTAAACAATAAACAACATAAAAATTACTGTGCAAACACCAAAAATGTATTTAGGAAGTCTAAATGTTTAGCTGTGACGTATTAATTCAGTTACTGATTAAGCAGCATAACAACTTACATAAACTTACACAGATAGTTCCTCTAAGCATGTTTATCAGTGATAATAAGCTCCTAAAAATATTAGAGGCAATCACTGTCATTTCTAGATGCTCACTTCAAATTGCAATCATCCATGTTCAGATATGCTTATTAATCCAACAGAACCGCAATTTTATAGTTTAGTTTTGTACACAAAAATCTTCATGTTCTTTAAAATGCACACATTCAATCAGATTTAAAGCTCAGGCAAAGCAGGACTGATTAAAGGAATTTTAAAGAACGCACTGTTCATAGTCCTAAACAGTCTCTGTCTCCATACCCGAGCCAGAGTTAATAATTACTACAAAAACTCTTCTGTTATATGAAGTAACATCATGGTCATACACAGAGCATTTGTTCAGTTGGTTGGCTTGCCATGTATGACAGTCTTCGTGTTTTCAACTCATATCAAATGAAACCAGGCTTTCTATGTTATTATGCTGTGACCTGCTGATCTAAAATAAAAAGTACATATCTAATCTGTAGTGTTTGCAAGTGACATCACTGTATATTAGAAATTAATTCCACCAACACATTTGTTTTCACTGATGTTTTATCCCATATTCCGTTTCCCCTTTATTATAATTATTTTATCATTAAGTAACAGTGGATGCAACTATGATCTTAGAACATCCAATTTCAAGGAACTCTCAGTTTTAACTTAGATAGAGTAATGAGCAAACATGGTACTGTAGCTCATAAAGAAATATAGATCTATATAATTCTTGTAGTATTTTTAAATTGAAGTATTAGCTTCTTGTTAACATGAAATGGGATACATAGATTTGATTTCCAGTAACATTACTTACTTTCTTCCCTCAGCTTGTTTAATTCCTGTATTATATCACTATACACATAGGATAAAAGCTCCTCTTGGGATTTTGTTCCATCCAAATAATCTGAGGAAGAAAAAGGAAAAAGTGTTAATGAGTTCTATGCCAGCTGTTTGCAACAGCAACTGGGCAAAGTTTTCAGTATTCCTATAGATGCCATCAGAAGAGATGAAAAAAATTAAAACCAGGAGCAGCACCTCCCTTTTTCTTCTTCCCCAAACTCATTTTACATGTTAAAAACCAACATAATGGAAAAGTATTCTAGTTAATAATTAATTTACAATTTTTGTGGTATAAAAGTCTTCATAAGGGTAATGGTAATTATGTGAGGACAGCGGAGCAATGGAATAATTTGGCAAAAATGTTTCTGTGCAGTAGAACATTTCAGGTTCCTCAGTTTTAGCCTTTGAGCAAGTCACAGAAGAGCACTGCACTTCTTATTCTTACTGCACAACAACAAGCAGTGCGCTAACGATGAAGGAGCCACCCAACTTCCCTTTCCCTCTGGCCCCCACTCCAGAAGCAGGTAGTCCAAGAGCTGTACAGCTTCGAACATCACACAAACTTGTGGCAGTGCCCCAACAGCTGGCCCAGCTTTGACACTTCTCATGCAAAACTGATGACCTAGTGTGGACAGTCAGCACCTAGAGTATCTTCAGCTTATTACAAGACTTAACCAGGATTTCAGTTTTGTTCTGAAGAACTCTGCCAGTCCATCAGCTATCGTCTCAGAAGCTTCCTATTTAGACATACGCACATTATCTTAAGAAGTTATCTTGTTAAGTGGACTTAATTAGTGATCAGAACATTTCTATTTTTTAACTTCCTAATTTTCATTATTAAATAACAAAACCAAAACCCCTGTATGCTTGAAATATAAACCAATAGCAAGGTCAAAACCTACTGTCTAAGAGCTACAAAAACATTTGAAGAAGATTTTGTCCCATTTAAAAAAAAACCCAATTCAACAAAAGCTGCACAAGTGCCACAGTTATAAATTTTATAACTTTAAAATTAAGAACACCATACCAACTTGCATACTTGCATTCTCTTCCAATTCATTTTTATATTTCAGATACATAGGCCACACGTGTCCATCGAAGTATCCCGGTGTATCTGCTGGCTGATAGACTCTGGTCCTACACAAAAATACATACATCTCCCCATGTATGTTTTATATTTTCCCCTAGTGTCAGCTGGTTAAATAACATCTTCCAAAATAAAAAAAGTAAGGCTGGCTGTATTTTTGTTGGAGCAAAGGAGGCTCCTTTGTTCTAATTCAATCTGTGATATGAGCTTTTGCTGTCTTTTGCTATCTTACCTAGTTCTGCCAATCAAATCACATTTAAGACTAGGTAAAAGTTTGGGGGATTTAAATTATAAAAGGTATTACAGATAAATTAAACTGTATTGACACTATTATCAAAATAAGCTACTTTTTCCTCTTAGGTATACAGATTTCTCAAGCTTTAGATGACTAGTTGTTTAGGCCAGTCTCTTCCATTCTGGACACTAAAGTCTCAGGTGAGTCTAGTGAGAAACCAAGAAAGTGGTATCAACCAAAGCCAATTGAATAGAGGATTTCTTCACTCAGCTAGCAGATTCTGACTTTGTGTACATACATATTACTCCAAGCACACAGTATTGCTCCAAATTTGGAGGCAAGTCAGACACCAGCTCAATAATCTAGATCAGATCCACGGTAAAATTAATGGACAGTCTGAACAAAACTGTACTAAGCCCACACATGAACATCATTACTCTAGAATAATCATCGATTAACTGTATTTAACCAAGAATAAGACTGCTTAGTATTTTTTTAACCATTTCTCATTTTAAACATGGTTTTACTCAAATATGCAATCAGTAATCTAAATAATTTATCAGGACAACAAATTCTCCTTTTAGTGTTTGTAAAGCACTTAATACTTGAATAACCATGTGCTCTAAAATAAAAACCAAATCCAACAAACCTAAAACAAACAAAGAGAGAAGAGATGATCTTAATAGCTTACATTTTGCAAATACTGAAGAAAAGCTAGCACAAAAGGACCGCTTCAGTTTAGGGGCTAGTGACTTTTTTTAAACAATAAGTCAATAATCTTACCTCCTTCTCCTTTTGCACTCTTCATAAGGAAGGGTCAAAAAATATCTTCTATTCCATAGTTCATTAAGTGGCCTAAGATAATAACATATTTAGTTCCCTCTTCCATTTTAGGGTAGCTTTTAATTTATCAGGTCACATATTACTGCTTACTCATAATTGTAAAGGAGAAAGCCTTCAACAATCAAAATATAAACATTTTTCACATTGTCACATGTATTCTGTGGCTCTTCTGTCACAACACCTGAGCTTGCTGGGCTTTTAATCCAATTGCGAATACTGGTCACCATTTCATCCATATAGAGGGCATCAAGTACTAGATGAAAATAGAAAGTTAAACATTCCTTAAAACCAAAGAATAAAAGAAAAAATAAAAAGAACCCTTAAGTACCCCTATGTTTATCAGTAAGAACCAAATAATCTACATACAAATTTAAATGAAGGGGAACAGGATTATCCCCAAGATTTTATCAGTAGTTCTGTGTCTGCAACTGATGATTTCCTGAAACCAAAGCTTGCACCAGGATTGGGGTATTTCTATCGGGTGTAGTCTCTCCGGACTTTATGGCACCTAAAATTGCCTGAACTGAATTCACAGCTTTTAACTTCTTGACAGAAACTGCTCTGCGCTTCCACAAAACTTGTAAAAACTTACTAATCCTGAGACCTCCACCCTTCTCTCAACTGTTAGAGGTGGGGAGTGGATGCTCAACATTTTTTGCTTTGGGTTTTTATAAGGTTCAGTGGGTGGGCATAGAGAGGGTTAAAGGAGCATGCCATACAAAGCAAAACAGCACAACATAACACCTGGTTTTGTCTGTAGACACACAAGAATATACTGAGGAAGTACTGAAAGGTAGAAAGAAGGCAGCTTTTGCATACCGTAACAGCAAACACATTTTTAAAGAGCTTTTCAGAGCAGCATTAAATCCAGGTATTTGAATAGGGATGTCCAGTTTATCCCTCCAATTTCACATTCCATTTACATAAAGTCTGGAAGTTGAGCCAAAGACAGCATAGCTGGTAATCACACGTTTTTCAGGTACAACTCAATGGTCTGACCAATCTTCTCAGTAGTACATTTTGTGATCAGAAAGTATCAACAGATATTAGCTACTAACTAAGCAACTGTTTACCAGTAGGTATGACCTGACACAAAACACTGGCCTAAAGTGGACCTGGATCTAGACATCTCTAAGAATAAACTGAACCAGCATTAATCATTAACTTAAAAACAGATGTCCTATATATGAGATCTGACATGAAATAAAGGTGTCAGGATAGACCCAAGTCTTGACTGATTTAGAAAACTCAGTAGTGACATCCCATGAGTTCACTAGCCAAAGTGAAATAAAAAAGGCCACCATTACATAGGAAGTGATGAGGTTAAGCTTATGCCAGTACTGCAAGCCAAGACTTTTAACTGAACATTACCATTTGCTACCAGGCCAGACACAAGTGAAGAAAAAGGGAAAAAGATTCAAAAGAGAAAAGGAAAGGTCAAGCACTAGCTTGAGGTATTTAGTAGTTAGGCGAGTTTTCTTATGTATCTCAGTGAACTGAAAGAAACTGAGCAAAGGATTGCTCTGAACCACTTGTTTACTGCCTTGCTCAGAAGGGAAGAGAGCAAGGGGATGGGGTAGAAGAAGTGTTGAAGCTCAGCACAACAATTTCAATACAATGTTCAAAAACAGTGCATCAGAGTTACTGACCATCATACAGCTTAAATCCACGTTCATCTGTTTCTACTTCAGACTCTGGCTGCAGGGGAAAAAAATTTAATTTTTTCAAGGTTGCTTTTATGACCATGCTGAGAGATACATATTCTTTGGTTATAAACATAAGGGTTATACAACTTCGTATCCAATTAATTAAATTTATCTTCAACATTAAACTGATGTAAACAACTGTTAAAACATGCTACAAAAACTTTATTTAATCTAGAACAACAAACACTCCAAATCATGTGACTTAAGTTCATTACAACTTTACTTAAGCAATAAGAGCTCCTTCACCCTCCTTAACAAACACCCCTAACATCAACACATAAGCTGTTGTTCTGTTTTGACTTGGGAGACAAAGAACTACTTATTGCTGTATGGGTGTAGGCTTAAGACAGTATCATTGAACTCATTAGCACAAAGGATCTTGAAAAATGCATCCATCATACATCCATCCCTTAGTTTAAAGGGTTTAAAAGGGTGGCAAAGAAGACAGTAAATTTCTTTTTGCTGAGTATATTCAGTGGTTTGGCCACTTAAATTTCAATTACTCCAGTGGTCATTTCATAGTTCTTATGAAATTAAGAATATTTTAAGCAGCACCAATTTAAAAAGTTCATCAATAGGAAAACTGAAAAAAGACTTGAAATCTACTCAGGCCTACTTTTACCTATCAGGTTTTTCCATTAAAACTGTTACCTTAAAGAAGTCATCTTGAGAGATTATATCACAGTTGGGAAGCATATTCTTAAGTTTTTCTGCTAGTGTTGTTTTCCCTCCATTTGTTACACTGTTAGAAAACATTGTAAAAAAGTTCACCAAGGCAAAAACTAATCTTTTAAACATATGTACATGCTCACACATACATTTCCATATAGTTACATGCAAAGAAACAATAAAACTCCCCCCCCAATTTTAGTCACATCAAATACTTTCTACCTCTAGAAATTTTCTGGCACGTTCCAACAGTTTTCAACAATCAGTACTGCTTATCAAGAGTAGATTAAGCAATGCCAAGAAAGATGCTAGAGATACCTGCTCCTGAGGTCTCCAACAGACATAGAACAATTTCTTAAGAGTTACAAGCTATAAAAGTATACAATTATATGTTGCATTTGTAATCCAGTTTCCAAAAAAATTTGTATTCAGAAATAGAAATTATATCACTTCATTCTGAGAAGAAGACTAGTCTTAAGCTGTAGAGGAAATTTAGTTTTGTATAACTTACCCTCCAAGGCCAATAACCAATACTTTCATAGCTTGTTTTCCCCTCAGTTCTTCCTTTTTACTGTCAAAAACAATAGCCAGTGAAAAATCTTAATCCAGCAACAAGAAATGAACTATTGCATTAAGAAATACCAATTATAAAGATGATTTATTTTCTCTCCTGTTGTCCATAATTTTTCTTTTTGCAAAGGTACATTCAGAACCTCAGCTGCTTGTTCTAATGCTAACAAAAAACCTGCAATATATATGCCCCATCATAAATTCCAATGTACTTTATTTTTGACAGTATTTTAATCATTTAAAAGGAACTCTGAGAGATTCAGTTCTAACGATATTAATACAAGTTCCTAAAGAAAAGCACAATCACTAGCTCAAGCATTAACAATATAAAATAGACTAGGTAAACAGAAGCTGTGGTGGCAAACCAAACAAAATCATTAAGAAAGAAACAAGTGGCATGCTAAGGAGAAAGATGTTTTAAAATTTCATGAAGACTTGTAACCAAGAGTACGTTCAAAAACTGTTTTATGGCCCTGGTCTCAGCAGCGGAATATTCACTGTGTAATTCACCACTTCCTTTCTGAGGGCATTAACAGCACAGACCATACAAATCCTCCTCCTCTGCTCCACCAACGTTAATTAATCTGGAAGCATTAAAACTACTGTAAGGACAGTTTAAGCCATCCTAGCTGACTTAGCACTGAGAAGGACTAGGTAGCACTTGATTTGCTTCAGAAAAGATCAAAGAGTAAACTCTAAAGGTTAAATTGTCCACCATATCCCTGTAACTGCCACCATATCCCACCAACCCTAAGTGCTTGAACAACTTCAGTAGTCAGAACTGCGAGAAAACACACTTCTGTCTTGCCCCAGCTCCCGCCCCTGAACTTTCTTCTGGAACAGGTGTTTGCAGAGTACATAGCGAACTATCCTGGAAATATTGCAGCTGAAAACTGTTCTGCATTGGGAAACAATGTTTGTTTTCAGCTGAACAAGTTCCCTCCAGTTCACCATCCGGTTACCCGTGCCTGCAAAGGTCTGATGTAGCAGGACAGGCTGTAATAGGGCTGCTTCTCTTGGCAGCAGCCCTGATCTAGTTTCTTAAGCCAGTTTGTTTGTCAAACATCGTTTTCCATGAGCACAATCAATTTATAACTATTTAACCACATGCAAACACCTTTTTTTCACCTGCTTCATCCTCCTAGGTCACCCTTATGGAGGGGTAGGGCCTATGACACCTAAGACCTGAAAGGACTGAGCAGGCAAAACTCTCCCTGCCTCCAACAAACATGCATCTGTACTATACTTGCAGGAAGAAAAGACTTACAGGGCATCAGTATGAAAGCAAAACCACACTGTTTCTGCGAAAGTAAGCTTTAGACACATGTGGAGTCTCAAATAATAATATCATTTTGCATTTGGTGCCATGACTGGAAGTTCAATTGTTTCACAGGTCTGTAATATGATCTTTGCATACTTTCCAATGCATGGTTATGTTAAAAAAAAAACAAACCAAACAACAAAAAAACCAACAACAAACCAACAACAACAAAAGACATACCAACTAGCTCAAGCCATCACCCATATGATAGCCATCACTTTCCAGTGGTGCTGCTTATCTACAGTACTCAGCATTCGCAAGTTTTTTAAGTTAGTACACACTGGTTTTCTAAGAAAATTAAAATTTGCAAGTTCGATGATGCATTGCATGCTTATAGTGCTGGTATCAACGCAGAGAGCAGACAGATGATCTGTTCTTAGGAAGTGATGATACTCAGGCTACTTAAAATAAGAAAAAGCTCTTTTCCAAAAATCATTAGTAAGGTTTGTGCTGCAGAGGATTACCCTTTGTCCCACAAAAGATGTTATGCAACAAACCGGGCAAACACGTTCAGCTTTGGACTTTAATGTTATGTCACTGTCTATATGAAAATTAATCCCAGTCTACAACAAAAAACACCTTTATAAAAAACCACACCAACTCTTCTGCCCCAGTGAGTAATGTTTAAAACAAATTTCAAAAGCAATTTTGTCGTAAATGCTTCAACACAGAAATCCTAAACCACCTTGGGTCAATTTGGCTCTTTAAACAGAGCACAAACCCATGACACCGCTAGCACAGCATTCCTGCCACCCCATGTTTAAGGGCATACCGCGGCAAGGCTCCCACGCGCGGGGACACCCGGAGGTGCACCAGACCCGGACCGGGAATGTCTTTCACGGGTATCGAGCCCACACAGCAGGGCTGGCCGAGGTTCTCGGCGATGCGCGCCGCTCGCCACAGACGGCCGCACCTCCACCAGTTGCAGCTGCAGCACTTCACCGCCTCCGGAGTTCGCGCTTAACTTCAACCACGCCGAGAGGGTGCTCAGAGCGCATCCGTCCGGCAGCAGGGCTCCGCACAGGCGGAGCGCCCGCCTCCCACGTCCTGTGACGGGGCTGTCCGGGGCGCGCCCACCTCGGGGCCCGGGCGGCCCCGCGCACACGACACCCCAGCGGCGCTCCAGCAGCCCCGGCCCCGCGGCCTCGGCGGCTCCTCCACCCCGCCGAGAGGGAAGCGGCGGGGCCTCATCCCACGGCTCGCGCGCTGATTGGCCGCGTGCCGCCCGGGGCCGAGGCAGCGGCCGCGGCCGCTGGGGGCGGGAGGGACCCGCCCTTCGTCCCGGCTCCTCCGCCTCGGCTCCTCGGCCGCCGCCGCGCCGTCCCTGGGCCTGTCGGGGGCTCGCACCACCGCCTCTCACCGTGGGCCTGCGCCCGGCAGCCGATCGCCGTCGCGCCGCTCCCCCGTCCGTGCTTAGATCGGCTCCAGCCATGTCCAAGCCGCCACCTAAACCGGCCAAGCCAGGTGAGGGAAGGACGGAGCGGCCTGGCCCGTCGTCCCCGTGCGGGGCGCCACGCAGCCCGCTGCCCGCTGACACGTGAATGGCTTGGGTTTCGGGTCTGCGCTCCCGGGCAGAGCTTAGGCGAGGGTGGGAGTGGCGCACAGCCGCCTTTCCTTTCCGGACCGCACCCTGCCGCCATGAACCTCGACACCGCAAGCTTGGTGCCGGCAAGGAGGGCTGTCCCTCCCGTGCCTGGAAAGCACCGTGGGGCTGCGCTCGGGCATCGTGTCTGGGCCGGACCCCGCGCCCGATCTAGCTCGGGAGCAGGTTGGCGAGTGCACCCAAATCGGAGCCATCGCCCGGGGACAGGGTCCCTGTCGCTGGGCTTGTGCGGAGCCCTCTCGCCCGGCCTTCCTCGTCTGCAGCAGGGAGCCGCAGTGCTCAGGGATGGCACTGGCGTCGTGGCGCGCCCGGCCGGCAGCAGCCGTCGAGGAGCGGCTTGCGTAGCCTGAAACGCACAGGAAACCTTCCACCCTTTTAAGAAACAACACTGAAATACTCTGAGGTTTGCCTCGGGATTGCACGGATTAGCAATGTATTAACGCATAAAAATCAGTTTTATAGTATAGTCGCGTGCAACATTCTTCATCTTCAAAGATGGCATCTACTGTTTTCCCTTGTAGGACTCCTGACAGCCAGTCTCTTTGTGCTCTTTGAAATTCAGGCGTCAATGTGCACATCGCCCTTTCTAGTGCATTTAGTCATCGATGTGTACGGTTTTGCTCCTGTGGTTTTTTTCAGAAAAATTTACTGCAAAGCTGATTTTTTAAAAAAATTACTAGCAACCAGTTAATAGCTTTTTCGAAAAATATATTGAAAAGCCATTGGAAGTTGCACAGTTTTAAATCTTAGAATAGAAGTGGCATCTTTCAGGTAAATATACATTCTTCTGTAAAAAATTTAACCATTAGCTTTAGAGTTTTGCGTTTTTTAAAGTAAAAAATTGATCTGGAAAATGTAATGGCTATTTATCATGTTTGTGTGTCATCTCTCAGTGTAATAATTTAAATTCTTACTTAAAAATTAAAAATTCACTGTGATTTTAATTAAATAGGTAAGACTAGTTGGTGTCTCCCAAAACAGGATTATCTGATCCCTAAATACATCTGAATTTCAATTTTTTTTTGCACTTGGAATACTATTTGAAATGCTGATGTAAAAAAAATAATTAAATTCATAACCTAATTGAGTATTTTAACTAGACAGCTTACAAAACAAGCTTTTAATTTGAAGTCAAGTAAGTGTAGAAGTTTGGACCATTTAAACCATCAGTCTCAACTTGCCTGCAGAAGCAAAAGCTCTCTGGATGTAGTTCCATCCTCAGAAGTTCCTCTACCCTGCAGTTTGCTCAGCTTCTTTGAAAACAGCTTACTTTAAATGAAAAAGACAGTAATAAAAGCAGTGCTGTTGTGGACCCTTATTGAAATAAGCAGTACTGGGGAAATCTGCAGGCTTCTGAAAGGATGTGGTGTTTCACAGCTGAATATGTGCGTGAAGAGTGGGATTTTCCCATGAAGTTGATAACTCAGTTTTCTGTTTTTCAATAAGATGAGTTAAATTTAATGTAAGATTCTTAAGGAGTTAAAGACTCCTTAAGAGCCCTGCCTAACTTGCAGGAGCTCTCAGATTGACTCAGACAAGTTCTAATACTAGGTGTCTCTCCCTAGTTTGATGGAGTCCAGTTTGCAGTGTGCTTGATCTGATAAAATGCGGACTGTCGTCAAAAGGACAGCTTCCCTACCCCCACCATCCCGTTCCGTTCAGTTACGTGACAAGCTGGTGGTGCTCTGACTTTTTTATGTAAGGTTATTTTTATGTCTAGTGAACTTGCTGAGCTGGTTTACCAGCAGGAGTGCTTGACACAGCAAAAGGAAATTTGTAGGAGAAGGAAGACAAAGAAAACAAGATTGTCTTGCTGATGACTTTCAGAGCTGATTAAGGGTAATAGAATTAATTTTTCCACATCCCTAATTTTTGAAGAGAGAAAATTTTATGGCATCTGTTGTGTCAGCTTTTTCAAAGTAATTTTCTGAAAGAGATTGTCTTCTAGCATACTTCAAAATATCTCTGTAGTCGCATGTCTGACTTACTTCTGTATGATAACAGTTATGCCTTTGATACTTTAATTGAATTTCTTAGGGTTATAGATAGTTGTTATTTAAAGACATAAGTATAGGAACTGCATGTGGTGAAATAGTTTCTACAGCAGTGGAAGGCTGTCTCTTTTGGTGGCATTTAGACTGCATTTGCTAGAATGTCTTGGTGCCTTTGGTCAAGCTGTGTTAATTTTTCTTCACTGATCATTTTTAGGTATCAAGTGTATAAGCTCTGTCAGGAATAGCAAGCTTGCTTGCATTGCTGGTGGATTACTACAATTCAGGACAGAAAGAAGAGAAAACAAGACATTGGTTGCTGTAGTCCAATCCTATGTGTTTGGGAAATAAGTGCAGATTGAACAGAGAAGGAAGGAAATATTTTGATGGTGGGGAAGTGAAAATATATCGTGAAATAAATATCCTTTTTAAAGCAGTGAGTCTTCACTGCTCAACTCAGGGATTTTGGACACTGCAGTTGGACAGTGCTTTAAAAATGTGGGAAAAAAGATGTGAAGGGGGAAAAACCAACTAGCTGTGGCACTGTCATCTTCTTCAGTACATGAGAGCATTTTTTCTGACAGATTGCTTTTCTGTAAATCCTGTTGCATGCACAGCACATAAAGATTTCAGTTACAGAGAGATGGTTTTGACATCAACATATGTGAGACAACTGTGTTTGTCAACACTTGAGCTACTCTTTTGGGTGTGTAGTCAGCCCTTGGGTAAGGGGACAAGATTGTTTATAGAGGCTTTATAAGTGTTTTAAGTTCTAGTGTTTTGAGGCTTTTTTTTTTTAAAGAAGTGCTTTGCTTTCCTCTTGTAACTGTATTGTTATTGTTTTCTAGCTGTATTTTTTTATTTAGACTCTCTATCAAAAATAAAAGGGAACGGAGTGGATGTTGAAAATAGCAGAAACATACTTTTCTGTCAGCATTATGCAAGAGTAGGGTTTCCCCTCCATCTTTTAAGAAATGTATTGTTGTCTCAAACTACATTATTCTTTGCAGAGTTCATATCATGTTGGATATTAATACTATTTACAAAAGTTACTTATTAAGTCCTTTGAATTTGACGATTAATGGCTTCTGCTTAGTTGTCTTCTAGTTAAGCACTGTCTCCTTGAAGAGTGCTAAGTGATGACATCTTTTTGATAAGAGCCTTATATAGTGTGCAGCAAAAGCTTTTCAGGAGATGAAAAGGGTATATTGATATTTTTAAAAAGCCTTACTTACTTTCATGTTCACCAGATACAGTAAGGTTTGTTGATCCTGGCCTAGAGTTGACACAACATTTATATTTTATAGAGAAAGACCAGTCTTTGTACCAAGGAAATTAAGAGTTTTAAATTGCACCATTTGAGAGGGAGGCCAGAGGAAACATAAGGATGTAGCATAAAGGGTTGCTACCTCAAAGCAGGTTTGTTGACTTTGCTCCCACTAGTAGCTGTCAGAGTTAAAAGTAGGATTCTGGACATAAATATTTAGTTTGAATCACAAACAAGTTCACCTCAATTCTAAGGTAAAGTAGGAGCTGTGACAGCATTCACAGGAGCAGAACACTTGCATTGAGTCACATGCATTAGGCTTAAATTTGATGTAAGTGGTGGTGGTTTGGATTTCTGCTGTACTTACAGAAAGGTTTCTGTTAGCTAGGAAGATGTGAGCATGTGAATGTGGGGAGTTACACTGTAGTCATCAGGTCTGAGGGGAGAAAAACATGAGAGAAACAATTAAACAGTTCCCAGTCTGCTTTCAGTATGAATTATAAACTTTCATTTCTGACCTCAAACCCTCTCATTACGGCAAGTTGCTGGGACCTCAAACAAGGTCTTTCTACAAGTGAAGGCATGCTGGTATTCGCAAAAAAAAGTCAATAAGAAATAGAAGATTTCAGCATCAAGCTGTGCCAGTGACATTGTGTTCACTTATATCTTCTGTGAGAATATTTTTACTTCTGGTTTTCTGTAAGGAAATGACGCTTGTTCCTTCCATTCCAGATACTGGTTAGTGCAGTCCATGACTGTTCCTGGATACCCCAGTTTGTCATCTATGCTGGCACCAGTCTGTCCTTTGCATTCTTTTTAATGTGTTCCTAAACAAATTACTAGGCTTGCTTGCTTGTTTGTTTAATAGAGTCTTCCCCCCTCCCCCCCAGCATGTATTCTCTG
Source organism: Aphelocoma coerulescens (assembly GCF_041296385.1). Taxonomy (NCBI): domain Eukaryota; kingdom Metazoa; phylum Chordata; class Aves; order Passeriformes; family Corvidae; genus Aphelocoma; species Aphelocoma coerulescens. Next base: position 62,596,392 of record NW_027184085.1, read on the forward strand.
TGTTCACTTCCCCTTTCTAGTAAGCATTACTTAGAAGTTGAAGATGGTTCTCTAAACACTGGAGACTCCACCTTTTTTTGTCTCAGTTGTGGCAATCCTTAAATGCTATGTTGAACTCTGCTGTGTCTGTGAGCAAAATGCCAGAGTACCAACTACACTCCTGTAAAAAGTATTTCTAATACTTCTATACCTATTTGGAGGCCTGTGTGCAAAGCACCTCGTTTTCTAATTCCCAGTGCTACGGGCTTGGGGCAGAGTGGCTGGAAAGCTTCATGGAGGTGACCTGGGGGTGCTGGTTGACAGCTAACTGAACATGACCCAGCCCAGGTAGCCAAGAAGGCCAGTGGCATCCTGGTCTGCATGAAAAGTAGTGTAGCCAGCAGACAGTGACTGTCCCCCTGTACTGGGTACTGGTGAGGCTGCCCCTCAAGTCTTGTGTCCAGTTCTGGGCCCCTCGCTACAAAAAAGACATTGAGGTGCTGGAGAGAGTCCAGAGAAGGGCAACAGAGCTGGTGAAGGGTCTAGAGAGTAGTTGGTATGAGGAGTAGCTGAGGCAGCTGGGGATGTTTAGCCTGGAGAAAAGGAGGCTCAGGGAGATCTTACTGCTTTGTACAGCTATCTGAAAGGAGCTTGTAGCAAGTTGGGTGCTTGTTTCTTATCCCAAGTGACAAGTGATAGGACAAGAGAAAATGGCCTCAAGTTGTGCCAGGGAAGTTTAGGTTGGCTATTACGGAAAATTGTGTTTGTCAGGTATTGGAACAGGCTTTCCAGGGAAAGGAATGAGTCCCTGCAGGTATGTAAAGGACATGTGGATGTGGCACTTAGGGACACAGTTCAGTGGATTGGCAGTGGTAGGTTAATGGCTGGGCTTGATGATCTCAGAGATGTTTTTCAACCTAAGTGATTCTGTGAGAAGCCAGGAAAAAAGTTTCAGTTTGGCCGTGATGTCCTACTAATAAAATTGCACATCTCCTCAGAAACATGGAGATCATAAGATAAACATGTCTTCTCTTACTAAAGCAAACTGCAAGTGTATCACAAATTATTCTGATCTGCATCTTACCTTTGGTATTTCCCCCTTGGCCAAAAGGTTGTGACTTAAAATTGCTGGTATACATTACCAGATCATGTAATTCCTTTGTAGGTTCTTAGGCCAACACTGAGAAAAGAAAGACTGCTCCATTGCTACCACACTTTCTGTAAGATGCCTTTCACTTTCTTCAAAGAAATTAATCTGAATATATATCAAAATTCATATTCCCAGTTATAAATATTCTGGAAGGAGATCAAAACTAGCATATGCCCTGGAGCATGCAAGCTGTCCTTCTTCTTCCCCACATACCATATCCTTTGTATATTTTCTCCTTTTGGGCCATTTGTTACAGGTAGGGGTTCAAATTAGTTGTTTTCAATCAAGTTGGTGCTAGAGTACCTGATTCTGAACTGTTTCTGTGCAGCATTATGGGAGCAAAGAGAAAGATGGCTGATGACAACCCAGGATTAGCTTGAACCCTTGAAGACATTGATAGACTTGCAGTTTTTTAACTAACTGTTGATTACCATAGTCAGTTCTGATTTTCTACAGCATAGAGATTATCCTTCTCTGTACTGTAGGCACTGACAGTGCTTTGTGACACACAGTGAGTTGGTTCATCTTAAGTTAGTTATTCTGATTTTTATGGTAGTCTTGAGCTGCTTAGTCTTAATAGCAATAATGAAAATGCTGCATCAGGATTAATATCTGATTTGTAGCATCTTGCTTGAGTCAATGAGATGTGATTATGGTTCTCTATGGCAGATGCTAACAAAAAACTGCTGTCAGTGGGGCCAAGCCTTGGTAGCTCCTGTGAACACTGACTTATTGCCATCATTATTTTGTTCAAAATATGCATTTTTTGAACCAAGGACTGTGTTAGGGTGTTTTTTTGTTTGAGGAAGTAATATTAATTGACGGCTAATGAAGTTGCATTTTCTCCCCATTGGTGCTGAAATTTCAGCCTAACACAAATACCTGAGTAGGTAATGCCATGCAGTTATAGGTTGTTTTTTGGGTTTTTTCTTTTTTAGAATTTCATTGGGGGGGTTGAAAGCAAGTGAGAGAAAGTGGAGAATGTTTTGGTAATAGTGAGGATTTTAATGCTAATGGCTGTGGTAGTTTAGAGAAGCTGGAGTGAAAGAGCAGAAAGGAAGTAGGGGGAAAAAAGTCACTGTGAGAGAAACAGTAACTCCTTGTTGCTGTGCTCCTTACTTAGCACTTCTTTGGAAGCAATCATTTGTTAATGGTACTGCAATTGATGAAAAATAAATCTCGAAGTTGTAAGAAGAAAACAAAAATCTTACAGTCTTTTTAGAAAATGGTGTTTGGTTTTGTGACATCTTTTTATTACTTAGCATTATGAAGCACAGCAGCTATATCTCTTCTGTTCAGTACCTATCAGAAGCTGCATTTTTAAGCTTTTGCTACTGTTTAGTTTCTCCATTTCCTTACTTCTATGTGCTTAGTGGGGAAAGGATCATCTTAGAATTTTGAGTTGCATGTTTCCCTCCCTCAAAAAAGCTGGAGAAGTTTATAGGTAAGTTATTCAAAATAAATTAAAGGTTGTGGGGTCAGTCCAACCTGACAAAGTTGTTAGTTTTGTGTTGCTGGTTAGAGAGAATGGTTAGTTTGACTTCTTTACCATGTTGTGTTTCTGCGGGAGGGTTTGACAAGTTGTGACTTGGGAGGTTTGTATGCTAAGAGTAATTGTATCTATTAAGTATGTATAATAAGTTAGCTTTTTTATTTGTCAGGGAGTTGTTTTGCAGATGTTTAATGCAGATTTCACAAGAAGGGAGAAGACAGTCTTATGACTAAAGTGTGGGATTTTTGAGACTGAAATATTACTGGTTAATGTCTCAAATTTGCAAAAGCAGAGTGTGCTTTGCTGATGATGTGCAAGATAACAGCCCAAGTGGAGAGGGTGTGAGCACCAGAGGATGACCACAACAAACCAGCCTGTGTTTAGCAAGAAGCTGGGGTTTGAGCCAGATAAGAAAAGAGGCCTATAAGTGTTTTCTCATGTATTCCCTTACTCATCTGGCTCAGGTGTGAAAGCTCCCCTCCCCGGGGAAGGTGGTGGACATTCACAGTAAGCCTGAAGGTATTCATCCCTTCTGGTGGGGTATAACTTGCTCAACTATGCTGACTTGAGAGGCAACTATCATGTCTTAGAACATGCCATAAACCATTCAAAACCCCAACCCCAGACCAATTTCTGAGGCCTTCCACCAGAGGACTGCAGGTGATCCACAGTATTATATCAGTGACTGTTAATTTCCCCCTGCCCCTGCACCCCTCTACCCCCTAGGAGGTACCTAGGCATTCCCACCTGAGCATATGTTAATCCATGTAACTTCATGCTTCATGGGTTTTTCACTATGGATCGAGGTTGGGACCATCATTTTGACTGTGATTGTCAAAGTTGGAACAGTCTTGTCACTGGGTTAATGGGTGGTGATATCTTTCTACTCTTATCCTTTCTTTCTTTCTTCTCCTAACTTCTTCTTCTTAAAATATGTTGTAAACCAGACAAAAAAATTCCAGTCAATGCCTTAGTAAGTGCCCTGTGTCTGGTTAAGTTAAAGTTGGCTAAGTTATTGTTTGTGAGGTGCCTTAGTTTTAAAATTTGCCAAGTACCTAATTCTACCTTAATGTCCTAAAAGTGAGCAATTAAAAGTTTGTTATTGAAGATTTTTGTTGTTTCTCTGCGCTAAATGAATCAAACAACCTTCCCCTAAACCCACCAAGCAGACCAGGGCATAACAGGATTGAAAAGAAGAACCCTTTAAATCCCTGTGCTTAGGAAAAGGTCTGTTGTGGGAGTTATCACTGCCCTGTGCCTCCATGTACTTTGCTTTTGAAAGGGATACTCCTCTCATTAAATCATGTTGAGAATAAACTAATTTATCTGTGCCCAGTGCTTTGAAATCTTAAAAAGGTACATATGTGTTCTGTATTCTCATTACTTTGTCCTCTAAAAGCATGTGGTGGGGAGGTGCAGTCAGTCAACTTTGATAAATTCAAATCAGTGCTCATTACTGGTTCACCATCCCACAGGAATCTAGAAATGTGGTTTGTACTAGAGAGATAGTAGTAAGTGGGGGCAGAGGAAGACTTCGGGTGCTTTCTATATTTTTGCATATTCCAAAGCAAGCTCTAAGTCTGTCTGCATGCCTAGAGATAGGTACTGCCAGATAAAAGTATTTCCAGTGATTACAGTTATCCATGCACCTAATAAAATATGATTTCTCTGTGTCTGCAGAACTGTGATTCAAGTTTAATGTCCACTTTGTGTGCTAACATTTTGTTATTTTAATCTCCTAGACTGAATTTTTGTGTTAGAATTTGGTACTAAAAAATCTATTACAAATGCTAAAGTCCCCTTGTTCTAAGATCTTAAATGCAGCAAAGTAAACAGGCTTAATGTCTCTTTATCAAAAGATTTTTAAAAGATTGGTGCCAGTAATGGGTAGTGTTTAACTTCAGTATAAAGTACTGTGAAATTAACATTAACCAGACCTGTAGTTCTATACATGCAAATTTGTACTTTGTATTTCATCACAGGAGAATGTTGTAGCATGTGTCAGTCTGTCTGTGACAGGACAGTTGGACGTTTGGGGAAGTAACTCTGTTTCAGGTTTATAGAATTAAAAAAAAAACCCACAAACGAACAATGAATTGCCTTTTGTTTAAGCAGTGTGTCAGCTGTACTGTAATCAGCTGACACATTGTATCAGTGTTTCCAGTCTTCTTTGTCTCCACAGGTGTGATAACTTTAGAAAATCTGTTGGCACATATGCAGTACGTTATTACGAAAGACATGCAACACACAAATGCATATTTCCTCCTTTTCCCTGTCTTCTGCCATCTTCTCATTTCCCCTTTTAATATTTCTTATTCTTCCCTTTTGTTGTCCATTTCTTCCCCTTACTTAAATTAAATGCTGAAAATTGGTGGATGATGGTTGCAGTCCCCATAGTTGTCAGTGTGCAGTTTTGTGTTGTGTTTTTGTGTCTTCTGTGGGAGAAAGCCAAGGAGAAGGGGCAGTACTCCTGTCTTCCATCCTGTTTTGTCATCTCTCATTCTTTTTTGTTTTCTTTTTTTCTTCATTTATGTTTCATTGTTGTGGCTTGACTTCTCCCCAGCTGCAGTTCACATGCTTCATGCTGAAGCACTTTGGTCCAGGATGCATTACTGTCTGCTGTCCTTGTTCATCACTTCTGTATAGGTAGTAAACATAACTCAGGTTTCATTCTTTTTAGCAGTTGCCACAGTTGGAAGTATTTAGTTTCTGGGGTAAAGGTCTGAGAAGTTTTGGACCTTTTTTGTCTAGGAGATGGCTGCTGTGTGAGAAAGAACCAACCAATAAAGCCAAATTGAAGTTCTGTTTTGTTACTAAAAATTAAGTACTGTGAGGAGCAGTTACAGATTATAAAAAAAGATATGTGCAGTATCTATATGCACTTGACAATGTGTTTATACAGATTCATTTTATGTTTATAGTTTTACATACACTTAGTCACACAAAAGCCTGAGAACAGAGGGCTACGGGAGTGTTTTGCTTAGTAGTTATGCCTTTACAAGTATGCCTTGGCATTGCTCTTGCTAGGGAATATCCAGAGGCACTTGAAAATACAACTTAAGAACCACCCCAAGGGGTTCTGCAAAATGGCAGTTGGGTACCATCCTCCTTTCTCAAGGTGGTCAGCATATTCACCTTCAGAATGTTATTTTTAAAGCTCTTAACTTCCTAAACTGATCACTGTTGTGAGTAGGATTTTAGATACTGGGGTAATAAAGACTACATCTAGCAAAAAAAAAACCAGACAAAAACAATTCTAGAGATGATGGTTTGTAATAAAAAAGGTAAAGGCTTTTTCTTGAAACCTACTCTGTCTGTACTTGCTTAGCTCCATTTAATAAACTATGCAAAACATTGCATGTGTACACTTTATTGTACAGTATAGCCTTTGGCAGTAGGTTCATCAGTTTCTCTGGGTACACAAAATAGCCTGGACCTATTGTCCTGATGGATCAGACACTGCTTCAGTCACAAGATAATCTGTATAAACATGTATAGTGTAAGAACCTCTGTGTAACCTACACCTCCAAGTTTAACACATTTAAAAGTAAATAAACCTACATGCTTAAGACTTAAGATAGCTAAAAGTAAACAATACAGAACAGTCTGCATAATATATTTCTCCATTGAGTCCAATGGACTCCAGCAGTTAGCTAATTTTGTAATATACATGTTTCTTCTGTACTTGTACTTTCTGTTCATGGTATTGAAATGTACTTTTTGATTTTTTTAAAAAGACATTTGTAGGGAAGCTTCTTTTGCAGTTTATGCAATTAAATTTGTACCTCTTTGCATTAAGGTTATCTTTTCTTGGCTTGAATGCTGCTGACAGTCTCTTCCAAACTGGCCTTTTAAAATAAATGTTTCCCATTTACTGGAATTGCACACCCTATAGCTTATTTTAAGCATCTAAATAGAACAGCACATCAGTTGTACATTAAATAGGACTTTGTGACCATTTGTCATTTTTCTTTAGTGAGTTCTGTGCTACTGCATTATTTTCCTAATAATGACTGCAAGTAAATATAAGAACATGTTGCTGACATTGGTCATTGGTTTGTTTCTTTCTTCTTTCCTTAATTCTTTGTCATTTGACAGATTTGATGTTAGTAATACTAGTATGTACAGCATGTATGAGTGTGTAAGGGTATATATGAATGAAACTACACTTTTCCTCAGAAATCAATGACAACACTTTTGTTGCACAGTGAGCTATAAAGAGCATGTTAGGTGTGCAGAAGAGGGTACTTACATGTAACTGATCAGGTGTCCAGTTTCCTTCATAACCCATGTTCCTGGATTTTTTAACTCAGGCTGCTGAGCCTTTTCATCATGATTTTCTTTGATAGAAGTGTAGCACAAATTCATTCAGCAACTGGCATTAAGCTTGAAGGAAAGGAATGTATTGTGATTTAAGGGCTGCATTTAAAGGCATCATACTGGTACTGATTTTTTTTTAATTGGGATTTTTCTGGTTTTTTTTTTTTTTTAGGGCAGGTGAAAGTATTCAGGGCCCTGTATACATTTGAGCCCAGAACGGTAAGTACATCCAGACTTCAGTGGTTTGAGAATCTTAGTTTTAGCCTTGTCTGTAATATTTCTTTAGTTCTGCTAGTACTGGCATGTTAGACTTAACTGTACCAAAATTTTAATGATAAAGCTTGTTGATGGATAGTCATTCTTAATGTGAATGAAACTGTCTGATTCATCATCAGTCTCTTTTAAGAACAGCTCTTTTTAAAAGTAGCATGCTTTCTTTTGTAGTACCAGTTACCAACAATCAAAGATCAGAAATCTTAAATTATTTGTTTTTTCTTCCAAAGGCAACAGTGGTAGTTGAGACCTAAGAGATATGGTGAACTGGGACCAACCAAAAAGGGGATGAAGTTAACAAACAAAAGATGTATTTCACTGCTTCTGTTGCACAGCTCTTCATTGGAAAGGCCAGTCTTTGTGCTGTTAGGAAAGTTACGGATCCAGAAAGTTAACTGTAAGCAAGCCAAGCTAGAGACTGTCAGGCTGTTGTCTAGGTGATAGAGAAATTGAGTCATCATTGTTTTGAATGAAGGGGTGAATGTATTCTGACTTATCCAGGTATTTGTTTTTCTTGCATACACATATTAAGCTACTGTTTATTCTTCTTAATTTTTTTTTAAAGCCAGATGAACTGTACTTTGAAGAAGGAGATATCATTTACATCTCGGACATGGTGAGTCTAAGACATCCCACACAGACTGAATACTTCTGAGATGCAAATTATCCCATCTAAAATATTTTCCCTTTTCTCTGCAGAGTGATACAAATTGGTGGAAAGGAACTTGCAAAGGGAGAACTGGACTAATTCCAAGCAACTATGGTAAAGTCTAGAATATTTTTATTTGGTGAGATCATTCGCAATCAAAGGAAATAGCTGTCTTTTCAAAACCAGATCACAGTATTGGTACTTAACAGTACTCTACCATGTGTTTCAGAATACATCCATCTGCAGTATCAGTTACCGCTGTACATCAGCAGTGGACAGGTTGTCTTGTGTTTTTATAACCTAGAGGCAGCTTGAGTTTGCTGAGTGTTCATGTTTCTGGTTATGCAGGTAACAGATACTGAGATACTGTCAGTTTTGAGGGGAAGAACACTTGTATCTGAAGGATGGGGTTTTGTTTGCCTTTTGTTGTTTTTTTAGTGAATATATTCAGCCACAGAAGACATTGGTTTTTTGGGGATTGCACCGCGTTAAATATCCCATATGTGTCTGGGCTGAATAGAAACTGCTTTTTCAGATTCAACTAAAATCACTTTTAAAAGCAACAAGTACACAATTCTTCCAAGTCCTGCCAGGAATTGTAGGCAGAGTAGCAGTGTCTCATGAGAGATTGCATCACAGTTGCCAATATGACTGAAGTTGCTTCCTGTTGTCCCATCTGCAGTAGGAAACATTATGGTAGCAATGCTGTTTTCCCTGCCCTGTAGTCAGTAGAAATACATTAATAGAATCTATGGCGTAGTCATTGAGACCACCATGGCATCAAATTTCACTTTAGTTTGTGATTTCCAAACTGATTCTACTCATGCTATCTGCCAGAGATCAGAGGTCATGCACTGTTAATATGCAAGACTAGCTGATACATGCAACATATCTGCATTCAAATTTCTTTTGAATATTGAAGTGTGTTACATTTAAAACAACCCAAACAACCTGTTAATTCATGTTCCCACTGAGATTATCTGTAAAGCTTCAATTTTAGACCAGGGTAGGAGGGGTGGTGTCTCTGCACTTTTGCAAAATTTGCATGTATAAGCAGAACAGAAGCTTTTGCAGACCGTAAGAACAGAGTACTAGGATCATGTCTTCTGATTTAGATAAATTGTGCAATTTGATGCTGTTGTTTGAAGTTTTCACAAGCTTTTCTCTGAATTAGCTTCCCATACACAGGAAATCAAAGTGCATCTCATTAGTCTGTCACTCACAAATCTCTTTTCGTGTTAGAATCAAATATGTTTTATTTCCACACAGGTGTCAAGTACATGTTTCAGAAGTAGTTAGAATTTACTCTTTCATTTCAGTGGCAGAGCAAGCAGAGTCTATTGATAATCCACTGCATGAAGCTGCCAAACGAGGTATGTTTGGTGTTTTAGTTGTGTAATGCTAAAGGATGATTTACTTGTTTTCTGCTATAGTAATAATAATATATTTGGAATGAATATGTTCTGCCTGTTTTGGTTGTCTTATTTCTTGAGCAAGTTATCTGCTAAGTTTTACAGCTTTGAAAAGGTGAGATACAGCCTGGTAGAATTGCCACTCTGTGTATACACAGAAAAAGTGTGGTACCATCCATTTAACTACATGGGGATATAAAGGTCTTCTGGGAATGGAAGAAAAGACATTTGGTATGACTTGGTATGATTTTGGTATGGCTGGTTGTTCAATGAATTATAAATGTTGCTGCTAATCACTTTCAGAAAGGACTATTTCCTTTAAAGAACCTTTAATGGTTTTTTAACTTTTCAAAGAAAAAAAGGTAATCAAAACTGATTTTGTCTTTCAGGCAACCTAAGCTGGTTGAGAGAGTGTTTGGATAATCGAGTTGGTGTCAATGGCTTAGACAAAGCTGGAAACACAGCTCTGTATTGGGCATGCCATGGAGGACATAAAGGTATCAGAGAATTAATTTGAAATTACTGTTCTCTGGTTTTCTTGATATGCTTGTTAGGCTGACTGATAAAATTGCAGCACTAAATAATGAAGCTGGGTTTTTTCAATGTTACTCTATTTTTTTGTAAATAAAAATCAGGCTAGAAGGGAGGTTCAGCTCCATCAAATGCTGTGTGTTTTGTTTTTGCTGTTGAAGCAGGCATGCTAATTAGTGTAACTTAGAAGCAGAGTGGAAGAAGGACAGATAAAAAAGAACTGTGGTATTATTTTGGGTATTGTATGCAGTAGCATGTTTTGTGACTAATGGTTGGTTGCCCAATGCAGTCTGACTTACAGATTTTCATTAGCTGATTTGATTGGTCTTTCATTGAATCTTAACTACAACGAATGTAAAAAAAAAACCATATTTGTTTCCACTAAATTTTTCTCTTAACATCTCTCCCTGTTTTCTGCAGATGTAGTAGATGTTCTGCTTACCCAGGCAAACTTGGAGTTAAACCAACAGGTAGGTTAAACCAATAGACACTTACAGTAGAGGCGTGGTGTTACTCACCTGTGGTAGAAGCTGAAAGGTTTTTTGCTGCATTTTAATCCTGTTGCTTTTCCCTCTAACTCCACAGAACAAATTGGGAGACACAGCTTTGCATGCTGCTGCATGGAAGGGTTATGCAGATATTGTAGAGATGCTGCTGGAAAAGGGTAAAGATCTTCACCAAGGTTTCAACAATCTGTGTGCAGACTAGATTCCTGAAGGTTTTTTAATTTATATTTCTTAAGTGTTTCCATATAACTCAGGTACAGTCATTAGCCAGCTCACCTGCCTGACTTGCAGGAAAAGTCTTGCAGAAAAATCTGGCAGCTGTTTGGAAGGTAGACATCTCACTTGCTCAAGATAATTTCATCCTGCTTTACAGACAAAATTAGGCACTTAAACCCCAGAACAGCAATGACATCTGCTTCTTAAAAAGGAAGAGCAGCCAGCAAGTTCCCTAATCAACTGTAGCTTATGGAAGAGCATCCGTAGCTTTTGGTCTGCTTCAGAGCAGTCAGTAGGTCAGATTCCCTTGTCCTTTATTGTTCAACCCACATTAGTGAAATTCATATCATAATGATATTGGTTGATAAATAACTGGGATAGTGATTCATGATGAAAATTTTCTTCACGAAGGGGCAAGAACAGATCTGAAAAACAATGAGAAGAAACTGGCTTTAGATATGGCAACAAATGCAGCTTGTGCTTCCTTGCTTAAGAAGAAACAGAGTGCAGGTATTTCTGATTTTGTTTGATAATTTTACTTTTGGAGGACACTTAATATTTTAACCAAATACCGATATATTGATAGCCATAAAAACAATTTGGGAATTACATGGGCTAAGAGTTGTGTTTGGAAGGGCTCACTTGAGAGCATTAGTTTAGAGCTATGATATGAACATGGTTTATCATATGCAGTGCTGCTGACTCCACACAAAATGCCACCTTGTGTCAGCAAGAGGCAAAAGAGTTCAGAATATGTGAAAATGGTAAAGAAAGGTAAGGAAATAGAAGACAGGCCCTTCAGGCAGAATGAAAGCAAGGATGAAAACTATTTTAGAAGTAGCATACCATAAGAGACAGGGTACAAGAATAAAACAGTGTGCTGTCTTGCCCCATATGCTTTTTTGTTCCTCCAAACTTAAGCCAAACAAGCACCAACAGACGATCCTCTTTTTCTTACTGCTAAATTTTTTACTTTCTTATTTCTATGTGTCTCTGAGTGACTTTTCTGAGGAAAGAATGCTTTCAGGTGTTGATCAAAATAGTCTCATTGCCTCCCATTGTGTTCATCTCTCCCAATAGCATAGTGTCCAAGTCCAAAAGAGTTAAAGAGGCTATTTTAAAAAGCTGAACAAAGACTGAATTGTTCAGTATTGTGTAACTGCTATTACCTATAGCTTTCAGGAGGCTGAAGTTAGGGTGGAAACTCTTAAGTGAAACAAGAAATTACTTAAAAACACATGCAGAGTTATAGTTGGTTTTGATGGGCTTTGCAGTATAGCAGTTGTATCATCACAGGACTAGTGAGAACAGAGGAAATGCTAACCTGTAGGAGCTTAGAGGTTATGGTAATTAAAATGGAGGAATAGCTGACTGCAGCTTGAGAAGGTGTCGCCGGTTGGGTTTGTAACCGGGCAGAAACACCAATTTAGTGTAGTGGTTTGGTCCAAAATACTCATTACTGTTTATCTTCTGTGAGATAAGAATTAGGAGAAAAGCAAAGCAGGCACCAACCTTGAAAGAATATAAAGAAGTTTATTAACAGATCTAAAAGAGGGAAAAAAAATTATACCATACCTTCAGAACTCTCCTCCTCCCCCCACCTTCCTTCCTTCTCCCACTGACAATGGCAAAAGACAACCCTTAAGATGTTCAGTCTGTTTATCACTTCCATAATAACCTTGTTCAGTCCATTTAGGAAGAGTCTCTTCTTGCTCGCATGTGAGTCCCTTCCCCCAACTTGCAGCTTTTCCTGCAACTGCTTTCTGTGATCCACACTTAAGAATAAACAAATTTCACACACCCCCCCCGAAGCTCTCTCTCGTTTCCAGCACTGGGACAGGTGGCTGCGGGGCCTGAGTGGGGGCCAGTGGGCCCGGCCAGGCCCTGCTTGGGCCAGGCCAGGCCGGGCCACGGCTCCAGGATGACCCCCCCAGCAGGGCTGTGGGCAGCCAGAGTGGCTCAGAACCCCCCTCACTGCAGCCAAGATTTCAGCAAAAGCGGCACCCGATGTCCGGCAGAGGTCAGGTGACCAACAGCAATAAGGCACACAGCTGCAAGGCCGAGGTGAGATTAACCCTGTTATTGCTGTGAAGAGCTCAAAACCTGAGGGAAGAGAGAGAGGAGATGCTTAAAGCTGAAAGTCTGTTGTGAAGCTATGATATATCAGAGTATCCCGTTGTAATTTCATGAAGATATGGGGGGTGGAGTGTTCAACTCGTAAGCAAAAGCACCTGCGCTGAGATAGGCAGATGCTGACGCAGCTGTAATTTCATGAGAAGTTTGGACAGGGAGAGATGGAAGCGATGAGGACTTTTGCTCCAAATGGGAAAGGAGAAACCTCAGTCCCTAGAGATGCTCCCAGAGATAGTCCTAAAGATGAAGATGAGGAAGACCCTTTGCTCCCAGGGAAGGAGAAGGGCCTCTGTTTTTTGTTTCTGAACGGCTCAACCTTAAAATTGTACCCCAAAAACCTTCAAGAGTGGACCCTCGAAAGCAGTTGCGGGAAAAGCTGCAAGTCGGTTAAGGGACTCACATGCGAGCAGAGAGACTCCTCTTCCTAAATGGACTGAACAATATTTGGAAGTGGGTGGCTGTCTCGTTGTGATAGTGTTTTCATAGCACGAGCAAGAAGAGACTTCTCTTTCTAAATGGACTGAACAAGGTTATTATGGAAGTGGTAAACAGACTGAACATCTTAAGGGTTGTCTTTTTCCATTGTCAGTGGGAGAAGGGAGGAAGGTGGGGGGAGGTGGAGAGTTCTGAAGGTGTGGTATAATTTTTTTTCCCTCTTTTAGATCTGTTAATAAACTTCTTTATATTCTTTCAAGTTTGGTGCCTGCTTTGCTTTTCTCCTAATGCTTATCTCACAGAAGATAAACAGTAATGAGTATTTTGGATCAAACCGCTACAGAAGGCCAGGAAGAGCAGTTGCAGGAAAAATATTGTCCTGCTCTTTGGTAGAGGTAAAATCAAAATTTCCCAGAAAACTGGCAAATTATTTCTCCCAATCTTGGGTCTTAAGAAAGCAGTTGTAAAAAATGGCAGAAGTCCTTCTCTGTGTGTGTTTGTGTGTGTACATGCATACATATATATGCATACATACATATATTTATGTATATATATAAAATACGTAATTTTTTCCTAAAGTTAGTTAATCCCTACTAAAAGCACTTTGTTCATCTTTGCATGTCTATTGTGGGCACCTGGTACAGGTGTTTTCTCTGTTCTGATGTCCCGGTAATTATACTAATGTTCTATTTCCTGGTACTAAGTAACTAATCTACTTCTTCACTCCCTTTAAATTAATTTTGGTTCAATGACTGACAAATTTTTCATCCTTGGTCACCTCATCTATCACCAGTCTCTGGTAATTTCACACCCTGTCTTTTTTTGCTTGCCTTGATATAACAGCCGATAATCTCAGTTTTTTGGTTTTCTGTCTCAACCTCACCTTTTGTGATATCTCTGACACCACTGATCTGTATACTTTCCTTGTATTTTGTATTTTCTTGGTTATTTTCACTATTTTCATTTTTCTGTATCTTGAGTCTGCATTTAAGTATTTCCAGTGTCTGGAAGGGAAACATTGTTCTTTTTCAGAGATTCAGTTCTGTATCAGCAGTCTTCCTCTCCCTTGTTCCTAATTACATATGGCTTCTATCATAGTCCATATCTAGAACTGTTTCATTGGAGGAAGCTTACTTTCTCTCCATCTCTTTGTTCAGATTTATGTTTCACATGTACAGACAGGTATTCAAAATCAGTTGCTGAAGTATATTCTAAAAAATTTAAATTATTAAAATCATGTCATAGAAACAAAAAGGTTGTGTTAATTGTGCTGCTAAACACACAGCAGAAGGAGCAGAAGAACCGTAATTTGTACTTTCTTAAAGTATGGCCCTTTGAGCACAGGGCCCTGCAATTTCTTCTCTTCCCGTTCTCCCTTTCCTGCTTCTCCTAAAATAGAGAAACATGATTTTTTCCCCTTAGATTTCTTTTCTCAAAACAGTTGACCCAGGTTAGTTTTAAACTTACTCATTTTCTTCTTCCAGAAATCTAGGATAACAATGGTTGTCACTTTTGTGAATTATGTCAGTCTTGTTACCTCTGTGCCTGGTATTTTTAGTACTTTGTTTTAATTTGTTTCTTTCCAGGTACAGTCCGAACATTGAGTAATGCAGAGGAATACCTTGATGATGAAGATTCCGATTAGCTTTTTTAACTTGTATGAAAAACTATAACTTGCAATGTCTATGTCGTTTTCGAAACATATCTTCGCAACTGTAAAACTATCTCACTTAGAGTATTGCAGTATAGCATATAAATGAGAGGGTGAAATCAGGCTTTGCAAAGGAATAATCTTCACATAGCCAGACGATGTCACATTTTAAATCAAAGTTCCTTTTTGGAATTATCACAGGGGAAGTATGGCACACCTTCATCACTGAATGGGCAGAGGACCATCTTCTAAACTCACAGGTTTCATCTCAGGCCTTCCCAGCAAGTGCCTTGTATCTCTGGAATACTGAAAGGTCCTTCTGGGACAGCAGGACACCACTGCTAACATTTCCCCAAATTTCCCTGGGTGTATGTTCCTTCATGCAGTTAATACTGACAGTCAGTACTGGCTGGCAGGCATAAATGGAGATGCTGCTGTAGAGAGGGACCATTATTTGCCCACATGGAGCCAGCATGACAAGGTTTGATTTTTAATTCTGGTAAAATTTTGACTCTTCCTTCCTCTGTTCCTCTATGTAAGGTGCAGAATGACCTGAGACAACTCGCCTCAGGAAAGCTTTGTCTTCTCTATTGCTGTGGGCCCAATCCCTGAAATGTTAGCACAGGTGAAATGCTTGCTTAAATAAGGTTTGCTTTGGAAATTCACTTGGACTTTATGCCCTGATTATTTTGCTTTTTCAAGTGTATTATGCTGAAACTATTTGTAGTGAAAGGAAGACAGAATATTTTTCTATTTATCCTGCCTAAAATTTTTAATACTGATCTCTTGCTTTTATTTTTTGAAAGTGCTCTTACGTTTTGTCGTAAATTACCTCAAAGTTTAAGTGTGTTTGACGTAATGAGGGAAGATGTGCATCAAATATACCACAGGTATCTTTAGAAGAGATACCTGAAGCTGAATAAACAGTTTTAAAATATATTGCTGCTTCCTGTGAATTAAAGAAAATGAGAAAGTAAATTCAGCCACTTTCAAGCTTCCCTGCAGGGTTAAAAAATAGTACTTCTGATGCCTTGAAGTGGCTACCTGGAAAGAGAGGCCAGACAAGAATAAGAGAATAAAAGTAGGTATTTATTTGAAGGGCCTTCAAACATACACCTTGGGAGTATAAAGCGTACAAGGGACTCCACCCAGGATGGACGCTGGGTCATGGATTCTTCACGTTTTTATAAGTTTGGTCCATTTGCATATCAGGGTTAATTCTCCAATTATAATTTCAGTTAATGATGTAATTACCCGAAGTTTGCCCCTCCTCTCAAAGGCTTTTATTTTACACATTTTGGGGCCAGGGACAACAAGGTGTCCTTGAAGTGCAAACCTAGAGAGGGTTTGTTATGTCTAACCAGCATGAGAGAGCAGTAGTTAACAGGCCACACGAAACTTCAGAATTACACACTAGGCAGTACAGGATATGAGAAATAGAAAAGTTAAAACCTAAGGCATCACTTTCTTCAGATCGCTCAAATAGCTGCAGCCGAATAGTGCACATTATTGAGAGATACTTTCTTACTGTGATGGTAAGTAAATGTTACAAGTATTTGAGATACAATCTCATTTTTAACTTTTTGTTGCTAACTTCTGTAAGAGAGACTTCTAACAAATCCATTCTAACACAGCAGTCTGTGAAACTAAAAAAAAAACAAAACAAAAAAAAAGGAAAAAAAAGCTCTTGTGAAAGACTGGGGATAAATGAAAAGCTCTTGCGAAAGTCTGGGGATAAATGAAAATCACACTAAGTATTTAAGAGATTTTTAAAAGTTTGGAGCACTCCTAATTTCCCATTTTTAAAAATACATTGAGCCAGATTTTTATTTTTATCATCCTTGAAAGAACTAGATGCCAGTAAAGCTTGTTAAGCTCTTACCAAAGAAGGCACTGTTTGATTGACCAGAACTGTTTAAGATGGGGACATTGCACAAGTAGTCATCTGCAGATGTAATTGTAGACTGTTCAGATGTTAAAACCATAGAACAAATGTTTTAGCATCGTGCTAAATACAATTGTGCAATACTGTGGTTAAATGAACAGTGATGTTTTATTTTGTGTGAACTCAAAGATCCTAGAGGGGAAGAAAAAAAACCAAAGCCACCATTTTTTTCTCTCTAGCGTTCATTCAACAGTTGTTGAACATAACTTATAGTATTTAAGATTGTTCTGCTTCACATTTAATCAACCAGCTTTTTTACTAGCTCAGCCTTTTGCCATAGTCAGCCATATGTTATGCTGCATACTGCTGATTAAAATGATGCAGTTTCAAAGTGCAAGCTTCAAAGTTCTGTAATGAGAGGCGAGAAGGCCCAGGTATCTGTTACATGAGTCTTTCTCCTGCATAAACAAAGCTCACAGGCTTAAAATTCTTCAGTGTCACAGGACATGGAGCGAATGGCTCAAGTCACTGTTTTTTCAGTTGAGCATTGGAGGCAGAGTCTGTATTCATAAGTAACTCTTAATGTAATGTCTTCTGCTGCCATGGGTTCAGCAGCCTACAAGGAAGATGTCTGTGGAATTAACAGCTGCCAGAAGACCCTGTGTTCTTCTGCAGACAGATCTAAGTGCTGCACAGGAATGATGACAGAAGCACGAGTTGAGCCTAAGGATTGCATCCAAAGTTCTCGTTGGAGTGTCCTGAAGGACGCACATTTACATTGGAAGGCACCTAGAAGAGCTGTCATTTGTTTCTAGGACAAAAATTACTGCTTTTGGTTTTTTTTCCACAACTTTGTTTTTCTTTATGAAACTGTTCTACTCATCTTGTGAAATACAAATCACTGTGAAGGCTTTCAGGCAATAAATTACTTTTTGTCTAACTCCAGCAGTGAAGTTTTGATTAAAAAAAAAAAAAACAAAAAACAAAATAACACAACAGAATAAACAAACAGGAAAAAAAAAACGTGCCAACAAACAAAAAACTCCAAAACAAATGTCTTACAGCTAGGAGAAATTACAGCTGGAGTAAGCTGATCCGGCGTCTTACTAGTTATGCAAACCCACTTGCTCCCCCTACTTTTCTTCAAGTGTTTGTGCCACTACAGACAGCTACATTCAGGTGTGTAACAAGAAGAAAAATAGGGTTTTTAAGTGCAGCAACAGGAAAGTTTTCAAGCTCAAGGTGTCTTAGAACTGAGCATTGAAGGATATTCTGTCTTGCATACTTCTGGTTGAATTAATGTGTGTGCCTTTCTATTGAAAATCAGCTGTGTTCCAGTAAGAACTTTTTTGCTGTTAGGGAATAGAAATTGTTTTGATTGATTTGAGGCTCTTTAAACTAAATTAGTAAATTTTCTGTTGGCTTCATCAAAGGAATCAAATGATTGATCCCTGTTTTGTAGGGAAAAAAATGGGACATTTCTTGCACTTTGTTTAGTACTTGGATTCTTGATAATTTTGAAGTTAGTATACTGTTTTACTAAAACAAAGCCCATCTTACTGAATTTCACTCTTACTTACCCCATCACCTGAAATGTAATATTCCTAAAACAGTTAAAAGTCACACACTAAATGTTTAAACTGAGTGGCCCATTTTCTAACAAAATCTCCCTCTTAGAACCCTGACTTCTAATTTCTGAAGATGCTATTGTGTTTCTTGTATTTGTGTTTTATGTCAAGGGCCAAAGATTGCTGAAAGTAAGTTAGTCTGACCTTGTGGTCATTTCAGTTACATGCTAGAAAGTCAGATGTTTGAGCATGCAGCACACATCAAAATCAAAAATTTATTTGCAACCATTGCCACCGTCTAATGAAACCATTGAAACACACCACTGAGCTGAGTAACAAATAATGGGCCATCAGCCATTTCCTTGATGAGACAGATAAAAGCTGAAGTTACTAAAAGTGTTTTAGGACAATATTAGTCAACTGTATTTTGATCTTATCAGGAGACTGAAAACAAGCAGAAATGGTGTTGAAGAACTTGGAACAGAAATCTTCATAAGAAATTAATTTGATATCCTAATTTGCTAAATAAATAAGGCAACAGCTGGGTTTGTTTGGGGGTTTTTTTTTGGTTTGTTTTTTGGGTTTTTTTTGAAGCTACACATTAAAAAACCAACAAAAGCTAAAAATAAGACAATACTACAAAAGCAATTTAGAATAAAAGTGACTTTACATCACAATTTCTGGAACAGAATTTGGACTGGTGGTAGTGTCTGCCTATGGTAGAAAAAGTCTACCAAGTACCCATTTACCTGATGCCTGTTGTTTCCCAGCTGAGAGTTGACGCTGAAGATGATGTGTCCCATCTGCAGCCTTTTCTAAAAAGCCACGTCATTACTTAATCCTTCTACCAAGCTTAGTGGTCTTCCTTTGGGGTCTGTAGAGCAGTCCATAGAACACCAGAGAATTCTCATGAAAGAGATTCTTCTCTGACATTGTGACATTGCTAACCTATGAGCACTGGGAAAAATAGTGTGGTCCAGCTAATGTTCACACTCCCAGTTACAAAAGCAGGGTTGTTCCCTGTGGTTAGGAGCAACTCCTAAGATCAGAGGCTGAAGGAATCCCTTGCAGAGAGAATGGTAATTTAGGTGAGCTTTTTTAAGTAAATGTGGAGCAGCACAGAACTTGGCAGGGTACCAGCACTCAGCTTTACACGTGTCAAGTTTATGCATCCAGGAAAGCATCTGCAACTTGCGCTGTTCCTTTGTGAGTTACTCCTTTCCCCAAAATTCTGAAGCACACATTAGAGCAACTCTCTGTTCCATTCCTTTGTCCTTTCTATCCAGAGACAGGCTCCTAACTAAGGAAATTTAGTGAGTTTAAATGTAAAACCAGTGTGAAGACACAAAGTGCCACATGCAAAGTGGACACATGGAAGTTTATTATCGTCATATTTCTGGTGTGAAATCTCAAGCAAGGCTCTGGAATCCAGTGAAGATCCATGGGCAGTGGAAGACCTCTGTTTTTAAGCTCTGCACAAACCTGTATTTGTTTTCTTGATTTGTGTTGCTTAATAAGAGTATATTTTTGCTCACAGCTTTGCTGCAGTCACATTGCCAGTTGACTTCATGTCTACAGGGACATAGTGAAATTAATCCTTAACCATCTTAAGACATGCTCAACATAAAATTAGAGTTAAATCCTCAAAATTTATATTCAATTTTAATGTTCCTTTCCTGTTCAGCTCACTTGTCAGCACAAGTAGTTTCATAGTGTTAGTAAATTACTGAGACTTTCTTAATTGAAGGCTCTAATTTTATATTTCCATATAATTTCCCTTTTATAGTAAGATACAGTACATTTCATAAAATCTGAAGTTCATTAAAAAGTAGTATATATTCTTCTCAGTCTATCAATTTTTACTTCTCTTTTATGCTTCTCCCTAACATTTCTGGTTTAGCCATTTTGCTAGAAAATTCCAGCTGCATAGCTATGAGTTTGAAATGGAAGAAGAATGAAGAAATTAAAAATATGCCTGGCCTACATGCATTTACACTGAAAAGCAAGAGCAATAAACATTTTGTTGACCGAACAGTTGTGGTAGAGATAGATTGAGTAGCAGGCATTGTAATTAAGAGAAATAGATTGATTAGAGCCCTAAAAACTCCCATCTAATCAGAGAATGGGGCCAATTCAGTTACAATTCTATGAGTACTTTTTGAAAAAATAGTTTCCACATGGAGTTACAGCAGTGGAAAGTCATGATGTAGTACAGTTTTGACCAAATTTTATTCTGCTAAAAGATTATAGAGTGCTCTCTAGTCAGACAAGAATAATTCAAAAGTTCAAGTAACTTGAGGCTTAACCACTGCAAGTATTTTCTCATGAGTAGGACAGTGCAGAAGATTAATAAGAGTTTGCATAGGCTTCTTCCAACTAGTGCTGAAAGTATTTGAATTACTTTCAGTAGGTGTGAGAAGATCATTCAAACTAAATGAGTTTGAAATGAAAAGCCATTATTACACAGGAGAATATAGGTTGAAAGGGTCTGGTGATGCTCATGTTTAACTAGGAGTCGTTTTGACTCAGTTTTAACCGAAGCCAGCCTACACCAGACACAGCTTCAGCAGTTTTCTAACCACTTAAAAGATTCCGGTTTTGTTCATGTTGTTTTAGGAAAACTCCAGTTTAGTTGTATGTTTCCATTTTATGGGCTGTTTGCTGTTAATTAACTGAGCTCTGGCTTTGCACTTTTCCTGGTTACACCAGTTGCTGCAGCTTATAAGCTATTATTCTTTCCATTTCAGGCTAATACTTAGAAAGTTTAAATGAAATTTAATATCCTTGTGCCAGGCTTACCTTTCCATTTGTTCAGACTGGATGGCTGACTGAAGTGCACTGCAGCCATATCTTTACCTCAGTTAAAGAAACGGGAAAATAAATTAAAAACTTAAGCCTAAAGCATGGAGACTTGCGTGTCAGATGTGAAAAGGAGAAAGTACAATATGGAATCTCTTGGGAAATACAATAGAAAGGCCAACTATTTAAGTACCTATGCACCAACATAATAGCATTATTTTTGTGTAAATCCATACATACAGCCTGAAATTTTTCTTACCCAATTGTGTAATTAAAGTACGCACATATCTATTTTGGCTTTCTTAAATTTAGTTGCATTTAGTTTCTTAAATTACCATTTGTCTGAAGTTACTTTATGATTTTCAGGATGCATTTGCCTTGACCTTAAGTTAGAAGAAACTATTTCAGTCTCACATGAGATAAGTAAAAAATATTTTTCACATATCTGTGGTTTTGCATGCCTGTAACTTAATGCTTGGAGACATGAGTTGAAAAAAAAATCTGCTTTGTACTTCATGTATTAAGACACAAGTTGAAAAATTCTGCTTCTTAAAAGTAACTAAGAGCTGTTGAGCATTAATTGAGTCTAATGTGCTTCCTGCTTGTGTGAAAAGTTTGATCCAAACTCTTGTATGTTAATATATTACTGATTTTTGTTCCTAAATATCAGAGCTTTATTATTTAATCAATCATTTTCATTTTATTTTAAGTAAAGTTATGTAAACTAGTGACTTCTTGTATGCTGTGGTCTGAAAATTGATCACACATCTGACTTGGTCCATCCAAATGCATCACTTCCACTACCTTTTGAAGTGGACTTTGCTAATAAGCTAAGTGATTCTCCTATTTGGGTTTAAAGAGCAAAGCCAAATTCTTTTGCTTTCCGTATCAAGTCTGCAGACCTCATTACATCCTCTATGCAATTCTGTTTTCTGTGTTGACCCAACCCTAATCACTGTGCTGTACAGACAAACTTACTGTCTGTGCACAGTGGCTGCACAGAGAGGCTTTGCAAAGGACACTGAAGCTAAAGAACAGTGCCCAGTCTCACAATTTCTGGTTAGGGCCGACATAGCTTTCTTCATGTAAAAATATGTACATACTAGACAGCAAAGCCTGATTTGTAGAATAATGTTCTGACTGGTTCTCCTAATAAAAATATATGTATCATTTTCCTGTACTGAGCAGTTTTAATAAATATAAACACTTCAGTTTACATGAATGTTCACCCTGTGATTACAGTAAAATGTTTTAATTTTGGTTTTAAAGAAGACCCAGGCACTTTGTAAAGATCTGTTAAACAATCCTTCAGTAGTTTACTTTTATTTCACTAGATAAATATGTCTTTGCCTAGTTAAATGGTATTCTCTTGATCTAAACTTGTAGTGAATGCAGAGCAGGATGTGTAATTAAGTGTAACCAGTAACAAGATTTCCAGACTCAAAGCAGAAGCCCAGACAAGATCTGAAGTCAATCATATTGTTTCTACTACTCTTCCAAAACAGCTTTTTTTCTTTAAAGTATATAATGTTATATGTAAATACCCTTCTGTTTAGCCTAGGGAATGAAGAAGGAAATAGAAAAGAGAGGTAAGAACCATGACTTGCTTAGGTTTGTGGTTAATCCTTTTCCTGCTCCTCTATGCCTTAAGTTACCTTTCTCCTTAAAACAAGATAAAAACATTTTTTCTACTAATGTAATTTCCAAGCTGAATACCAATTACTTAGGAAGATGACTTGGTTCTTAATTTTAAAGGCAGAACAGACACAGTTTGCAGGCAAGACAAGTCACTGCATTCTCAATTAGCTTGATCTTATTGACATACCAAACCATTTGACACAGTCCTAATGCAGCAGACAGTTACTGTGTTGAGTTCTGCACTAGAGTGGGTGATTCTAATGGGACTAAGAAGGAGGGTTTGGCTGGTTTTTGGGAAGCATCAAAAATCTGATAAGATTTAACATGGTCTTCTCTCACCCACCGCCATGACCATGCACACACGCATCCCCTTTGCATGATGTAATGTGCAGCTTGGCTTTACTGCGCATCTAGAAAAAACAGTTTTCTGCTGCACTTACCTTAAGTCCATGTTAATATTTGTGTTCTCATCCAGAGGCCTTTTGAGAAAGACAGTAGACTATGACCAGTATGAATTGTTGTAAGGAATCATGTCAAGGTTGGCTGTCTTAAAGTAAGCACAACACAAGATGCTGAAGAACCAAGACAGCTACTCAAGGAAAAATTATAATATGAACACTCTAATTCATTAATTTTAGAAGCCATTATGAAGTATTTTCCAGTTCCTTAATGTGAAAGGCTATAAACACTTTTAAGGGTGAGTATTTGAAGCTTGAACATAACACTAGAAAATCCCAGGCAAATAGAAGTAAACTAATGTGTCCATACATAGGAAACAAAAGCAGCACAGCTGCAGTAGGGCAGCAGAAATTTGACATGGTGGAATTTTCCAGTAAAGGTCTGGATGTCTCATCAAATTGACGGTGCTATTTGTGAAGAGGACCCATTTTCAGAAACAGCATATCTATTTTCATACTACATATAACTTAATGTTGCTTGATACTCAAATATAATTACAGTGCAGGTACATCTCACATCTCAGAAAAAGGTCTATTTTGGCAAACATCTTTTAAATCCTGATAACTTCATGAAAACAGTGTTCTTGGAATTTACAATCACTGTTGACCAGATCAGTGGCTGTATTAGCAAACTTGTGAAATAGTAAATAATGATGCCGTTTCTTAGTAATAAAGGTACGTTCAAATGAAGTGTTTTTTAAGAAAGCAGGATGCAAAGTTATGGACCTAGGAAGGAGGAACAAAGAGAATACCACAAGAGAACAGCAAACTGTGATTTTGCTCAGTCTCCCTTATCCTCTGAGGAAGAATCTGTGTTCTTTTCCCAGTTGTAACCAATCCTTGCTGTATTTGAAAGGCAAGTCAGTCATCCCAGGTATCTTTCAGCACACAGCAACTGAGCATGACAAATTTGTTGTGGATTTGGGTGTTTTGTGGTTTTTTGGTTTGGGGGAGAGGTTTTGTGCCAGTGTGGATGGGATTTTATTCTGTTTTCACTAAATTATTGATTTGTAGCAGAAAAAAAACCAAGTATGTAATATCACTGCAAAGCCAGCACTCTATACAGTCTTTCCCCACAAATCCTAGAGAATCTGTGGCAATCCAAGCAATCACACTTTGTGGTAGCATTTGGCTGATCTGCTGCAGAAGAATTCAGAAGTGAAATGAAAAAGATGTGGATGTCAGATTTAAAAACAAACAAACAAACAAAAATATCCCCAAGCTTTCTGATTCCCTTTTACTGGTATGTAATTCTGCAAGACTGTCATACTTTATACATGGCCGTAGTCGCATTTCATAGACTACATTCTTACATGTGAGTGTATTTTACCAGTTCAATGAAACATTTTCATACTAATGTAAAAATAAATTGTAAGGGTCAAAACTGCTGTTTCTAGTACCATTTTACTGTGAAGGGGCATTTTTCTATGATTGTGTATTACTGCTCTTGCAGGCCCATTTTTCTGCTAATTTTTAACTGGGTGTTTTTGCCCTCCTACACTCTGACGCATATTTCCACTGCAGTAATTTTTTTAAAGCTGAAACCAGTTCCAAGCTAAGAACCTTCTTGAAGATATAAAACTCCATTTAAATACACTGTAGGAGTTCTCTTTATCTTTTTTTTATTTTTTCTTGATCACATCTTTTCTCTGTAAAAGATTGAAAGCTTCTACACTCTTGAAAAAATTCAGATCAATTTCCTTTCCCTCTGTAGATGCCCATGGGACACCATCCTCAAGCAGGCTAGTTCACACCTGGAGGTTAATAGTTGAGATAGTTTTTTATGTCTCACCATACAGAAACTTCTAAATGACTCAACAAACTTTCTGTAGCCCTGTAGAGGAATACCATCATGGAAGCTTGCTGTCTATTTTTGATGTGAGCAGCAGATCCCCAAAGCCGATGGATTTGAGAACAGATGCCTCCAACAGCTCTTTTGTGAAACCCAGCAGCACAAAGTGTTATTTTTGTACCATTTAGTGTATTTGCAACACACATCCTTGGGCCTTTAGACAGCATACTCTGAAATCACCTAGATTTACTAGAATCCTGGACCAAATCTCCCCATGCCATTTTCAGATGACACCTACAGCTGCCACACAGAATATTACATGGTTGTGTGACTTCCAGTATCAACTTTGTTTTTATCTGTTGCTCTACTTTGGGGTTCAGCTGTTCTGCTAAGCAGCATCAGTAACATGATGGGTGATACCAGTCCTTCCTGACGTAGCCTCCAATCTTTAACAGCACTTTTCGCAACTTTGCATGAAAGATATTTTTCCATTTATCTGACAGATCAATGTCATCACTCACTGACCTGACTTGCCTGACAATATAAATGTTATTTACCATTTTGCAAAAGATGACAGAAACCACACAAACTTGCCCAATGTGTTGCCAGGCTCATTTCTCTGCTGAATCACCTAATTTACCTCACATCTAGATTCTCTGTAGTGAAGTGAGGTAGGAAATATCTGCAGGCTTTCCCCTCCTCTTAATCCACGATGTTGAAAGAATCTAAAGTTTGTTCCTCTTGGGTTGTGTTAGTGATGTAGTGGAAGGTGTCCCTGACCATGGCAGGGAGGTTAGAACTAGATGATCATTAAGCTCCATTCCTAACCAAACTATCCTGTGTTTCTATGATTTGAAACCTGGCTCTCGAATTCCCAAGCAAGTTTTCATCCTTGCTGGTAGGAGACCTCTGGCCATCAGAAGACTTTCCTCTTCTAAGGCGGCTGGTGTATATAAGAGTGTCATGAAAACCTTGGAAAACAAAATAGTTTTATTTCAAAACTTGGCCTGGACAAGTAAAAGTCCTTTCACGCTCCTGGCCTCACAGTTCCTTTTTCCTAGTTCTCCCTCCTACACTGCTCCATCCCCTGGAAAGCAAATACTGATCCATGGGGAAGCTGTTTACTGTCTGATTTGGGACACTCTCTTGCCTTATTATGCTTTCATTTTCCTGTATCACGCTGTTCCTCTACCTCCAAAAGGTTCTATCAATGTATAGCTTTATTAAGAAGAAACTAAGAAAAAGTTAAAAATACAATCTGGCTAAGTACACTTCAAGTCTAGACCAGTTCAAGTGGCTAATGGCAACGCAGAAAGAACAGTGCCCCGTGAACTTCACTGTCTACTGTCTTTGCCCTCAAGTCCATGCATGAAATGGTGTTATGACTTTGGTTGTAGAGATAACTTCCCATCCAAGGAGAAAACACAGTTGTTGGGTTGCACGCTAGCTCAAGGAGAAGCCCAGAGGTCTAGCTGCACGCCAACTGATTTACAGTGGCACACACAAAAGGCAGAAGGGGTGAGCTCTTCACCTGAAGGAGCTGCCTCTGAGCAGGGTGTGAAGGCACACAGGTGGAGGCAAAGAAGCAGAGAGAAGGGACTCCTCATATAAAATCCATGCACAGGTTTGCTCACATGAAGAGATAGTGACAAAGAGCCCCAAATGTGACAGTTTCCAGGGGTCTTAATAGTGGGGATAGGAAAGGCAGGGATAAGGGATACAGCCAATAGGATGTGGGTTTGGAGACGCGGTTGAGAGCAAGGAAACCAATGGGAATAACACATAGGAGGGACTTGGGGCAGGAACCAATGAGGTGTCGAATAACATAGAACTTTCCAGAACTAATACATATTAACGTAAGGGAAATGAATATACATGACACTATACATAAAATAGGGAGGGGATAACATTAACCAACCATACTAAAGTATGCAAACCACTTAACTGGGGAATTGTGGGTTCTCACCCTAGCTATGGAGTGAGACTCTAAATTTCATGTGCCTGACCACCAGAGCTTGGGGGCCGTTGAATCCTCAGGGGTCAGGGTGGCTGCAGGCACATGCACTGCCACACACAGTCTGGAAATGGTTATTTTACTGGAGCAAGAACTCGTGGTAATAGTTGTTACTGAGTTTGCTGTATATTCCTTGAAGAGATTTTTTGGGAACTTGTCATGAAGAAGAGCTTGCCAAAGAGATGCAGTTCTCTTGTGATCCTTTGGATCGTATTTCCTGAAACTTCTTTGTAATTCTTTGTAAAAATTTCTTTGTAAAGAAATTTGAAAGGAAAAGCACAGGAAAGCACAAGGTGCTTTGAATAGCTACAGCAGAGTGCCACTGAATTTTCGAGAAGCCTGAACACAGTTGAAAGATTGAAAATTGATGAGCGACAGGGTATGAAAGATTTGCTGAACTGTGCAAATGCTTCACAACCCTTATGTTAGGAAAATAGTCAATGTTTTAAAAAATTGAAAAAGAACCAGAATTTAAAGATAAGGTGTGTGTGGAAACTATTACATCATTCTTATGTCACTGCAGAAGAGGAAATAATATTTCCCTTCTGTAAACCAGACCTGAACAGAGCATGGAGACTAGCACATACGGATTATGCTAAGGCTGAGCTTCAAAATGTAAGTCAGTCTCTATTGGTCATTATGGAATCACATAGGGAATCTGAAGAAGAAAGCAAGGAAAGATTTAATTGTTACAAATAGCTTTTCTAGTCTCATCAGTCAGTGTAGAAGGTAATAATTTAAAAAAGAAGAAAATTCAGTAACAGATTTCATGGTGAGGGGCAGTAGAAATTCAGGCTTAGAAGGAAAAACAGAGTATATGCTGAATGGAATAGAAACACTCTGGAAGTCTCTCTGAAAGAGTCTTTGATTCCTTCATGTGCCTTAGATTGTTCTCATTTTTAAATGAGCTTTGTCTGAGTGTATTTCACCACAAGCTGGTCTTTATAGTCATGAGCTATGCATTATCCTCTCCTTCCCTCCTTGTCCTACAACAATTTCATTACACCATTTTTTGAATCTAAAAATGCACTGTTTGAATATTTGACATTTTATACCAACTAATTTCTAGTCCTACCTCTTTCTCATGCTCCTGCTCACTAATTATCAGAAATTTTATTGTTAGGGAAGAGTTTCAGGTACATACTGTTATCTCCGTTGAAAGATTGGGAAAAGGAAGCAGCAGAGAAATTTCCCAGCTGCCTAATATTTTTCATTGTAAAAGCCAGAAGGAAATTCCCCTTCCTAAATGCACCAAGTAATCTTTAAGGAACCCATTAGAACAAATTCCTTTTGCAATGCAGAGATTTGTAGGAAACAATAGGTGCTGTTTGTTGCCCGTACTTCATTAGGACTCGACTGTGTAATCCTTAGCCATATTTTTAACTTTTCTTTGCAATTAAGTCTGGCAAAATCTAAAAAAGCAAGTATGAACTGTGAGATGAGCTCTCTAAAGGATAAACTCTTGTGTTGTTGTGCAGCATCTGAAGCATGTCTCAGTTTATCTGTCGGTGTGTTTGAATGCATTATACTCTGCCTGGAGCTCTTTTGCTATTGTATCAGCCCCTTTTTAGCATCATTCTGATGCCATGATGATTTTTTGCTTTTTCTTTTATACCCCTTTTATATACCTTTTTAAAGCTTTTTGTATTTTTAGTGTTTTTAGCCTACATTCTTAGACTTATTTTGTTAAGCTAGGAGACTTAAAAATCTTAGAAGCCTCATAGTTAGGGATCAGTGTGCCCCAGACCCCAAGGTCCTCTCCAGAACTCATTCTGTAAACCAAGATAGAACCATCCAGGGGAAGGTTCCTTGGCGAGGGGGGCTCACTTGAGCCTCTCATTGGGGAATCTTTGATAGATATGCTAATTAGTAAAGCCTATAATGTTATACCCGATCTATTGTGTGTGTGCATTGTGGTGTGCATTTCGGCGCGTTCCACCGAACGCGGTGCACCTAAGGATCCTTAAAATAAATCTGAGATTAAACCCCTTTTTCCCTTCTAACCATGTTTGATTCTTTATTTTAAGACCAGGAAAAGGCATCAATTTCACCAACACAATCCTAAGTGTTTCTTCAAAGTAGAAGAACCATGCTTTGAAATGATTATGAAAGCTGCAGAGAATTGAGATGAAGGGAGGAGATTCTTTCTACTTTCCTTCCTCCTCTTCTCACAGCTACTATTTTTCCCTGACATGGACACATCACAAGTTGTCTCAGAAACACCTTCACTGAGCAGCAAGCTCTCTAGTGCAGCCATTTTGCATGGACATAATAACTGTACACAACAGTGATGCAATGTTGATGAAAATTAGTAGTTGAAAGTTTGTTTGCTTAGAACAAAAAAACCAGCTTATACAGCTTCTGAAAAACAGGATTAGAAAACTATTTCTACTATAAATTACTTTTCTACATCTATTACACAAATTCACACTTTTAAATAAAAATCAGTTTATTTTTCTATAGACTTCTGTATTAGTTGCATTAATTAAATGGATCTTTCCACTAATAAAATTAGTCTTTATCCTGTAAACAATTTTTAAATCCCACAGTCCAAATGATATGCAATCCTAGCAATATTCTTGTGGGAAGCCACTGAACTTTTATTATAACATGGTTATGATCCACACTGTACAAAGACATCCCCTGTTTTATGGAATTATCTGGTGCTTATACCACTATCTTCTCATAACACCTCAACTATAGCAGCACCTTAAAAAGCACAAAGATCCTCTTGATGAAAATCTTCTGTTCCTCATTTTTCCATTTTGTTTTTGCATTTTTACTCTGGGATTCATTCAAATATACAAAGGCTTTGTCAATTTACACAGTCCCAAGCCCCATACATGCAATTGTATTCAAAAGCCAGATAAGATGAACACAATGAGTGTTTTGAATGCTCAGGTAGGAAACCACATGAAGCGTAAATCCACTATTTGGGGATTATTTTGGACATTAGGGATAATCTGATCTCCTTTGCAAGGTGTAGTCTCTGACCCAGTGCAACCAGCCAAAAGTAGCACTAATGGTTCTACTAGGTGATCCGTCAGTCATTTTACAGAAGATCGGATTTGGCCGCTGCCAAAAGCACAGTAGTGTGCTGGAAGGACCAATTACTTGATCTGTTGTTTCTATTCTAATTCTAGCATCGTTCACACATCTCAGCTTTTAAATGCCTTTAGCACAACCCGTTTAGCCACAAAGTACACTTAAATATCTCTCATATATACAAAAATCCCAAAATAATTCCAAATTTCATTTTCCCTACACAAAAGAAAAAATATCTATAGAATGGTCCTGATGTTCTTTTGTATATAATCATCCTTTTTAAAAGCAAGAACACCATATGCTGCAACATATGACACAACTCAGACTGGATGTATATTTACTGCACATGTATAAACCACAATTTTATTGGAAGAGTTCATCTGGCAAAATAATAAGAGCAATGAGTGTGTTCATTTTCTAAAATACTATATTACAAACATAAATCAAAATCAGTTTGAGATAGTTTGAGAGAGCTGTATTTTATGGTGAAACAACTCACAATATAGTCAGCGCAGTATCTGTGTTTTGGGGACGGGAAAATAGTTTTGCATCCAGTTAAAGTGGTGATATTCATTAATATGCAAAAATCTAGTATTCTAAATTCTGAGAAGTTGCAATATGTGGACATGGCAGATAATTTCCTATCAATAATAAGATATATTTCAATCTATATGTCATAATTCTACCATAGGGCACAAAGTGCCTCTCCTTCCCCTGCAGGTGTCTACTATATTGAAATTCATGGAGGTGCTTCAGATGCAGAAGCATTAGTGATCCAATACGCAATCCAACTGGTTAGAACTATGCTGACTTAAAAAATACCAGCATGATCTACAATAACATTTACACCTTAACTATGATTAGATTAGGTTAAAAGTAATCTTACCCATAATACAGTGTTGTACTAGTGTCTGTTAAATTTAATGCTAAAAACATTGCAATCAGAACATCTATGTTGGAACATCCTCCAAAATCTGGATATGTGACTGTATAGACTCTTCCCTACCACATAGCCAGAATTAACCATTGATGGATTAAAATACAGGTTTGCAAATCCCAGGTATTCAGCATTGTTCCTTGGAAGTCTTCAGCACATATTTAGTCCTGTTCTGTGTCACAGCATCTTGCTTCGGTGCCCAGCCAGCCCATTTGAATCGGACAACCAAGAACCAATGCTTGCAGGCCAATCTTGGGTGTACAGAGTTTTACACCACTGATGATGATTAGCCGGGGTAGAAGGAAGTATTACTTTTATTGATTTTTTAATGAGCATTTGTAAGGTTCCTTAGGTAAGGCTAACCAAGAATTTTCCAGGGTCCATCATTGCAGTTTCTCCATTTTTGCAATCTGGGAATTTGGCAGTACCCATGAGTTCAGACTTCTGACAGTTGTTGGAAATAGTGTCACAGCAGTTGTTGCCTGTACACAAGCAAACTGTCGGTAAAATGCTGTCACTTTATTCCCAGCTGATGATGCTCCCAAATCTTTTACATCCCCTTTGGCTGAGGATTGGTTTATGCTCCCCTGGAAGCCAGCCAACTGTCCAGGCAAGGTGAGTACAGAGAGATTTAGCAGCTTTAGTTTTGTGGGAACATTTTATTCTTATGTGGTATGAGATGACTGGTTCATACTTCCACTGTAGTTCTGAAGTTTGTGGAGGTTTAGCATAAGAGCAGTGGGTGTACAGGGCACTGTTCTACAAAGGTTTCTAGCAGTGTCTCTGCCTTGCTCAGAGTCAGGTACAGCTTTCTTTTTGTGCTTGCAGAGGAAACCTCTCCTGTCTTAGTTAGGACAGTCAAGTAAATTAATTTAAGATTTTTAATACTTCCAAAAGCAGGTTTAAATCATCACCAGCAAGCCATATGACATCAATCATGCATTCAATTGTAAAACAAAAGGCAACACAGCCCAAGTCTGATCAGAGTTACCTGAACCAGAATTTACCACCAGGAACTAACAATGCGGAATGGAAAACCTTGGAAAAACAAGCAGCTGATAGCTAACCATGAACTGAATCCAACATTTAGCCAACAAAACGACATCTCTTACAAAGGACAGCTCTCATTCTTGAGTCTGGTAATACCATTGTTCTCAACAGAGCACAAAAGCAGACCCTGGGTCAAAAACCTAAATAAAGTTCAAGATAGTAGAAAAGCTGCTTAGGTTGAAGGCACTGTCTGAACGTAACAGGGGGACCAAGAAGAACTGAAAGAAATCTGTAAAAAGTAAGAAGTATAATTTGATAAATTGTTTTAATTCCCTTCTCATCACACAGCAAGGAGCCAAATGAAATCTTCTTGCATTAGAGGATGTGATGACACCAACAGGGCTTGGTCTTGTTAATTGTATCATTACCAAAATTTCTGTTTCTAGGAAAATATTCATTTAAGATGACTAAAGCATTAATCTTCAAGGAAAGGAATCAGCAGTCATTTCTTTCGTGAAAAAATGGGAAAGTGGAATTAAAGTTTTTTATCAGGAGAAACACTGACTATCCTTAAATCCTACCTAAAAAAATCCTTTAGGCAATCTTCATCTTTACAGACAAAAAGAAAAGGGGGAAAAAAATCTGCTGTCAGCATAACACATTTATAGAAGTAGATAAGAAGCACAAGTTCTCCCATACATTATTTTCTGTGTAATATTACAACAGCTGTGATTACATTTATGGTAATTGATAAGGTTCTTACCTGAAAAACATTAGAGGTCAGCCGTTTAAAGGCTACAGTGGAACTTATTTCCACACAAAACAAAACCAAAGCAACAAAAAACCACAAGGAGTGGATTTCAAGGTATATCCTGGCTTCTTGTGCTCTACAGTTTCCAGGCCAGGGCTTTCTTTGTGTTTAATTCTTTGTTTAATCATTATGCCATACCTTGTATTTTGTCCTTTTTTTTTTTTCTTCCTAGGTCTCTTTATTTCTTTCATCTTACAACACACTTCTTTGAAAGAGTTAAGTTCACAGATGGGAGATAATGACCTATAAAGAATTGTAGCTAAAAGTATAGAAAAACCAGAAAGATTCAAAGATGACACAATTTATTACATTGCCAGCTATCATGATTTTAATGCAAGTTCTGTGATATTTGCCATTCTTCCTTTCAAGCCTGGAATATGATAAGTCAAAATCTTTTATAAGAACCTCAGTGCACTTTTTTATTAAAAGTTCAGACATTTCTAGTCCTCATAACTGAAAAAAATAAAAAACAACAAAAAAACCCACAAACCTCAAAAGAGCAAAAGAAGTACTAAAGGCGAAAAAGAAATGAAAAAAATATTATTTTCCTGCCAAACTTTTTTAAACAAGAGAACTTGAAAGCATTTTTATAATTCACAAAATACTGACCAATAAAAAAAAAGAAACCCTTCAAACAACTACTTCTATCCTCACATTGCCACTGAATAAAAGAATCCATTGTTTAAAATATTTTCTTTTTCTAAACAAATTATTAATAAGCCCAGTGCACACATTAAAATAAAAATTAAGACACGTTTCCCAGCTGTATAGCTTGAAGACTTGCACAGAACAATGCCTATTGTCCATGGCAAAATGTAATCTCAAGGCAGAGGCACTTTGATTTTCACTTGGTCACCCAGGACCCAAATCTCAGTGGTCAGGTTCCTGCCCTCACTCACAGAATGGTGTTGGTATTTCTCTGTTGTACAAACACAAGTCTGCCCTGAGCATCAGCCCTGGATTCCTACACAAGATGTCTGATTAACTATGAGCCCTCATGTGGGTTCATTGTTAATCAGACATTTTGAAGATGTCAGCCTGGGAACTTTGCCAGTGGCCCATTCCTTGTCCATCTAATCACAGAGGGTGAGTTAACTGCTGGGATATTTTCTACATACTTATATGTGCTTATGTCATTCATGTCACCGTCCTTCTAAAATGAGTTATGTCTCTAAATTTATCATAATGTTTTGAGAGAATTTGTCTGGACACAGCCGTAGCAGATGGCATAAGGAAGCTGACTCTTGCTATTTACTTGTACATCAGAGGTATCTTCACTGTTTTCAGAAGGAGCACATATACATATATATATATATCCACATAAGTTCTTACCTATTAGTGCACAGTTCATATACAAGACCAAACCCAGATCATTGTGTCACTCCATGATTAGAAAGTTAAACTTTCTATTTCTAGGCTTAGGAAAGCATGTTAATGTTTATTGAGAGATACTGCATATCTGTCTCAATCTGTAGCAATTTACCTCTGTCAAATGTTGCTATTTGTACTTTTTGCTTAGCATTTAAATTCTGCCTACTTCTGTGATCTCACCTTCTTTTCAGGTAATTTTGATATTCATGCAGAATATGGAGGAAAGAGATTATGTCTTTCTGAAAAGCCCCTTTAATGGCAGAAGATGTTGATTTCTAAACCCGCAGGATAGTTCTTCACCATGTTTGCAAAGGCTGCAGTCAGTATCAAACTTGACCCTTTTGTGAAAGAATTGGTTTGCAGAACAACTCACAGAAGAGCCCTTAATTGGTTTCTCCATGTTCTTGCAGAGTATTCACAGAGCTGTCAGAGGTGAGTAGGCCTGCAAGTCCCCAGGATAATTACTTTGCTGACATTGGTGTCACACCAGTTTGCAGAAGGGGCTCAGAAGGGTCAGAAAGAATGAGCCACAAACAAACCTGGTGGGTGACCCCTTAAATACTGGCATAGTTTTATTTCTCACTATATCCTTTGTGTTTCTAATTTTGCTTCTACCAAAGCAATTTCTAAATATCACACCTCTTTCTCAGCTATTTTTTTTACCAAAATCTAAACTGAACATGGTCTAGATTTGGATAGAGACTTGTATTTCTTGCAGAGTATCTGTGGCACAGAACTTAGAAAGCTGATTGGAGTCTCATATTGTGTTATGCAACCGCCTTCATATTCAGGAGTTTTTTGCCATCTTTGTTCTCTACCGATCATGTGAAGCTAGGAAAAGGGGAATAAAAGACCTTGGAGTTCCTTAAGCATCTGAGCTTCTGCAATGACCTGCTTACCTCTAGGGATGTGTTCCCACCAGAGACTTGAAAGTTCAACTACGTGCATGAATTCAGGGCAATAAAATATGTGCTCACACACACACACACCCATACACACATACATTTATCAATGAGAGATTATCCCGAGGAGGATCTGCTGGAAATTATACAACTTCTAAAATTCTTTTAACTAACTTTAGTCATGGATTTTTCCGCCTTTGCCCAGGGGGAGGGGAATTGAAGTTTTTCCTCAAAAGAATCTGTTAGCTGAGGGTTTGAAGTTCCCTGAGTTGAAGTTCTTCAATCAACAAAAAGAAGATTCCTAGACTCTGAGAGTTTAACATCTACAGGTTGAGGCTAGCCAGAAGATACACAGGAGATAAACAGACATCAGCAAACATTACCCCCTGGCGCAGCTGGAGACACCTGGTCTGGGAAAAGATTGATAAGAGAACCAAAGAATGAGGACCAAATTAACATCAAAAGCAAAGGGATCAATAACCAATAGGAGATGGAATACTAAGAATTTTGTCATGTAGAACCAATAAAAGAGAATTCCTTTGGGGTTTTTGTATAAAAATATGTGAAAATTCTGGTAAAGAATTATGTGTGATGGAATGATTTCTACTGCAGATCCTGGCATGTGTGGATGGAAGGATTTCCACTGCACATCCTAGCCAGAATAAAGTAATGCCTGATTCTCTAACTTAAAAGATGTTGTTGGAGAGTTTCTTTTATTCCTGCAGTTTCAGTGACAGATCTATGCTGCTGTAATTCTACCAGCACTTTTTTCTAGGTGGACAAACTCTAGCAATGCGATAATCCATTATTTACACCAGGTCTTCATTAAAAGCTGTTGGCTCTTCATCCAATTACACCCTGTGGATGGTAGAATCTCTAGAGAACTCATATTAACCAAGTACTGAAATCTGTACTCCCTTTCTTACAGTTGCATACCTTTTAGAAGCTATACACTTTTCTATCAGTAGATGGCCATGTCGTTTTACAGCTATTATTCCCTTCTGGTTGTTTGGATGAAATGTTAAAAAGACAAAACATCAAGCTGGCCCAATGTGATCTCTTTAGGCTGAAAATTTTTAGAGGTAAAGGAGTTCTAACTGTGCAGGGCATGGAGCTTGTCAAAGCCTTTGCAGATGTGCTTCATAAGAGAACAAGTGAGAAAAGTTAAAACTCTCCCTACGAACAGTTCCTACCTCTCCAACTGCAAGCCACTACATGCACTTTCACTGGGTTAAAATTGTCGTGCTGTATGAAATCTGAAGTAGGATCCTTAAACTAAAAATGGAAGCACTAACCCATTAATCATAGTCTTTCCATCACAAGGTCTTCTTTCTTTTAAAGATTAGTCACGTTAAGCTTTTCCGTGTGTGTTCAATAAATGTTAAATATTAACTGTAACATTTCTTATGGATAAGGTTATAGCTAAATAGTCATAAGAAAAATCATGGTCAGGCATCAGTGCAAGAGGACTACTAGCTAGTTTCAGATTCTGAAGTTTTATCAGAAATACGTCTAAAAACAAAGAAAACCCAGGAATTGCCTTTAGCATTTATTTTGCTCTGAACTGTGCTGGCAAAAAGATAGAAAACTATTCCTCAGACAAGTAAAATATCTGGTTGGTAATGTAGTGAGCTGCAATAGAGAAAGTTCTGATCTGAAGCCTTTGGCTGCTGGTGATGACAGATTCTATCCCAGGTCCGGAAAACCTCCTTAGGACAACACCAAATCTAGGAAGCATTTAAATTAAAATATCTGGATATATTGACTTTCTTACAAAATATTTTGTTAGAAGTTCCTGGTTAGTGCCACGACCCATTGGTACATGGTGTGATATTTGATGTAAATTCTTGTCAGGCTGAACAGAAGCATCAGACACGTGTCAGAGAACTCTTGTGTTTTTATTGTATATTGTCATAACTCTGGCAGCCAGCTCACTATTTAGACCAAAAGGTGTTGGTTAACAAGCCCTGAAAGTCTCACAGTACATTTTCTCAGAAGTGGTGGCTCACAAGCCCTTAGTTTTGTACAGTACACTTCAATAAGTTCTCAGCTCCCTCAACAAACTTCTCAAAGGTGTTGGCTACCAAGCCACAACATGCAACCAAAGATGCTGGCTCACAATACACCACTTCTTAAAGGTGCT
Organism: Aphelocoma coerulescens; assembly: GCF_041296385.1. Lineage (NCBI taxonomy): Eukaryota > Metazoa > Chordata > Aves > Passeriformes > Corvidae > Aphelocoma > Aphelocoma coerulescens. The sequence continues at coordinate 62,633,492 of NW_027184085.1, forward strand.
GGTTAACAACAGCTCCCCACTCTCACAACAAGCTGCAGTATCAAGTATGGGGAAAGACATGACAGCCATGCTCTGCCCAGACAAAGCAAGGAAGGAGAGAAATAAAGGTGAGAAAGAGAACCAAGAATGAGTCTGTAGTTATCACATTGATCCTGCTGTGTGGATGGACCAGAGCTGGGGTAGACTAGGAGTGTGAAAGAGAAAGAAAGGAAAAAGAGAGCAAGGGGTCCTGATCTGCTTCGTTTTGTGCATGCCCTGACCTGGTGCATGCCCCTTATGCAAACTACATTTTTTGTGCTGTTTTGTCCATGCATGCACAGCCAGCCCCTTGAGCCCTCCCCCAGGGAGCGAGTCAAGGAGGAGGATTAAGCCCAAGTCTCCAGGTGGAGCAGGAAGTTGGCTCAGAACAAGTGCTGCTCCACCTCTGCAGGACCCTGTCTTCAAATCACGTATTTCCTGTTGTACAGTCAGAATCAAAATAGAGTTACTTTCTTCTCAGGAGACAGTACAGCTCTGTGTTTTGGATTCAGAATGGGAATAGTATTGATACCACACTGATGGTTTGGGTTTTGCTAGGTTATGTTTATCCATATCAAGGACTGGTTTTTTTGTGTCTCATGCTGTGCCAGTGAGTAGGTACAAACCAGGAAAACTGTAATGGAGCACAGGCAGGACAGGTGATCCAAACTGACCAAAGGGATATTCTACACCATACAATGTCATGCCCAGTACATAAACTGGGGGATTTACTTGGTGACGGGGTTGATCTGAGCTTGTGAACAGGGTCTGGCACCAATCAGGGAGTTAGGAGGAACTATCTTGTGCATCACTTGATTGGTTTTTTCTTTCCCCTTTAGTTATCATTGTTATTTATTATTATTATTATGTTTTACTTTGTTTTCAAATATTAAACTGTTCTTATCTCAACCTACAAATTTTTACTGTTTCTCCTCCCCATTCACTGGGGTAGGGAGTGAGAGAGGAAGGATGGAAAGAGTGGCTGCATGGTGCTCAATTGCCAGTTCAGCTTAAACAATGACAAGGAGGTAATTCCCTCGGTAGATTTTTCTAAGATTTGCTGAATTACTACAAATAGCCACTAACAGATGTAACTTCTACTACAGACCTCTTTGGCAACCTAGCCCTATTTTCCACTCAGCTGTGACAGCCCCCTTCTGTCTCTGTCGGTTTTAAGGAACTCCACCAGAGCAGAGACCTCACTTTGCATTGGCCCTTTCACCCCTTACATCATTTGCTGGAAATGACCTCAAAGTTTCTTTGTAGAGATGGAGGAGGGGAAAAAAGCGCCAGTCAAAATTGCATTGACTAGATGATAGTGCAGTACCCTAAAAGATCCTGTACAGACAAATCTTAACATTTGTGACTGACAACAAGATCCTACTGAAGCAGGCATTAGCACACAGACAAATGAGTCACACAAAACACTGTACATGAACCCCTTCAAATGTTGAGTAAAAGTGGGATGTCCTGCACTGAAATAATCCAAACTATTTTTAAAGTATAATTTTGCAGAAATCCAAACCCCTCATTTGTCCTTTTTATAGCCACTTGCTGTCTGCATAGCATCACATCAGCTGCAAGAAGGTGAAGTGCCATGCCCATTGTGCAACAATGTTTCAGGAAAAAACTCCAACCTGTTGATCCTCTTTGGATTCACTACAGTCATAAATTATGTTCCTGCCTGCTAAATTTGCATGTGAGGTTGATGATTTACCTGATGTTAGACAAAATTATGTTTGCCTTTCTCCTTGAAAGTCTCCTCATGTCATGTTTCTGTGGGAAATGCCACATCTATTAGTGGTGACAGGTGAAGTAAATTTCTGCTGGTCAGGTAGCAACACCAAGGTCTTTTGTCATCCCACGGGTGCCTGACTGAGCACAGGCTGTTCCACGCCACAACAGCCCACAGAGGAGGAACAGCAGTGCAGCAAACCCTGCCCACACACACTGCACGGCTCTGTAGCCTTTGGTGAAAGGTCCTTCAGTGATTGCTGAAAGGCAGCTTACCTTCAATAGCAGCCTTCCTTCCTTCCTTCCTTCCTTCCTTCCTTCCTTCCTTCCTTCCTTCCTTCCTTCCTTCCTTCCTTCCTTCCTTCCTTCCTTCCTTCCTTCCTTCCTTCCTTCCTTCCTTCCTTCCTTCCTTCCTTCCTTCCTTCCTTCCGAATTCCTTCCGAATTCCTTCCTTCCTTCCTTCCTTCCTTCCTTCCTTCCTTCCTTCCTTCCTTCCTTCCTTCCTTCCTTCCTTCCTTCCTTCCTTCCTTCCGAATTCCTTCCTTCCGAATTCCTTCCTTCCGAATTCCTTCCTTCCTTCCGAATTCCTTCCTTCCGAATTCCTTCCTTCCTTCCGAATTCCTTCCAAATTCCTTCCTTCCTTCCTTCCTTCCTTCCTTCCTTCCTTCCTTCCTTCCTTCCTTCCTTCCTTCCTTCCTTCCTTCCTTCCTTCCGAATTCCTTCCACATTCCTTCCACATTCCTTCCGAATTCCTTCCTTCCGAATTCCTTCCTCTCTCTTTCCCTCTCTCCTAACTTATTTCTGTAGGGAATACAACAGAGACAGCCAAACAAAGCTAGATGTCATTAGTATCCTAAATTGGTGTCTTTTGTGAAGAAGCAAATATGCTGTGTTCTGATGCAATGTTTTATTTCCACTCTGCCAATGAGTTGAGTATGGTTAAGTCTGAAAAAATTATGATCCACTTGAACTTGAAACCAGGCCTTTAACTTCTGAAACAAACATAATTTTTGACATGTTTGTTATTGTTTTTGCTGAGTACCCATGAGCTGCCATTTAGCCTCAGCTGTGGAAGGGGCAGCCCACAAACTCTGGAAGTGGTTCTGCTTACATAAGCAACAAGTTCTCTTAGCATACCAGGGCCAGGGTTTTAATTACAAGCCTGTAACTGAAGCTCTTGATGTTTCCTCTGAGGAGCTGTTGTCAGGGGTGATTTGGAAGATGCTGTTTAGTCTGGAGTTTGAGCTACCAAAGGAAGTACATGCAGATTTTTCTTAAGACAGATAGAGAAGCTCTCACACTTCATGGCCACTAGAGGAGAAATGTGGTTATGGTTTATACTGTACACGTACATGCAAACCACTTTGCCTCAACAAACACAGCTTCGTACAGGACAAGGGAAATAAGCAGAGCAATTACTGGACACTAGTTTGGCCTCTCTCCTTTCTGAAGAGAACCCATAAACTTTAATTACCAAGATATTTCTTCTGGCTCCGTGTCCCTTCCAAATAAGCCAAAAACCAAAAGTACCAAAAAGCACCTCCAAAGTACAAAAAAAAAACACCAATGCCCCCCCAAAACCAACCAACCAAAAAAACCACCCAGAAAAAACTCATTTCCTCCAAGGAAAGACAGTCATTAGGTGTAAGTTTCATACATCCTCCTATTCATTCCATATGTCTTCTCTCTCCTGCTGACACAGAAAAGGGGACCTGTAACCTGTGGTAAGATGAAAATTTAGTGGAGATGACCTGACGCAATTTTTGTTCACAGAAGAAAATGTAGAACAATGAGGAAGCTCTTTCTCTAGTGGGTCCAGAAAGGATTTTAAATACAAGTAAGAAAGAGGAGAAAGGTACAACATACATCAAAAGACTAATCCTACCTTAGGACCCAGTATTAAATTGCAATTAACAGTTTAAGAAGGTTATCTGTCTTATAGAGGACTTTATTAAAAATTAATGTGAGGTTTATCATGCACATTTAGATTTCAACTTATGGTTGTAAAGCTAGCGCTGGAAAAATTAACTTAGAACCATCAATCTTGCTAAAAATCCATATGAAAATAAAAGTCATTAACGGAAAATTTTCATGATGGCTTATCATATCACTGAAAAAATAAAATTATTTGCTAAAACAGTCTCAGTAGCCCAGTATGGCAATTCTGTTATTGGCAAAGCATCCAAAATAATGGATCTAGCATCCATAGTTTCAGCCAGCACCCTGTTACTCAATACTACCTCAAGTCATTGCCAGGGGTGCAGGGAACAAATTCTCTCTCTCCCTTTCAAGGAGAAGGGCATTCCTTCCAGTGGAGCAAGCGTGGCAGAGGGAGCAGTGAGGCCACGCTTGTCCCAAGCTGGAGGGAACAGTCTGGGTGACATGGCTGCAGTCACTCATGCCTGCAGTCAAGCTCTGCACTCTCTCTCTTTTGTACACTTTTGTTACTAATATTGTTGCTGTTACTGTTCATTTTCCTATCTCATTGCTGTTTCCAGTAAATTGTTCTAATCTCAGCCCATGAGCTTTGCCTTCTGTGCCTCCAATTCTCCTCTCCAATCTGCTGCAGAGTGGAGGGGAGAAAGGGAGGGGGGAAGCAAGTGAGCAGCCTGTGGTTTTGGAGCCTCAGTGGGGGAGGGCACTAAACTAAACCATTTCTAAACCACAACAATGGCGAGGATGTTCCAGCCTGGAACACCTCTAGGAATACTCAGAAAAGCAGAGGAATCACTTTCCAGCTTAATGTTGGAATTACAGTCCAACACAAACCAAAAATACATCTACTGCTTGATCCAGAAATGCACTGCAAATCTAAGTTAAATAGCAACAGCAATAACTATTTTCCCACCCAGTCACTTATAAAGCATAGCTCGTAAGTTCTCTGTAGCAAGATATACAATTCAACAGCAAAATACCATGAAAATTAGAGTGCCAAGGACTTTTTATATATGGCCTTGAATATAAGTCTGTTCAGGGAGAGTTATATCCCATGCTAACAAAATCCAGCTCGTTGTTGAGGGGTCAACAGCATGACTCCAAAGATGCAGGAAGAATAAGTACCTGAAAGAGCCAGAAACCAAAGTAGAGACTGGTATTCCAAAGCTCACACACAAGACTGGCACAGAACCATCGAACCTCTGATACCAAAACTGGCCAGATAGAAAGTTTCTAATACAGTTTTGAGTACTAGAAATCAGGCATTCTTTATTGCAGTGCACTGGTCAGTCAGAGGATCCTTCCTCTAATCGAGTGTGCTGAGTGTTGGGTAAACAGACTTTGCCATACACACTGGTTGCGTATTCATCAACCATTCATTAACTATCCCAGCTTACTTATATTATATGTATTGCTTTATTTTACATAGTCATACCCCTTATCAGAAGTCCTTTTCTGATCTTTTGGTGTCTTCTTCAGTGGTCTTCAATGTCCAGTGTCCCAAAATTTTTAAATGGGTGTTCCTTGACCCCAGTTTTTGAGAAAGTATAAATTTCCTCCTCATTTCTCAGCTCAGCTGTAATCAGAGTTTTAGCCAGGGAAGATTCCTCTGGTCTCCCTCAGTCATCATCGGTGATGGCCACGTGAGTGGGGTTTTATGTTTCAGCTGCGGAAAATCCCTTTTCCAATGCCCATCTTTATTACAGCTTGCACATTGATTAATACCAAGTCTCCCAGGGGAATTTGAGGTAGGTTGTCCATGCCCTCATCCCCTTCTTTTCCCCAGGGGCACAATTCCTCTGAAAATTCCTTTCGTAACTGCAACTACTTTTTGTTTAGTTATTTCTTGCTGGTTTTCTCTATTCTGATAAACTCTCCAAGCAACATCTAACAATTTCCCTAAATCATATTGCTCTTGTTCCTGAGCCTTTTGTAGTTTCCTTCTAATATCATCTGATTATTGCCCCACATATAAGGGGGGTTAATTGAATTTTTCCCTCCTCTTCTCCGGAATTGATATTAGTATATTTTTGAGCCATTTCCTGCAGATGACTTAAAAATTTGGTAGGTGATTCCTTGCAATCCTGCTAAATTTCAAATAATTTTTATATATTGATAGCCTTTGGCATGGCATGTCTAATTTCATGTAGTATCCATTGTTGATATCTATTTAATGTCTCTCTAAACATGGACACATTAGGGTCCCACTTGTGATCTGCAGTGGGAAAATTATGTCCAATGTACCCAGCAAATTACCTGTCACAATTTGCTCTTCAACAAACCTCCTACTGGTTTTAACAACTCTCTTTCTGTACCATCAAATAACATTTCTAACATGATATCTATATCCTTCCGGTCCAGATCCCGAGTTTTAATCATAGTTTCAAAAGCTTTTGCCATTTTGTCTGGGTCAGCTCAGTAGGTGCCAGCCATTAACTCCCAATTATTAAGGTCTGTTATTGAAAACATCACTTTTACTGTGATTAAACTGTCTGTACCTACAGCCTGACAGCGGCAGCTACTGTCACATACTTGTGTTTAGTTCTAGTTCTCCCTGCAACCAGACTAAAACCCTCTGCTCCTTGATACATCCTTTTCATTTCCAGCTTCTACTCTGCTCCTTGATACACTGGTGTCTTGGGGTGGGGGAAGAAAAGGCTTCCTATGTGCTGAAAAAAAGGACAATCTGAGTAATTGTGGTGTTCAGTTATGGATTATGTATGTATTTACAGATTAATAGTATGGAGAGAGAGAAAAAATATTTACCTATTAATAATTTCTTTACTGTAGAAGTGAGGAAAGAAAAAACATTTTTATTTTCACTAAAATTCAGCATGCACCAAAGTTCAAAAATAGAGCATACTTCTTCAATGCTGGAAGTGAAAAGAAATTGATGATTTTAGAATACTGCTGTATGCAGCAAGGAACCAGGCTAGGTAACATATTTTCCTGACATGTAGAAACACACCTGAAGACAGCTAACAGGACTTTTATGAGACCATTTTGAAACAAGATCACTATGAGCAAGACAGGAAACATTTAAATACCCTTTCACTGCAAAGGAGACATCTTCACTGTTCTGCAGCATGTAAGCTTCATTTCTCTTTAACTGATGGGACTTTTGTCTTCATCTCTACCTTGAAAATTGTTGTTGTTCTATGAATGTAATTACCAAATGCCTGGGGAAAAAAAAGTGATTTTTAAGAATATTTGGAACAGAAAGACCAAGTCATCTTGGAGTACTTGAAACTCAAAAGTCTAACTTTTTCACATCATGTTCCCATGATTGTAGATGGAAAAAACTATTATGCAAGCTTTGTCATCATGGTACATATTAAATATCCAAAGACAGATTTAAGTAAAAGATGAGTACATGCATGTACTCTGATGGCATTTACCATCAGAGCATTTTTACCTGAAAGGCCATTTTCTTTGATTATACTGCATGAATATCTGGGTATTATACTCATAATGCTTAAATTCAAATATTTATTCTTTTTTGACTACCTCATGCTAAATCTGTGTTATGGGTGGCTTTTCCCACCAGTGAAAACCTGTTGACCAAGAGCATACTTTAGGAGTGTAAGCAACACTGAAATAGAGTATGTTTTTACGGAAACACAGAATAAATCCATAGAAGTCAATATTTGATTCCATAATTCCAGCAGAGTAAACCAAAGCAGTTTACTCCAGAGTCCAACACCCCTTTTTCTTTTAACAGTGGGGTTATCCACAAGGATCTGATGCAGATTAGAAGAGGATCAAGACACTCACAACAACAGACCACACAATGCACAAAGACATCATTGCAGGCATTTTAAATTGTTGAAAGTAGATATCAGTTTGGACATAATTGTTATTCCTAGCATAGTGGTTTGGTCTAAAATACTCATTACTGTTTACCTTCTGTGAGATAAGAATTAGGAGAAAAGCAAAGCAGGCACCAAACTTGAAAGAATATAAAGAAGTTTAGTAACAGACCTAAAAGAGGGAAAAGAAAAAAAAATAAAATCATACCACACCTTCAAAACACTCCTTCCCCCACCTTTCTCCCTTCTCCCACTGACAATGTAAAAAGACAACCCTTAAGATGTTCAGTCTGTTTACCACTTCCATAACCTTGTTCAGACCATTTAGGAAGAGGAGTCTCTCTTGCCCCTGCTATGAAAACATTATCACAACGAGACAGCTGCCCGCGTTGGTTCTCTGCTCACATGTAAGTCCCTTCCCCCGACTTGCAGCTTTTTCCCACAACTGCTTTCGAGGGTCCAATCTTGAGCTACTGGGGTACCATTTTAAGGTTGAGCCGTTCAGAAACAAAAGTTCTCTTCACCCATCTCTGGGAGCATTTCATCTCTAAGAACACCTCCTCCTGGGAGCAAAGGGTCCTTCTCATCTTCATTTCTAGGATTACCTCTGGGAGCATCTCTAGGAACAGAGGTCTTCCCCTTTCCATATGGAGTAAGAGTCCTCATGGCTTCCATCTCTCCCTGTTCAAACTTCTTATGAAATTACAGCTGCATCAGCATCTGCCTATCTCAGCGCAGGTGCTTTTGCTCACAAGTACAAGTTGAACGCTCCACCCCCATGCCTTCATGAAATTACAACGGGATACTCTGATATATCATAGCTTCACAAGAGAATTTCAGCTTTAAGCATCTCCTCTTTCTCCTCCCTCAGGTTTTCAGCTCTTCACAGCAATAAAAGGGTTAATCTCACCTCAGCCTTGCAGCTGGAATATGGCTTATCGCAGTGGAGAGGGGGGGGAGCCGAGCCGCTCCGGCTGCCCACGGCAAGGCAGTGGGGGGGGTTCCATGGCTGGAACAGGCCCATCGACTCCAGGATGGCCGTGGCCCGGCCCAGCCTGGCCCGAGCAGGACCTGGCTGGGCCCGCTGGCCCCCACACGGGGCCTGCAGCCACCTGTCCCAGCGCCGGAAACGAGAGAGAGCTCTGCCCGGGGTGTGTCTATTCTTAAGTGTGGATCACAGAGGCAGTCACAATTTTAAGTGGCTTAAAGAATTGTCCATATTCAAACTGGCCAGCTGATAGGTTCTGTCAGGTCATAGAGGAGCTGTAAGAACCCCTTTGCAAGAATATCACTTCCGAGACTATGCTTTGCTAACCCATGACACTAGCTAATAACTTCTTCTCTCCTCAGACTTCAAAGCTTTTTGTTGCTGTCCATGAATTTTGATTCTAATTTAACCTTCGGGCCAGTGCTTCATCTCGGTTTATCAGAGACATCAGTCTTCATAACTGCATTTTGTGAAGAAGATATTTTTTCCTGCAAAGTCAGGGTTTTCCAGCCTGCATCTCCCCAACAGTATTGAATCTTTTCCCCTTACTAGCAGCTGAGAAAAATTAGTATTTTTCTTCTCTTAGGGATCTCATTCACAGATAAGGTGCTTTTGATTAGAGCAAAAGACAGAACTGCACTGATAAACATAGAGATAATTGAAAATTCAGAACTTTCCTTTCCCCTTTAATGCACAGAATCTTCAGTTTAAACTTTTTCCTCCTTGTTTATCCTCTCCATAAGCTGGTGTGGTGTATTCACAGGCTTCACTACCATGAAAAATTTAATGTAAGAAATTTTAAGTGCATTTTCTGTGCACCTCCTTGCTCTCATGTTACCTTTAAAATTCGCTGAAATAAGACATATTTCCTGGATATGGCAAACAGTTCTCCCTGAAAAAGAAAGTTATTGTTTTGTTTTAAACATTATTAACATCTTTATCTTTCTTTAACTGAGGGACAGAGTGTCATTTTCTGTGCAAATAATATGTTTGTTTGCATCAATAATTCAGGACTGACTTTGAGTTGACCCTATATTGAATCCCTCAATGGAGATCTATGAAGGGATATTCATATCTGTGGACATCTTGCATTACACCAGTGGGATTTTTCATCATCAGTAGATGAATACCAGAAATGTGGACAGAATAAAACATGGCAGATGTATGCAAAAGACAGGTTGAGCCTGATTTATTTAACAGTCTTTTATTTATTAGAGTCATCCTTCGTCTTTCTCTTGGGTATGAGGAATGGAATTATTTCCTGTAACTGTAAAACTGAACTGGAAAAAGGAGGACACAAAATAAAGTAATGAAGAGCAGGACTCTTCCTTTTATCACTATGACAAAGAGGAGATTTTTTTCCCCTTTGCATTCACTGAAATCAGGGGGGATTGTGAAGAATTGGTAGAGATAACATCTGGTTGGAAAATCAGAGGAGAGCAAAGGAGGAGAAAAGGTACAACCAATAGTTTAATAAATCTGCCATTTATTTTAAAATATTAGATTTTTGCATTTAGGCATGAAACTTTTAAAATTTGAGTCCTCCAAAAGGAATTATTAGGGCAAAATTTTAGCAGTGGCAGCCCTAACAATGAGTGGGATTATACTTGCCTTCTCAGAGTCCAGACCAGAGATCACCATGCACATTCAGATAAGAAAATACTCTCGTGTAAAATCCATTCCTGGTCTGTAAGAGAGGGGAAATACCTGTGCCTTCCCAAACCACTTCTTCCCTGTCAGTCTTCAAGTAACTGACATTTTACTTCAAGAACTGGACTAGTATATGGGACAGGGTTTCCAAAGCCACCTTTTGCCTGAAAGGTAAGTACTGAGTATGCAGTGCTATATGCTGCTACCATTACTCTGTTTTGTTCCTCCTGGATACCTTTTCTTTAACCTATATAATCTATTATTCCCTTTTTCTTCTGCTGAGGTACTGCAGGGTTTATTGAGCAGATGATTTTCAGAAAGTTAACCACCTGAGGTGATGTTTAGCCTGATTCATCTTAATTTAAGCTGATAGTGAAGTCCTGCCCAGCAGCGAATCATTTTCTCAACAGCTGAAACCCCCAATTATTATGACTAAGTTTAGTATGTTTTCTTGGCCTAGACAAGTATAAAAGACTCTGCTACATTAAGTTTCTCACAGTATCATTGATCAACCAGAAAAATGGAAAGTAATTGAAATAAGAAAGAATTCAATGGGACATTTCATTATCTCAATAAGGAAGATTACAGTACTGGTCCATTGCTTATTTTGAAAACAGTCATCTGGAGTTCAGTTATAACTATCCAAGCATGTTTCAAAATAGAAGTTGTCTGGTATTAATAGAATCATGAGAGGCTAAATGAATAAACCCAACCCTTTAGATGCTTAGTTTAAAACTGGAGAGAAATGCTGTGCAGATACAAGCCAAATTCAAGACATTTTCCAGACTGAAAAGGAGTATGAAATGACAGCTACTCTTAGCAGTGCAGAGTCACCATTACAATTGGGTTAAAATGAAAACCAGTCCCAAGGTGCAGTGAAACAATGTAGAAGTCCAAACATGCATTTCTCCAAGTTATATTATGAAGGCCTCACATTCATTCATTATTAAAGAGATACACTGTTTGGGCAGAGCTTTGTCTGGGTTTTCTTTCCCTTTTCTCGCTTAGTTATTTCTTTTGGAAAATATCCTCCCTGCAGACACATTTAGAAGGCAACATACTTCTCAAAATCACACCACCTCCTTGCTTTCAAAGAAGAGAGTCACCAAGTGAGTCCTGTTAGCTCCATCTCTTGGGAATCAGGGGACAACTCATGAATGTCTCATGAGAAGGGCAGGTCTGACTTCTGTGGCTTTGGGAGGAGAGCAAGGTCTCTATTGTGGTGGCCAACAGCTGGCCTGAAGGCCTCACAACAATAATTAATACCCATTTTATAACTGGAAGGTAACTAATTATATAAGTACCTTGATTATATAACCTTGACCAGTGTGGGCTGTTGGGGAGAAGGCATAGGCAGCTGAGGAAGTGAGCAGCCATTGGCTGATTGGCTGGGTGGCAACTGGTTCGGCCGGCAGGGATTGACCATGCAGACCTTCAGATATACATACGGGGAAGAAGACTCAATAAAAGTTGGCTGCTGTGCATGAGCCCAGTATGTCTTGTCGCTTGTTTGTCTCCAAAAGCGCGACTCTGCCTAATATTGTTAGGGAGCACACATGATCTTAGGTTGACCTGATGCATTGGTATGAATCACTGACTGACAGGCACAGGCAAGGAGTCAGAAACCGGAGCCAAAAATCTCATGAGATATTGGTAAGATGCAAAAAGTGGAGAAAAGCAATAGTATTTTGTTCTCTGCTGAAAACCATAAAATTTTCAAGTAAAACACACTTGAAGAAGCATAGCTTCAAAAGAAGACTACCTGCAGAAGATACAGACACACTTTTCTATATATTATTATACAGTATATAAAATCCTGGCAATATGGCAATCCTGTATATTATTATATATACTATTTTCCTGTATCTTATCTCCTGTGAATCATTTGGCTAACTGGCTCTCCTGAGCTACATTTAGCCAATTATTCTCTCACTGCTTACTGATGTTTAATTCCCAGCACTTCCAATTTATTTTTCAATAAAACTTTTGTAAACTAGTCATGATAATAAACTTCATCTTTTCCTTTTGTTTAGGGGAAACAGTCCCCTAAGGAGCGGACTGAGGATTATGAAGTTGTTAACAGTTAATAAAAAAGTCTCCTAGAAATTATGTTCCAAAAATACTTTCAACTAATGTCAAAGCAGTTAAAAATATTATCTTTCATTCACAAACTTCTGCTTTGGTCATGCAAGAGAAACCAATGAGGTTCATGTCTGCAATACTCTTCTTGAGCTCACAGTGCAAAAACAGGAGCTTTGTGAAAAGCTTTCTCAAAAGAAACAAATAGAGCAAAGGTTCCCTTCTGAACGTGTTAGATGATTCTCTGTTTGAACACAGACACTACTGCACTATTAGCCAAAAGAAGGCCCACTTTGGGAAGTGGGGGTGATGAGAAGGAATAAAAGAAAGAAATCAATAAAATGGAATCTAGAATTCTGTGTAGATTAATGTTGTATGAGCACTCATTTTAGGATAGGCTCAATGTATGCTAAACAAATATTAGTCACAGAAAAAAAGAATTCCAAAATACAGTCTGCCATGTTGCAAGCCAAACCTGATTTTGCTGACATATGTCTCCAAGTCTGAGGTTATTATTTAAATTACGGGTGATACAGTGAAGACTCTGTTCAGCCTTTAACTAGTGAAGTGATTGTAAATGCTGCTATAACTTATGCATTGGTACTGATGCTAATTAAGTAATAGCAGAGATTTTCTTCAAGTTTCTGTAGTATAATCAGTTCTCTTGTGTTCAATAAATGCTACAGCTACACTGTTTGGTGTTAATTTGTCCCTACAGTGGGAAATGGTGATTATTGCCAAATGTAATCACAATTCACAGCCAATTTTGATTATTACAGTCATGTTCAGTGTGCAGAGAAATTACTTACTCCATAATAACTTTTGAAAGTCGCAACCAGGCATTTAAAAATTATGACTTTTCCACCTCTGCTGCAACACATGTGTTTCCTGTTCTTGACCTGCAAGTGATCCAGAGGTAATATTAGGTACTTAACTTGCTATTCCAAAAAGAATTGAATGTGACTTGGTTTTCTTGCATTTGTCAGGTATAGGAAGTCAGATTAAGGTACAATGTTGTGATAACAAACACAGGGCAAGCTCCCATTCGTGGTAGAGGCTCACATGGAGTCAGTGTTGTCTGGATTTTCCTGAAGCAGAACACTTCTAGAGGAGAAGTACACGGGTGCTCTCCTCCCTTTCTCTGCTCATTGCTGATGCCAGGCAGACAGTTCTCATGGCCAGGCTTAGTGTTGAGGCTATATTGGCCATTGTAAATGGCCTAGGAGATGTTTTTCATTTTTAGAATGAATATATGTAGGTATTCAAATTATCTTCTGGAATCCTATTAAAAATGCCCACAGTCCATTGCCTTTTCATAAAGTAATCCTCTTTGATCTAGAATTAACTCAGAACTGCAAGTCATGGAGGTTGTCTGGGTCATTAATATAAACAGCTTCACTTTTCAACAGGTTTCTGTCATAACAACCACCCTAGGTACTAAATAATTGAGTCCCAGGTCATATCCTATTTCCTGCAGCACTATTTGTACTTTACTGCAGATGAAACAATGGTCACTCCTGACTGAGCAGACCTCTTGGCTAAGCACCCTCAGATTTCTTTGCAAGCATGTGCTCTTTCCTGTGCAGACCCACAGGTGGGATTTTCATGTCCACGAACTCACAATTGCTCATTGATCATCACCTTCTCATCCACTTTACAGAAAACTAACCTATCACAACATTTTTCCCAAATATTTGACTTTAAAAAGAAAGCAAAAAAGCCCAAGAGCACTCATGTTTGGTAAGTAAATGGTAGATTAGGTTTTTTTTTATTACAGTTTCCATGTACTAGCAAGACAAATCTGTTGATATTAAACTTTGGAAACCCTATCAAGATCTTTGTCAAGAAAAGAGCTAGAAGGTTCACAGTGAAAGTACAGGTTCTAGTGAGGTAAAGACCAGGGAGTAGAGCTATGTGTTCACATAAATGCATGACATTAATCAAGCCTCACAGTCTCTGAATCACTACAGTAGCCACCAGCTGGGACTTGCAGTGTGTTCTAGACAGCCAGACTCTGTGTATATTCATCTTTGCATAAGCACAGCTATTTGACCGGCCTGTAGCATTTCTGCTATGTTTTATCACATGGCTTTAATTCAGCTTGCCAACACTTTCACTGCTCAAATTTGTAAAATATATTGGTTTTTCCCCAGTATAATTCTAACCACAGAACAGGGGGTTCTACTCCCTCTGGGTGTTCACAAGTAAAATCAGCTCATGGCAGATATCTCTGCAGGTGATGGACAGCAGTGATCCAGGAAGACTATAATTTTATGGCATAATTCCCTGCCATGTGGAGATATTTCCTTCCCCCACATAGAATTAACCAATGCATTTAACAAAATATAGATACACGTGGAAGATAAACTATAATTCAATTAGTGGGTTTGCCAAATGTCGTAGTTCACAACAATAATAGAAGAACGAAAATGTATTTGCAATAAAATTTTATTACATCAAATGGTATTAGTGATTTTCCAAAAATGTCTCAAAAATATCTTATTTAGCATTGCTGAGGAAAAATTTTAATTTAGAAGACACAGTAGAATAGAGCTTCCTAAAGATACTTGATATTTCAATGTATAAATATTTTTTTCAGAGAGAAACAATTGAAAGAGACTTATTAAGTTCAGTGCAATGTCCTCTGCTGTGTAGTCTTTATAGGAACAAAGGCAGCAGTCCAGCTGAGGGGCACGTCTGATGAAGTCATCCTTTGGCCTTCTCTTTGGTTTTCCTCTCTTAAATATTTGAGTTTGCCTGTCAACTAATTCTTCTACATAAGTGGAAATAGGTGCCTCAGCTACCATCTGGGACACCTCTGAGTTTCACCATCAGTAGAAATCTGCCCCAAAACCATTTACTGACTGATAGGAAAAGGTTTCTAGATACTGTTCAGAAAGACTGTATTTGAAGTGACCGATACTTGATAAAAGCCACAGGAAAGACCCACTTTAAGTAAAGTAAATGAAGAAGGAAACACTGAAAATATCGCGGAGAAAATTATGTGTTAGAGAACAACCAGACTTTTTTTCTGAAAGAAGCTGTCAGTGTTTGATTTGGTTTGGTTTGGTTCATTTTGGTTGGTTTGGTTGTTGGGGGTTTTTGGTCATTATTTTAGTTTTAAACTTATTTGAATCTGCTGATGTAAATGGAATACAGCATAAGATTTTTCCAGAAAGCCTTACAAAGTGAATTGACCTTGTTCACTTACAGTCATGTGGTGTCAAATCCAGTAACTGCACGTACTGTGATGGAAGTTGCACATATCGTATGTGCAGATTAAACCACTTTACCACTTATTTAGATTTTTTTTTTTTTTTTTTTTTTAAATACAGGAATGAACTAGATTTGCAAAACAAGAAATTCACTGTATGGGAAGAGGGGTTGCAGCTAAAAAAGTATTCATGAGAACCTTGTAAAATGACACTGTCCACAGAACTAGAAAATTGTTCTTAGTTGTTTTTATTTTTGCATGCAATACGCATATTTATGCTGGAAAAATGATGAATTTTTCTGAACAGAGAGACTCAAAGTGTTTTGTGCTCTATCATTTTTCACTAGATTTAGGCAGTTTCTGTCTTCTTTTTGAATTGGACCAGGTGAATTTATTTGAATTGCTTCTTCCCATACTAGCCAAACATTAGTGTCTGATGTCTTCTGAAAACAGAAGTGTGTTGCTCGGGGAAATATATGTAAAATTATGAATGAGAAACACCGTAATAGCACTCAGGAGAAGATAGTGGAGGTGGATGAAAATCCTGACAATGGCCATTCCCCTTACAAGACCCTGCTAGTGCAAGAAAAGCAAGGGTTTCATGTCTCAATACCATGACTTCAAGTAAAGACAACTCCCATTCATCAGTGTTGAATGGGGTCACATTATTGCAAGTAACTTAGTGATCCTCCCAGTGAAGAGAGAGTGACCATACTGGGGTGCTGCAGGAGAAGGTCAGTGCTGCAGCCTTTGCAGATCAAGTTTCACCACAAAACCCACATGTGTTCTGGAGAAGTGGAATTCAGAATTGCAGGATATCTTGCCTGGAGTTCTTATTAAACAGACCACATGCATTAGCCATCATGGCCTTGTTTTGAAGAGAAAGAAATCCCTTGGTGAGAAAGGAAGTGAGGGTCAGTAATAAAATCTACCTCTAAAAATAACATCAGCTTTACAATAGTGCTTTTGCTTTTACACAGTTTATACAGGCAAATTACTTGGCAGAGTTATTTGACAGCAGAGAAGCAGCCTTAGTTTGATATTTTTGAGCCACTTATTCATCACAAGAGCTTTATTGAAAAATATAATTTCCATTCTTCTGCAAACAAATCAAAAAGCTGGTCTCTGAAGATAACAGTGTCATTCATTTTTGAAGCTGGCAGCACTGACTTGAGAAGTTATGCATTATCTTTTTTTTTAGAGCAGACTTTTCATTTTATTCACTGGAAATAATGAAATATTAAATGTTGTATTAAAAAAATTAAGTGTTTTGAAGGGAAGAGAAAGAAGATCATACAATCTAACTCAAGATCACCACAGGGAGCTCTTCTGGTGCTGTGGAGAAGCCCAAGAGTGCTTTTAGGCATATCCACAGGCTACCCCTCCTATTCAGACTCAACCCTAAAGAAAACAGTGTTTCTAGGGAGATAACTTTTATGCCCTATGAGCAGTGTGTAACAAACTACCAACACCGTAGTTCCTGGCTGGTTAGCATGTTACACACAACAGCCGTTCCCTCAGCCCTGTTCCACATTCAGAACAGATGCACCTCACATTTCCCCAGAAATCATCACTGGCCAGTTTCAGCTGGCTTGGCTCTGAGGTATAGCTCTTTCCTTTGCTGGCATAGCTCTGAGGCAGGAGAGCAGAAAACTTACCCCTTGATTTGGATGTTCTTGCTGGTTTGTTGAACACCACTGTCTCTGCTTGGCACAACATTGCTTTCTACAGAAATGACACGAGTTTTCCAACAAGATTAGGTTTTTAACGAGGTTTCTTTCTTTTTTCCCCCTCACCATTTTGATGTTAAGGCTTAAATTTGACTCCTGAAACTAGAGAATAGTAATAATTATGGACTCCAATGATCAGGGAAATACTCAAAAGACAGTTACAGCTATTTGAACAACTAGTACATTTATGCATTTCATTACCTTCAGGTGTACTAACACAACACCTCCATCAATACCTCAGACACAGAGCACAGGAAACTCCAATTTTCTCTTTCTCCCCCAGCAAGTCAGGGTAACAAAAACACCTTGTTCAAATTCAATATAAAGAAAAACCAAACTCAAAACCAGTGAAAGGTCTTGCTCCTTATCAGCAAGGAAAAAAGGTTTGATTCTACAAACTAGCTTCAAGTTTTTCTAACGTGAGGTACAGAAAACAAAATTTAAGATCCAATACTTTGACTACCTTAACTGCAAACTACTGACTAATTTGAGGAGGACAAAGAGTCATTCCCAGCTGCCTGTTTAAAGGGACCAAAGTCTTATCCCAGCAATTCTTCTGGATAGCACATGGGTGTTACAGAGACAGATGATGAGGGGATAGTGAGACTGTGGGTATCCCCCCTCCCAGCTGCAGGACAGCAGCCCTTCCTCTGCAAGGCTGCATGAAGGCAGGGACCTGTCCATGCCACAGCTGCTTGCAGAGCTCAGTCTTCCAGGCTCCATCACACTAGTTTACTGAATAAAGGCTCAGATTTATCTCTCTCACAACATCCATAGTGGAAATATCAGACAGCAACGCACAGATATTAATTGAAAAAAAGTCTACACACATGGAGCTCAAGCTCTGGTTTAAGTTGATAAACAGCTGTACTACTGGTTTGTAAGCACAATCAGAGACAGAGAGGAAAGATTTGATTTACTAAAGCCTGGAAAATAGTGAGATGCTTTTCTGCTGCAAAAATGTAATGCATGAAAGCATTGAGGCAACAGAAATTGCCTGAGCTTTGAAAGAATCATTAGAAAACTATGAGGCATATTGCTAACAAAATTTTTGCCACTACCTTTCCCATTGCAATGTTATCTCTGCTTCTAGAGATTTGTGATCTCTCTTTAGGCTCTCCATTGTAAGTGGCATTTAATGCCTGTAGCCTGCAAATAAAAATCTACATAGTAAGGCAAATTTCAAGGTTTATTTCTAAATGAGCTTTTCACATGTCCACATTTGGCTTCACAAAAATAATTTTTTCAAAGTTTGAAATAAGTGCATTCTGATATGAATGTTAAATAATTGATATCAAAATGTCCATTTGGTATTTAAAAATCTCCAGTTTGTCATATAAATCATCATGTATATTTCTTATTCAACTGGATGAGCAGACCTTAAACAGTTATTGGGGGGTTTGATAACTATACTTTCACAAATTCATGGAATATTTTGAGGTGGAAGGGACCCACAAGGATCATTGAGTCCAGCTTCTAAGTGAATGGCCCATACAGGGATTGATCTCAGAACCTTGATGCTCCAAACAACTGAGTTTATCTTAAGGATGGGATCTGAGCCAAAATCTTATTTATTATTATTGATAGACTAGGAACTGAATGATCAATTTGTTGGATTCTGTTTTTCCAAGAACACTTTGACTATTAAAAAATTCATTGCCCTGGTGTCTGCAGAAAACTAACATTTTTGTTTGAGGTTGTATCTTTTATACCATTAAAGACAGAACAAATCCATTGAGTTTTTGCCCAGCTTAGGTTTAAAGCAGGATGTTTTAAGTTGGTTGCAGAGAACACATTTATGTGAAGAGGTGAAATTGTACTGCAATGAGACTTCTTCCCTTCCCAAATTCATGGCAGAATGAGAGTACAGCTACTGCACTGGGTCTGATGAGAAGACCCAGACTAGCAAGTGAAAGCTGGTGACAGCCCAGCACAGGGCTGTTCAGAGCATGGTTTAACATAAGTGGTACCATGTCCATGAAATGAAACCTTTAAAAGAGGACACTGGAACCAGTGGGACAACATCCTCCCATGCTAACTCAGGCCTGCAATCCTGTGAAGAATTGCTCGTTCCCTAGACCCCCTCAGGAGCTTAGATAACTGAGCAAATTATTCCATTTACCTATAACGGAAGTATAATTCTAAAACTAAATAATGTTAACAGCAAAATTATATCTTCAAAGAAAATAAATTAATTGATTGACCTGTCTAACTGACCTATTTCCCCCAGCTGGTAACTATATAATTTTCCTAACTTATTTTTAATTAGTTGTTTAAATTAATTGTTGTAAGCAGTGCCCGCTTTTAGCCAGCACTAGTTAAGTTTTTTCAGACTCTCATTGTCACTTATAAATAACACTTATAACTTAAAACACCAAAACTGTAATTTTGCTAAAAATAAACCTGGCAAGCTTCAATAAACAGAGCCAAAGGGAGTTGAAGATTGAACATCTCGGATCTTAAATTTATGGCCCTTCAAAGATGTTGGAGTAACCAGAAGTTACAGAGGAGATTAAGGCCTGGGAAGTTGGAGACTCCCTGTCTGACAAAGATGATAAAAAGACTAAAGAATGTGGACCAAATTAGCATGAAGAGTGAGAAATTAATAACAAATAGAGGATAAAATACTAGTTAATGAAAAGAATTGTGCAAATTAGAACCAGTGAACATACATTTCTTTGTTTGCTAAAAATGTGTAAATAAGTGAAACATTTTTGTATTGGCATCTGTGTGGAGGCCAGGACTTTGTCAGCCACACAAACCTCTTGACCGAGAATAAAGTAATGCCTTACTCCCTAACACTAACAAGGCAGAGTTAGAGAGGCTTATTTATCCTGACAATTATGGAGGACTTCAGCAACACCCCTACCCAGAGTGAAGTAGGATTTCTTATAATTCTGTAGGAGAAACTGTAGTACTGTTGTGATCAGAGATATTCACAGAAAAACAACTATGTGTGTGGTAATTTTGGAAAGCTCATCCCATCTGTTAATTCATGTCATTTACACATAAGGGAAGAACAGCAATCGGGAACCTGGTTCCTTATCACTGAAGTGACTCTTTGTCAGAGGACATAGCAGATAAGGAAAACATGCCCACATGCAGGAGCAGCCTTCCATTCAGCCTTCTCAAGGACACCTTGGTGTCTGCGTGCTGAGCAGCAGGGTTAAAGGTCAACAATGTCTGATGTGGCACTGAGTCACCACTATGAGAAGTCTGTTAAGCACAACTAATAAGTGGACAGGACAACTTACTCCTGACCATCCTTAAATTCTGGGGTTTTTTTCAAATAGTAAAGCAAAAGAGGCACCTCCAAACAAATGCTGCATGTATGTGATTTCACATTTGCTTTTTTGTATCTTTTTCCTCCTGTGAAGGAAGTTGAATATCCAGCCAAGAGGCAGACATGAAGTTGAGCCCTATATTTCCAGATACCTGTGAGCAGACAGTCTCTGTAGAGCAGAGAGAAGTGTAGTCAAAATAAATACCAAAGAGTGGAATTAGATGAACTTTCAGGTCCCCTCCAATCCAGACCATTCCATGATTCTATATGAATCAACTTCTTTATCAAATATTGGTGCTCTGTGAGAGCAACTAGGGAAACACAGACTACTTTTCAAATTATGTGAAAAGCTTATCTGGAACTGGTCAGATCTGTCTTGCTAAAGACACGGCCCTGATTCTATAGATTTAAAAGTCTTCAGAGGGTCCTTTCTTAGAAAAATAGATAAAAGAAACCATAAACATCAGAGGCAAATTTCTTGTAGTGCCACAGTTTTTCAGACACCCTAGTTAGGCTGTTAGTACACCAGATGTTGAAAATCCTGCCAGACTTTAAGAGACATCAGATGATTCAGGACTGAGCACTTTCTATTTAAACCTCAGTAGGGAAACACCGTGTGTGTGTGTACAGCTTTTAAAGGCTCTGTTCCCAAAATCTTAATTGGTACTTCTCAGTGCAGTGAATAAATGACATGATGATGCTTGAGATAATTTTTTCAATAATAAACAAAGTTATTTTGAGGATTAATGTTTTAATTAAGTTCTCTGTTCTCTCTTTTAAGTCCTCTATAACTTAAAACATTCTCATGAAGCTCCATGTCATTCTGTATTCTATAGCACATGTCTTCTGTACCATATTTTATGCTCTTCTCTGTTCACTTATCTATTTTCTTGGGTATCTCATATTCTGAATGAATATACACCATCTTGATTCATTGCATAGCAACAAGAATGATGAAAACATTGTCTTCCAGTTATTATCCAAAAGGCAATAGCAAAGAAAATAGTTCAAAAAGAAGAGGCAAGATATTTCATGTATAATTGTGCTAGATATTTGCAGGTAATGTACAGTAAAATATATTTATTCTCAGTTATACTAGTAAGGGAGAAAAAGGATAGACAAATCATCTTAAATGTGATAGGGGACATCTCCTTCTGAAAATTTTGACTGGCTTCAGCTATTTTGTTTTGTCAGTAAATTCCCTTTGTGACAAATTCAGTCACAACTCTCTACCTTGGCAATAATATGAACTATATTCAAGTTTATATGATACTTTAAAGTGCGAGGGGTGCAAGGGAATGTTAACTAATGGTACAGAATCTCTGAATGGTTTGGGCTAGAAGGGACCTCTGGAGATCATCTAGTCTAACCTCCCTGCTCAAACAGGTCGCTGGAGCCGGTTGCACAGGATCATGAACAGGTGGGATTTGAATATCCCCAGAGAAGGAGACTCTGCAGTCTCTCTGGGCAGCCTGTGCCAGTGCTTTGTCACCATCAAAGTAAACACATTTCCCCTCACACTGTGATGGAACTTCTGTGTTTCAGTTTGTGCCTGTTGACCTTATCCTACTGTTGGACCACAGTGAAAGAGCCTGGCCGTGTCCTCTTGACATCCATCATTATGGTGTGGAGGCCAGGACACATACACTAACAGAATCAATTACATTGGAAAAGATTTCAGAGATCATCTAATCCAATCTGTGACCAAACACCACCACATCAACCAGACTATGGCCTAAGCACCATGTCTGGTCTTTCCTTAAATCCCTCGAGAGACTGTGACTCCACCACTTCCCTGGGCAGCCCATTACAATGTCTAATCACCTCTTTTGTGAAGAAACTTTTCCTAATGTCCAATAGAAACCTTCCCTGGTGCAACTTAAGGCTGTGTCCTCTTGGCCTGTTGCTGTTGCCTGGGAGAAGAGACCGACCCCTACCTGGCCACAGTCACCTTCCAATTGCAGTACAACCTCCTCCAGTTGGAGAGGGATAAGGTCTCCCCTGAGCCTCCTTTTCTCCAGGCTAAACAACCTCAGCTCCCTCAGCCTCTTCTCATAGGACTTGTGCTCCAGACCCTTCACCAGCTCTGTTGCCCTTCTCTGGACCTGCTCCAGCACCTCAACATCCTTCCTAAATTGAGGGACCCAGAACTGGGCGCAGTATTAGAGGTGTGACTTCACCAATGCTAAGTACAGGGGAAGAATCACTTCCCTGGTCCTGCTGGCCACACTATTCCTGACACAGGCCAGCATGCCCTTGGCCTTCTTGGCCACCTGGGCACACTGCTGGCTCTTGTTCAGTCTGCCACTGTCCCTTTCTGCCTGGCCACTGTCCCACCACTCTGTCCCCAGCCTGTAGCACTGCAGGAGGTTGTTGTGGCCAAAGTGCAGGACCTGGCACTTGGTCTTGTTAAACCTCCTATCATTGGATTTGGCCCATCAATCCAGCCTGTCTGGGTTCCTCTCCAGAGCCTTCATATCCTCCAGCAGAACCAACTTGTTGTCATCCACAAATTTGGTGATGGTGGACTCAATCCTCCCATCCAGATCCTCAGTGAAGATACTGAACAGGACTGGGCCCAGCAGTGATCTCTTAGGGACACCATCAGTGACTGGCCACCAACTGAATGTGGCACCATTCAGCACCACGCTCTGGGCCCAGACATCCAGACAGCTCTTAACCCACAGAAAAGTGCACTTGCCCAAGCCGTGGGTTGCCACCTTCTCCAGGAGAATGCTGTGGGAGATGGTGTCAAAGGCTTTTCTGAAGTCCAGGGACACAACACCCACAGCCTTGCCCTCATCCCCCAGGTGGGTCACCTGGTTATAAGAGGAGGTCAGATTGGTCAGGTGGGACCTGCCTTTCCTAAACCCCCACTGGCTGGGCCTGATCCCTTGATTGTCCTGTCCTGTATGTGCCATGTGATTGCACTCAAGACGATCTGTTCCTTTATCTTGCCAGGCACCAAGATCAGTCAAAGGTAGAGTGATAAACTCCCACTTGTCCAGAGCACATTCGTAAGTAGAGCTGTATATGTCTCATAACCAAGAGTATCAAATGAAAATTGTTAAAACCTTCATTATTATGCATTGAGATGCACATCACAGGTTTCTGATGATTCAGTTTATGAAGAAGTTGTCAGCTCTTCTTCTCCTGATAACAGCCTCAGCTTTCCACCTTGAGTATCAGACTCAGAAATACCTGTCAGTTTTCATCACTGTGACAAAACCTACAAAAACATCCCTGATCCACCAGAAGTAAACTAAACACAATTTTCCTTTTCTCCTAGCAATGCAAACAAACTGCTTTCATCTCACTCATGTCTCTTTTGTTTTCTTCTTTTCCCCAATTCAAAAATAGTGAAAGGTAAAATAAACGCCCATCACCAGCCAGCAAAGGCTAGGCTAGTTTAGATAGAAGTTGTGTTAGTGAAATGCATTGATTGAGTAGGAATTATATCCAGATTTTGAAGCAGCCAGAATGAGTATGGGGGACTCAAAGTAGGACAGCCAAAACTTTAGCTATGTTATCCTGACATAATGTGGCAGCAGAAAGCATTGAGTCAACATGCATCACTTCCAGTGTCAGGCATTGCAGCAGAAAGATAGAGCACTATCTTCCAGTGACAAGGTCCCTTCAAATCCTCATCATTAGGCATTATCAGGACCCAGAAAATTATTTGCAAACAAGCTGTCCAGTGAATTTAGTTTATTTTTTTTCTGGCCTGCTTCCAACAAAGACATTCACTATTCAAATACAGTTATTTCCACCAGCCTGGCAAAGGCAGTCTAGTAGCTCCCATGTAACTCAGCTGGCTTTAGCTGGTCAGAAGACCACAACCCTTTGTGGCTCTTCCCCAAACTACTTAACTGCCAAATATTAGCTGTTGTTCTGCATTAACCAGGGAAGCAAGAGCACATCAGAAATTGACACTTCTCACATGCAAAGTCAGAGTATGTGACAAACTTCTTTTCACTACAGAAATTAATAATCCCTGCTTATTAAAGGGAGTGGTTTATAACAAGATGTTGCTATTGTTTTTAGTATATAAGAGGTGTTTTAAAGAAGCCAGGTCCTTGGAGGCTTTAATCTTAGGAGAACAACGTCCTCCTCCTTACAATCACAGAAACAAATCTATTTTCTATACATCTGATCTGTAAACAGAGGATGAGATTTTTGATGCCTCTTCTTGAGGTGTCACATGACCCATATACACCTATAGTGAAGAAAATTTGTTCAACCACTGAGTACCAGAGTATCTCCAAAAGCCACACAACTTGCTAAAAGATTTCCTTTCTTAACAGGCTTGAGATAAGCTTCTTCAAGAAGGGGCAGAACATTTTTCTTTCTTTTTTTTTTTCTTAATACATTTAACTCTCAATCTCACTCCCTCTCATTCAACTCTCAAGGAGGGCAAATTGTTGAGTTTAAGATCACTGTCATAGGTTAGCAAGCTAAATCTCGGAAGTGATGTTCTTCCTACAGCCTTCTCTATGGCCTGACAGAATCTATCAGCTGGCCAGTTTGAATATGGACAATTCTTTAAGCCACTTAAAATTGTGACCGCCTCTGTGATCCACATTTAAGGATAGACACACCCCGGGCAGAGCTCTCTCTCGTTTCCAGCACTGGGACAGGTGGCTGCAGACCCCGAGTGGGGGCCAGTGGGACCAGCCTCTGCTCGGGCCAGGCCAGACCGGGCCATGGCTCCAGGATGACCCTCCCAGCAGGGCTGTGGGCAGCCAGAGCGGCTCGGAACCCCCTCCCCCCCCCCCCCCCCCCCCCCGCCACTGCGGCCAAGATTTCAGCAAAAGCGGCACCCGATGTCCGGCAGAGGTCAGGTGACCAACAGCGATAAGGCACACAGCGGCAAGGCTGAGGCAAGATTAACCCTTTTATTGCTGTGAAGAGCTCAAAACCTGAGGGAAGAGAGAGAGGAGAGGCTTGAAGCTGAAAGTCTGTTGTGAAGCTATGATAGATCAGAGTATCCCATCGTAATTTCATGAAGATATGGGGGGTGGAGTGTTCAGTTCAGCTCGTAAGCAAAAGCACCTGCGCTGAGATAGGCAGATGCTGACGCAGCTGTAATTTCATGAGAAGTTTGGACAGGGAGAGATGGACCAGATGAGGACTTTTGCTCCAAATGGGAAAGGAGAAAACCTCAGTTCCTAGAGATGCTCCCAGAGACAGTCCTAACGATGAAGGTGCGGAAGACCCTTTGCTCCCAGGGAAGGAGAAGGGCCTCTGTTTTTTGTTTCTGAGTGGCTCAACCTTAAAATTGTACCCCAAAAACCTTCAAGAGTGGACCCTCAAAAGCAGTTGCGGGAAAAGCTGCAATTTGGGGGAAGGGACTCACATGCAAGCAGAGAGACTCCTCTTCCTAAATGGGCTGAACAATATTTGGAAGTGGGTGGCTGTCTCATTGTGATAATGTTTTCATAGCACGAGCAAGAAGAGACTTCTCTTTCTAAATGGACTGAACAAGGTTATTGTGGAAGTGATAAACACACTGAACATCTCAAGGGTTGTCTTTTTCCATTGTCAGTGGGAGAAGGGAGGAAGGTGGGGGGAAGGAGGAGAGTTCTGAAGGTGTGGTATATTTTTTTTTCCTTTCTTCTAGGTCTGTTAATAAACTTCTTTATATTCTTTAAAGTTTGGTGCCTGCTTTGCTTTTCTCCTAATTCTTATCTCACAGAAGATAAACAGTAATGAGTATTTTGAGCCAAGCCACTACAATCACCTATGCATAAATAAAGTAATGAACTTTTTTTGTCAGTGGAAAAGTGATGTTGTTTCAGTCTGTACAGGTGAGGGTTGGCACAGGTTTTCCTTAGATATTATATGGCATGAAACAAAAGCGGTGTCTCAGGTTATTGCCCTTATGATAACAATAACCCAAAACCTTGGATACTATCGCAGCCAAACAAATTATGACTGAGTACATGAGATCCTGTTCAAAGGTGACAAGGACAATAAAGATACCCTGCTGAACTCTTCACTGGAAATTGTGGGTCTGGAATAGAGAATAAAAATGACACTGACTTCCTAATAATTCCCATCTCCAAAGCTACAGCCAGTTCCGCTCTCCCTTGCTTAAAAGACCTATGACACAATTCAGAGAAACAAAAGGTTCCAGAAACACTTGTTGTGAACAAATTCTTTACTTTTTTCCTTTGTTTGTCTCCTACGGCACTGTATCGTGCGCTAGAACTGTTAGGCAAGACATACACCAAATGTGTTGGCCTGCAGTTTGAAATGTCAAGTTCCATCTTTTTGAAGCCAGTCAGGTAAGCTAAAAACCTCTGGGCAAGTTACTGGTATAAAAGCCAACAGAAGGTTCCTCATTTATTTAAATTCATTGTTTTACACTTCATAGTTTAGTAGGATCCTCATTAATATAATTGGTGGCAACTGATTATCAGTGGGTAAAATAATCAATTAATATAGCTATTTAACATGTTCAGCTTTTTGCCCTGGCACTTAGGGTCCAAGTCTGCTCTCAGGCTCTCTGAAAAAATCCCATGGATTTCGGTAGGATTATATTGACTTTATATTGTTATTAATAATAAAAATTTTTGGTTTGCAGTTTGCTCACCTGAAGTATTTACTTTTTTTTTCTGATGATTTTCTGACCATTTTGTGCAACTTCCTTAGTTAAGTTTGTTAGAAACACTCAGTGAGATTCACTCTGAATTTAAATAATGAATCATGCCTCCTGACTTTTTCATGTAATAATTACTTCTTTTTAGATCATTCATGTGAGTAATCCTAGTAAAACAAATTCATCCACTGCAAGCCTGCAAGTCAGTGCCTCTACCTCCATTCTGACTAGATTCTTTACATTCTTTGCTCTTCTAAAAAGAGGTTGAGTTTTACTACACACTGGGCTAAAGAAACATCACCTACACACCCTGCAGTGCATAAAGAAAACAGGTGCTATTCATGTAAAGTTAGCAAAACTTGTCTGCTAAGCCTTACAATTGAGCTCTCTTTATCTGGTCCTCCTTGCATTTGTTTCACATTGCCTTTTTTTTCCCTGAAAAAAGAAAATCTTCTATCACTTATTACTTGTCCTAGGAAGAAGCATTTTCCCAAGGCTATTCATCCAAAAATGAAAGTTGAGTAATAGCTGTGCATTAGACAGCTTTGTGGACTCTGGTCTTTCAACTCTGACAGTAAAAGTGTAAAGCCTTTGTTGATCATATTACAGGTACAGGTAAGGCAGCTGTGAGTTCTGGTCCATACAATTAATTTGCTAATGATTTATGCAGATGACTTGGAAAGCCTAGTGCAATATTTGTGTTAATGTGTGTGGTGTATAGGTGTGCATACAGACGTGAGGAAGAAATGGATCCTTCATGCTGGAACATCATCCAGCATTCTCTAAAAGCACTGCAGCAGCTATCAGGGAACTGTGTCAAATATCAGGGTTTGCCTAATAATCAAAAATAAAATAGGGTATTGTGGGGAGGTAAAAAAAGAAAGTTTTACCCCAAGGTTAGAGAAATTGCAGCATCCTTGAAGAGTAATCTTAGTTCAGTGCTGAAGAGGTTGCTAGAGAGAAATATAATTAGTGAATGTCTTAATGTACTAAAAAGCTCGAACCTTCATTACATTTAGAAAGTCATTCTGCTTCATATTTAAAATCTAGGCCATGATCTAAGGCAAATCTGAGCTCTCAATAGTTCAGTAGGACTAATGAATCCACGAAGACCCTCTCCACACCTCTACTGCAAAGCTTGTTCTTCTTTGTATACGCTCATTGTAACTGTATCTTTTCTGACAACTGAGAGGGGCTGAACCTGATCCAGGAACAATTTGCAAATTAATTGTGTTTGGAAATCTTCTTAACAGAAAAGTGTTCCTGAGTTTATGTCTCAAACCAATCCCTACATATGCACCTGAGAGAGGAAATAATCTTTGGAAATGGCCAGGAATTTGAACCTAGCCTCAAATTTCAGTTGCTTGTAACTATGTTGTTCTTAGCTTTTGGCGTAAGACTTGAAAATAATCCAATGACATTTCTTCAGGAAATGGTGCAGCATTATTTGGTTTCCTGCATGTGTGTGCATGTGTCTATGTGAATCTGTGTGTGTACTATCCAGAAAGCCAAAGCAAACATTTCAAAGGAACAGAAGATAGTGTAAAGAAAAGCAGCATATTTCTTGTCAGAAGTATACAGATTAGTCACATTAAAATAAAATTTAAAATAAAATCTGAGACATTGCAAAAACAAAGGTTCCATCATTTCTGCTGGACACTTTATTTTCTACTAATATCCCCAGGGTGCTGAAGGACTACTGGCCAAGGTGAGAAAGAGGAAATGTCTGTTTTGGGTTAATAACCACTGACTTGCACTGACAAAAGTAAATTTTTTTTCCAAAGGACAGTCATTATTAATCTTTTAATCCTTTCAAAGGATCTATGCAGATTTGCTTTACATATTGTTCACAGGAACATCAGTCTCAAAATAATTCATGAATAAGGAAGAAAGAAGAAAGAAAGAAGAATCACATCAGATTCCTTTCAAACATTTAACATCCTTGTCCTGCAAACTCTCTCAATGCCTTTTCTTTTCCCCAGAGAGACATCATAAAACAAGACATAGATGGAGCAGGATTATCTCCACTGTCAGAGAGATCTTGTTTTACAGCCTATGATCAAACCTGTGCATGCAAATAACAAAGGGGGAAAAAGTACTAAAAAAGATCCACCTCCCCACCCCAGGATTTTGGTCAAGTAGTAGCAGCTGTCACATGCACAAAATAACTTTTTCCTTTTAGGTGTTGTCTATATACTTTCAGTTGATTGTAAAGTAATCACTCAGTTGCAACAAAAAGCTCCTATTTTACTGACCAAACACAGAACATTTTAATGGATAGGAACGGTCATCGTAGATTCATCTTGTTCCACTGGGGAAAAAGGAAGCAGGGTCAGGCTCTTTTCTAAGATTATCAATATCACTACGAGGGGAGAGATTACTTCCTAAAAAGAGACTTGGCTGGCATATCCTCAGAGGCTTCACACCACTCTTCTGAAAGCAATGGGTGGTGGGACCTTCACACATTGGGACCTACATTTAGCAAAGGCCACCCTTTTTTGCTTAGTTAACACCTGAGACTCTACTGCTTGGGCTGGCCCTGCCCACTCAAAACCTCCATGTGTCGTAGAAGGGGAGGTGCTTCAGTGGTCACTGGGGGTCACAGGTCCCATTACTCAGGGTAATATTCGTTTGACTGGAGATAGGCATACGTGCAGTTGCTTCCTTTCACACAGTTTGCCACAGTGGGAGTTTTTGTCTGGATGCACTAACCAGGATGTGGGAACCAGATCTCCTCTCTGCCAGGCCTGGAATGAGTTCCATCCTGCAACAAATTTCTCCCTTCTGTTTATCTCAAGTTCCTGCTGTGGTGGCTTATCTTACAGCAAGTTCCTTCTCTGGCCTTCACAGTGTTTGAGACAAGTAATCATGTTCTTTACAAGTGGTTTCACTTCAGGCTAATAGGTTTACTTGTTCACAAGCACTTAATCTACAGTAAAAAAACCAAAGTATCCATTTCTGATGTGAAAGGTGTGTTTGGTACATTTTTTTGTGTCCCTATACTTCTTTCCTCTTTGTCTCCTGCCCAGATGTTAAGCATCTGTTTAGAATTAAGTATCCAGATTTTCTTTTTGATAACACTGCTGACTTCAGAGAAACTGTGTTTCCTCTGAAGCCTTATCACTGGCAGTGGTATGACCCCAGCCTTCTGACTCTGGCTGTTACACTATGAGGAACTTCCTATGACAAAACTTCTGTTAGGAAACACTTCATACCATAGACCTCCATTTGTCTACAGGGCATGGCACCAGGAAAAATATAAGCCAGGAAAATATTCCTAATGAGAAACCCAGAACTTTTTTAAGTTTCATCTGAACTGAAATTCTGGTAGCCAAAAGATAGATAGATAGATAGATAGATAGATAGATAGATAGATAGATAGATAGATAGATAGATAGATAAACCCTGCAGTATTCCTTAAACTTTTTATCTGCACTCCTTGCTAGCACACCAGAAAGGTAATCTTATTTCTGACAAGACATAGCTCTTTTATTTTCATTTAGTATTTTCTACAATTTTAGTCATCAAAAAAGAATAGAGTCATTTAAAGGAGACAAGAAAGGGGAGAGACATCTAAATTTCACAAGAGAAAGAGCAAAAATGCCTTTAAAAGTACATGAAGGGAAACCAAGAAAACAGTTTATGATGGTAAAAATGATTGTAAACTGGTCTTGAAATTCCAGGATGTTGACAAAGTCTGTGATTAGACACTATGTGGTGACATGATGACCCATGCCTTGGACAAAGTCCTCAGATCAAGACTGATCAGAGCAAGACCTGAAGCAAATGAACTTCCATGTCAAAAGCAGTCACCCTGTCTAGTCTCAAACTTTATTAAATAAAGAATACACAGTGCATTGCACAGAAAACCCAAGCCAGAAGTTCCTAAAACTGCAACACTGCTGTTACATTTGCCATGGCACCCAAGCTCAATAATGACACACTAAGAAACGTGCAGGGAGAAAAATAGTCTCATCCTTCAAGAAAAAACTATCATCCTTCAGTATTTTGCAGAAACCAGGTCTGTAAAGTTTAAGTTTTTTCACAAGTGGCATTACTGGCTCAAACTAACTCTTTGTAGGACTATTGGATATTGGAGGTGGAGGTTGATGAGCTAAGCCTGAGTTTTCATTAATTTTAATTTGGACACTGGCAACTGATCCAGATGCAGTAAAATTGTTCTGGTAGTTTGCATACACACACAAAAATGTCCCAAGGAAAATATGTTGTGAGGGAGAGAGATCAGAGCTTCCATTACCAACTTCTTCCCTTTAAAAGAATTATTAAACTGATTGGACAGAAACAAAAAAAGCCACCCCAAACCAGCGCAGGTAATTTACTGTCAGGTGAGCACTAATTTTTACAACTGTAGTGCACACTGCTTTCTGGGCTTCAGATTTTGTAACCACTTCCACCATCAGTGGCATTCAAAACTACAAGAATCATAATTCTCAGGTTCCTTTTCCTCTTCCAGTCAAATAATTTATATGGGCTTGACAAGGCTGATCCTAGCTGTGTGGTGAAGCTTATTAAAATGTAGGAACAGCTCACTATCATAAAAAAACCCCCAGTACAGCCCAGGTACAATGTCTTGTTTCCTACAGCAGTACTAAGCAGAGCAAAAGACTCAGCATCAATGTAATTTACCCCTGGCTATTCTGTTAGACTCTTATTTCCAGCTCAAGGAACATGGCAGATCTGAAGTGAATTGCCTTTTCTGCAAGGCCCTCCAGATCCTCCTCCTAAAGACCCTACTCATTTTCTTCTGGAATGAAGGTGAATTTCTTGTGTTTGTATTGGCCTCGAGCAGCAGCTCTGATCTTTCACATGATGCATAGAAATGAAGATGTTAATTTAACTGGATTGCTACTCTACAGGAAGAGTTCTACCTGGTTCCTCATGTCACTTTTAATAGCCTGTAGAGCATCCATGCATTGGTGTAAGCCATCCAAACTTGGGTCTAGACAGTAACAGATTTGAGGTACCAGATACTGCAATTTTTCATGTTTTTTACACCAATGAGAATAAATCCACTACCCTGTTCTTAGAAATTTTACATCTTGATACTTCCTAAGTCAACAAAAAATGACGATTTAGTATTGAGCTACCTCTGCTGGAAGGACACTCTGTTTCATCCAGGTTATGAGGGTAAAGACTTTATGCTGCTGCTTTGTAATTGAAGCATAAGAATGTAATAGCCTCGATTTAAGTCCGCCATGGATAGGCTTTGGTTGAAGTAGTAAAAAGAAACAAATTGTCTTTGTGTGGTGTCTTTGGGCATGGGAGATTAAAATTAATTTCTTGTCTTTCTGCATCCCCTTGATAAAACCACTTCATCTCTCTGTGCCTCAGTTCCCTCTCTATAGAAGGATGAATGTCTGCCAGTCTTTACTCTCTCAAACTGAAATAATATCTCAACAATATTACTAATAAATAATAAAGGAAATTATTGCTGAATTAGACCTAATCTTTTAGTTGGTTATTTTTTGGTGGATTTTTGTGTGTGTATGGTTGGTTTTTGCTTGGGTTTTTTTTTTTTTTTTTTTTTTTAAGTATGCCTTCAGAAATCATTTGAAGAAGAAGGAGATTGGAACTATCAAAATAGGTTTTGAGGTGAATGTAGATGAGCTCATCCCGTGGCCTTTGCCGCTCCTCAAGCTCTTTCACCCTGTGTAACTTTTGTCAACCTGTGTGATAAATGGACATGGCACAATCCTTGCTGAGACATTTGGTTAGTCTGTTGTGGATGCTTGTCGATCAAATAACATCCCTATTTCTCTAATCAAGACACCGGAAAGCTACCGGCATAAAATCAGACTACATGAATGGCCTTACAAAATAAAACAGTCCAAAGCAACCTAAAGCCTCAAAAGACAACTCCAGAAGCCTTAGCCCCTGGCACCTGCCCTGCCTCAGCCAAACGATGTTGCAATGCTGCAACAGCCTTCTGCAGTGAAAGAGATTCCTGTCAGCAGAAAGGAAGTCACTAACTGCAGCGGAGATGGAGTCTGAAATATTAGTTACTCTGTCAAACTGACATTTAAGGAGTAGATTGGCATCTTTTCTGCAGCTGGCACTTCCAGGTTTTATGGAACATCCACTCTAGATGTCCAGTAAAGAGAGAAACCATGCAGACAAACAGGTAGAAATTCAGAGCTGGCCAACAGTTCCTAATATAAGCAGTAGTTTCTTACTGAGGAAGACTACATATCAGGTTATCACAAAGATAAAAACTTTAACAGTTTGTGTTAACCTTACCATGACTTTTAAAATTCACTTCCTCATATCACTTCCCTGCTTTTTCCACACAGATATTTATGTTGCTGCTGTTTACTCCCTACACTTATACCTCATCTTACAAAGGTGCCACATGTGTCACCATGAACAATGCTGCAAGTAAATCTTTCAATTTTCAGCAACTGGCTGTCATCAGTGAATAGGTGGGAATTTTATTTCTTCCCAAAACTTCCTGTCAAAATCCCCACAGCCTCAAGAAAATAAACACTTTAAAGGTGTTAAAAGAATCCATGCATCACAGAACAAGAAAATTCTGGAACCTTAGTGGGCAATTAATCTCGGATGCCTTTTATCTGTGACTTCAGAGAATACTAAAAATTTAATCTCTAGACATTCACTTAACTATTTATCACATCTGTGAAACCTCTGGAGTTAGGGAAATATTTAAGAAAAGAAGACAGCCAAGGTGAGCCACACAACTATTTTCTGTGATCCTGAAAGCCCACAGATAATTTAAATGATTTCCTCAATCTGTCGCTTTTGAACAAAATTGTGGTTTTTCAGGGCTGATTTACCATGGCCACAAAGAGATGATCTAAAACAGGTCTGTAAAATTATTTTCACTCAACTCCTTTGAATGCAGGTACATTCTCCAGGAATATGCATGTTCTTATTAACAACCACATTCCAGAAGAAAAAATAAACATCCTCAGCAATTGATACCTTCTGCATCACAGTAACTCATACTGCAGTAGAAACAGTGTCCAGCTGTCTCAGTGCTGTAACTCCGTGTGCTGCACTACAGTAGTCTAATGTATGATTGGAGGCTTGAAGTGGGCAGTCTCAAACAGAGACAAAGAAGAGTAAAGGAACTTATAGTGGAATATTCTGATGTAATCATATATTGACAGAATAGAGAAAAATATTCTTTCAACAGTGTATTTTACAAGTTTTATTGCAAATGAACGCTAGAGGGAGCCAGTATTTCAGCCAGATCCTAGTTCCAGAGGTGAGTTGGCCATAGAGGAAAGGAGAAGCACCAGTTCTTCCTTTCGCCAGTCTCAAAGAACACACAGTGCAACTTATGCCTGTTATTCTGTCTTATGCACGGCCTCCAAGTTGTAAATTCAGTTATACAGATGTTGTCTGGGTCCACTTATCTAGTCCCTGAGTTACAGACACTTGCTAAACTGTATGTTTTGTAAGGCTGTTTAAAAAGAAATCCAGCTATGACATTTGTTTTATTTCCACAATTTACCATTTTGGGGTTTTAAAAAAGGCTTAATATTGTAATTAAAATATGTTTCAGGCAAGAAAGCTAGTTTTCCTTAGTTAAATTCCAGTATTAATTTGTTTTCTTTATACTCAGGTACATCTTCACCATAAATGCGTTTTGACATAACCTCAAAGAGTCATCAAATTATACATACAAATTCTTTTAGATAATGAGTATAATTCACATTGCTCTTTCCAAACAATATTTTCTTAAAGTACTTGTGCAATAGATGGAGCAGAAATGCACAGGACTTCCGCTGGTCCAATCACATTGACATGAAATGGATTTCTATATCTAACTAGTTTGATAGACTTTGTTCTTCTTCATTTAAAAGCAGTTTACATGAAATCAAACTAGTTTTGCTGCCCACCTGTTAGTGCAAACTTCTGCAGACTGACTTAAAAAGCTTGACATCTGAAATATTATACATGGGAGGAGTATAATATAGGATGATCACAAATACACTACCACTTTTGATTTGGGAAACACTCCTGACCACAGTAAATTTGTCAATCTCTGTCTCTTAGACCTTCAATTCCTTCTGTGCTGTGTCAGGTAAACACTCCTAGGAGTCCAGTCTGGTGCTGGTAGTATATGAGGCATGGATCTTCTCTGAGTTTTATCAGCAAAATGACATACATAGGTAACAAATGCCTGCCTGCTTTTTCACACCTGCTCACAATAAGTGCTATTGGCCTTTAGCTTTAACGAGCAATTCAGCAAAACATATGAAAAAAATCAAGGGAGATTACAAAATATCCTGGCTCTGGCCCAGATCAGCGGGAAGGGGGCAAGGACAAGACATTCTGTTATTTGATACCACATTATGTCATTGCCAGGGGCAGGGGAAATGGATGGTCTCTTGCTTCCAAGAAGGGAGTTCCTTTCCGATTGGGAAAAACGTGGCCGCAGTCAGGTCATGCTGGGCCCTGCAGTGAGCATTCTGGCAAGTGAATCATTCTCTCTTTTTGTATACTTTTGTTATTAATATTCTTGCTGTTACTGTTTGTTTTCTTATCTCAACCCATTATCTTTGTCTTGTGTGCTTCCAATTCTTCTCTCTGGCCACTCTCCCAGGGCAGGAGGAGCAAGCAAGTTTGGTTTGGAAAATCTCAGTGGGAGAAGTAAATCGGGGAGTACCATTCCTAAAACAACACACAAAGGGAACAAATTAAGATCGTAAGGTAGATGAGGTGGATGAGAGGAAGAATTTACACCTTCTGAGTAGAGCACAAGTCTCAGGCTGACATTCTGCAAAGGCTTCCTAAGAAATTATTTAGTGCTGAAGATAATGCTGCCACAGAATAATGAATATGTTCGCTGGCAGAAATGCTGAAAGACTGACATCAATCGAAGTTAATTGCAGCATCTCTGCTCATGTTTTGTACCCTTGAGGGCTGCCAACTTGTGCCTCAGGTGTACCTGATTATGAGGACATAGAGGACTGTGATAATGACTGATGTGACACTTGTGTCAATGTTTAGCTTATGAAGGTATGTTGGGATCTCCCCCCCTTGCCGCATGGTCCTGGGAGAGGGGCCCTGGGGGGGAGGGACAGGGTTTCCCTGCCCCTGGTCAGCCTCGTTCCCCATTGGTTGTTTTGTGTTCCCCTGCGTGGGCAAGGACCCTCGGGTCCTGTGATTGCAACAGTTCCTGGGCAGAGGCTGGAGAAATAAACATCTCTCTGAAACATCCATCAAGAATCGGTCCATATCTATTTCTTTTCCAGGGGCCTCGTTGTCTGATATGCGTGTTGCAGTATCCCCACTGTAACAAATGGTAAAGAATGCAGGCAGAACAATCCCCAATCCCTAAGGACAGCAACTGATTTGTGAGTAAACTCTGGATTTCTCTTCTTGTTTTTGTTTTGCTGTTGCATCTCTAAACCATGGAGGAACCGTGAAAAGACTCTTGGCTCTCAGAGCCGCACATGGACATTTATCTTAAACTTGAAAAGATTCTTGAACAACAATTTGTAAATTTTAGCTTAATTCAAGATCAAAAGGAACTGAAACACTTCCTGGAATGGTTGTTTAAGAACTTTTTCTACATTTCTGGGGATTTGATTCTTACCAAAGACTTTTGGAGCACCATTTGGACACAGTTAATTTCTGAGTCTAAACATATGCCGATGGAAGAATATTTTCGTGAATATTATTTAATTACTGAGACTGTTGAGCAATGTCAACTGTATCCTGGTGAAGGGAAACCTGCCTCAGAGTCTGTGCGACCCAGGCCACGTGGACTGAGCTCTCTGTGAGCAGCAGCGAGGCAGTTCCCACGCGCAGGCGGAGCAACGCGAGCTGCAGTGTCGGCAGTGGAGCGAGGCATGGCGGGAGCCCGCCCGGCCCTGCGCAGTGCGTGAGGGAGCCAGCCCCGTGAGAGGAGCGGTGCATGGGCGGTGGCTGGCGGTGGAGCGGAGCCGCGCCTGGCAGAGACGCGCGCTGGAGCAGGGCACGGGGGGGTTGTCGCTTGGGGGCCCGGCCGAGATGTGGGTGTGGCCCCAGGCAGCGACAGTGCAGCTGAGAGCAGAGGAGACGGCACACAGGGACCTGAGTGGCACGGCCCGGCCTGGCCCATACAGACCCAAATGCGACCCCGGGAAGAGCGCGCAGCCATGAGCAGCCCTGACGGCCCCAGCAGCTCTGGCAGTTCCAACGCGGGAGCGAGCGAAAGTGAAAGAGAAAGCAAAAATGCAGCGAGACAGAAAACAGCAGCCACTCAGAAAATGGAAAAAATCATCGTAGCTAAGGTTTTAGGAGTAGTAAAATGGTATAATGTTAAACAAAATTATGGTTTTATAATGAGATGTGACAACCTGCAAGACATATTCATTCATAGAACTGCTATTAAAAAGAATAACCCTGAAAAATACATCCCAAGTTTAGGAGATGGAGAAGTAGTAGAGTTCAAAATTGTGCAAGGTAGAAAAGGGCTACAAGCAGCAGAGGTCACTGGGCCTGATGGTGTTTCTGTAAAAGGCAGTATACATGCTAAAAATCGTAGTCATGTTACACAATATTTCCATTATAAGCCCCCCCTACAGTCTCCCTTTCCTAATCCCACCTTTCCCTTTTACCCTATATCCTATTACCCCTAGTGTATTCCCAATCCGTTTTTTCACCCATGGTTTCCCTCACAAAACCATGCCTTTGCCAGTTGTTTCCCCAAAAATCCCTTTCCAATGCCGAGTGGGGGATGAAGAGGGGGAGGGAAGAAATTAACTATTGCTGTTTAGAGTTCCAACAGGTACAAATGGAAGAAACCCTCTCCTGCCTCAGTTTCCCCACAAAGCATGCTCGGAGAGTCCTGTCTCCCTTCTGTCAGCCTTAAGATGTTCCAGAGAACCTGTTTGGACATTTAAAGACTCAGGAGAGTAGCTTGTTTTGTTTTGAAACTGTCCTTGTTATGTTTATCCAGTTGTTTTCAATGTTAAGTTTTAAATCTCTTTTTGTTAAAAATAAATGGGTGAAATGTTGGGGTCCCTCCCCCTGCCATGTGGTCCTGGAAAGACAGGCCCTGGGGGGGAGGCACGGGGTTTCCCTGCCCCTGGTCAGCCTCGTTCCCCATGGGTTGTTTTGTGTTCCCCTGTGCGGGCAAGGACCCTCGGGTCCCGGGATTGTGAGAGTTCCTCGGCAGATCCCGGCCATGCGGCTGGAGAAATAAACATCTCTGAAACATCTACCAAGAATCCGTCCATATCTATTTCTTTTCCACAGGCCTCGTTGTCTGATACACATGTTGCAGTATCCGCACTGTAACAATGGTATCTTTGGTTTCCTCTCTCACCTATTTTTTCTTTTCTTTCTAAATATAGCCTGTCCTTTTATTTCTTAATTGGAGCTTAATAAATACGTATATGTCATGAAATTTCAAAAGCCAAATTGCTGAGGCTAGTACTGATGTCATCCCCTTTTTCTCTGAGCTGGCTTATCAGGACCCTCTATTCCCTTTTAATAGTCTCATACCTCCTTTGGAGAGGTTAAGGAGCCCAACTAACTTTGAATCCTTCTTTAAAATGGAATAACCCCATATTCAGCTGGTGCAGAATGAAAAGGAAATAAGAATCCCATTCCCTGACCATTATCACCTTTACAGTTGATTTCAGTTGTTGTAACACTGTGGTTACATGTATAAAAAATGCCCAAACAGCAAAGTTTCATAAACTGCACATAATGCCCACAAAGTACTCCCAGTTATCTGTTGCATCTTATTAGCTTGCTCTTATATCCCTATTTCATGCCGAAGGTTAAAGGCAGTCCCTAGCACTGGAGAAGACTTGTAGCCAAATGACATAGAAAGGAAGAGTGTAAGAATTGCTGTAAAATGTAAGCTTCATTTAGCTTTGGACACAGTAAATGAAGAGGTCCCCAGTGCAAGCACTGCACTTGCAGTCTCAGTCTACAGTGAGACCTCTCCTGCTGGGACACTCCACAGCAGCCAAGTAAAATTTTGTGGAAAATAATAGATTAAAGAAGTCAGTTCCTTCTTCTGTGCTGGACAAGAGTGCAGTAATATAACCCTTGCAGTTCTCTGTCTTCTCTTCAATAAAATAGTATACTAATATCACATAAACCTGACCCTAGTGTTTTAATTCTCAAGTTGTTTTAGAACTGGATCCCGTAAGAGAAAAAAAACACATTTCTTTACCCTCAGGATACTTCTCACCTTTCAAACACCTGCTATACACAATGGAATCAGCATACCTTTGAAAAAGTCCCAGGGGTCTTCTGTCATAGGAGGTTTTAGGGATCACTATCAGCTTCTCTATTATAATCATATACCTGTTAAACCAGTTAGAGAAGAAACAGTTACTGTTATGACAGGAATTTTCATGGTTTGACTCTCTTAAGATGA
Source organism: Aphelocoma coerulescens (assembly GCF_041296385.1). Taxonomy (NCBI): domain Eukaryota; kingdom Metazoa; phylum Chordata; class Aves; order Passeriformes; family Corvidae; genus Aphelocoma; species Aphelocoma coerulescens. The sequence continues at coordinate 62,672,903 of NW_027184085.1, forward strand.
AAGGTACAATAAGCACCTCTGAAAAGATTCTTGCAAGGCATTTGAGAACTTGGAATTGCTGTCTTGAACAGCTTTGCATTTTGCTTGCCTTCTCTGTTAGACTGGGACACAGCTTTCCATGTGTAGGCTTATGTCTTCACCTTTTTAAATCCAGGGGCAGGGGGTGAGCTGGCAAGCAACTGCATATAAGGCACCAAATGTGTCTTTGGTGTGGCATCACAATATCAAGCGGTGGCTTAAGAGGTATCTTAGGTCTTTTGCTTCAAGTTCAGACCACCTGCTTCAAAAAGCTGCTTTTTTGTCTTGCCTGTTCTGTATGTCTTCATTGTGCTTACATGTGATGGTGAATTTTAAACTTGGATCAGTGACAGAGACCTGCTTTTCCTTCAAACAGATGCAGGACCACTACATCCCCCATGATGACTAATACAGTCCAGCCCTAAAGAGCGGAATTCAGCATGTTCAGAGAGAGGTGCTCACTCTCTCTCCACCTCAGTAAGTACTACAGTACTTCAGATGAGTCCTCTGAAGATGTACCCAGGAGAACCAGAGGAGGACCAAGGTAAGAATGCAGAACTATGAAATTAAGTGTGAAAGTGGTAAGGTGGAACCTATGAGTGGTTTGTTTAACCAGTTTCTCTAAGCTTATGGAGCATCATTCCCTAATACAACTGCCTTCTGCAGCTTAGATGGCACAGACTGTCACGAGTGCGGCTGCACCTGAATGAGCTGCCTTCCCAAATAAAATCACTATTATTCATAATCCTCACGTTACAGATCCCAGCATTAGAGTGATACAGGCTGAAACAGCATATAGCTGTAGAGACTAAAAGTTATACAAGCTTTAACTCATTGAACTGTTTCTTGTCCCTTCTGCCTTCCTCACTGTTGTCTACTCCTTGTTGTGCTTCATTGGCACTTGTCTGGTTCCACAAGTTGATTTACAAATGTTGCAGAACACCTGTTCATAATAAAACTTACAACTGCAACAGTGAATAAAAAGGTTAAGGAGCATTTCACAAGTGCAAATCCTGATATGAGATGTGGGGACATTTGCTGCACAATGGGTGGAGACAGGAGAAACTCAAAGACTGACACAAATCTCAATTTAAACAGATGCAGAGATATTGGAAAATATGCCACAATCCAGAGGTCTTTCACTCTTCCTTTTCTTTCAAGTGAGTGCTTAACTCCAATTACATTGGTAACTATATATAATCTGCTTAAAATGGCACAGCTCCATATTAGTTTTAATGAAACAAGTTGGGACAAAAAGATGGTTATCACTTGGAATGAATGAGTTTCTCAACTCTGAAGAGGGGGTGGTAAAAAACCACAAAAACAAACAACAAGTAAGCTGGTGGGACAGTTTGTATCAGGATAAAAACACATGAAATGGATAGAACCACTTGATAAATGGGTATGGATGTTAAACACATAAATGGGCTGTCTATAAAACCAAATCTGAGTGTTAAGAAAAAGGTATCTTTTTTCCTTCTACAGAAATACACTGGTGAACAAAATAGAAGAGGCCAGGAGCAACAGAGGAAGTTAAAAAAAATTATCCTAGAATAAAAGGCATGCTTTGCTTTGCTGGAAAAACTACATGAAGCCAGACACAGCTGGTTCATTCTGATCTATGCTTAAGGAATGATCCATAGTCATGGATGAATTGAGAAAAGATAAGAAGGTACTTCCTACCTTGTCTGTTTCTGTTTCTTTTTTTGCCAGCTATTCCTTCTGTGATTAAACATGGAAGGCTTCTTCAGATATCAGAAAGCATGAACCACTGGAAGGTTATACAGTCCATGTGGGTCTTTAGAGTGCAGTGCAAGTAAATGCAAATTTCTTTTTTTTTTTCTCAGAAGCTTTCTAGAAATCTTTCTAGCTTTTCTAGATGGTGATTTCTAGAAAGCACGTCAGAAAATCTAAGGCAAAAGATCCTGCTGCAGTTCATGGCCTAGACAGCACTCAGGAGCAATGTATGAGGATAACTATACAATATGGTAGCCTGGACAGCTTAGTTAAGGGCTCAATCAGAATGACCAACTTATATATTTTTAAATGTAATTTTTACATACTAAAGCAGCATGGAACAAAATAACTGTGGATTGAATTAAAAGGATCTACAAACAAAGAAAAAGGGATGAAAAAGGAGTGACAGAAAAGAAGAACCAGGGAAAGATCAAAGGATGTAGAGAAATATGAGGGATTGAAAAAGGAGAGTTTGTGAAAAACAGTGAAAGACTGAAAGAAATGTGGAGGAGGCAGAAAACACAGAAGAAAAAGTGTACATGACTAACCAAAACTGCTGTCTGATGGCATCAGCATCCTCTTCAACCTCCCAAAAGCTTAGCTTGAGCTCATCCTGCATGCCCACCTTCTCTGTTGCCCTCTGAGCCAAAGCGAACTGCCATGCCCCATCTCATGTTCCAGTCAGCAGTGGGCTCTCACAGGTTCTCTATTTCTATGTAAACTAGAAGACAGTACCTGAATTTAGGTTATGAGCCATCTAAGTGGATACTAATCATTCTTTTGTTTGCTTTTCTACATATAGTTTGTGCTGTAGTTTGTAACTGTGCATCAGTACAGTTTAGTTCTGAATGAAAGTGAAGGGTTTTTTTACTTGTACTGAAGGAGTATAGAATGGCACCATGTCCAGGCTGCTACTTTTGCTGGATCAACCTGTTTCATCCACTCTTTTCATTGAGGACTAATTTTAAATATAACTTCACTTTCAGTTCTTATATTTGGCTGTGCTTCCTACCCTATGTCAATCCACTGTTCCTTGCGCCCTCAAAACAGCTATTGGGCAGAAGAGAGGTCAGGAATAGCTAAAATATTATGAACATACTGACTGCCAAAGGACATTAATTTTGATCTCTGTCCTTTTTAAAGTCAGCAGTTCCCCTGAAACATTCAGCAGCACCACTGTCTTTGATGAGAACTGGCCAATGAATGAAAAAATTTTTTTCAGGCAATGGACATCATAGCACAGGCATTATTTTGTTAGAGAATTATATTAAAAATCCTTATTAAGTTGCTGCCCCTGACTGTAACAGTATTTCTGAAGGTGTGAAACAAGATAATGGACTGATACAAAATGCTTCAAAACCAGTGCCATAGCCACTGATTATTCCTGACTGTAATGATAGAGAGCTTTCATTCATCCACACATGAGAGCTGCACTCTGTTTTGTTAACATTTATGTTGTTTCACTCCTAACACCACTTACTTACAGGTGGCCTCAAGATAAAGGAGAGAGAAGAGATTTCTAACACTGCAAAGGAGGATTTGTATCCAAATTCTGGGTCAGCTCTTTATACAGAGGGCCATTGGAGGAATTTGCATTTCCCCAGCTCTAGAACTTTTAAGTAACCATACTTTTAGGTAACTGAGACCTCAAGTCCATCTCTGCATCTGCCATCTAACAGAGGCAGTAAACTGTCTCCGTGCTGTATACTTTTACTTTCAAAACATCCATTCTGGGTAGAAATAATATCAAATATATACTTTTCCTTTCAGTTAAAAAATGGCATTTTCCCTTCATAAGTTTTGTTTTGAAGGCAAATGATTACAGCTCACACCTTTTATTGCTACAAGCAAAAGAGAAAAGCAAGATATAGACAGAGTTATATGTTAGAATAATAAATTGGGACAGAAAATAAGTCAAACAGGAAGCTGGAACGGCCTTCTTGCCTTCTGTTTCATAACTAGGGTGCCATATAAAATATCTTTGTGGAATAAACAGAGCAAAATAACCTCTTCCTATTGTACATTTTATTCAAACCCTCTTTGAACCAGATAAGATAAAGAGGAGAGAATGCAAGGATTTTTCCAACACTTTCATCAGGGAAGCAGCCATTACACTATGACTTCACCAGAGACATTATGGTTGTGAGTTTACACTGCAATGAGTTTATATTGTTGTATTAACACCATTAGAAATGTGTTGCAATTACAGTTTTAATACAAAATAATATAAATGCAAAGTATTTTTTATTATCCTTCCATCTAGTGATCTTCAGGTGCTTTGCAGATGTTAGGAAGCCAAGCCCCATAATTCATGATGACATAATGTTTCAGAAAATCAAAGCAAGGTGCAAACCATGCTGCTTTTCTAGGTCAGATGCTTGTTCAGGAGATCACTGTATGGCCTAGGCAGTTTAGTGAAATACATAGACCAGGACTGAGAGAGGTTCTTCAGGGGGAAATGAGCCTTTTCCCTTAATCACAAAATCTCAAATCTGTCTTAGAAATTGTTTATATTGTCCTGAAATCTACACTACCCAAGCAACAGAGAGTAAAGAATAGATAAGTCTCACTTTTCCAAGTTTCAAAAATGTTTTTGAAAGAGGGAAATGGAGTTAGAAATGTTTAGCAACTAGAATAATTTAAAAATCAAAGAAATACTGCTGCTTCTAGAGGTAAGAAAGGAGATCTCCTCCAGCTTTTGGCACTGGGACTTAATGTTTTCCTTTACTTAGATTTTTAATATGTTCTGTTCAGTTTTAATGCCTGAAGAGCTTCCACAATTCCTGGATTGTACTTAAAAAAATCTGACCACTGATTCTTTAGGAAAACAAGATACTTCACTTTCCCATACAAACCATAAATGTAGCAGGGCTCTGTTAGGGAACATGTGTGTAACTGGTTTGTAAACAGAATAAATAGGTAGAAATTCTTTCCACTTTTAAAACAAGAACACTGCAACAAAAAGGGGTTCTCTTACCCCAGGAGATGCAAACTCAGATGGGGTAAGAACATAGTAGTGAGCAGAAAGACTGTATTGTATGAATGCTGCAAATTAGTCATTAGAAGATTCTCATGATTCTTGACTTCCCTTTCAATTCATACCAAGATAAAATACCATTCTTGGAAGAGTAAAGCTTGACAAAGATGTGGATGCAGAACAGTTTCAGTTGGATTTTAAACTCCTTGAAAGGTAAATGGTGTAACTACCTGTTAAGATCCAAGCCTGCTCGGTGACACTTTAAAGAGGAATTTAGATTTAGATTTACTCTGGTGATATACAGGGGAAACAGCAAAATTCTCACAAGGTTGAGTAAGAAACTTTTACTTGCAAACTTTAGAACCTTAAGGTAGAAAAAGGTGCTTGGCAAATTTAAAACAACATCCAGTCAAAGTAAGGCACTTCACAAAGCATTGACCTAGCAAAGAGTAACCCATCCAACATTTAAGTTATCCACATTTTGAAAAGAGGAAGTTAGAAGAAAGAGAAAGAGAAACGAGAGATAAAGATACATGTATAGTCACCACTTTAGATCCAGCATGGTCCCAGCTGCTTGTAAATCTAAGGCAGTGGGGCACATCAGTGTTACACCTGTGCCACTGCTTTTTATCCTCTCTGGTCTCCCAGGGCCCTCTCCCAGGCACCTGCCTGCTTTTTACTGTTCCCCGGGGGCCCATGTGGCCAGACAGAGCTCTTTCTATGTGCTGTGTGTCTTGGCAGCCAATTTGGGATTGGACCAGAGGCTCCAGGGGCAGGGTGTGCACGATTCCACCTATGCAGAATTTGCCCTGGCCCCCCTTCTTTTTCTACCTAGTTGTTCTGAGCCGGTCATCATTCCTTCAGTCTCCTACTCTACTATCCAACAGTTATAAAAAGCCATTGAGAATGGCATGTTTTGGAGTGCAGAAATCTTATGAATAAGTTCACAGCATTTATTAACCTTAAATTCTCTCTCTAGAACAGGTGATAAGTTGAACAGAAGGTAAATATCATCCTCAAACCTTTTGTCCCTTTTCTCACTGTTGTCTGTTGTTTAACCTGAACATATGAAATGTTTAAAAGGAGTATTCAGAACAGACAGCATGGCTTCATGGTCACAGTCTTTCCCAAAGAGGATGTTATTCCTATTAGATATTGCATTACCTAAAACAAATGGCACTGGACTTAAGTAGTCTGGTAGACTGGTAGTCTAAGATAAAGTTTCCAACAGAAAGTTTGTAAAGCTTAGCCTGCTTTTTTGCCTTTAGCTAGCTGAAGTAATTTTTGTTTGGTTTGTATGTGTTTATCACAGACTACATGCTGCTCTATCAGGATCATTCCACTGGAACTGTTCTGTGAGGTCTTATTTCTCTACACAAACTACAGAAGCTGTTTTGCTGCTCCACAAACCTGTGGCTATTAACCCTCCTGCTTACCATTGAACAACGTGACAAGGTCCATAGGCAAACAAAAAAACCTTCTTTCAAACTTTCAAACAGACGAATTGCAACAACCACTTCACAACTTTGGCACAAATATTTCGTCTAAACAATGCAATTTTGAAATTTAAAAAAAAGCTCAGATGATAGTTTATAAATATTTTCAGATCTATTTCTGCTCACAAGCCTGGAAATAATGGAATTAAAGACACGTCATCGAAAGCATGTGCATGTATTTGCACACAGCATTCAAAATGTTTGTATTTCTGTATTAGGGTAAAATCAAAAGCAAAAGAGCAAACTGAGTTTACCTTTGCAAATCTCAAGAATCTGATGCTTCTGGATAGTATTTCCATTTATTCTTTAGATATAACCCAAAAAACCAGGAGACACTGTTAATGTTCTGTGTATTAAATGTTTCTAGAGGAATTCCAAAGAGGCATGGAAATAGCAGCTCACTACAGAAGAAAACAGCAAACAGTTAACAACTAAAAGAAGAGGAAAAGAGGAATGAAGTAGTCACTTATGCTCTGGCCTTGATACAAGCACACTAGTACTCTCAAATTCTCTTCTTCAGGAGGATTCACATCCTTACTTTCAAAAATGAGCTGCTAGTTTCACTTCCTGTTGACTGATTTATGTTCAACACTCAGTACATGTATTTCTTCTAATTTCCATTATTTATATATCTCTATTTCTATGTAGCCTTTTTCCCTAAATAACCTGTCTCTCGCTATATTATCCCTTAAAATTCTTAGGATGATTCCCACTGTGACCTTTACCACTTCAGTGCATGGTTTCTTGTGCCAGATACCTGCATTCTTTTCTCACTATACAAATTCCACTGCCTGAGCAAGGACTGTTCACATTGAGTTGAAATCACAGGACTGAATCCTGCAAAACCTTCACATGCATAGTAATTCATAGGTCTCCCTTATATGAAAGGTTTACACAATCAGGTTTCCAGTTTATATGAAATGCTTTTCCATTGGATGCATCTGGATTTCCATTTCTATCCCGGCTTTGCCTCACTGACATTTCCAATTCCATTTCTTAGTATGCAAAAGATAGATTTATTGAAAAAAGGTGCTTTTTTCACAATGAAAAGGTATTTGTCAGTGTTACACATATACATATTCTGACTTCCCTGAATTGAAATGTCACTAATATTTTTATTTGCATGACTCTAGGGCATAGACTCAAATGATCCTACCAGGGTATCATTCTGAATTTATATTTTCTTTCTGCAGCCACTATGGGAGAAAGTTTGAATCACTGTCATTCACCTAAATAACAAGCAGAATTTAAATGTTCATTTCCACAGAAATAGGTTAAATGTATTCCTTTCAAACATCTGCAAGAGCAAAGACAGAATACATATTTTGAAATAGGCATAGAATTTTGTGTTTTCATTAGAAGGACCTTAGTCATATGCAATGCAATATAATCAAATTAGGGAAAAATACCAATGATCAGTTGACACTATCAGCTGTAAGATAACTCTTAATTAAAATCAAATAAAGGCATGATAGTTAGAGTTCTATGATAAGCAGTAGAAGTAAAAAAATCCAAAGAGGAGGAAATAAAAGTGAGGGTCTTTTCAGGATGAAGAAATGACTATGCAGAGAACAAGGAGGAATACATGTAAAAGAAAGAACTTAGGAGGAATGCTTAAAGGTGAGAGGAAGGACAAAGGCAAAATAAGAAAAAGAGAGGAGACTGCCAGGTCAAGCAAAGGGAAAGGTTCCTGAGTGAAAGCAATGACTTTTTTTCCCACCCTTTAAAAGCCTGACAACTTCTTTGGCAGAAAATGCTTGGCAGAGGAGATAGGAATGGAGCAGGATGTTTTAGAGGAAATTCAGAAATAGCAAATAATTGAAGGGACAAAGGTCATGCTAGTTCAAGAAAAAAGAAAAATCTCAGAATATTCTGAGTTGGAAGGGGCCCACAAGAATCATTGGGTCCAATTATTAAGTGAATGGCCCATATGGGGATTGAACATATGAACTTGATGTAAAATGAAGATATTGGTCAAGGGACAGAGAAATGGATAAAAAAACAGAAAACTTTTTTGTGGAATTGAAAGCTGCATGATGCTTACAGTATCTTTCTTCAGCAAGGCATAGTGACATTAAAATAGGATGAAATCAAAGACAAAAGGAATACTAAAAATATGCAAAATGAATGTGAAATAGTTAAGAGGGCCAGAAGAAAGTAATTCAGTAAGCAGAATGCAAAATGCCTGGCTTAGAGCATGGACCTGTCCAGGCAATGAGCCCAGGGGATGGCAAGGGAGGGTAGGCAAGACACTATGGAGTGACAAGGACCTTCACCGTGGAAGCCACAGTTCCCTCAGCATGATTAGAGGAGAGAGGGAGAGCCAGAATTACTGAAGGAATAGGAAGGAGAATCAAAAGAATGGCAGGTGAGTGCAACAGAGGGAGATGAGCACAAATGGAGGAAGAATTAGATATGACAGATCCTGTCTGCATTGATATGTCATGTTAGTGCTTGAGCAACTTGCAGCAGTACTTTGAAATATTTGAAAAAAAAGAAGATAAATTTAGTTTTACCCATGCCTCCTAAAAAATTCCTGTAACACTTAAAAAAATCTGGTAATCAAGGACAATCTTGACTATAAACTAAGTTTACATTTCAGGTTTGAATGAAAACCCAAAGTTATCTGAAACCAGATTTTGTTTATGGTTTTAAATATTTATGGATTAAAAAAATAAGCTTTCTAAAAAACAGTACACACACATACAGACACTGTAAGGATAACATGGTCTCTTTGAGATACTGCAAGGGGGATGATATGAAAACATCTGATGAAACCTGTAGGGCACCTACCATTCTTGTTTGTTGGACTATACATATATATATATATATATATATATATACACAATCAAAAGCACATCTGAAAAAGGAATTGTATGGCAACTTAAAGTGCTAGAGATTTGATACTACACACCACATCTTAGTACAGAAGGAATTACAAGTGTTCATTTTAATGACAGATAGTTGAAATCTACTATTCAGCTTTATAAGACTACACAATAAGATATCACAGATGCATTAAACCTCATTCTTTTTCTGGGTCAGAAAGCAACCAGCACACAATCAGTACACAACCTTTTCATTAAGCAGAGAATTCTAGGGGTGTTTTAAGAATTCAGCTGTGGCTTGTCACACGATCTGCAAAAAGGGATGTAGAAGGTGTTCTGTGAAAAGCACTGTTTCTTTTCTCTTTTATTCTGTGGAAGAAGTAAAGAACACAAGCAGCAATCTGATGCTCTGTCACAAGCAGCCAGTGATAAACCTTTTCGTACCACAACTCCAGTACCACATGTCTTCCATCTGCAGTGAGATACATCCAAAGGGATAGTTATTCCTGTATGAAGGGTCTGCATTTACTAACCATTAGCTGCTGGTTCCTTTCAGAATCTCTGAAAGAAAATGAGAAGGAAAACTGTCTAGTTCTTAAGCATTGATGTTTTTCAGTGTTTATCAATACACTAAGTAATTTTGCACTTTCTTTCCTTCTGGGAAACCATTTTGATTTGTAACTGTAGCATGGTTTTGCTGGACAGTCCCCCTCTGTAAGAAACTAGCAAAATCAGTGGAAGGCTCTGACAAAACCTTGACTCATCCTACTTCTGCTTGATGCTGCAAATTACTTTGCAAAACTCCAGGGAGGCACTGCAATCCACGATGGGAGGCTTACTCCCCACTACTGACCTCAACTCTCATTCTACAAAAACCTGCTGGCTAATTAATGATTGGGTGTGAAAACCAAATATCCCCACTATTTTAGGTATTAATTTATAAACAATGGCTATTAAAGGGAAACACAAACTCAGTTTCTGAGAGGCTTTTGAACTGATACTGAAATCGGCCAGATAGAACATTTCTAACACAGTTTTTGAGTTTTAGAAATCAGGCATTATTTATTGCAGTGCACTGGTCAGTCAGAGGATCCTTCCTCTAATCGAGCGCCCCAAGCATTGGGTAAACAGACCTTTTATCATACACACTGATTACATATTCATCAGCCATCCCTGATTACCTGATGTATATGTATTACTTTATTTTATGTAATTGAACCCTTAATGGAAGTCCTTATGGGGTTCTTTGAGGTCTGTCTTCAACGCCCAGTGTCCTTTTTAGGTGGTTGCTCCTTGACCCCTGATTGTAAGTATCATTGTTTTGCACAGCTTCTGCTTTATCAGCTTTGTAGAGCTGAGCTGGCATCCTGCTTGCGTTTGCATGAATTTGCCTGATTTCTGTTTGCGTAAGTTACTCTTTGTCATGGGTTAGCAAAGCATAGTCTCGGAAGTGATATTCTCGCAAAGGAGTGCTTACAGTTTTCCCCATGACCTGACAGAACCTATCAGCTGGCCAGTTTGAATATAGGCAATTCTTTAAGCCACTTAAAATTGTGACCGCCTCTGTGATCCACACTTAAGAATAGACACACTCCGGGCAGAGCTCTCTCTCGTTTCCGGTGCTGGCACAGGTGGCTGCAGGCCCCGTGTGGGGGCCAGCGGGCCCAGCCTCTGCTCGGGCCAGGCCGGGCTGGGCCATGGCAATCCTGGAGTCGATGGGCCCTGTTCCACCCGTAGAACCCCCCAGCCCAGCTGTGTGCAGCTGGAGCGGCTCGGCTCCCCCCCCCCCCCCCCCCCCCCACTGTGATAAGCCATATTCCAGCTGCAAGGTCTAGGTGAGATTAACCCTTTTATTGCTGTGGAGAGCTGAAAACCTGAGGGAAGAGAAAGAGGAGATGCTTAAACCTGAAATTCTGTTGTGAAGCTATGATAGATCAGAGTATCCCGTTGTAATTTCTTGAAGATACGGGGGGTGGAGGGTTCAGTTCAACTTGTAAGCAAAAGCACCTGCGCTGAGATAGGCAGATGCTGACTCAGCTGTAATTTCATGAGAAGTTTGGACAGGGAGAGATAAACCAGATGAGGACTTTTTCTCCACATGGGAAAGGAGAAAACCTCAGTTCCTAGAGATGTTCCCAGAGATAGTCCTAAAGACGAAGATGAGGAAGACCCTTTGCTCCCAGGGAAGGAGAAGGGCCTTTGTTCTTAGAGATGAAATGCTCCCAGAGATGGGTGAAGAGAACTTTTGTTTCTGAACGGCTCAACCTTAAAATTGTACCCCAAAAACCTTCAAGAGCGGACCCTCGAAAGCAGTTGTGGGAAAAGCTGCAAGTTGGGGGAAGGGACTCACATTGCAAGCAGAGAGACTCCTCTTCCTAAATGGACTGAACAATATTTGGAAGTGGGTGGCTGTCTCATTGTGATAATGTTTTCATAGCACGAGCAAGAAGAGACTTCTCTTTCTAAATGGACTGAACAAGGTTATTATGGAAGTGATAAACAGACTGAACATCTTAAGGGTTGTCTTTTTCCATTGTCAGTGGGAGGAGGAAGGTGGGGGGAGGAGGAGAGTTCTGAAGGTGTGGTATGATTTTTTTTTTTCCTTTCTTTTAGGTCTGTTAATAAACTTCTTTATATTCTTTCAAGGTTGGTGCCTGCTTTGTTTTTCTCCTAATTCTTATCTCACAGAAGATAAACAGTAATGAGTATTTTGAACCAAGCCATTACACTAAATTGGTGTTTCTGCCCGGTTACAAACCCAGCCCGCTACACTCCTTTATCTATTTCTCCAAGGCTGTGTTGTTCTGTTCTACTGTCCCTATGAGAGTAAAATACTGTTATGTTCTACTGTTCTTATCAAGTCCACCCCTTTCTTGAGACTAAGTTCCTTATGGGAACTGGTCTATTAATATCTGTATTTCATTTTTTAGCATAAAGCATTACAACAGCTATAACACTGAATCATGATGCAAGATAGAACACATAAGCAATTACTATGGAGATGATTATAAACAAATGTTTTAACCAAGTCCAGATGGGTAACCATGAAGTAAGTTTGGTCCTCCTAAGCTGTCTTCAAGAACTTAAACAGTGGCTTTACTTGCAATCCATAACTGCTGATCCACAGGTGACACCATCTGACCACCCCAAGAAATGCACACAACACACAACTCTCTCATTTGTGGTTGTGGAAGTCGGCAAATTGCTTCTTTTTGTTCCTGTCCCAGCCTCCTTTGTCCTTGGAGGATTTTGAATCCCAAGTAGGTTACTGTGGTCTGGACTACTTGTGCTTTGTCTTCGGATACTCTGGATCCACTTAGTCCCAGAAAATTCAACAATGCCACGGTCTGATCCCAACATTGCTGTTTAGTTTCAGTGGCTATCCAAATGTCATCTACATACTGTAACAAGACTCCAGGAGGGTTCTGATTTTTCCATTCCTTCAGTTCTTTTGCCAATTGATTTCCGAAGATGGTGGGGCTATTTTTAAACCACTGTGGTAGTACTGTCCAAGTTGGATTCTTCTCTCTGTGTTTGGATTTTTCCACTCAAAAGCAAAAAGTATGTACTTGAGTACTTGACTTTCAGTACTCAAAGCGACACAAAAAAAGGCTTGTTTCAAATCTAATACTGTAAACCATTTTGATTTTTTTACTCAAGGTTGTTAGCACGGTATAAAGATTTGCTACTACTGGGTATATATCTTCTACTACCTTATTTATGACTCTAGGGTCCTGTACCAGCTGGTAATCCTCTCTGTTTGCCTTCTTAACTGGCAAAATAGGGGTATTAAATTTGGATTCACATTTCTTCAATAGGTCATATTTTATAATTTTTCCACAAGGGGAAATAACCCCTTATGACTTTCTATTTTCAAAGGAGACTGCTTTTGATTTACCAGGTTTCAACTTCATTCTTACCAGCTCTGCTCTTTTGGATTGCCCAGTCACCTCTCCAGCCCAGACTATCAGAGTCACTGCACCCTCGAGTGATATTGGCAGATGGATCACATCCTATTTTGGAGACTGTAGTGCAAAAATAGAGCCTTCCACATAACGAGGCCCTGGAATTTTGTATTTTGCCTGTATTTTTCCATTTTAAAATTTGATTTCGGCATTTAGTTTTTCCAGTAAATCTCTCCCAAAGAGAGGCTTAGGTGAGTTGGATGGATATCAAAAAAAGGTGAGTTTGTTTTCCTAATTCAAAATCAATGGGCTTGAAAAATGGCTAAGATTTGCAATTCCCTGTTACAGCAATGATTGTTTTAGAACCACTACTCGAGTTTCCTTTTACGATATTTAGCACAGAGTAACTAGCTCCTGTATCTACTAAAAATTCTACCTTGTCATTTACCTCATCATTTTCCAGGTCAGCTGTAATCAGAGGTTCTGCCAGGGAAGAATCCTCTAGTCTCCCTCAGTCATCATCGGTGATGGCCACAAGAGGGGGGCTTTTACGTTTCAACTGCAGACAGTACTTTTTCCAATGCCTGTCATTATTACAGCATGCACATTGATTAATACCAATTCTCCTGGGGTCGTTCAAGCTGCCCCTTTCCTTTCCCCAGGGGCACCATTCCTTTGGATATCCTTCTATGATTGCAACTTTCCATTTTTGTGTAGGGGCTTTCTTGAGTATTAGAAGGTAGGCGCCAGCCATTGACTTTAAATTATTAAGGTCTGCTATTGAAAATGGCACTTTTACTGTGACTACACTGTTGGCACCTACCGTCCAAGGGAGGCAGATACTGTCATGTCTCTGTGTTTAGTTCTAGTTCTCCCTGCAACCAGACTAAAAACCTCTGCTCTTTGATACATCCTCCCCATCTCCTCCATCCTCTCCTCTACATGCACCAAATCTGCCTCTTCGTGCACCAGCTCCCTTGTAATATCAGTCTTGGCAGCCTGATTATCTGTTCTCTCTAAGCTGCTGTTAGGACTGACCATAAGATCTAAATCATCCTCCTTATTGGGGAGATGTTCAGAACAAATTTGTTTTATGCTGCGCACGGAACAACAACATTTTAACCATTTTCCTTGATTCTCCTTTTCAAAAACCCAGCACAAAAACCCAGCTCTGAGGGAGCTGGATTCAAGCCATGATTTTTCTGCCATTCCATCTGATTCTGCAAAGTGGAAAACATATCCATGTACATAACCTCATTCCATTTCTGTTCCCATCTTAAAAATAACATGAACTGTAACAATGTATTACAGTTCAAGGTTCCATTTTGTGGCCATTTTTTTCCAGAGCCTAGTTTGTACAATGGCCACCACTATTTACAATACTAAATTGAACTCTCCCTGATAGCTCTTTCCCCAAGGTGCCCACCAATCTTTCTCCAATGTCGCAAAATGCAACCAAGTGTGTCAGAATGCCCCCTTTGATTGTTCACTACCCATTTTCGAATATTAGACCCAAAATGTTACAGTACAGATACAAATACAAATATGAAAGAATTATCAATCAATAAAACCAAGTTAAATACCAAATTTCATAATACCAAATAGCTCACCCACTGTGCTGGCAGATCCACATGTCTTATATTTGCAGGATTCCCAAAAGAATGCCTTGTTGTTGAATGGGATCTTACCAATCTCCCAGACTGATCCAAGGGTCTTCTCCAGGATAGTCCCGGTGCCAACATGAAGATCCAGAGATCTCTTGGATCCACAGAAGACCAGGGAAAGCATTTCATGTGGAGTTGCCAAAAAATACCAAAATCGGCTAATCTCTCATTTTTCCTTAATGAAAAATGAAGTCTGAAAAACAAAATCCATCTGACAATCTTGAGACTTATGCTGAGTTTCTAGAGAATTAGAGAATGAGGAATGAAACCCAAGAATTCACCCTATTTCTTAAGAACTCAATACTTAACAAAACATGATTTAGGTACAGAGAGAGTGGGGCCATGTAGGGTCAAGAAATCTCTTTAATAAAGACATCACTGATCTGCAGTTTCTCTTACAAGCTCTGAAGGCAGGTATTTTGGATGACCAAATGTATCAGTTATGAGTATCCCAATAAAACCCCAAGAAGTGGGAGCATCCAGAGGATAGCATAGGCACAGTACAAAGAGCAGCAGCCCTGTGTGACAATGAAACCTGCACACATGCTGATGGGGAAAGGGTTGGTGTCACATAGCCCTCTTAGCTCTCTCAGCTGTGTACAGTTGGTGCACTAGCAACAATTCTGCCACATTTCTGACCCTCTAGGGACTACATTAGCTCACCAAGCCACAGTTGAGTTATTGATTCTCCAAAATCTCACAACTCCCAGGCACAGAGAACAAAAGATCTGCCACATCAAATTGGACAAAAGGTTTTTCCAGCATATCCATTCTGTCTTTACTAATGGCCATACACGATTGCCTAGGGAGAAAATACCTGAAATTCAGATTAAGAGTGGCATTCAGTCCACTGATTTTATTTTAAGAAAGGAGACATCATTTATCCTCCATTATTTCAGCTAAGCTAATGGATTTGCTTTTAATTCTCCCATTTCTCCTCCTCACAGGAATAAACTTTCCTATCACACAAAGTGAAAGAAAGCTCCCAATATTACACTACTTTTAAGCAGGTGTGCCAGTTCGAAAGTAAACCAGCAGGAAAAATTAATCCCACACAAACACGTTGAGACAAATTTCAGGTCGGAGTTACAATTTAATAGAAAGATTACAATAAATGCAAAGATATATAAAAACTGGCTTAAACCCACAGAGTACAATCTGGCACCCTGTTGATCAGGGTGGTGGCTGCAGTCCAGTTAAGCGGTGCTTGCCGTGCTGTTGATGTGAAGGTTGCAGTCTTGTTTAAAGCAGTGGTCCTGTGGAAGGTTTGGTCTTCCTGTGGAAGACCAGGTCCTCTCTGGCTCCACTGAGTGGTGGTGGTTTCCCAAAACCCTAGACCTCAAGATTATATGCAGTGGATCTCAGGTGGTATCTCCCCCTGGGCGGGGGAGTTCACAATGGAACAATGTGGTCCTATAAGCCATACGGTATTTTTGGAGCCCCTGATGCTAGCTCCAGCTGCTTGTTCTTCTGGTGTCTACTCAGTTCATTATGGCCCATTAGCAGAGCTGATCCCCTCAGGATGGGTGGTGCTGCTGCTTCCCTGGAGGGAGTTATCATGCCTGAGTCACGGTGAAGACAAAGAAACACTATCCCTCCTCCCAGTCCCTTTTCTCATCTAAGGTCCATCTTGCAGCCTGAGGAATAGGTGTGCACTGAGCAGCTACTGTGAATGACCCATCATTAACAGTTCATCAGAAATTATGTAGATGGGAGTAGAATACACAGTCTGGTTATACCCATATTGGCACCCTTTTATGTGTAACCAGGACAGGAGGCCATACATAGATATACAGGACCACTGAAAAATCTGTGGAGAAATCAGCAAGATTGCAGCATCTTTCTTCCCAAAGAAAACAAAAGTAGAAACAAAATAGAAGAGGCCTGCCAAGCAAAACAATGGACCAAGCAGTATATGTGATCTGTATCACCACAGCTGCTTATCACTGTCATCACTACAAAGCCAGCTCCATACAAGCACGCTGAAAAAACAGAAGTGCTTGCAGAAAATTCAGCCTACATAGTAAAGATTAGAGCTCAGGCAGTTTAGAAAATGTTCTTGAGTTTTCTAGAGTGCCTTGTATCAGAGCTCAGTCTTATTTTGACAACTAATCTGCTTATTCTCTGTCCCCATCCAGCACTTCCTTCCTCTCTTAAGACTACAAGTTCTTTAGGAAAGTATGGGTGACATATGTAGCAGTCATTCAAGGGCTTAAGGTTCTTGCAAAGGATCTGGTTTTATTTCGATTTGATTTTAATTAGCTGTGCACAACAAAAAGAGCTTCACAGGCCCCTGTCCACAATCTCTACCTGGCAACCTCAGCCTTTAATGGCACAGTCTACACTGCCACAGCATTCTCTCGAAGCTAAGAGAGTAACATTTAAAAATGTGCACAACAAAAAGAGAGACTTACATCAACCTCATAAACAGACAAATTGTTCTCTCTATAATTGCATATTGTAGTCAGTTATGTTTACAGAATGGTACACCCTTACTTAGCCCCATCAGTGAGCTAGCTTATCTGAGAATATATCTGTGAGAATCAAAGATCATTTTAGGATAAGCATGTTAATTACTAGTGACTGAAAAGTGACAACCAAGTCAAAGTTTCTTTTCCTCTTGTCATGGTTTAGGAATGGTATGACCCAATTTAGTACTCCAAATAAAATCATCCTGCTGCTCACTCCCCTTTCCCTTTTCCCCCTCCCCACTGCGGGTGGCTGGAGAGAAGAATTGGAGGTACAAAAGTTAGAGATCATGGGTTGAGATAGGAACAATTTACTGGAAACAGCAATGAGACAATAAAACAAACAGTAACAGCAAAAATAGTAATAAAAAAAGTGTATAAAAGAGAGAGTGATTCACGTGCAAAAAAAAAAAAAAAAAGCTCACCACTGAGCCCACAACAATGAACAATGCTGGACTGTTCTCCCTCCTCCCCCACCACCCTGTTTTTTAGAGGGGAAGGAATGCCCTTCTCTCAGAAGTGAGAGTCCCTTTCCCTCCGCTTGTTACAATGATGTGAGGTGATACAGAATAATCTCCATGTCCTAGCCACCACCCTCAGCAATGCCTCCTCCTGACTACTGCAAGCTAGTAACCCCGTCCTGGCTGGAGCCAGAACACCTCTCTCTCTGTACCTACATGAAATATGTGCTTTAACTAGTTAAACTACACAGCTAATTTACATAGTTTATATCAGCATAAGTCAATCCTGATGCCCCAAAAATGGGTCTTGACAACACAAGCTCTAGTGTGGCCCTGCAGTGAAATGGACTGGAGAACCAATCTAAGTTAAAATTAACTCAGCAAAATAAAAGAGAGAAAGAGAGAAAGAAAGTACAGCTTTAACACCCTTAGGAGGAGGAAGGGAAAAACCAAGGGAGACAGCATAGACTAGCTTGGGGTGTTCTTGCAAGAGTCCCAGTCCATGTTGGTTTACACTATTTGTAGAATTAAGATACAAAATACGACATGTTTCATGTCATATTAAGTCCACTTTATCTGTGGGATGCCCCCAAGTAGGGCAGCTCTATACTGTTCACTTACCTTTTTCCCTTTCCTCTTGCTGGATCTTGCTGGTGTGTGGCTACAACATACATCAGGTCATCTTTAGGAAGGCCAAAGCCTACTTGGAATTGAGTCTGGCAAGGGACAAAAAGAAGGGCTTCTACAAGTGTGCCAGCAGCAAAAGGAAGATTATGGAAAATATAGGCCCACTGATAAATCAGATGGGTATCCTGGTAACAGAAAACACAAAGACAGAATTACTGGATGTAATGCCTTGTTTGCTCCAGTCTTCACTGCTTCAGGTGGCTCTCAAGAGTCCTAGACTTTGGAGGTAAGAGAAGAAGGCTGAAGAAAGGAAGACTTCCCTTGGCCATAGAGGCTGGGTTAGAGATTGGCTAGACAGATTTAACACCAATAAATCCATGGGCCCTGGTGGGATGCGCCTATGGTTGCTGAGTGAGCTGGCAGATGTTGTTGCTCTGCCACTCTCCATCGTCTTTGAAAGAGAATGGGAGAGGTGCCTGACAATTGTAGAAGGGCCAATGTTACTCCCATCTTCAAAAAAAGGCAAGAAGGTGTATTACCGCAGGCCCTAGGGTATATCACCGTGTCCCGCAGCCATAGGGAGGAGGAGGAGAGAAGATCCAGCAGGCAGGAATTGTGCAGCAAGATTGATCAATTCACTTATTTTACCAACTCTTTTATAGACTTTTTTCTTCATAGTCTAATTGGACAAAGGATCAGCCACCCCTTGGGGTGATTGGCTAAAATCCTAAAACATCCATTGTCAAAATATTTTTCTACTGTACCATAAACAAGACTTTTCAAGGTTGCAGGTGGTTTGGTTGTTTACATAACTCTGCTACCTCTTCTTGAGAGAGAAAAGCCTCTCATAGACTTAGAAAATAGCAAGAAAATCCTCGCTAGCAGTATTTTTGTATCTACAAAGGAGGACCCAGGAAACTACTGGCCAGTCAGCCTCACTTCCATCCCCGGAAAGGTGATGGAACAGGGGATACTGGAAGTCATTAACATGTATGTAGAAGAAAAGAGCATCATCAGGAGTAGCCAACATGGGCTCACTAAGAGGAAATTGTGCTTGACGAATCTGATAGTCTTCTATGATGGCATGGCAGGATGGGTCAACAAGGGGAGAGCAGCGGATGTTGGCTACCTTGACTTCAGCAAGGCTTTTGGCACTGTCTCCTATAACATCCTCACAGGTAAGCTAAGGAATTGTGGTTGGATGAATGGACAGTGAGGTGGATCAAGAGCTGTCTGAATGGCAGAGCCCAGAGGATCACGATCAGGGAAGCAGAATCCAGTTGGAGGTCTGTTCCCCAGGGATCAATACCAGGTCCAGTCTTAGTTTATCTTGTTTTCCTGGATGAAAGGATAGAATGTACCTTCAGCAAGTTTGCTGATGATACCGAACTGGGGTAGTGGCTGATCCACCTGAAGGCTGACATTCAGTAGGACCTTGACACGCTAGAGAAATGCACAGAGAGAAACCTAATGAGGTTCAACAAGGGCATGTGCAGGATCCTACACCTGGGGAAGAAGAACCCCAAGTACCAGTACACGTCTTATCTACTAGAAGGACCAGGGAGTCTTCATGGATGACCAGTTGATATGAGCCAGAAATGTGTCCTTATGGCCAGGGGGACAACTGATCAAATGATACCTTGGGGTCCATCAGGAAGAGTATGACCAGCAGGCCAAGTGAGGTGATCCTCCCCTTCTAGTCGCTCCAGGTGAGGTAACATCTGGAATATGGTGTCCAGCTCTGGGCTCTCAATACAAGAAAGAAAAGGACCTAATGGACAGGGTCCAGTGGAGGCCACAAAGATAATGAGGGATCTGAAGCATCTCTCTTATGAGGAGAGAGTGTGTGAGCAGGGCCTGCTTAGTCTAGAGAAGATTGAGAGGGGATCTCATTAATGGATACAAATATCTTGTAGGTGGGTGCTGAAAGGATGGTGCCCAGTGACAGAACAAGGAGCGATCCCCATAAACTGAAATACAAGTTTCACCTCCACATGAGGAAGAACTCTTTATGTTGAGGGTGGCAGGGCACCAGAACAGACTGCCCAGTGAGGTTGTGGAGTCTCCCTCTCTAGACACGTGTCCCTCCCACCTGGACACATTCTTGTGTGCTGTAGATGACCCTGTCTTGACAGGGGAGTTGGCCTAGATGATCTTTTGAAGCCCCCTTTTAACCCCAACAATTCTGTGATTCTGTGATTTATCTGACAAGCCTCAGGGAAAGCTTTTGTCACAAGTACACTGGCTATCAGCTTTAGGACTCCTATCATGCCCTGCTTCTGCAAGAAAGGTTCATTTCTGGTTAAATCACTAAAAAAACCCCCACAATTATAATTTGGGGGGGGTTTTTGTTTGTTTTCTGGAGTATAACTGGCTGTATAACATGCTGAAAACATGTCATTGTATAACTGAACTTAAAACCCTACTCTGACATTGACTTTGGTTCCCTGAAATGTATTCAGGAATCTCAGAGTTTCCCTAAAACACTAGCAATACTTCTGAGAGCATGTATGTGGGTTGAGCAAAGCATTGGGGTTCTTAGCATGTGAAATATATTGCCTGTCTGGGCAAACTCTCAAACATGGTGTGTCTCCTCCTCCAAAAGGGAAGAAAGAGGGCCCCACCTTCCTAGTGGTAATGTATTACATTCTATTTCCTACATATTTATTTCTTGGTAAATGAAATCTATACACCAGTGAAGGAGATCCAGATTTTTCCCGGCATGTCCTCTTGGCCCTCTGATTCCTCAGCCATGCTTTCATGAAAATGGACGGATTCGGGCATATATGCTGGATCCAAAATACTGTGGATTCATAAGAAAAAATGGTTTGGCTTCTTCAAACTCACTCTGTGGATCCAAATTTGTTCAAAACAGAAGTATTGAAAGGATAACATTGTCCTGGCAGATTTTCTGGCAGATCACATATCACCTGTCCTCCTGCAGTGACCGTGAAGCCAGAATAAATACTGTACTGTGTGCTCTAGCTGATTTGACAGAAATACAGTCATACACTCAGGCCTGAGCCAGTCCAAATCTGTACTAGGAGGTGATTTGGTTGTGTACAGCTCTGATATTCCTGAACACAGAACCATAGCAAATAAAACTAGCTAATTCCTCTTTTAATCCTACACCTAAAGTTGCAGGGGATTTCTAGGAGTACAAATCATGCAACATGGATTGTTTTGTCTTTTCTCAGTTCTGGGCAGAGTGTTTTGTATGTCCAAGATTTGAGGTCCTCAAATTCTTCCTCAGTTTTTCTGGGGTCTTCTACTGACAAGCTCCAGGGCTCAGCATAGAGTACTACAGCAAATTCCTGCCTATCCAAACATTCTATTTTCCTGTGCCTGCAGTGAGGAGAAGCTTAGCAGTGGAAACCTACAGTTTAATTGTTTGCTTTCAGAGGTACTGGCTTTTCTTCAGTGTAAACAAAACTGCTTTTTGTGTCATTTGTTGCCAGAAACAATGTCCGAAGTAATTTAATAGATACTCTAATCACTGTCAAATTAATAGTCCAATTATTTCCCATATGGCTTAACAGTCCTGCAGAAAATGCCCTAAATTAATGGTGCTGTTGTTATTCTCAGTGTCTGTGCTCCATATGCATACACTTCAGAACTAAAGCAAATGATTGCTAAGTCCCAGCTCACACAGCCCATGCTGCTCTGCCGGGCTCTAAATCTGCGCTACATGCAATCCTCTAGGTTTCTTTACATTTCTTTTTGTGTAGCAATTTTCATTTTCTCCCCTTTACTGGAACACTGACTTCCTACCACAAATTTTCATCAGGATAAGGGGAAATATCTTTATTGATTTACAGGTATTTCCTCTGTCTTCTCTAGAGTATTCAGTATTCTGGGATGTTTGAAATTTGGCCTCCTCAGGGGACCCAGAATCTAAAATTCCTAAATGAATTCAAGTCTGCCTTACAAGAAGAAATTGTGAACTTTTCTATTATTTTACTTCCAGTCTGAATGCTCTATGCCATCCATATGTTTTTTTCAACTTCCAGAGGAGTATATATTTTTTCTGATAGAACTAGTATTTTCAATATTCTATTCTGCCCAAAGAAATTATTAAATTCCATCCATTCCTGGAGATAATGGAAACTTTTGTCTTCTTTGCTGCTTCCTTTATTTTCAGTCTAAAGAAAATTATAACTTCTTTGGTTATCCCCTTTACTCACAGAACAGTTAAGGTGTGAATGCTTTCTAAAGTTTGTTCCTTCCACTCAGATCTTTTCCCAGATTTGTTTTCTTTGTGGTACATCCAGGCTTCAATTTTCCCCAGAGGCAGCAGTTTTCGCATAGCATCTGTTTTATTTGGTGCCCAGATTCAACTTAAAGTGCCAAATGAAGATGGAGGAACACTCCATCAGAAGGGGCCAGACAAGCAGCCACACACATTGAGCAAAACAAAGGATAGTGAATGTCATCAGAAGAAACAGAAAGATAGAGTAGAATCGAGTTTTATTCTGACTCAGCCTCTCAAGCCTGCAATTTATGGAGACTGTGAGGGCATGAAACAACTGCAGCCTCATTCTTGAAGCTGGTCTCTCTGCCTGTCTTCCACAACTGCTCATTTATTCTGGAGAACTGAGGAAGGATGTCATAAGTAAGGCAAACATCACTATAAAGCTTTCAGTTTCACAGGTCAAGCTACCATAAGGGTGCATGTTAGTACAACAGTGGGGAAGGAAGGTTAATATCACACAGTATAAAATATTAACTGAGGGAAACAATACCCTATAATAGCTAGCTATTTCAGCTGGTGGTGGGGTCCGTGGCTCTGACCCAGGAAGAGGTGACTGGTCTGGAGAGATGGTCCCGAAAGGGATCGCCTTCCCGAGGCCCAGTGTCTTCCCTCAGCTGCTGGCAGAGGGGCCCTTGCAGAGGCTATCAGCTCTTTAGTGATTCAGCTTGTGATTCCAGCTCAGCTCTGCAGGGCAGCCTCCAGGCCAGACCAGACCAGAGAGAGACAAGAAGGCCCGTGTGGCTGGTTCCGCACAGAGGCAGCTTTATTGTTGGTTCCCTCTGGCGAAGGGGAAAGCCAGGGACGAGCTCTCTCTCCCACAGAGCTAGGGGGCTTCCTTTTATAGGGATACAGGGGATCAGCGGGGGACCAATGGGTTACAGAGGGTCTGGGACAGACCAATGGGTTACAGAAAGATCTGCATAGTGTCTCTCAAAGGATTGTGGGTCCACTTTTCCTCGCCATGACCCAAGAAGCGGCTGCCCCTTCAGGGAGTCCTGCTGGGCAATTGCGAAATCTCTTGTCTCAGCAGAGATCCCTCCAGGGCAAGGGCTGGGCATATCCCACAGCTAGCATGTTCCACATTCAGTCTTATAATAACATGACTCGACATCAGTATTCACTATCAAAAGCCACACTGCTCCATAACTCTGATACCCATCATCACTTGACCCTGAAAAAACCCATATTCTTTTCAAAGTATACTGTTTCTGTGAAAAGGGACTACGCAGGCACCAAGAGGTACCCTATAGGCCAATAGGGAGCTGGGGATAAAGGATGTAAAAAGGGATGTGATGACACGCATGGAACAAGGCAAATTCCGTTGACATTTTGAACAAGATTGCATTTTAATGTATAGTCAGCAAAACTGGACAGGAAATGTCACTAGTATAGGCTTTCTTATCCCATTCACACTAATTCCCACCTTGAGACAGGCCAGATATTTCACTACAGCAGTCTCTTTAGCTTTCTATCATGGAAAGACCAAGGAAGTACAAAAGTGCACAAAAATAAAGACATCAAAAATAATTAGTTGAATGTTTTCAATCTTTTAAAGAGGGTGGCACCCACTGCATCTTGCCTATCACTTTATTTTGGCTTGCTTTCTTTTATTTTACCCATCTTCAATATAAAAGATGGTCCTAAAGCTCAAATCTCAAATGTAAATCTTAAATTTCCTAACTTTTGGGGTGTCTGAATCTAAGGATTTGATTCAGACTGGGTATAAATAACCTCTGTTATAATGGGTATATTTAAGCTCTGAATTTTACTTGTATGTCAGAGTATGAGGTGCCTGGAACTAAGCTTAGAGGCATCTCAGTCCAACATACACATACAGAATAAGAAGAAGACTCTAGAATTTTAGAAGGAACCCAAATGCCATTAAAGAAACCCTTTAGATAATGCAACAGTGTACTGTGTCTGGCAGGGATGGAGTTAAATTTCTTCACAGCAGCCAGCATGGTTTTTGTGACCAACACACTGCTGACAACTCACTCGTGTTTTAGCTACTACACAGCAGTTGTTGCACAGCATTGAGGTTTCTGTTTCTCACTCTGCCTGCTATGGGCAGGGATGCCCGGGATTGGCAAGAGGCTGCAAGGTGACAGCTGACCCAAACAGACCAAAGGGATGTCCTGTGCCATCTAACAACATGCTTAGCAATAAAGACTTGGGGATGAGTCTTTCCAGAGTACTCATTGCTCAGAGACTGGCTGGGCATCAGCCTGGTTTTGGGATGTGGTGAGCCACAGCCTTTTAGTCACTTGGATTTTGCCTTTTTTTTTTTTCCCCTACTTTTCCCCCCTTCACTTATTAAACTGTCTTTATGTTGACCTATGAGGTTTTTCTCACATTTGCTCTTCCAATTCACTCCCCCACTCTGATGAAGGGGGAGTGAATGAGCAGCTGGTGAGTGCTTAATTGCTGATCAGGGTCAACCTACCACAAAGATTAAAGCATCTAAGTTTTCAAAGAGAAGAAAGGAAAATGGAATTATTTCTGTGCTGTATCTACCAAATAGAAGTAGAAATGAAAGATAAAAAACATTACTCATTTTTCAAACGAGAGTATCTTCAGGGGCCATACTCCATGGCCACGTAGGTGACAAACATTTCTCTCAGGTGCCTCTTCTTTATTACTAGACACTATATTTGGATAACCTTATTAGGTTTTCTCTCTGTAAAAACTGGCTTCCTAAATATGAACAGAAGTTTTATCACTGCTCATGTCTTAAGAACAGATTTTGAAAGAGGCTTATAAACCTTTTCCTCCTCTACACCAAATGCATTATCCAGACACTAAGTTTGTAACACAAAAATTAGACAGGCAGTTATGTTTTATTATCCCAATTTAAAGATCAAGAAATCAGGAAAAAGACATGGAGTCCTGTGCAAGGCCATAGTAAGCACTGGAGTCAGGGCTGGCTAGCTTTCCTTTCTCTAAACCCTGTTTTCAGGTCTGTGGATGACAATCTTGCTTCTGACAATAGTCCACATGGGTTTCCTTCTCTGTTTCTTCGGGAATCTTGAGATAGCAGAACTTTTGGAGCAGTCTATGTTTGATACAATGTTTTCTACAGTTATGTTAAAAATCCCTTCTGACCACTACCTCTCCCATGCATATCTGTACAACAATTTGTGCAACTCAAAAAGGACAGAGAGGTGCATAGTTTAATTTTGTTTATTTATTCCTGCCAATTTAATCCTTTCTTCAATAATTAAACAATGGGAGTGTTTACCCTCCCTCTTAATTAGTCACTGGCTCTTTAAACTGAATGGTAATGATCATAAGAGTTTCTTTATGCCTTTCATCTTATAGTAAAGGACTCAGAGATATTTTTTTCTCCTAAGTCGATGTTGAATTTGACATCAGGACTATTCATTGCAGAACTAGCTGCAATTAGAGCAATTATGCAGATCACATGTCTTTCCAGTTTAATAGCTGGCTTTTGTTTTGCTTCTTTTTTTCCTTTTTTTTTTCCCCTCTCACTGCAGCTTCTCTAAACCAAAGAGGAGGATAAGGAAAGACAGACAGACACTGAAGTGGACCACCTACTGACTAGGTCCCACCATGGAACTGTATAATTTGTTAAATACCTTTGTGCTGGAGGAAATTCCTATGGGGTGCTTTGCATCTCAGCTTGCCAAAGGTCATCATCACAACATCACCCCATGCTCTCTTTCTGCTTCCCAGGCAGGAAGGGGATGGCACACTCTGCAAACACTGATAAATGTCTGTTCTCTGCAAAGTGGCTTAGAGTGGGTAACTAAACCAAACTATGAATCAGATGGAAAGCAACAACACACACAAAAAAAGCAAATACAAAGCAGCCTGCATTGTAAAAGCTGTGGAAGAAAAAGATGTTAATCTCAGGTACCTGTTTATCTAGCCCCTGCCTCACCAAGAAAAACCCCAGACCACTAATTAAGACATGCAGCACAATATAAACTTACAGAGTACCTTTTAAAAATTTATCCACAGTCACACTAGATACCTCTATGCATGTGAGATCCTGATCTTCAAATAATAGTGTAAACAAATTTAAAAACTGCTGTCCTGCACAGTGTTGTCATAAGCATAGTTCTGCTCCTCCCCCTCCAAAAAACCCCAAAAACCAAACCAAACCCACAAAAAAACCTTAAAAGCCTGAGTGCTGTCCTCAAATACTTAATTATAAAGAAAATTAAGAGACTGTAACATGACTTATTGCTTGTTTTTTCAAAATTGCTATAAAGAAAATATCTCATACTGCCTGTGAAGCAAACACAAGCATCATGTCCAGGCTTCAAAATTATACAGGTAACTTTACAAACAAATAAGTAACTCTGACACATCTTCTAACCACACAAAAAAATGGAGTCAGAAAACTGACCACCCCTAAAATGATCATGCAGTAAGATGGCAAAATAATTGTTGGCATATCAATGGCATTTTATAATTGCATCCAAACTTTCAAATATACCTAAACATAACCTTAAAGGAGAACTGATAGCACATATATTTTATATTCCATTTGAACCACTTGGCTCCATGTCAGAGCTCAATTAACACAAACATTATACATCAGTTGCAAACTATTTTAGACAACAATTCCATATAACAAAAAACAGAACTTCAAAAAATTTGTGGTTTAGATTTGTGTAATTTTGCCTGTAGACATCAGGTGAAGATAATTATGAGTTTAAACAGGATTGGTTTTATTATTTGTTAGTTCTTGAAGTGCAAAAATATATCTAACGTGTGTGCATGTTATGCAGCCTTTTATCTTCTCTGTCCTGATGCCTGAATAGCTCACACTAGGGATACAACCACATCCAAATGTGAAATGAATATTCTAAATACAAAGCTCCAACAATGAGCTGCTGCACTCACATTCTCAGAACCTCCAACACAGTCAGCCCTTTTATATTGTCTTGCTGGAAGAAACAGATTCAAGAAGGTTCAAATTTCACTGCTCAATCTCCTGCTGAGACTGTAGTAAGAAATATGTAATATTGACAGTTTAACATCTTAACAACTTGAGGACTTTCATATGTCTTTTGAGAGAATTTGAAACTAGTATAAGATAATGCAGTGAAAAAATGAAGGTGGTTTGCAGTAAAATCATTGGAGTTTAAAGGTGAGAAGTAAACTATCCTCTGTATGTTGCCATATCTTCCTATTCTGTAAGCTATGCAGAACAACTGCATGGATAGGACTGCATTCACAGACAAATACATTACGCACACACACACAACACACACACATATAGACTTTCTTAACTTGGCCTGCATCTCTATATGGTACTGATTTTAACAGCCTTTAAAACAATGACTCTCATTAATGTTAAATGGCTTTTAGTCAGATCCCTGATCAAACAGGTTGACACTAATGAGACTCATTATAATAAGGGCTTCCTAAAAGTTTGAGTTCAAATCTTGAGGTTACTTGATCAATAGCAAAATCCCATGTGAAATACACAGAATAATGATACTGCCTGTAATTAGGCTTCAAATAATTTAAGCATTTATGCTACTTTGACAGCCAACGAAGGACATCAGTTTACCATAAACATTTTAAAAGGGTACTGCAAGCTTTTGACTTGTCATGTCTAAAGCACAAAATGCTTTTCATCTACTTTTAATTTCTATCTTTTCAGAAAAACAAAATGAATAATGTTACCTGGAGCGTCCAGTGTGTTACAACAAATAGAGGGTCTGCAGCAGAAGGAATATCTTAGTTATGTTTGCAACAGAGAGTTTCACATATGCAAGCATGATAGGCACGAGAGGTGGCTCAAAGGTTATAACACGACCTCAAGTCACCCCTTGTCATTTCCATGGTCTCCTAATGCACACAGGCAGGAAAGGACAAGGAGAAATGCAATAGCACACATCAAATATTTCTTAGATTTAGCTGCATTGATGCATTGAGGTACTATATGCCACAGTTAGTATAAACCCAGTATAGTAATCTCTTTCTGTAAGTCACCATTTCCTCGTTGCTCCAGGGGCAGCATAGCAGCCTAGTTTTCCTAAAAATGAGTTCATGGTAAAGCCAGAATTCTTCAGATAATGTCAGCAGTTTTTCAGAGAATATCCAGCCCTGTTTCTGAACACAACTGTTTTCTGATTTTGTCTTAGTCTGTTTTATGTACATTTGCAGGTGGGTTTCCAACATACTATGCAACTTGTTATCTCAAAAAACCCAAAAAGCAAAAACTTATTTGAACATCTGGAGATTAAAATCTGAATTAACAGTCACATTTTCATCATGTTTAGAGTTTGTCGGCCTCTGAATTTCACTTTCTTTCCTTTCCAAGAATAAATCTGGTAATCTCTTCTGAGTTTTATTAAGTCACTTGTGAATGGATTTCATTAACTAAGAACAAGTTTCCTTGAGACATTTAGTTGCTACAGCTGGCATCCATGTGTTAATGTCTCATCCTCACAGCATCTCCCTGACATGAGAGATGAAAAGCTTGACGATTGTGTTATATTGTTTTCTCTGTTTATATTTTCTGTTTTGTCCTCACCTGTGGTATTCCTGGTGCTAAACAAAGCATGTGTTGTTGGAGGAGAAATTATTGTTTTCCTAATGCTTATGCAGTATTCAAGTATCATTTCCTGTAGCTGAGGCAACAGTAAAAATACTATTCAGAAATGCTTGCACCACCTTTATCATCCTGAGACTGTCTTCCAGCAATGTAAATAAAATGTGTCTGTGCATCTAAAGACTCTGAATCAGGAATTAATACATTTGCACCCACTCCAGAGACAGTCAGCCAGCACCATAGTAATGGTGACCTGAATCAGTGACCTTCCGCAGGAAACACATCATCCTGATTCAGTGACCCAGACCCTCTTCATTATTATACTCATGTAAAGATGGATTCTTTTTTCTGATGACAACAGAGAGTGATATACAGCTGTGGGGCTGATCAGAAAACCGGCCAGAACTAGAGCTGACCAAGCAACTCAGATCATAAAATTGACAAAGTGAGCACATGACACTGTCTATTGCCTGTATTCCTCTGCCACAGTGGAAGTAACAAGACTGAAGTTTGAGTTCCTTCTACTTTTTACTAAATGTCTACCAGAAATTGTAATTTCTTATTCATTATTTTAGTGCTGGCAGTGATTATATGTATTTTTTTAGTTTGGTTTACTACCTGGATGGATGGATAGATAGATAAAGTAGAAAATGAATTAACAGGCGGAGGGTACAACAAAATCCATCCATGCTGGCAAGTTCTAACTGATCATATAAATCAGAGGGTATTGCTTCTCTCTCTGGTGGTACAAATATGACTCTTCTGGTTAGAAGGCACAGTCTTTTTTATCTCTCAGGGAGAGCTAGCATGGATTTTAAGGTGCTGTCTCTCACGGTCACACAGACCTTGTCCAAGGAACGTTCCCAGAAAATAAACTGATGATTACAGAGTTTTCTTCCTGGGTAGAGCTTTTAAATGTCACATTCATACTGTATGTATCTGTGAACATGACTTCATTGCATTCAGGAAGCGCTCAAGAAAGGTTAAGGGAACTTAATGAACTGGTATACTGGCAGTGGTGATAAACTATATGCTATACATACACTTCTTATATTATGAATATTCAAGTTGAGAGTGTGACCTGCAGAACAGACAAAAATCCATTCACTTTCCAACATGCAAATAGGGTGGCTCTCCCTGATGCTCTTTTCTTTTTAATGAAGATTTTTGCAGTGTTTTTTTGAAACTGCTAACTATCAGAACTATGCATTCTGTACACTAAACAGGTCCCTGCACCATATTTCTTTCATGGAATAATCTGCATTTTTCAGCATGAAGAAAAACAGTGTAAATACAAAGGGTCACAGAGAGGCGTTAGACTGTTAACAAGTATATTGGCAAATGTTGTCATTTGCACTGTTTGCTTCTCAGTTTCTCAGTTGCTTAATCAAAATTTAAAAATACAAATATGTGGCTCTGAATTATCCAACTGAGGAATCAACACAGAACAAACAAAAAAGAACTAAAGCTGATACAGAAGGAAAGAAAGAGTGGATTGTTTATGAGTGCAGAAGAACTTGATATAATTTAGAACCGTTCTTTTTTATTTCTTCCAGAAAGAGTAAAAATTTTCTGGGAGCAATCTAATCTCCTCATGAACTGTGCCAGTTTCATTTCCTAAAAGCAGGGAAAGACAGTAAACACTGTCTTTTGCATCACTCATGATAAAATCCAAAACAAAATCACTTTCATTTTAAGAAATTGTTACATAGAAAATGTACTTTATTGAGAATATCACATAATTTACAAATGTGTAAGCATTTAACAGCAAGGAAATTACTATTTAAAGAGATCATAAATCATATATTACCCACATAGTAAAGCTGCACAGTATTCTTATCAGTTATCAAAAAGATATCCATTTCAGTCATAAGTTTGACCAGGGGCTAAGCTTTTCTAGCTTTTTTCTGGTAATTAATTATTTTTTTAATTAATTCCTTCCCTTTTCTCTCTCCTGTCCTTTTCTTTTTTACTCTTGTAATATAACACAATATAACAGAATCAAAAGTCCATATAAAAATGATCTGTAGATAAGCAGCTTAGAATCTACCTAAACCTAAGATGATGCTTTGTGGCTATATATGTTCTAATTTCACTTGCTTGTTATCATCATTCTCCAGGCACTACATTTCACACAATGAATGCACAGGTGAACAGAACTGGACACATGGGAGGCTTATGTACAATACAACATTCCCAGAACTTTCTGTGAGAAATGAGTTGTCTGAATTAGTGAGCAGCAAAACACACCCACACCCCTCTTCTCCCTTACCAGTTACTTCCTCCAGTGCTGGTTTACACATACACATCACTGTGCTGAAGACTTACCAGTGCTATAACTTCTGATCCAGAGTTATCCTTAATCATTATGGTTGGACTCTGCACTTTGAACATGGACTACCAGTCAAGGAGCACTAGGCTGTTCCCTATCAGGAATATATGATACCTTAGTAAGGATTTCTTAACAATGCTATATTACACACCATCATGGTCAATACCATCCACAAAAACATTCAGCTACAATGGCCCTTGTTTTTCATGGTAAACAGAGGCAAGCACAGAGAATAACATCCCATGAGTAGTATATACAGAGTAGAAGTCTTGGGGATCATGAAAAGGGGAAAAATGATGAGCTGGACAAAAAGAGAAGAGAAAAATCTAGCAGCAGACAGACAAGTGGAGAAGGAAAGGCAGATTGATTGTAGATAAGGAAAAAAAAGAAAATTGAAGAAAAGAATATCAGTGTTGAAGAAGAAAATTTGGGAAAGTGCTCTCATCAATAGATTACTCTGTCCTTTGCATCAAATCAAAGAACACAAAGAGACCCTGACAGAAACTGTCAGTATACCTCGGCTCTTTAGCAGGCAGAGCACAGAGGGATCTGCAGAGATGTGTGTTTCCTCTGTCCATTTTAACAGAAGCACCAGAATAGCCTCCTTAGTAAATTGACACAGTAAAATGAGGTATGCAATCAGCATCGCCTCCTTGGAAAGAAACACTTGATGCTCACAGTATCTATCTTTGTAGCTGGGCCATTCTTATTGGTGTCTATGTTTCTGCCCTCCGTTTCCTTTCAGACATAAAATCTGACAGGATGTATCAAACATAGCTAAATATTTTTCCAGTTTTGTTTAAACTAATAAACAATGAATGGGAACTTCCATTTTTGCAGTCTTGGCATTGGTTTAATTACTACCACAACAGGGTAGAGCACATACATAGTGGTTTCCCTAATTTTCTGATTGGTAAACCCCTTAAATTCTTCACTATTCAGGGGCAAGTAAGCTGGTAAATGGTATCTTATGAGAAAAGGATGTGCCATGGGTCTGGCCTTGAAGAGAGAATTATGACTGAATTATAACAGCATTCAATCACCTAGAAACAGAGGCTGTATGTCCTAATGTACGCTTTCCCAACTTGTTCCTTGTCTGGAACACAGGTATAAAAACATGCCATACTTCCTTTCCCATTAATAAACTCACAACTTCCAGGTCACATCTTTTGTTAGACATTGACTGTAGTAAACAAGCTCTTTTTCAATTCAAGGACCAACAAATTACACTTAGTTTCACGCAAAGAAATGCAGACATATAATCCAAAGGAGTTGTACTGGGAGGAGTGGAGAGTCCCAGGTTAAAAGGGATGATCCTAAACTATTATTTCTACACATTTTTCTTTGGAAAAGGTGCTCAGGTTTTCTTACAGGTTAAAGATATGACCTCTGCTTCCTCTCACAAGAAGAGGATAAAGAAGACTAAGTATAATCCTACTATCATCAAGAAGTTAGTTACTTCATGAACATACTGTGACAATAGGAGCTGCATGGAGCACCTGAACAAAGATAAGGGAACAAGGACTCAGAAGACAATTGCACATCTGAAGAAGATTAATACTAGCTCTCCTAATGAAGTGTATGCAGTAGTCTCTGAGAAGAATTGGGGCACAAAAGGAACCAGTCCAATCTGAGCTCATGAAATGAGGGTAGGCCATGATGGAACATGTGAGATGAAATTTCTTTTCTTGAGACAAGGACATTTAGCTACTATTCTTCAGTTATGTTTTTCAAATTGGGTTGGATTCTCACTTGCCACTGGTCACTCTTTTTAGCAAGAATATTACCTCAGCCATATGCTACCAACAACATATTGATGTAAGAAAAGAATAGCAGTATTTAGTGGTTTCTATGATACCATAACAGGAAAGGAAACTCCTATGGATACTTGCAGTACAGCTGAGTCAACTTTACAGAATAGGGTAGCTACAATAATTCTGACTCAGGGGACAATTTAAAAACAAGTTAGCTGGAATGTTAACTCCAGTGAACTTGGGGGGAAAAAATGCCTCATCTTCTTCCACATGGATCAATTCACTCAGATAAGTAAATTCAGGAAAAAAAAATCCGTTCCTCCATTATACCAAAGGGGCCTATGAGAATTTCCATAGCTAAAATTCAGAGCCAAAGACTAGAAATGTTATTTTTATACTTAACTTTTTTCCATGTATTTGAGATTCTGTGATTGAAACTTTACAAACCAATGAGAAGCTGGAGACAGAAAATGTACAGTTGTTCTTCTTAAAAGAAGTCAGGGTTCACTGTTACAGGATGCTGTGTAAGGCACTGAAGACAACTGAAAAAGATTCCTGCTTCCACCATCCATCTTTTCTCTCTGTGCCGTAGCCATTCATTCTAGCCATGCACTGTGTGTTACCAGTCAAGTCAGTATGGCTATCTGCACTGTCAACTAGGTCTCTGAAATAAAAAAAAAAAAAAAACCAACAAAAAACCAACTAAAAAGAGAACATAAAAAGAAATACGCAGAAAAAAAAAATGACAGTTTAGATTAAAGCCCAAAGAGATGCATTTGCACAAATGGGAAGATAGCAAATAAGTATGCCGGCACAGGCATACTTATTTAGAGTAGTAGAGGCAGAAGGAGTCTCTTCAGATAGTGTAACAAACGCTAACATCCTTTCTAATTATGCCTGCCACTATGGCCATTCACTATAATAAGGGGAGAGCCACTCTTTCAAAAAAATGACAACAAACACCATCAAAGATGGAAAGGTAAGAGTGACATTCTGTTCACAGAGTGAAAAATAGACAGTGCAGCCTAATTCATAAAACCAAAATGAAATCCACATAGTCATTGAATAAGGCAGTATCAGTCCAACTATGAGTATACACACTTATTCCTAGATCCAGACACAAATTCTGCTTTACTACCAACAGGCAAGAAATAAAGGATCATTCTCTTTAATTTCTTACACTTAGCTTCTAACATTAAATTGCTCAGGGAAGAAACTGAGGCTTGGGCTGGAGCACACCCTGACAAGCCAAATCTCCATCCCAATTTCCTTCTGTTCACTCCTTTGTCCCATCCCAGCTTCCTTATCCCAGTTGAGTACTTTTACCTGTCCTGTCTCTTATTTTCTGTACATTCAGGACAGAAGGTTTTCCTCCTCTGCATTCCCAGAAAGATCATTGAAGTCTGTGATCACTTATGGTCACTCCCATAGTGACCAACAAGAAGTAGGAAGAGTACTAAGAAGCCATACTTTGTTGTGACTGCATACAGGGTTAGGTGTACAAACCCTGTAGTCTACACACTGGGAACAGTGAGAGGCATGCTCAGTGAGGGGGGATGATCAATCTCAAAGTACTGGCTGCTGAATGTAAAACAAATGTCCAATGTACAGGTGAAAACTCTCACTCAAAATTTGGACATACATAGGTGGCTTTTCATGAGAACAGTGAAGTACTCAAAATAGGTACCCTGCTTCTAAGGATAGACAGGTATCTGCTGAGGAAAAAACTTGCAAATATAATTGATCATATGTAAAACCAGTGTTTTATTAAAAACCAAGTTAACCCCCCCAAAACTTAATTATTTTCTAAAGCACTTGAAGTTAAAATACATAAAATCAGAGCCAAGCCTGAAGCATGGAAAACTGCAGATCAAAGAACCATGTACCAGAAAAGTGGGTCGTATGGTGGCTGGTGTCAAGTGACCTAGCTGCACTGTTTATAAAAAACAGTAAAAACAGTTATGCTTGAAACTAAGGAAATCTAAATACTCCTTTGGATTCCAAAACTATCCATCTTTCTAAGGCAACCTCTGAACAACTCCCTGACACAACCTCCACTCTTTGAAGGTTTCCTTTCTTTCATCTGTTACAGCCCAGACTCTCCCTCTCCAAAAGCTGATGAACATATATTCCCAGTTTATTCTTAAAATAGTCTGTGTTCTGGAATGTCTTCAGGGGCCAGCACATCTGCTTGCAGGACTTCTTCCTGGAAGACACTGAGCTGCCTCTTTCTTTGAATTTGTATGTCCTATGTAGTTTCCTCCTTAATTATGACCCTGGGGTGCCTAACACATCTCTGGAGCACTGATCTGCAAAACACAGAGGAGTGCTAGAAAGCTGACATGAAGCACAGCACAGTAAAAAAGCTGCCAGAGCTGGTGAGCCAGAGCGATTTTCAGGCTGGGAAAGAATTAGAAAGGAAAAAATAATTTCAGGACTAGGTAGGCAAAACAGCAAAACAAGAGGCAGTTAGATCAAATAGGAGGGAAGTGAGAATAGACACTGAGGTCTGACTCTGAATCTCTATCATTTGGCATTAACACTAGAGAAGGGATTCAGGGATTAGTATTAATAAGTAAAGGACAAGAGAGAGACCCGTGGAAATTTGCACTTTGAGCAGTAAGGCAGATACTGACTTTTGTCATAGGAGAGGGGTAAGAAGGGGGTGGGAGAGTGTGTGTGTGTCTGGAAACAAGAGGCACTGGTGTGACAATTATCATGAAAGGGAGCAAATTTGTGCCCTTGCCAAGAGGGGATAAAAACTTTCCCTGTGGTGTGACAAGCTATCTGGTTTGCCATAGAGTTCAGAAGGAAGCCCAGCTACCAGCTACATGCAGTCCACATACAGGAGGTACATTGAATAAAACTCCCACACTGCTGCCAGTCCCCTCAGTGGTCCCTCCACTCACCTGGTACCCAGTATACTTACTGCCTACCTGTCATGAAAGAACAGAATATGGCATGGCAGGAGTTCTCACATCTATTTTTTTTTCTTTTTCTGAGGGGGTGTGGGGAGTGAAGTCCCCCTAAGGATTTTGCTATGCTGACGTATTCAGCAAAACTTTGCAGTTTGGATTTCCCATTGAAACATATTCAAATGCTTCACAACACAACCAATGTCCAAATGGTCTGACACTAGCTATAATTGCCACCTAGCACAGTGGCCTCAGCAAAGAGGACTATAATCACAGAAAAAATGCCTCTGGGGACTACATCCCTCCTTTTCCAGAGGCTATTTTTATGTATAGCACAATTTTCACAACATTTTTGTAAGGCTATGCAATATGATGCAGCTTTAGGAAAAGATACTTGGGGACAATGATGTATTTATCAAATCAACTGATTCCTAGTGGCTTTGATGCCTGTGTATAAAACACCATCAAGTGAGACAAGTTGGAAGTAGGTACATGACATTATGGCATTATTTTTTGTTTGTAGTGTGCACCTTTTGTGCTAGAAACCCTCTCCATCATCTATAGCAAAAAATATGGCGGTCAAAACTACAGGAGAATTAACTGAGAAAAGACCATAAAAGAGATTTTAAATTTACCCTCTTCAGAAAAACAAACCGGGGTTGCACAAGGTTCATGTTTTGTGATCCATTGATTGCTACTTACTTCTGTGAGGTGGATATTCATGATTAAGCATACTTTAAGCCCTCCGCATATAGGATGAGAGCTGACTTGTGTAATTGTCCTTGAACCAATGAATAAGGAGGGCTAATTGCCACAGGATATTTAATGTTATATTCAATGAATGTGTATTTATGAATACTAACAACAAGGTGTAACTGCCTGGTCCTAACAGCTACAATCCATACAAGGGCCTGCTGAATCCAGTGAGAGAGCTGACTGCAGTTTCAATAGAACAACAATTTGCTCAACAATAAGGCATCATGTGCAAAATCCTAGGGAAGGTAAGCCATGAGGTCTTATACGTACAAACAGAACTAAACAGCACATTAGAAAACACTGAGGAAATGATCACGCAAACTACAGAAAAAAATACAAACAGAGAAGAGGTAATCACTGGCAAATAAATTCTCAGAGACATCAAGCAAACAGGGACATAAAGAATGTATTTCCCTCTTTTCTGCACTTTAAAAACAATCAAAAGATCTGGGAAGATGTTGATCACCAGCATAATACCCATGGGTAAGGGAAAAATTAATGAACCTAAACCAGAGAATCACCTGAAGTGGAAAACATGGCTTTGGTTTTCTGCATTTTACTATTTCTACTTTACTAGGAAGACAGCTGTTTTAAAGGTAGGGACACAGGTTTTGGTGGAGGAAACAAGGAACTCCATGCTATTCTATGACTTTCTGTAAAGTATTTAATTTCTCATGGTTCAGCAGAAAAGAGAGTGACAGCTGCCTGAATTTTGCCTGCAAAGTCAGTCAGTTTTACCTATACCTTTTTCTTAGAAAAAAAATCACGAATTTACATTAGTGCATTGCAACAGTACTTCTCACGTCCAAATTCCTTTAAAACCTGCAACAGATTGTCACAGTAAGTCTGTTGGACTGAACTATAGACAATTATTTTAACTTTCAAACAAAAGGAAGTAGATCTACCAGTAGTCCAAAGCCATTGTGGTGGCTCAAATGCTTAGACCGTTAAACAACAAGCTTGGGCTGGAGTGGACATGAGTTTTCTTCCACCCCAGCCAGGCACCTGGCAGCGCCTGAGACAGCTGCTGATGACCAGCCACATCTTCTCTAGGCCTAGAGGTGCTCCACTTATGGAAGCAGGTTGCAAAGCTGTAGCCATGCTGCATGAAGACATGGATGAGAGAGCACCAGGAAC
Organism: Aphelocoma coerulescens; assembly: GCF_041296385.1. Taxonomy (NCBI): domain Eukaryota; kingdom Metazoa; phylum Chordata; class Aves; order Passeriformes; family Corvidae; genus Aphelocoma; species Aphelocoma coerulescens. Next base: position 62,710,762 of record NW_027184085.1, read on the forward strand.
TTTGTCCTCTCTGTTTGGGTCTGGACCACCGTTCCTCTGTCAAAGCGGCAGCTACCCACTTTTCGTTCTGAAAGTGGTGACTGTGGACAGACGGGCCGCATTAAATGACGACGTGCAATGTATTTAAAGTGCGGCCAGCAAAGGGGCACACGGTGACTGCCGGAGAAGCAGCTGTTCCTGTGGGGCTGTTCCTGTCGTGCCTGGTAACCTAGCAGTCTCTCCCGGCGCCGGCATGCCTGGGCAGACCCGGCCTACCGGAGTAGCTGGGGCTCTCCCACGGCCCCTCCTCGCCCTGAGCGCCCCGCGGGCTCAAGGCCGGGAGGCCGGTGCCGAACACGAGGCCTTGCCGCAGGCCTCGCACCTCGCCGCGTCTGCTGCAGCCCCGCCGGCGGGACGGCGGCCTCCGGACCCGGCGGGAGCGCAGGGACAGCGCTCGGGGGCGGCGGCTGAAGAGGCCAGCAGTAGCCCGGGGCCCAGGAGCGCGGAGAGCGGAGCAACCCGGCGCCGACGCGGCTGCCATTTCCCCTGGCCTTCGCCGCTGCGGGAGCGAGGGCGGGGAGAGGAGGCGGAGGAGAAGGAGGAGTGAGGGGAGAGGGAGGTGGCCGAGCCGAAGTGCACTGAGGCTCTAAGCTGCCAACACTCACACATCGCCTGCCGCCGCAGCCGCACTGCTCCCGGATTCCGGAGAGAGGGAGCGAGTGGAGGCGAAGAAAAGCCAGACGCGGGAGAGGAGGCAGAAGACCGCTGGCAGGGGGAAGGAAGTCAGAGAGGAGGGAAACGCAGAGAGAGGGAGAAGGACCCCTCCTCCCCGCGGAGAGACGACTTCCCATGTAGCTAGGGATAGAGGGAGAAGCTGGCGCTCAGGAACAGTGAGAGAAGCTCTGACAAGCAAGTTACTTAATCCCCGGAGAGCGGCGGGAAGAGGGCATAGCAGCAATCACTGATCAGAACCACTATTCCCAACCCCTCATCATTTAACCCCCGGGCGGTTCAATGCACTACTCCAAGCTCTTCCTAGTTTCTTCCTCGGGCTAACTTCGGAGGACGTACCGCCGGAGCCCGGAGGGGAGGACAAGGGCCTCGGAAGAAGAAAGGAGAAGTTTTGTGGGGGTTGCGTGCGGAGGAGAAGATGGGCTGGAAGCGCCGCTGTTGCTGGGGAGGCGGAGGCGGCGGGGACCTTCTCTGCCGGCTCACCCTGGTGCTGGGGTTCCTGCTGCCCGCCTGCAGGACGCGCCTGTACACCAACCACTGGGCTGTGCGGATAACCGGGGGGCTCCCGGAGGCCAACCGGATAGCGAGCAAATACGGATACGTCAATATAGGACAGGTAACGCAACTCACAACTACTTCCTAGCGGGCACCGGCGCTGCGGCCGGCCGGCGGGCGGGCAGGGTCCGCTGCCGCCGCCCTGCGCCGCCGAAGCAGGGACAACGACGAGGGTAAGGGACGGGCGGCCCCGCGGCCGCTGCCCGACCACGGCCCCGCCGCAGGCCCCGCCGCCGCCGCGGGGCGGTCAGCGGAGCCGCCCCGGCCTCCCGCCGCGGGCGGTGGGAGGTGATGCGCAGGGGCAGGTATGCCGGAGAGCTTGGGGCCGTGGCCTTCCCCTTCGAAGCCAGGTGTGAAACGGGGCGCGAGCCAGGGAGCCGCCCGCGGGGCGGGAGGGGGAAGGCATCGCCGGGGGGCGTCCCGCCGCGGGTCTGCGCGCCGCCTCGCTCCCTTCGCGGCGGCTGAACTTTGCGCTCCGCGGCAGGCAGTCTCCTGTGTCCCCCTTCCGAGTTGAAAGGCGCTGGTACAGGACGAGCTCGTCCTGCAGCGACCGCCCGTCTTCCCGACAGCCAGGACGTGGCAGCCGCGGCCGCTGGCTCGCCGCGGAGGGCGTCCCGACCCCCGTGCTGGCGGGGCGTGCGGAAGGAGGAGGTGGCAGGGTGTCCCGGAGCGGCTGCCAGGCGTGCGGCTGCCGGCGGCGTTCCGTGGGGAGAGGGAGCGCACCGGTGGGGCCGGGGCCACACCTGGACCGGCTAGATCCAGACATCACCACGTCAGAAAATTCTTGGATCCAGTCAGGTTCAGAAACTGCAAGTGAGTAAATACCTGGTTCTCACTGGATCCCATCACGCTGAAAAATGCCCCCTTCTGCAGTTAGGCACTGTTCTGTTTAAAATGTCCTAACATCACTTTTTCTTATGGGCTTCATTCTCAGCGTTCTAGTCTTTCCTCGAAGTTGTTCTCAAAATACGAGTTGCATATGTAGGGTTTACAAGGTGAGTGCCTAAAAAATAAACAGTCCTGTTTCATGCTTGGGTGCAAACATCCAAGTACATTCTTTCTAGACAGTAGTTTATTCTACGTGAATTGAAAGGTTAGAAATGAGCATTTACAGGTACAGAAGGCTTCCTTTTATACATGAGATTTACAAAAACGCAGCTGTGTTTACACTCCAGGCTTTTCATATCAACCAAATCAAAGTAAGACCCGATTATTATTGTGTTTTAAAATGAGCTCCCACTTACTATATCATTGAATCAAAAGTTTAAAGTACATCTCAGTGTTCCCACTCATTGCAAGCCTGAATAAGACAGCTGTGTGGTCAATTAAGATAAATAATTTACATGAGAAAAGCTGGAAAATGTCACTGGGGTAGCACAAAACATGATGTGTAAAGATGCAGTTATTTAGAAAAACTGAGTATCAACTTCTCTCATGGAGCGCTTAAGCAGGCAGGCAGTACTACTTCCAGCTGGAGGCACCAAAATTTGGTGTGTCAAAATGGAAGTGTTACCTTGGAACTACCATTTAGGAATCAAAATTTTTTGCACTGGCTTTCTTTTTAGTCTTACACGTTTTTTGCTGAAGATGTTTGTATTTATATCTGGGCCCTTATGGTGCCAAAATAAACAATAGTTGCAGGATGCAGTTTCCCCCATTTTTTCTTTTGTCAAGCTGGCTGGTCAGCTCAGAGCCTGCCTTTTTATACTTTGCATATGTAAACCCCATCCTGAATTAAGTAAAGAATGTAGTAAGCCTCTGTTGTTTCTTATGTGTCGGTGAAAGTGTATGTATACAACTATGTGATACCAATAATGGATAAATTACAGATTAGGTGTACAGATGAGGCTGAGAGAAAATAGAGAATATAAGTAATTAAAAACTGTAAAATACTTTACTAGGTATATGGATGAAAAAAGAGTAGACTGTGTGTCCAGGTGAAGATGGGTAAATGGAGTAAGGTATTAACTTTTGGAGAAAGGGAATCAGGAACAGTTTGGATGGATGAGGTGGGACTTGCCCATAGCAAGCTTTTTTCATAGATCTGGAAAAGCAGGAGAATATTTGACACAAAACAGGAAGTGCAAAAAGAAGATGAGAACGGGGCAATAATCTACTGGTTATTATTGAGACACAATTGAAAGCAATTAAAAAATTTGTTTTGTGTGTGATGTTGAAAGACATTCTCTTAGCTGAATATGCTCTGAAGACAAGAGACACCAATAAGCAGCATTTTCTCATGGAGTTACACAATAGGCATAATATTTTTGGTTACATTAAATTTATGAGCTCACCTTTAAAAAGAAAGTGCAAAAAGCTAAATCAAAATTCCACTGCAGCTGGCCCAAAGAGCCAACTTACAAATTACCTGGAAAAATAGCCTCTTTAAAATATTCAAGATAAGAAGTAGTGAAACTGTACAAAAATGAAAGTCAGATAGTTGCAAACCAGGAGTATTCTGACAGTTAATTGTATGGTTAGAGCTGAAGGGAACAGTGGAAAAGAGGGGTTCTGAAGGTCTAATTCTTACTGACCATTCTGTTAATTTTGTGTTTGTGGAAAAATGGCATTGAAAGGTACATTAAGTTGATCAGTGGAGACCAGATGGTAGACCCAGGAAGGCTCTGAATTGTAAATATTGGCCAACATCCCTTCTCCCAGTTTTTGTTATTTAGTGCATTCCTGGCAACAGGAGGAATTTAACTTACTGGTTTTTGATGCTTGTGTGATTTGGAGACTATCCAGTTGAGTCTTGAAATACCTCTTAAGTAATTTTCATTGCCATGGCAAACCTGCAAAGGCTTCCTAAATGACTGCACAAGTCAATCAGAAATAGATGGCGGAAGGGGGCGTTAAAGAGGCCTTGAGATGACCTCCTGGTGAGCAACTGAGAACTCTTTCCCTCACAGCTTCTGGTAAACTTTCGTTGCTCCTAAACCTATGTGGTCTCTGTGTCTTGTTATGAAAACTCAAAGCTTTATCATCTCTGTTCATTAAAAAGAGGAAATTTCCATTAATTTTTAGGGAACATGGCACAACAGAGAAAGAATCCTCTCTGTTTTTCCAGGCTGTGTGTGCCGTGTCCTGTTTCCTACAATTTGCTCTGACACACTTCTTGTTTATCTTGTATTTCCTGTATTACCAATGAGAGGTATGTCTTCTGTGTTTCATTGGACTTTAAACTTACACAAACATGAAATAGCAGGACTTAAATGCATAGAGTTGACTTCGTTCGCGCTTTTCCAATGTAGGCTTTTGTGACCTACTCTTGAAGTGCAATTAATAGTTTCTCTAGCAAGAAAAAGTTCATTGTTCTTTTTGCATGGGTCTTCTAAGACAGTGGTCTGGACTTGCAAGCCCTCTGGGACTGTAATAAAATAGCATAAGGTAAACCAGCCAGGGAGTTGTTCTAAGTTCCATGCTGGATGAAGCAATTTGGGTTATAGTATAATATATATTTGCATCCCCCAGTGCCTCTTTGCTGGCATGTTTTCTGTTTTGCTGTGGCTTCACAAAGCAGACCTTTCCCTTAGAGCAAAGTATCCGTCACTAGCATTCAGGAGCATTTCTTTCACTGTTGGCAGCTGTCAAGGGTTAAGCATATCGTCTGTGTAACAATTTGTACAATAGGTTTAAATGTTGTGACTACTTTGCTGTCATCAGGTGCCAGGAGCTGCTTGTTCAGGCACTGGATTTTCCTTGAAGGTTCAGGAGCACAGGAGAAACAAACAGTTGATACCTGAAAGGTGATGGAAGAATGGAAGAGATAAAGATATCTTATCTGTGGTTGCAACAAGGGGGAGAAATGCTGCAACAGTAAACTTCAGATCCTGCTCTTCCTTTTTTCTTTCTTAAGTCTATGCAAGAGCTGAGGATGGGTCAGCACTTTCCCACATCACATCTTTTCTCTCCTTATAGTATTCTTCCAGGAATTTTACTTTTCTGATCTGTTTCAGAATTGAGTAGCCTATTCCCTGCCCTTCACAAGTGACAGAGATCCTTCCAATTTTCTTCCTGTGAGGAATGCACACTATTAACCAAAAGGCACCTAAGTGTGCTGAGCTTGAGCTGTGCCTCAGGAATCACAGTAAAATAAACAGATTTGGTTTTCTAAATAATGTAAATGCTGACGTCATTTGCCAGTAAGTGTTTTGTGGTGGGTTTTTTTTTTGTTTATTTTAATTGGGAGTATCAATTTAAAGCCAGCAGATCACACAAAGATTTAGTAACTAACATTTCAGACCTGTTCATTTTAACAGTTCATTTCAAATCTGACATTCCATTGATGTCATAGAGATGTTGTGTAACAAGGTCAATTGATAGAAAGAATGGGAGGAATGGCCGTTTTTCATTTTCCAAATCTATTCCTGATGGGAGGCAGAAGTAAATTTTGCAAACTAAGTAGTTCAAATTGCAAGACAAGGAAGCAGTTAAGGAAAAAAGGAATTTATTTTGAGATGAAGAGCCTAAACTCTTGTCTTCATCAAAGGAAGGAGTTTGCTGCCAAAAGTCTACACCACTTTACATGGATGTCTGAAGAAAGCAAGATGATAGGCCTTTGTGCAAAGAAGTTCGAGTACCCCATAATATAGATGGATAATAGAAGAAACATACCTCTTAAGAGGCTGTGTGCTCACAGCATTGAAACAGAGTATACCTTACTAAAATTTAATACCTGTAATAAGTTTAATGAACTCCTAAGTACTAAGGATACAAAGTATCAGGACAATGGTATTAAAGGAACTAAAGCTAGATGTACCCTAAGCTGTATGCTTATGCAGATATATAAAGTGGGGTTGCACAAATACACCAAGGCAAACTGAATTTTCTCTTAGAAGTAGCAGGAAAAAAGTGCATTTAGGGGTGGTAGAGAATAACCACCAATAGACAAATACTTGGAAAATGTTAAGTCCTGAAACAAAACTTTTGCAAATGCTCATAATGCCACAGAACCAGTACACCTGAACATATTGGAGACTACAAAGGGAATAACATGGCTATTTCTTCTTAGTAGTAGTTTTCTCCTCTCTGCAGTTAAAAAATGAGATGGGGAAGGGAGAGAGAACAGAACTTAGTACTACTAAATGTGAGCTTTTCATTAGGAGTTGGATGAAGGAAAAGAACGGCTTCTGGTCATAAAGGCAAACTAGTAGTCTTTGTATGTTATTACAAAACGAGGGAAGATTATAATCTTATTTAACAGTATAGTGGTCAAACTACAAATTATGTGATGATTTTTTTATTTAAAGCCCTTAGGCAAACACAACCTAACTTATATTTTTAAGAATAACAATTAGTTGCAATCCCAGTTTACAAATGGCAATGTTTGTGTGAACTGCTTCTCTCAAACAAAGTACAGAAGTGGACCAGACTAGGTTAAAATGGAAGAACCAGAAGAAATTTGTAAAACATATTGAGGTAAATCTGTAGTGCATCTTACCTCCTGTATGACAGCAGTCGTGCCTGGTATGACAACCTCTGACTGACAGTGGCAAAAGCTGTAGAAGTGAAGGGCAAGAGGGAAATCACTACAGATCGGTTTGTCCATTGCAGTGCCTTTAAGGAAAACCAGCTATGCCCACGTTTCCTGGAAGATATGTAACCAGTTTTCGACGGCCTTCAGTAAAGAAGTTCCACAGTGCCAGGCTGTGGTTGGTTCTGATGATTTCTTATACTCTTTGCCCTGGTGAAGTCAAAACTCTTGTTAGTCTTCCTGCAATTCAAAGATTGTATTTCTTTTTTCTCTATGAATGTAAAGAGTAAGCAACATCAGAAAAGTAGCATTTTCCTCTTCTGGGCTTTTACATTTTCCATCCAAGTTCAGTCCTTTCCTTTGTTTCGCATAAGTGAGGCTTTCACTGACCAGTCTTGCTGTTTGACTCTGGTCTTTCTAAGAGATCCTCAACTTGAGCATGGAGCTGCCAGAGGATTACAGCTGAGTACAGCATAAGGATTCCTTCAGCTGTCCTCAGAAAAACACTCCTATTTATGTAACCTATTATGACATTTGTCTATCCTGTAGCCATATGACATTCTTGACAGAGTTCAGCCTGTGACCTGCTGTGGTTCACAGATCGATTCTGCCAAATTCCTAGCCCATTGCTCTCCAGTCTGAGTTTATTCAGTAGGTTGTTATTTATTAGGTGTAGTACTTCACTTATGCTTTTGCTGAACGTTGTCCTGTCTTTCCAGACCTTGTTTTTACAGTGTCAGTTTTGAATTCTGTTCCTGCCCCTCAACATACTTGCATATCATTTCTGAGTCTTCATGTATCTTATGCTTAATAGGTGTCTTTTCTATGCCAGTATTCAGGTCATTAGTTGAAATATTGACCACAACAATTTCAAGAGGAACTCCGGCAGGTAATTAATTGCATGCTGCCCTGCTGTAATAAATAGATAAATCAGTCTTGCTTATATAGTTTTGACCTCCTGTTCCATAGTTTAATTCTGTGCTCTGCTTCAGGAATTTTGTACTATTACTCAAATAGTACCTGAAGATAGATAAACTTCTTAATTTGCCAAGTATCTGCTCAAAATAAACATAAATAATATAATAAATTCAAAAATCTGAAGAATATTGGATTGGACAGAATCATGAGTAATGTATACCTTAAGGTGTTAATAAGTGGATTTTTGACCACAGTTGTAAACTACTCTGAAATTAACCAGTTCTAAAAGTGATTTTTTTTTCCAACTTCAGACTAAATTTAGCCATGGCCAGTATGATATATGTGCTCTTGTGTTTAAGTGGCTCATCTATCTCTCCAGCACATTTTCAGGGTCAGCTTTTACTTTTGTTTCTGTAGCTTCTAGCTTCCTATTAGAAGATAGACTTCACACTCCTACAGTCATCATAGTTGCTGTGTTTTGATTGACATCTGTTTGCCTTGACCAGAAATAATGCCCTGCTTGTATACAACTTCTCCACTGCTTTGTACAATGCCATAATTAATTGTCATTGTCAGACAAGATATTTCCAGTGCCATATTTGCATGTTTTCCAGCTGTGTTCTGTGGTTCTGTGATTAATGAGTGTACCTTTCTCTTCTCCTCCAAATAATCAACTGTAAGATCATCAAGTGGGGGAATACATGTCAACCATATCATGTGGTGCTCTTTGTCACCTGCCAAACACGGGAAAAGATACAATCAAACAGAATCCTACTTGCCAAAGACACATACCTTAATACAGTTAAGTGTTTATTTGGCTACATACTGGGCCCAATTCGATTGATACTTGCAGAATGAAAAACTGTTTGGAATGAAACATTGGCAAGTCCAGCAGAGTATGCAGAACTGCCAGAACAGCTTGTTGTGGAAATTCTTGTGGATTACAAGATGTTGCACAATGGAGGTGAGATTGTAAAAAGCATGTTAATCAGACAAGATGGAATATACAGTTTAAACAAATGAGGAAAGACAAATTTGTATGCACAGACTCTTCCATATAGAAGGAACCTGATCCTAAGAGGAAGGCATACTTTTGAATAAGGGATAGCCATCAGCTAGGGCCCATCTTTGCTCAAGTTACCTTTTTTTTCCCCCGTTTGTTTTTTCTTTTTAGGATGTTTCGGTGCCAGCAGGGAGCAGGCATCACTTAGGTTTGTGTTCTGGGGCCAAACTGGAGTTACAGAGATGCTGCAAGTCACAGTTAAAACCTGTGCTATATATGTTATTCAAACTAGAACAAAACTTGTGGGTTTTGTGTAAGAGTTCTTGGAAGGCAATGAACTGTTACAGAGCAGTGCTGTGTGTCTGAAACTCCAGCTTAGAATTGGATAATGTTCTCCTTTTAGAAACACATAGTTCAATCAGTGGTAGCATGTAGTGATACTGCAATCAGCTAGAAAGTAAACTTTCTAACACAATTCTAAGTATTGGAATGCAGGCATTCTTTATTACAGTGCTAGATCAGTGCCTTCAGGGGATTTTTCTTCTAATCAAATGTGTGTTGTGAAACTTTACAGCAATGTATTTATTCCATCATGATTATACATATTCATTACTATGTGCTTCCTAGCTAATACATAAACTTCAATTCTCCTAGAACCAATTTACAGGCTGCCAACCCTTACTGGAAGTCCTTAAATGGTCCTAGAAGGTCACCTAGAGGGGTCTCTGGTAGTTGTATTCACTGAGTGCCCCCAATATTG